>NC_090651.1:230989002-231589002 GCF_040937935.1 Hyperolius riggenbachi | reverse complement strand
TTTTTGTGACCCTAGGCTATGACCTCTTTGGCCTAGGGGCCCGAAACTCACCAGTTATGATCCCCCTAACAGTTCCTACAATGCTAGAAAATTTGCCCCTGCTGAGCAATTGCCCTTTGAAAAGGTGTGAGGTTTTGGAAAGTGAAATAGGGAGCCAATGAAAGCCTATGGGGGATTTTACTACTTTTGCACCCCTGTAACTCTGGTTTGCAGAGATGTAGGGACCCCATCTTTGGAATCCAAGTCTAACAATATGTCTTCTACCTGAATGAGACATTTTGTGAAATTCAGACGTTGCTAACGACCACGACCGCGATTTATGTACGTCAGAATCACTACCATTGAAATTGCCCAAATAAACAGCTTTTTGTGACCCTAGGCTATGACCTCTTTGGCCTAGGGGCCCGAAACTCACCAGTTATGATCCCCCTAACAGTTCCTACAATGCTAGAAAATTTGCCCCTGCTGAGCAATTGCCCTTTGAAAAGGTGTGAGATTTTGGAAAGTGAAATAGGGAGCCAATAAAAGCCTATGGGGGATTTTACTACTTTTGCACCCCTGTAACTCTGGTTTGCAGAGATGTAGGGACCCCATCTTTGGAATCCAAGTCTAACAATATGTCTTCTACCTGCATGAGACATTTCGTGAAATTCAGACGTTGCTAACGGCCATGGCTGCGATTTATGTACGCCAGGATCTCCTCCATTGAAATTGCCCAAATAAACAGGTTTTTGTGACCCTAGACTATGACCTCTCTGGCCTAGGGGCCCGAAACTCACCAGTTATGATCCCCCTAACAGTTCCTACAATGCTAGAAAATGTGCCCCTGCTGAGCAATTGCCCTTTGAAAAGGTGTGAGATTTTGGAAAGTGAAATAGGGAGCCAATGAAAGCCTATGGGGGATTTTACTACATTTGCACCCCTCTAACTCGGGTTTGCAGAGATGTAGGGACCCCATCTTTGGAATCCAAGTCTAACAATATGTCTTCTACCTGCATGAGACATTTCGTGAAATTCAGACGTTGCTAACGGCCATGGCTGCGATTTATGTACGCCAGGATCTCCTCCATTGAAATTGCCCAAATAAACAGGTTTTTGTGACCCTAGGCTATGACCTCTTTGGCCTAGGGGCCCGAAACTCACCAGTTATGATCCCCCTAACAGTTCCTACAATGCTAGAAAATTTGCCCCTGCTGAGCAATTGCCCTTTGAAAAGGTGTGAGGTTTTGGAAAGTGAAATAGGGAGCCAATGAAAGCCTATGGGGGATTTTACTACTTTTGCACCCCTGTAACTCTGGTTTGCAGAGATGTAGGGACCCCATTTTTGGAATCCAAGTCTAACAATATGTCTTCTACCTGAATGAGACATTTTGTGAAATTCAGACGTTGCTAACGACCACGACTGCGATTTATGTACGTCAGGATCACTACCATTGAAATTGCCCAAATAAACAGCTTTTTCGACCCTAGGCTATGACCTCTTTGGCCTAGGGGCCCGAAACTCACCAGTTATGATCCCCCTAACAGTTCCTACAATGCTAGAAAATTTGCCCCTGCTGAGCAATTGCCCTTTGAAAAGGTGTGAGATTTTGGAAAGTGAAATAGGGAGCCAATAAAAGCCTATGGGGGATTTTACTACTTTTGCACCCCTGTAACTCTGGTTTGCAGAGATGTAGGGACCCCATCTTTGGAATCCAAGTCTAACAATATGTCTTCTACCTGCATGACACATTTCGTGAAATTCAGACGTTGCTAACGGCCATGGCTGCGATTTATGTACGCCAGGATCTCCTCCATTGAAATTGCCCAAATAAACAGGTTTTTGTGACCCTAGGCTATGACCTCTTTGGCCTAGGGGCCCGAAACTCACCAGTTATGATCCCCCTAACAGTTCCTACAATGCTAGAAAATTTGCCCCTGCTGAGCAATTGCCCTTTGAAAAGGTGTGAGATGTTGGAAAGTGAAATAGGGAGCCAATGAAAGCCTATGGGGGATTTTACTACTTTTGCACCCCTGTAACTCTGGTTTGCAGAGATGTAGGGACCCCATCTTTGGAATCCAAGTCTAACAATATGTCTTCTACCTGCATGAGACATTTCGTGAAATTCAGACGTTGCTAACGGCCATGACTGCGATTTATGTACGCCAGGATCTCCTCCATTGAAATTGCCCAAATAAACAGGTTTTTGTGACCCTAGGCTATGACCTCTTTGGCCTAGGGGCCCGAAACTCACCAGTTATGATCCCCCTAACAGTTCCTACAATGCTAGAAAAGTTGCCCCTGCTGAACAATTGCCCTTTGAAAAGGTGTGAGATTTTGGAAAGTGAAATAGGGAGCCAATGAAAGCCTATGGGGGGTTTTACTACTTTTGCACCCCTGTAACTCTGGTTTGCAGAGATGTAGGGACCCCATCTTTGGAATCCAAGTCTAACAATATGTCTTCTACCTGCATGAGACATTTCGTGAAATTCAGACGTTGCTAACGGCCATGGCTGCGATTTATGTACGCCAGGATCTCCTCCATTGAAATTGCCCAAATAAACAGGTTTTTGTGACCCTAGACTATGACCTCTTTGGCCTAGGGGCCTGAAACTCACCAGTTATGATCCCCCTAACAGTTCCTACAATGCTAGAAAATTTGCTCCTGCTGAGCAATTGCCCTTTGAAAAGGTGTGAGATTTTGGAAAGTGAAATAGGGAGCCAATGAAAGCCTATGGGGGATTTTACTACATTTGCACCCCTGTAACTCTTGTTTGCAGAGATGTAGGGACCCCATCTTTGGAATCCAAGTCTAACAATATGTCTTCTACCTGCATGAGACATTTCGTGAAATTCAGATGTTGCTAACGGCCATGGTTACGATTTATGTACGTCAGAATCACTACCATTGAAATTGCCCAAATAAACAGGTTTTTGTGACCCTAGGCTATGACCTCCTCGGCCTAGGGGCCCGAAACTCACCAGTTATGATCCCCCTAACAGTTCCTACAATGCTAGAAAATTTGCCCCTGCTGAGCAATTGCCCTTTGAAAAGATTTGAGATTTTTGAAAGTGAAATAGGGAGCCTAATGGAAGCCTATGGCAGAATTCAGCACTTTTGCACCCCTATAATTCTGGTTGGTTATCATCACCTGCCGACTTTAGCAGTTAATAGCAAAGGCCCCTTACATCCTAGCTACACCAAATTTGCAGGATATGTTAAAAAGATAGCAGGAAACAATATTTAAAGGACTTCCGAGGCCACAAATGTGAAAAAAGTTAAATACCTTTTCATAATCCAGATCCATGGAGGACGCCATCCGCGCCCTCTCGTTCATTCCCCCATGGCTCCCGCAGTAATACCGGCCCCGGTCGGGTCCTGACTCCTGACCCCTCCGAACAGGACGGGTTCTCATTCCCCACTCAATATGGCCGCCACAGATTGCCGCGGCTGCGCAGTCCGCACAACCGCGATTGCACCTGCGCAGCTCTAGGGCCTCCTCCTGCCACGTCATCAATATGCGTGCATACATCGGACGCATCGGGAGGAGGACCTAGAGCTGCGCAGCCGCAATCGCATCTATGCGGACTGCGCAGCCGCGGCAATCTGTGGTGGCTATATTGAGGGGGGAATGAGAACCCGACCCGTTTGGAGGGGTCGGGACCCGACCGGGGCCGGTATTACTGCGGGTTCCATGGCGGAATGAACGTAGCGCAGATGGCGTCCTCCATGGATCTGGATTATGAAACGGTATTTAACTTTTTTCATACTTGTGGCCTCGTAAGTCCTTTAAAAAAAAAATAAAAATATATATATATATATATATATATATATATGTGTATATATATATATATATATATATATATATATATATATATATATATATATATATATTTTATTATTGTTTTGTGCTGAGTGTGGGAAATAAATGAAAAAAAAATGACGTTAAGTCCCCCCTCCCGAGCCTCTGTAACCCCTTGTCCCCCATGCAGGCTGGGATAGCCAGAATGCGGAGCCCCGGCCGACTGGGGCTTCGCACCCTGAGCTATACCAGCCCGCATGGTCCATGGTATGGGGGGGCTCCGGGGGGGGGAGGGGCGGCCAAGCCTTCCCCTCCTCTCCCTCCCGGAGCCCTTGTTTAATCCATGGACAAGGGGCTCTTCCCCACCTCCGGTGCCCCAGGAGGAGGTGGGGGTGATGACTCCCTGGAGGGGGGTTCATGGTGGCATCTGGGAGTCCCCTTTAAGAAGGGGACCCCAGATGCCCACCCCCCTCCCAGGAGAAATGAGTATAGGGGTACAAAGTACCCTTTACCCATTTCCACAAAGGTTTAAATGAAATAAAAATACAACCACGAGAAAAGTATGTTAATATTCTAAATTAACCATAAATACTTACCTGTACCTTTAAAAAAGTTTTCCCACGCCAATATCCACGGTAAACGATCCAACGAACTGTATCCTCTTATGTTGCGATCTTCAATTAAGTTGATTGAAAATCTCCGACGCCTCCCACATAGCAGAGAATGCCTCCTTTTGGACACATAGCTGCCGGCTCCTGCTGTCTCTCCCCACCTCCTCACCTGTCACTCTCACCTAGCTTGGCACCCATGGGTGCACTGGGTGCCAGGCTAGGTGAGGGTGACAGGTGCAGGCAGGTGGGGAGAGACAGCAGCGAGCCGGCAGCTTCACGTCCTGCTCAGGACGCATTCTCTGCTATACTAACGGTTCTTGAATCATCCGGTTCTTTTTAATGAATCGGTTCTTTTTTATGAATCGGCTCATTTTACTTTGAAAGTTTAAAATTGATTTTCTCAAAAAGTATAAGGTCTTTTTGAAAAAAAAATGTTCCTCTTGTTCCCACTATTCCACTTAACATTCCCAACAATTTTGGTGTTTCTACCATGTAAGGGGACTTTGCTATTAACCGTTAAAGTCGGCGGCCATTAAAGTCTATGGGCGAACCGAACTTTGAAAAAAAGTTCCCGGTTCTCTGCGAACGCGAACCACCAAAGTTTGCCTGGAACCGTTCGCTGGCGAACCGTTCGGCCCATCCCATATACACATCAAAGATATTCAGAATATATCTTACATCAATGGCTATATAAGACTAGATCCAGAAATATAACATTTCAAACTCTACCGCATGCATAGTTATGACAACAATATTTATGTCTAAGTGGGACCAATAAACTAACAGGTAATTAAAACAACTAACCACATTTAGCTATGTCACTCTATCCCACTTTGCAGGATACCAAACAAGTACATATGACTGCTCATTACGCCCCCCCCCCCCCCACCCCCCCAACCACCCTCGACCACACTCCACCTCCAATAAAACAGAGTCAAGTCATTACTTATAGATCTCCAGACATTAAACTTTTTACATTAATGTATCTAGTTTAAAGAGGAATTGCAAGGACATTTTTTTTTTTACAAAACAAAGGTAAAGAGAGTGTGTTATAATTAAAAGAAGAGATAAGCAAAAGAGAAAAAAAATCTGCTTACTCAGTCAGTGTGGTATAGAAAAAGTGCCTCATGCAGAATGGGAGGAATCATGTTTACTACTGATGCGCAGAGCTAGAGTTTTTTTATTTCCTTAGTTGAAGACACACCCCTTTTCCCCCAAGTTTATTCAGATCGCTTAGGGCCCTGTTTCACACTGAAAATCACCACAAAATCCCAGCTAAATTGTCACAATTCTGTTAGCAATTCTCATTCAGGGCGTGATGCTTGTTCCCTGAACAAGAATTGAAAACACAATCACAGCAAAATTTTGCCACAATATTCAGTATGAAACAGACTGGTTTTCACACTGTTATTTTCTGCTACTTCTCTGCTCAAAATTTGGAGTGCGTAGGAGCTATGAGTGCTGTGATATTGAGCCTTTCAAGCGGAACTGAAGAATTAAAAAAACAAAGTGTTTCACTTACCTGGAGCTTCTGGCAGTCCCTTGGAGCTTTCCTGTCCCGAGCCAGTACTCCATGATCCTCCGTTCTCCCGCCGCCAGCAAGTTTTGTTACCGCTGACTTGTAAGTCGATGGCAACTGTGACCAAGCGTATCATTTGTTTGCGTTCCCATCTGAAATAGTGTCCTGCTATTAGCGCAGGGTGCTACTGCGGACAGGAATGCGAATAAAGACACGTGGCCAGGGCCACGCAGGCACAGTTGCCATCAACTTACAAGTCGTAGGTAATGAAACTAGCTGGCGGCGGGAGAAGGGAGGATCGTGGAGGACCAGCGTGGGACAGAAAGGCTGCAAGGGGCTGGCAGAAGCCCCATGTAAGTGAAACACTTTTTTTTATTCTTCAGTTCTGCTTTAATATCAGCATATGTAAATTAGAAATGAGCTGCATGTGATGTCATTACCCACAAGGCTGTGCATCAGTAGGCCGACTTTTAAATAGGCCCACACTGTTGGTAGGGTTTCACCTATTCAGTTGGATTTCCAGTGGCTGCAGGACTTTTTCCCCTCTGAGTACTGGGTTTTTCCTGACAAACCTGCCATCAGCTTCACACTGGTGGTGAGTTCATTTCTACCTAACAGTTCCTCTGTAACAGGTGGCTGGCACAGTACAAAGCTCTGTTGCTGCCACTATCTTTCATTCAAACAAGGATGCTGAGAACAAATGCGGATGAACAGAAACAAGCTTGAGATCAAAGAGGAGAAAAAGTAATTGTGCTCAGCAAGGTGTCCATCCTACTGATAGAGGATACAGTGAAACCGTATACTAAGTACTACCATCCCTGGCCCAACTCACAGCAGTTCATCAAGAAGTGAGTCTGTCTCAAAATATCTAAAGACAATCAGTGAACTGAGTCTGGGCATACAAGGGAAATCACAGGTCCTTGACAAGGCTTTGCTGTTACTCTCAGTCTCTGCTCTTATAAAACGATAAAAGTGTCCACATCAGGATATCGCAAACAAAGCAGAACTCCAGGATGTTTTGCACAAACATTTTCCTCTAGTTATATCAGTTATTGTGGATATTTGACATCATTTTCCCTTGCTTCCCTCCCCTGGCAAAAATATGGGATCAATACTTGTTGTATTGTTCAGTCAGATGTTTTAAGTTTTGGCAAAAAAAAATATCATGAATATGACAAACTATTTTATCTAACAGCTGGACATACACCTGGTTTTGTAGAACATGCCTGTAATGCTTGGGGGTTATACTTTCTGAGTCAGCATGTATGCTCAAGACTGGAGGGCTCGCTCTTCACCTGGCACGCCACTAGCTGACCCTCAACCTGTCCCTGCCTGGCACACCACTAGCTGGCCCTAATAGGACTTAGGCGAGCAAGCATACAAGCTGATGCAGAAAGCAGACCTACCACCAAGAGCAACAAGACTATGTAGCTGGGTAGTGGAAGAGGCTACACAGGTTGCCACAGAAGTAATGAACAAGGGAGCAAGATTGCCCAGAGCAACTGCAACTCTGGGCTTCCGATACCGCCACAAATAACACACAATGGTTGCGCAGTGCAATGCTGCACTACCTATGATCTGAGTAACAAGACAAACAATGGACAGACGGACTGACTGACTGACTGTTGCCCAGGGCAGCTGCCGCCTGAGCCTCCGGCTAAGTAACAAGACATACAACAGAAAGACAGACAGAATGCTTGCAAGACTAATCGCTGCCCCAGCAAGCATCCACACTGACACGAACAAGACAAACAGGAAGGAGCGTAACTAATAGCAACCGCAGCCTATAGTTATGTCCCCAGAAACAAGATTAGAAAGAATACTACCAGTCAACAACGTGGTGATGGTAGAATCCAAGCTATCAGGATAGTGGACTTTACAGACCCCCGCGGGTGCAGCAAACGTACAGCAGGCATGAAAATACAGAGCAAGGCATTATACAATTTTACAATAACAACTTTCACAGCATGGACCCAACCACAACTATAGTAGCTGTACGCTATGTAGCGCAGAGTCTGAAATAGGAGGCAGACTTTTAGGTGGTCATCAGCCAATGGATGCAGGCATGCAAATGCCCACATAGCTCAATGGTAATTACTCAATCATGAGCTAGCTTGATTACAAGCTGCTAGCTGACTGTGAAAAAGGACTCTCATAACAAATACATGCAATATTATGCAACAATATGCATGTAGGAAATACAGAGCTATCTGGCTGCAGTTCAACCGCAGCAAGCAATAGGAGGAATCATGACAGCATCCTGAGCTGCTCTGAACTGCAGAGTGATTGCAAATGACAATGAGACTTATTGCGAATGCGCAACCGAATGCACTGCCCGTATGCAGTTCCACTGCAACCGACAGAACATGCTACAAGAGTGATCCTGACAATGCCTTTATTAATGGCACATTTTTTTCAGATCGAGTTGAAGAAAAAAATAATTGAATCACATTGTAATACCCATTTCTGAAACAAACGCTCAAGTCTAATTATGGGATTAACTCTGCAGTTAAAAAAAAGAGTGCTGGCAGACCAATGACATATCGAATTGGTTTATTAATGGGAACTTGACCCCAACACGAGTTCTGTGAACTAAGTCTAGGTTCTCAACACATGGTATGTGTACGCTTAGGGGTACTTTAGTTGGGTTCATGGGGTACTTGAACTGGTAAAAAAAAAATTATTTAACAATATTAGTTTAAATCATCTTTCCAAAAAAAAATAGTTTCACCTCCTGCTGGGTTAACTATGCAGAGCTCAGCCTTTCATATGTCTTTAAATATAACATTGCGGCTGTGGATCAGCTTGTTTATGTAGTTATCAGCTTGTTTATCAAGTTATGGACTGACTAATTCAAATACCAAGAGTCAGACAGCTGAATAGAGGAACTGATGAAAACTCCAGCAGTTCATAACTTCTGGAAGATATCACGGGCGTGTTCAGAGGGAGATTACTAGTGCCCAGAATCCCCCCTCATTGAGGAAATGCTCGGGCTCCATTGGTACTTATTGTTGCGATCTTGTTATAGTTGTTTGCTGCATTACAGACAGGCCAGTCCCTTGGAAATATCAGGCCTCCATCCCTACAATCAATAAGCCTCCTTTCATGCTGCTACCTCTCTCTGGCAAAAGAGAGGCAGCCAATCAAGCCCGCTACCACAATCCTGTCCAAGCCAGGAAGAAGAAGCAGGAGAGAGTTCCATCTTCCTCATTCTTAGTTCTCAGCCTGGTTTAAAGAAATGTGATCCAGTCAGTCTAAGACATCTACTCCAGGGGATATATGACCTCAACTCTGCAGCAGGGATTGGACAACACAGTATCTTTCCATTTACATCAGTTAGAGCTCTCCTTTAAAGTAGACCTGCAATAATTATGGAAGTACTCAAACATTTTGTGACTGAAAAATATTGGGGGAGCATTTCCCTTGCCTCTCTAACCAAAATGCCTATACATAAAACAATACATTTGCCTCCCCAACTCATAATGCCTATACATAGAGCAATACACTTGTTTCCCTAACTCATAGTCTTAATACATAGAGCAATATAGCAGTACAGCAGCTTGCCACACCGTCATGTGTCCTAACCTCTTGCAGCCAGCGTCACGCCGATGGGCGTGGCCGCTGCGGCAGCCCCAGGACCGCCTAATGCCGATTGGCGTAAAGTCCTGGGGCTCTGATTTGCAGGAGATTGCGCGCAGGCTGCGCATCTCCTGCTTGGGGGGCGGAGCTCCGCCCCGCCTTCAGTCTCCGAGCGGCTGTTGCCGCTCGGGAGACTGTTAGACGGCGTGATCGCCGTCTATTTACACGTACAGCGCTGCGATCTGTAGCAGCGCTGTACTGGGGACAGCCGTGTCACACGGCTGTCCCCCTGGGGAACAAGAGAGCGATCGGCTCTCATAGGCAGAAGCCTATGACAGCCGATCGCCGTAATTGGCTGGCTGTGGGGAGGGAGGGAGGGTAGATAATTAAAGAAACAGGTTTTTTTTTAAATAAAAACAGCAACAATAATATTTATAAAAAAAATAAACATTGGGGGAGCGATCAGACCCCACCAACAGAGATCTCTGTTGGTGGGGAGAAAAGGGGGGGGGGATCACTTCTGTGCTGTGTTGTGCGGCCCTGCAGCTTGGCCTTAAAGCTGCAGTGGCCAATTTTACCAAAAATGGCCTGGTCACTAGGGGCGTTTAGCCCTGCAGTCCTCAAGAGGTTAAAGTATCCTAGGAAACTTGGCATTGCTACTCGCTTGACCTGCTTTCAGAGCACAACCATGATATAGAAACACGAGAGGCGCCCATACAGGTAAAAAAAACGATAAAAATTAGTATAAAAGATATGGTAAGTCTCTGCTTACCTTAATAATTCACTGAAAGCTAAATTCAGACTTTTATTCAGCACAGACATTGACAATGCATTCCATGGCCAACAGCTGCTTCATCAGGTCAGTAAAGAGTGCAGAAAGCATTATCCTGCAGAGTTCTGAGCAGCTTTATAGATATAGGTGCAGAATAAAAAATCTCAATGTAAATGCCTCTTCAAAAGAAACCAGAGACAAATGATTCCCAATAAAATATACACACCTGGGGCTTCTTCCAGCCCCCTCTGGCCTGAACGCTCTCATGGCGTCCTATTCTTCCTCTCTGTTCAATTGGCCCTCGGAATTGGCCCCGGAAAGTCCTCTGGTCTGGGGCCAACTGTGCAAGTGCAGAACTCTCCAGGCAACGTGAACGAGGCGGGGGCGCATCTGGCCGGACTGGCCCTGACTGATGTATTTTTAGAGCCAGTTACGGGCAAATTGAGAGGAAGAAGAGGACGCCATGGGAGCGTTCAGGCTGGAGGGGGCTGGAGGTTTTGAAACATGTCAGTTTTTAATGGGTGATGTGTATGTTTATGGGGGTATGAATCTCTGCACATTTGGATTGGTCTTTAAAGAGAACCCGTACTGAGTAAAAATATTTAAAATAAACACACAAGGTAACTAAAATATTTAAAATAAACACACAAGGTAACTTCAAATGAACATTACATAGTTACCTTGCCATCAGTTCCTCTCAGAAGCTCACCATTTTCTTCTGACAGTGATCCCTTCCAGTTCTGACAATATTTGGTCAGATCTGAAATATATCAGTTGCTGTCAGTAAAATATCAGTTGCTGTCAGTTATAGCTGAGAGGAAAACTGATGTACCGGGTAATGCCCATGTTTCCCTATGGCTCAAGTGGGTGATGTTACAGTTCAACTGTGTGCTGACCAGAAAGAGGTTATGGGTAATGGCCATTTTCAAAATGGAGGACGGAAAATTCCCTTGATCACAGTGAACAAACAGGACGCAGGACAGGAGAAAGACACTGAGGAGTAGACTACATGGAAGGTAAGTATGACTTGTGTATGCTTATTTTGACTTTTAATTTTCAGTTCAGGTTTTCTTTAACCATTCGGGGTGATGTTATCACTATTTCATTACATTGGAAATGCATACCCCTTCATTGGAACTACTGACCAATCTACCGTATGTATGTTTTCCATATGAACTGATAGATGAATAGAGTGTAGTTCATGTAACCACTCTTATTTGTTACAGTGGCTGGATAGTGTGATGGTTAGGGGCTCTGTCTCTGGCATGGAAGACCTGGGTTCAAACCTTGGCTCTTCCTAATCCAGTGAGTATACAAATACTGGAACTATTATCTTTTATATGCACTTGACACTTCAATATGTGTATCTAAGTGTTAGACCGCTGTTCATTTGCAAAGATTATACTCTACCATTGTTATGTTATATGTTGGTGGTGGGTGTGCCAGCCCATTCATACTTTGTTTCTTTTAATTAACATTAATAAAAGTTATATTTTAGGTATTATAGTTACCGGTTAGGAGGGGCTTTGTATCAGGGACTGTGGTTCAGTCCCAGTGTTTTGCTGTCATTTACCCAATCCTAGTTCTCTTAGTACAGTGTTTGCCACGCAATGTGATTAAAAAGAATAGGTCAGTATTGGTTAGGGAGCCCATCCTGAAATCCCTGTTGCCACTGTCCCCCTTAGTGGCATTCAGACGTGCACCCACCGTTGGTGACTACATCACCCGGAGTGAGAGCACTCGGATTCCCACGGAGAACTGGTTATTGAGGTGTCGGCCAAAGGGGAACCACAGATGTCAGTTTTGCTCCCACTGCCAATTTATGCAAACCGGCACTTTTTTTTTCCTGTGGGTGCATTGCAGTGGACAGTGCGTGATTTTATCACATGCAATAATAAATTTGTGGTATATGCTCTGTGGTGGCCCTGCGGCCGATTCTATATTGGTAAAACTACCGCCCCTTGAAGGAGAGGATACAGGAACACTGGCGCTCCATCGAAAATGGTAAAGAAGCTACCAGATGGATTGCTCATGTCTGACAGGCATACAACAGTAAACCTGAAACACTTAGGTTTTGTGGCCTGGCACAGGTGATGACCCCTACAAGAGGTGGGGATCATGCACGTCTTTTATTAAGGAAAGAATCACTTTTGATTATTAAGAGTGAAGTCCTCAGTCCATTGGGCTTTAATGACCACAACGATTTAGCATGCTTTTTGGACCCATAAACCTAATAGGTCATGGTTAGGAGAGATTTTTGTAAAATGGATTATAATGGAATGTTTATTGCTTGTAACTGAATAAGATGAATGTCTCCTACAATATGGTCCTGATTTGTTTTTCAGGATACTTCCCTCCCTTTCGCATTTTTAAGTGCCCTTACGTATTTTTTCGCGTTTCACGCTCCACATGCACGTTTGAATTTTTGTACTTTTGCACAACCATTAAAATGGCCATTTTTGATATTCCCATGTGGTTTGCATTTAGGAGGAATATACTCCTTTAAGATGGTGAATACACCATCTTTTTTGTCTCTATGCATATGTAGTTACGCATCAGCATGCGTCCCACTGTGAGACGCATGGTCTACGCTGATGCGTAGCTTGTGACGCAATATTGGGACGACGCTTCTCGCTTTTCTGTATGGGTGTATGGGGCGCATACGTTTCTGGTCAAAGCATACATTTTTACGCATACAGAGTTAACGCGTACGTCATTGTGTACCTGCCCCAACACGTGATACAGGAAATTAAATCCAGTGGTTTTTTTGTGTGTAATGGTGTGGATCAGCCTCGGAAGAAGCGCCGTGCAAAACGGCCGTTAGGCTACAATCTTTGCCCTGCACCAACTTACTATGAATTTTTGACTGTGTCATCCTAGCACAAGTTGTTTTGCTTATGACTTATGCACCTACCTATGAATACAAGAAATTTACACGCTGTGGTTCACACTATATTTGAATCTTGAATAAATTTGAATCAACTGCAGTGCCTGATGGAACTTGTTTCTTTCCTCATTGATCCATGAAGAGAAACTTAGCCTTGGGCAACAGTGAACATTTCAGCATGACATTGACCCAAAACACACAGCAAAAGTGGTGAAGAAATAGTTAGCAGACAATATTAATGTTTTGGAGTGGCCCAGCCAGAGTCCTGACTAGAATCCAATTGAGAATCTGTGGAGGGAGCTAAAGATCAGGGTGATGGCAAGAAGACCCTCCAACCTGAACGATTTGGAGCTCATTGCTAAAGATGAATGGGCAAAAATACCTGTGGAGACATGCAAAAAAGTGGTCTGCAATTATAGGAAGTATTTGGTTGCTGTAATAGGCTTTTCTTTTGATTATTAAGAAGAGTATGAATAATTTTGGACTGGACACTTTTTGCTCAAATGTAAATAAAAGCTGAGAAATTATGCAGGAGAACAGAGGCGCCAAAAGGATAAAAGGAAGCTAAATGAGCTTAAAAAACAAATTCTTGGTAAATAGAGGAGGTAGTGGAGGACTTGCCTCCTCCAAGTAGACACACAACAACTGTAGTAAAGACAGTCAATATATTTTATTTATGAACTCCAAATATGCAACGTGTTTTGCAGGTTTGTTCCCGCTTCATCAGGCAATAACAACGAGCAATAGCATATGTGGTCAGTAGAAGAGCCAGGCACCTCTGTGAGGGTATGAATAATTATGGGCAGCACTGCATACTGGCTAAACTTACATCTGGCTACCTGTACTGGTGCACCTATTCCAGTCTACCTTTACTGGCTACACCTATGTCTGGCTACCTATACTGGCGCACTTATTCCAAGAAAGGAAAAGTGGGATACCAATATATATCTGGTATCGTTGGATTCAGCAGAATCAGGGCTTTTACAAACAGTAACATATTTGTCAGTAAATGTAATTCTTTGGGGAAAAAAAACCACAACACAAATACATTTTATTTTTTATTTCACTTTTTTAAACATATTTTACTCAAAAATGTTGTTATATCTTCAGAAAAAAAAGTACAACATTTCATTTCAGTGTTCAAGCTCAATTCATTACAAAAAAAACACTATATAGTATGTGCTATTTCATGTAGGTAAACCTAATGAATGCACAATGTCTAAAAGCTGCTTGGCAGTAGACACCGGCGTACCTACCGGGGATGCGACCCCCTCAGCCGCAGGGGGGCCCGGGGCTGCTCTGGGGCCCGCTCACTGTGCGTGGGGGGAGCGCTGCTCTGGACCCCCCAGCAAGGTGCTCAACTGGCCGCAGCGTCTGATAGACGCTGCGCCAGTTCATTCCCCGCTGCCCCGCTCCAGCAGCCTGCATAGTCTCCGGCAGGCAGAGCAGGACTACGGCAAGATGGCCGCCGTAGAAGCCCTGCACTGGAGACTATTCGTGTCTCTAGTACAGGGCTTCGGCAGCCATCTTGCCGTAGCCCTGCACTCTGCCTGTCAGCGCGGGAGATGTGCTGCAGGAGGACTCGGTGAGCTGCGAGCCAGATGCCGGGAGAGGAGAAGACTTCTGTCAGGTAAGTGAATTGTTTTTTGTTCACAGGTGCATTTTTTTTTCTAGTGTCTGCTGTCTACATTATGATTTTCAGGTGTCTGCTGCCCACATTATGATTTGCAGGTGTCTGCTGCCCTCATTGCGATTTTCAGGTGTCTGCTGCCCACATTACGATTTTCAGGTGTCTGCTGCCCACATTACGATTTTCTGGTCACAGCTGCCCACATTATGATTTTCTGGTGTCTGCTGCCCACATTACGATTTTCTGGTGTCTGCTGCCCACATTACTATTTTCTGGTGTCTGCTGCCCACATTATGATTTTCAGGTGTCTGCTGCCCACATTAGGATTTTCTGGTCACTGCTGCCCACATTGCGATTTTCTGGTGTCTGCTGCCCACATTAGGATTTTCTGGTCACTGCTGCCCACATTGCGATTTTCTGGTGTCTGCTGCCCACATTACTATTTTCTGGTGTCTGCTGCCCACATTATGATTTTCAGGTGTCTGCTGCCCACATTACGATTTTCAGGTGCCTGCTGCCCACATTACGATTTTCAGGTGTCTGCTGCCCACATTACGATTTTCTGGTCACTGCTGCCCACATTGCGATTTTCTGGTGTCTGCTGCCCACATTACTATTTTCTGGTGTCTGCTGCCCACATTATGATTTTCAGGTGTCTGCTGCCCACATTACGATTTTCAGGTGCCTGCTGCCCACATTACGATTTTCAGGTGTCTGCTGCCCACATTACGATTTTCTGGTCACTGCTGCCCACATTGCGATTTTCTGGTGACTGCTGCCCACATTAGGATTTTCTGGTCACTGCTGCCCACATTGCGATTTTCTGGTGTCTGCTACCCACATTACGATTTTCAGGTGTCTGCTGCCCACATTACGATTTTCAGGTGTCTGCTGCCCACATTGCGATTTTCAGGTGTCTGCTGCCCACATTACGATTTTCAGGTGCCTGCTGCCCACATTACGATTTTCAGGTGTCTGCTGCCCACATTACGATTTTCAGGTGTCTGCTGCCCACATTACGATTTTCAGGTGTCTGCTGCCCACATTACGATTTTCAGGTGTCTGCTGCCCATATTATGATTTTCTGGTGTCTGCTGCCCACATTACGATTTTCTGGTGTCTGCTGCCCACATTGCGATTTTCAGGTGTCTGCTGCCCACATTACGATTTTCAGGTGTCTGCTGCCCATATTATGATTTTCTGGTGTCTGCTGCCCACATTACGATTTTCTGGTGTCTGCTGCCCACATTGCGATTTTCAGGTGTCTGCTGCCCACATTACGATTTTCTGGTCACTGCTGCCCACATTGCGATTTTCAGGTGTCTGCTGCCCACATTACGATTTTCAGGTGTCTGCTGCCCACATTACGATTTTCAGGTGTCTGCTGCCCACATTGCGATTTTCTGGTGAACTCTGCCCACATTACGATTTTCTGGCCCACATTACGATTTTCTGGTGAACACTGCCCACGTTACGATTGTCTGGTGAATGCTGTCCACGTTACGATTTTCTGGTGAACGCTGCCCATATTACGATTTTCTGGTGAACTCTGCCCACATTACGATTTTCTGTCCCACATTACAATATTCTGGTGAACGCTGCCCACATTACGATTGTCTGGTGAATGCTGTCCACGTTACAATTTTCTGGTGACTGCTGCTCACGTTACAATTTTCTGGTGACTGGTGCCCACATTACGATTTTCTGGTGAACTCTGCCCACATTACGATTTTCTAAAGGCCCACATTACGATTTTCTGGTGAACTCTGCCCACATTATGATTTTCTAAAGGCCCACATTACGATTTTCTGGTGAACTCTGCCCACATTACGATTTTCTGGCCCACATTACGATTGTCTGGTAAAATGCTGCCCACTTTACAATTAATTTACAGTGAAACGCTGCCCCATTACGATTATTTGGCACCTATGGGGGGGGGGGGGCCCATCCAAATATTCGCAGGGGGGCCCAGTGATTTCTAGTTACGCCCCTGGCAGTAGATGTTCGCGTTTAGGACAAACCAGCTGGCAGGGAAAGGGTTAAAGGCATTTTATTGATAAGATGTGAAAATATCAGGTAGGAAAAATCTTAGGAGAATAGGTGAATTGCATAGGGCCCACTATATCTCTCACATGCTTAACCAGCTGTGTTCAAAGATAATCAGTCTCAAATATTTATTTTGTAATATCATCAATCTCTCAAGCTGATTTAGCACTAAAGCTTTACCAAACAGTTGTTTTGTTCTTCTTTTATTAACTGTATTACTTTTTCATCCTTCCACTCTGTAAAGGGCAGTGTGAAAAGTGCAGCATATCAGCATGGGTACCATGACACTAGCAGAGGAACAGCATGGGTGCCATTACAGTAGCAGAAGAACAGCAGGGTTACCATGACACTAGCAGAGGATCAGCATGGGTACCATGACACTAGCAGATCAGCATGGGTAATGTGACACTAGCAGAAGATTTGCATGGGTACCAAACAAGGCCAGGCCAAGGCAGAGGTGAGAGAGGCTCCAGCCTCAGGGCGCAGTGTAGGAGGGGTTCGCACAGCTCACTCAGCTTTCATTCCACTATTGTGTTTGAAACAGAGAGAAATAAGAAAATGGGATACATGGCAGTGACTGCAAGCCAGATAACTAGAGATTAAGGTGTTGGGGGTCGGGGGCCTTGGGGCACCTCTTAGTCTAATAGCAATCAGAATGTGACGGCTGGGGTGGGAGGGATGGAGAGGGGCACTTTGGTGTCTCAACCTTGGGTGCTGGAGGACCTTGTCCCGGCTCTGGTACCAGAGGAACTGTTCTGCATGATAGTAAGAAATGTCTAAAATCCTACGTAATAGTGGCAGTTTAGTGTGGATTTCTGGAGCTACACTGCAGTTAAGAAAAGTGCAAATCCATCCCTAAACTGCTGCAGATTAAGAAGTGCTTCATAGCAGTTCTCCAGATAGCGCAGCAGTGAAGGCTAGATGTGATTTGTGAAGGCTCCTCCCCGCTCACTCAGAGCCTGCTGACAACAGATGTGTTGGTTACCTCAGCAACAGTAATCCCCCCCCCCCCACACGCACACACTGCACTGCCTGAGATACCTTCCTAACTCCTCTTATTGTTAAGAAGGAATCTGCATTTTTTAGTGATTTCTTAGGCTGTCTGAGAATTCTGCATGGATTTCTAAAAACCTACTAATAATTTGTCTAAGACACTCTTGATAAATGTCCCCCAGTGACACTAGCAGAAGATCAGCACCGGTACCGTGACACTAGCAGAAGATCAGCACCGGTACCGTGACACTAGCAGAGGATCAGCATGGGTACTGTGACACTAGCAGTGGATCAGCACCGGTACCGTAACACTAGCAGAGGATCAGGATGGATACTTTGACACTAGCAGTGGATCAGCATGAGTAATGTGACACTAGCAGAGGATCAGCATGGATACTTTGACACTAGCAGAGGCTTAGCATGGGTAATGTGACACTAGCAGAAGATCAGCACCGGTACCGTGACACTAGCAGAGGATCAGCATCGGTACTGCGACACTTGCAGAGGATCAGCATGGGTACTGTGACACTAGCACAGGATCAGCATGGGTACTGTGACACTAGCAGAGGATCAGCACCAGTACCGTGACACTAGCAGAGGATCAGCATGGATACTTCGACATTAGCAGAGGATCAGCATGGGTAATGTGACACTAGCAGAGGATTAGCATGGATACTTTGACACTAGCAGAGGCTCAGCATGGGTAATGTGACACTAGCAGAAGATCAGCACCGGTACCGTGACACTAGCAGAGGATCAGCATCGGTACTGCGACACTTACAGAGGATCAGCATGGGTACTGTGACACTAGCACAGGATCAGCATGGGTACTGTGACACTAGCAGAGGATCAGCATGGATACTTTGACACTAGCAGAGGCTCAGCATGGGTAATGTGACACTAGCAGAAGATCAGCACCGGTACCGTGACACTAGCAGAGGATCAGCATCGGTACTTTGACACTAGCAGAGGCTCAGCATGGGTACTGTGACACTAGCACAGGATCAGCATGGGTACTGTGACACTAGCAGAGGATCAGCACCAGTACCGTGACACTAGCAGAGGATCAGCATGGATACTTTGACATTAGCAGAGGATCAGCATAGGTAATGTGACACTAGCAGAGGATTAGCATGGAAACTTTGACACTAGCAGAGGATCAGCAACGGTACCGTGACACTGTCACAGGATCAGCATGGATAATTTGACAGTAACACAGGATCATCATGGATACTTTGGCACTAGCAGAGGATCAGCATGAGTGCCAAGAAATACACATTTTTAGGGGTTTTACAAAGGCAGCCTCCACAGGATTCCATGCAAGATCAGCTTTAAAAAGACTTATTAATCATATTTTATGTGGTGTAAAGTGAAATGAAGTGTCGGTGTGTAAAGTACATTAACCAGCTGAGCGGTCTGGACGAGCTCAGCTCGTCCAACACCGCCAGCGGCTGCCGCTCAGGCCCTGCTGGGCCGATTTTAATGAAATAAAAAGCAGCACACGCAGCCGGCACTTTGCCAGCCGCGTGTGCTGCCTGATCGCCGCCGCTCTGCGGCGATTCGCCGCGAGCAGCGGCGAAAGAGGGTCCCCCCAGCCGCCTGAGCCCAGCGTAGCCGGAACAAAAAGTTCCGGCCAGCGCTAAGGGCTGGATCGGAGGCGGCTGACGTCACGACGTCGGCTGACGTCGATGACGTCACTCCGCTCGTCGCTATGGCGACGATATAAGCAAAACAAGGAAGGCCGCTCATTGCGGCCTTCCTTGTTTATTCTGGGCGCCGGAGGCGATCGGAAGATCGCCTCCGGAGCGCCCTCTAGTGGGCTTTCATGCAGCCAACTTTCAGTTGGCTGCATGAAATAGTTTTTTTTTTTATTTAAAAAAAACCCTCCCGCAGCCACCCTGGCGATTTAATCAGAACGCCAGGGTGGTTAACCTCTAATGACCAGCTAGAAATCATCTCTGATCAGCCTACAATGAGGTGAGACCTACTTGGCTGGGTAAGTGAACTCTGCACATGGTCCTATTGCTGGCTTTGCCATACAGTATAAAGCTATTCTGTCTATTTTTACTGCTGAATGCTGAACCCCATGAATGCTTTAGCGGCAGTAAAATAAGTAAAGAGATCGTTGATCAGGCTGGTTGAGCGGAGGGAGGAGAGAGAAAAACGGCCCATAATACACCAGTAAATAAAGAAACATTTATGGCCTCGGCAAGAGGACGGTGTTTAAATACAACTTTACAGGTCTCTGGTATGTAAGCCATAATAAATAAAAGTGTTTCGCTCCACTACGTAAATTACCAGCATAGACTGTTATCTGTGCAGCAAAGTGAACCGAAAAGAAAAAACATCTCCATTCTCTAGCCTGTCAGCTGTAACTGATATAGATATATATACTGGTCATACTCGCTACAGGCTACAGCCAATCTGTCTGCAATTCAGATGATAAAAGAGGGTATTTAAAATTACACTTGAACAGATGGGTAAATCTATATCTGAAACAGAGTTTGAGTCAAAAGGTTTTTACTTCTAGAAACAGTGGGCCCAAGTGGCTCCCTGTCCTTCCTGCCCTCTGCAGCTAAGCAATCCAGCCTTCTGATTGGATAATGCAGAATAGCAGCCAGAGCCAGCTCTACCATAGAAGCAAAGGGGGCAATTGCCCCAGGGCCCCAGAGCTTGTATGTGCCCCTAACGTGTCTCCTTCCCTGTTGCTCCCCGGGGCCTCTGCAGAGTCTTTGGTAGAGTAGCGTGGTCTGTGCTGGCAGGCAGCTGAGATACTACACTGCCAAAGACTCTGCAGGGGCCCCAGGGAGCAAATTAAAGTTGGGGTGTCTGTTGGGGAGGGGGGGCAGGTTAATTTCTCCCTGGGGCCCTATTGTTACTATAACTGGCCCTGATAGCAGCACGCCAATGAGTCAACATACTGCTCTACTGCAAGCCTCTTTCTCTGATAGAGAAAGCACTGTACAAAAGACCACATTTTTCTAGCCTTAGTGCTTCTAAGAAGGGGAATACAGAAAGCTGATATACAACCAGAATCAGGTACGTCCAGGGTTGGTTCTAGACTTATTGCTGCCTGAGGCAAACTTGTGAGGATGTGCCCCCCTCCCCCCCAAATTGGAATGGTCAGACAATTTGCACCACACGTTATAGCTGCGGTTAGCCCCCCGAAAAAACATCCTCAGTATAGATAGTAGCCAGTTATAGGTGCCCCCCAGTGTTGGAAGCTAGGCACAGTTGTCCCCAGTACAGGTTAGCCTGGTACAGCTGTCCCCAGTATAGGTTGGCCAGGCCCTCTCTTCACTTCCTGTTTCTGCCTGGTGCTGTCCCCAGACTTCTGCCGCTTGAGGAAGTCACCTCACTTGGCATCTTGGGCAGATCAGGCCTAGGTATATCACATGGCTGTATGAGGAGCTGATGATGTAAAAACTCACAAGTTTTACAGCAAGTGAAGGTACCATACTCACTCATCTCTAATGGGCAGGGGATGGCGGTTCAGTGGTATCTTCTTGTGCATGGAGTTGGGCTTTAAACATATGTGTCATTGCTTACAGAAGTGTCAACAGTTGTTTATGTTATAACCATATCTCAGTAGAGCTTGTCTTTAAAGGGAAACTAAAATGTATAAAACACGTGACATCACTACATAAGCCCTTTTTGTAACAGAATGCCAGTAAATGCCTTTTGAGCTAAGTCTTCAGTTGCTGTAATCTTCTATTAAACATGCTGGAACTATCACTACAGAATATAGTTTGGCGTAAAAGACTTACCAGAGTACTCCTCTCTCAGTCATTGGTTCATATGTCTGCACAAAGCAGGTAAAGCACATACAGTATCTTTGCCACTACAGTGTCTCCAGTTTTACCACAATTCCCTACTGACCATACAGGGAGGGATTTTACATGTCTCTCTGTGTGCTCAGGGGATGCATACAACTCAGCTAAGGTCATCAATACAAACAAGGACATTAATGATGGAAAACATGCACAACTCTAGAGCAATCATATGTATAGCTTGTTAAAATACATGACATGTATCAAGAGTGGCAGCAGTGGACACAGGAGACCTGGGTTTGAATCTCCGCTTTTCCTGTTCAGCAAGACAGCACCTATTCAGTAGGAGACCTTGGGCAAGATTCACTAACACTGCTACTGCCTATAGAGCGCGTCCTAGTGGCTGTACCTGTAGGGAAAAAAGTGCTCCATTTAGATCCCTCAGTGGAAGGAAGCCACTGGATACCCCAGAGACTTCCTCCACCCCCCTCACCTCCACCGATCCAGTACTGCGACCCAAGGCAGGTTCTAGACTTTTTTGCTGCCTGAAGCAAACTTGTGAGGAAGCGGCTGGGTGCTGATAGGGAAGTGAATGGGTGCTGACAGATGTACAGCTGTGTGCAGATTTGTAGGTGGGTGCCTCAGTGCTGACAGTTAAAGGTGGCTGGCTGGGGCAGCACACACACACACTCACACTACACTCCCTGAGTCAGGCAGAATCAGCAGAGCAGAGGAAGAGACTGGTAAAGATTGGCTGAGCATAGAGCTGATGCTGCCCCATAGAGTCTGCTGCCCTGAATCACGTGATTCAGTTGGCTTCATGGTAGGGCCAGCCCTGCTGAGACCTCCCCAAACCCCTTTGACAGGGGTGAAAATCCCTTCCAGAGGGTCCCGGCATCCAGCAGTGGTCTCATGGAGGATCCACAGGCTTCCCTCTACTGAGGTAAGTATCTGACTTTTGGGTTTCCTAATGTTCCAGGTTTGCTTTAAATTAAATCCATGAATGGATGAAGGCTGAAATAGTTGACCTGTTCCTGAATTTGCTAATCGTTTGGCTGTAATGCCGATCCTCAATTGCCGAGCTACAATACTCTCTGATTCGTGGATCTGGAACAAGTATTCAGGTGTGTCAGACAATCTGATCCACATACCTGTTTCAGGTTAATGGTTGAGAAAGTGTAACAGGCAAAGCGTAGGGATTGCAGTCATGGTACTAACATTTTTTCCCCAATAAGGTCAGCACAGGGGCTCCTTCCATATATCTCCCATGACAGGTGTACATTAATGTTTATTTCTATGTACATTGCTATACTCTCCACAAGTCTATTCATCACTTTATTTGCTTTTAAGCAACTCAAGGTCATTAGACGGCTGGAATTTTTCAAACAAAAGTTTGTCAATCACCCCCTCGCTGGAGTGTGACAGTGATTCATATTTCACTGCTAGGACATAACCTTGAAACAATGATATTTGCAGCATAATAGATTCCTCCACGGGTTGTAAGCCGCCAAGTCAAGGAAATCACTGACTTTTATGAAAGGGAGAGGCAAATGCTGCAGCCTAAAACTGTAGGGATAGCTCATTTCCTTTAAAGGGACAAACTATAGATTCTAGGCGCCATGCAAAAAAAAAACAAAAAAAAACAACTACTGCTTGTATGGTTATTTGATGTTCAACAAAACGTCTTTTTGCATGTACAATAACAATCTATGGATCAAGTTGCCGCTCTAATACTGGACCATATAGAGTAGAGAACAAAGAGCAAAAGTGAGAATGTGTAGGCGCAAGTAATGGCAATGAAGTATAAAACATAGCTTTTAATTACAATATTCGTTAATAGTCAAATATGATACAACATATAAAAAAAAAATCACTGAATCACATTTAGTTCAGCACGGAATAGCCTAACGCACGTTTCATGGCCCTGAGCATGGCCACTTCTTCAGAGGCATAGTTTTGCAGTTCACAGATAAGGAAAGGTAAAAACAGCTGTTCCTAGCCACGCTACTGCCACGTTATCACCTATATGTTGTAACCGTCATACAAATGGACTACTACTGTCTATCTACCTTGACTTTATGCTATAACTATGAATTGGGCATCTTGCTGTTTGGACGATAAGAACAAATGTAACATTCCAGATATGGTTGTACACTAAAACTCCATACTCTTTGGTTTTACTTCCTTATCTTATCATCAGGGGCGTAGCAATAGGGGGTGCAGCGGTAGCGACCGCATCGGGGCCCTTGGGCCAGAGGGGCCCCGAAGGGCCCTCCCTCAACTACAGTATTAGCTCTCTATTGGTCCTGTGCTCATAATAATCACTTCTATAGACACTTTGAATAGTGGTAATCATTAACAAACTGTTTCCCATCCCTTCCTTGCACCTCTGACTCTGTAGTTGCCATTGGCAGGTTTTGGTGCACCGTATCAATTGCTATGTATAGAGTGCTTGGGGGGCCCCATTGTAAAACTTGCATCGGGGCCCACAGCTCCTTAGCTACGCCACTGCCTATCATCCTTATCACTATCTCTGGCCTTGCACAACTAATGCTCTGAAGAAACAGCCATGTTCAGGGCTGCAAAATGTGCGTCAAGGGGCCCATACACCTAACGATTTTCCCGTCGATATACAGCAGATTCGACTATTTCATGCTGAAGTAAACGTGATTTAAGGATTTTTTAAATATGTTGAGTCATATTTGACTACTAATGAATATTGTAATTAAAAGCTATGTTTTATATTTCATTGTCATTACTGGGCCTGAAAAGCCACACTTTTGCTTTTTGTTCTCTACTACATCTATAGTGATGTAGCCACTAACCAGATGGAAACTGTAAGGAGACAAAATAGCCCCTCTGTGTAGTCATGTGGTGGTTGAATGATTCCCGCAAGATTTCATCCTGAAATCGGCCTGCGGTTTATGGCGACCAACAGAACTCTTTCCATTCAGAGATAGATCTGTCTCTTGGTCGATCGGCCACCAAAATCACTAGATGTATGGGTAACGTTATCCCTTACGCCTTATCTGCTGCCCCATGCCATGTTAATCTTTATCATCATAAGTAATAATCCCGGTACACAGTCAGCTGTCAGCCTTGCAATTAAGCATGCTCCCTCATTACCTTCCCCTTATAAACTCCTTGTACTACTAATATGTACTTGTGCCTACTATCAGTGGTGTAGCAATAGGGTTTGCAGAGGTTGCGACTGTATTGGGGCCCCGCAGGACCCTCCCTCAACCACAGTATTAGCTTTTTATTGGTCCTGTGCTGGTAATAATCACTTCTATAGAATAGATGATTTGAATCCCTATCACCTTCTTGCACCTCTGACACGGTGGTTGTCCTTAGCAGGTTTTGGTGTGCAGTATCAATTGTTATGTATAGAGTGCTTGGGGGGCCCCAATGTAAAACTCGCACCAGGGCCCATAGCTCCTTAGCTATGCCACTGCCTACTATCACACCAACTTGGAAAATCCTCCTAACCTTTCCCTGAAAAAAAGAAAAAAAGTACCTATGTCAGGGATGCTACACACCATAACATTCCTGCATTAAAGGGAACCTGAGGTGAGAGACATATGGAGGCTGACATAGTTATTTCCTTTTAAACAATGCACAATGCCTGGCTATCCTGCTGATCCAGTGACTCTAATGCTTTTAGCCATATACCCTGAACAAACATGCAGCAGATCAGATGTTTCTCATAAAAATCTGACAAGATTAGCTGTATGTTTGTTTCAGGTGTGTGATTCACTACTGACTAGAAAGATCAGCAGGACTGCCAGGCAATTGGTAATGTTCAGGCCTAGTCTGCCAATGACGCCAAGTGAGGTAACTTCCTCAGGCAGAAGAAGTCTGGGGGCAGCACCAGGCAGAAACAGGAAGTGAAGAGAGTGGCTGGCCAACCTATACTGGGGGCAACTGTACCTGGCTAACTTATACTGGGGCAACTGTACCTAGCTACCAATACTGAGGGCACCTATACCTGGCTACCTACATAAACTGAGGGTGTTTTGTCTTGACGGCTCACCGCAGCATGCGGTGAAAATTGTCGGGTGTTGCACGATTATTCCTAATCGGGAGGGGGTTAGGAATCCTCACAAGTTTGCCTCTGGTTGCAAAAAGTCTAGAATCGGCCCTGGTATTGTTTAAAATGAAATAAGTATGCAGCCTTCATAGGTCTCTCACATCGGTTTCCTTTTAAGTTGAACCAGTTCTGCAGTCTCAGTGTGGAGGTTATTGCGTGTCGCCCCAGTGCTGTGCCAACTCCTCTTAGCTCTCCATCCATTCCTGCGGAGCTCCAGATGCTCGGATCATACCGGACCAAATTGCCCTGCTTCACCCCTTGGGGTTCATCCAGGTCAATCTGGCTACTATAAGGACAGGCTAAGAATAACACACTACATATCCTTGTACTAACGCTATCTATAATGTAGTCACTATAGGTATCGTTACAATGAGGATGTGTAGTGTGTTGCATATGAAATCACAACGTTCAGCTCACACTGCAGCTCTGTTTTCCCAATGCTAGATAAAGGAACTGTGCTTAGCTGTGTATCCACTGAAAGGGTTAAACAAAACAACCTATTGATTAGTTTTGGGTAGCAGTCGCTGTCGCTACCTCCCGCTTCTCATTCGAGTGAATTTGGTGCGCTTAATTAAGTCTGTGCTGATCTTCCCTGGAAAGTGATCTCAGAGATGGTGGCCAAAACATGTTCCCTAATATTACAAGAGACAACCTCTTGGCCCTCTCCTCCGATGCTGGCCGCCGTGCGCAGCAGACTCAGCAATATGACTAACCTGTTATTTGCTGCTCGATGAAGGTCATATCTGTGCCAAATCATTTGATACAGAAGAAGTACCGTGTGTGCCAACAGTCTGCCATCCAGCGCTTCCAATGTCCTCCACACACTATCTGCAGTATTCACTTTACTATTCACAGTCCTCAGTTTGTATAGAATCACAATAGCCAGGCTTCAGGAGCACGTTGTCTCATGCTGTACACAATTAGGCTGAGTGACAGACTGTTGTGTTTCCGGGTAAATTAGTCTTCTGTTGGTAAAAAATAATTTTTAAAACTTTGGTTTCATGACCTGAAGCCGCATAGCTGAATTATTTAACTGTAGTCTTGGGCAGGGCTACTTCATCACTCACCAAAATCATGCTGTCTATACCACAAGGGGATGGGTTGGGCAAAGACTGAACTGTCTGGTCTGAGAAGATCACAGCCTAAAGCTCTGTGCTTTAGGAAAGGGAGATGAAGAAGATTCTGACAAAGTACTTTAAAGCAGCAGGGACAGCCATACTATCCCAGGGGAAAATAACACATTTATAAGTAGATAAATACTTGTTCTACTTGCATAACATATATATTGTACTGTCCACGTGTTGATTTCAGCAAATTTTGTATAGTAAATAAAGAGAACACTGTTTAAGGCATTTTTCATCTTTGCTACCTCTGACTGAAGCCAATTCGGATGTAATTTCCTTTCTTACTCTTTTTTTTGTCCTAAAAACTGCACTGTCATATCTAGCTTACTTTGTAAACACATGTGAGCACAGCATAGATCATATTTTAGTAGCTTCTCCCTTCTCAGCATTGTGTCACACTGAACTGCCCTCAGCCAATCAGTGAGGAGGAGGAATGTGGGAGGGGAGATAACAAGCTTCCGTCTCCTCGGCAATGTTCCAAATAGAGTCAGGCTGGCTGAGATAAGTTTTGTTACTGAAACATTAATAGTTGTATTTGGAATGCTTGCAAATCAGGGTCAGGTTGTAGACTGTATAATGAACACAGTGCAGTGGGTAAATGGAATTTGATTTTATGACTGACAGTCCTGCTTAAAGTGATCAGTGTAACCTAACCAAGTAGCTTATACAGAACAAAAAAAGATTGTCCGTTTCTGCAATCCACATAGGACTAGAAAAACATTTGTGCTTGAAGTCAGGCTTTAATGCAGAATTGAACAAACCCACATAATTCCTGCTTGCCTGATAATGTCTGCATGCTAGAGAGCAGTTACAACTTTGAATTAGCTGCATTGTGCTTTACTTTTTCTTCTGCATGGAAGCTAAAGTCCTCTTGCAGCACTGACTGTTCGGCGTTGCAGGAAGTGACGCGAGTGGTGGAATGCAACGCTGGAATGAAAGAAGGTGAGTCATTGCTTCCCCTGCCCGCTCGCTGATGACTTCAATGCAAAGTAAATAGCGTGGTCGGGAGAGCCCCAGATGAGGGAAGGGGAGGTCCGACCCCTCTCCCCACCGCTGTGCCCGCTGCTCCCCCTTCCTGGCTGCTACCACCTCCAGCTCGGCGGCCCCCCTATCCACAGCCAGGCGGGTGCCGCCTCCTCTTCCGCCACCTCAGGAACCTGCCTCACCCCACCTCAATACTTCTTAGAGGCTATGTGGGCCATATTGACTATACTTCTTAGATACTATGAGGGCCATATTGACTATACTTCTTAGATGCTATGGGGGCCGTATTGTCTGTACTTTTTAAATTCTTATTAACACAACATGCTAGCACATAGTTCAAATTCAACAAGTGCCAATCTAGGTTTTTCAAAGAAAGCATTGTGCTTAGTGGATTCAGTTACAGCAATTGCACTCAAAGATGGGCAAATACATTGGTCCACCTACCCTGTGATTAGTTTGGATAGTTTCTTAAAAATGTGCTTGCTGCCTTTCATTCACCACACACTGATACCTCCACCTCACCAGTGTGAAATAGGGCTCACCCATAATTCTGATCCCCTAATCAGGTTTTTGGGGCAATTTAAAGCACTTCTAAACTGAGAGGAATATGAAGCATGCCGTATTTATTTACTTTTAAACAATACTAGTTGCCTGTCTGTTCTACTGATCATCTGCCTCTAATACTACCAGCCTCAGATCCTGAACAAGCATGCTGATCAGGTGTTTCTGACTGAAGTCTGACTGGATTATCTGCATGCAGGGCCGGCCCGCTCATTAGGCGGGGTGAAACATTTGACTCAGGCGGCAGATCGGGGGGGGGGGGCGGAACCCGCCTGTCCATGCGCTGGGGGCCGCCCGCCGAGCTAGAGAGGTAGCGGGCAGAAAGGGGTATCGAGCCTAGCGGCGGGGAGGGGGGTCGGACCCCGCCCTCCCTCGCCTTGGTCCCCCGATCTGCGCTCCCCTCCAGCGCTAAGTACAAGCCTGCATATGCTAAAGAGGCAATGGGCGGGGGAATCACTCACCTCTTCCGCGTTCCATCGTGCGCTCCACTGATGTCACTTCCTGCAAGGCCGTCCACTTACAATGCAGTGGGCGGCGTTGCAGGAAGTGACATCAGTGGAGCATGCGATGGAACGCGGAAGAGGTGAGTGATTCCCCCGCCCGTTGCCTCTTCATCATATGCAAGCTTGTACTGGATGGTGTACTGGTTAAGGGCTCTGCCTCTGACATGGGAGACCTGGGTTCGAATCTCGGCTCTGCCTGTTCAGTAAGCCAGTAATTCAGTAAGGAGTTCATTGGGCAAGACTCCCTAACACTGCTACTGCCTACTGAGTGCGCTCTAGTGACTGCCTCGCAAGCGCTTTGAGTCCGACAGGAGAAAGGCGCTATACAAATACTGCCATTATTATTAACGCTGGAGGGGAGCGCAGATCGGGGGACCCAGGCGAGGGAGGGGGTTCCGACCCCCCTCCCCGCCGCTAGGCCCAATACCCCCTTTCTGCCCGCTACCCCTCCAGCTCGGCGCCCCAAAGGCTTAGATTTTTTCTAATTTTGCCTCAGGCGGCAAAAAGTCTAGGGCCGGCCCTGTCTGCATGCTTGTTTCAGATTTGTTATCCAGATACTTCTGCAGACAAATAGATAAACAGGTTGCCAGGCAATTGGTATTGTTTAAAAGGAAATAAATATGGCAACCTCCGTATTCCTCTCAGTTCAGGTGTCCTTTAACCCATTCGCGTTCCGTCGTTTTCACTTGAGAAATGTTCACCTCCCATTCATTAGCCTATAACTTTATCACTACTTATCACAATGAACTGATCTATATCTTGTTTTTTCCGCCACCAATTAGGCTTTTTTTGGGGGGTACATTTTGCTAAGAGCCACTTTACTGTAAATGCATTTCAACAGGAAGAATAAGAAAAAAACGGAAAAAATCATTATTTCTCAGTTTTCAGCCATTATAGTCTTAAAATAATACATGCCTCCATAATTAAAAGTCACGTATTGTATTTGCCCATATGTCCCGGTTATTACACCGTTAAAATTATGTCCCTATCACAATGTATGGCGACAATATTTTATTCGGAAATAAAGGTGCATTTTTTCCGTTTTGCATCTATCACTATTTACAAGTTTAAAATAAAAAAAATATAGAAATATATCATCTTTACATTGATATTTAAAAAGTTTAGACCCTTAGGTAAATATTTACATTTTTTTTTTATTGTAATGTTTTTTTTTTATATTAAACATTTTATTTGGGTAGTTTTGGGAGGGTGGGAGGTAAACAATAGGTTTAAAATGTAAATGTGTGTTGATTTTAATTTTTTTTTACTTTTGGTTGTAGTATTACTTTTTGGCCACAAGATGGCGGCCATGAGTTTGTTTACATGATGTCACTCTAAGCGTAACACGCGCTTAGAGTGACGCATCGGGGAGGAAACAGCCAGAAAAAGCGAAGCTTCCGAGAGATGCTGTCGCTTTTTCAGCGGGGGAGAGGAATCAGTGATCGGGCACCGTAGCCCGATTCACTGATTGCCTGGCTAACGATCCGCGTGCCGGGAGTGCGCGTGCACGCGCGTGATCGACCGCGGTAGCGCGCATGGTTCCTGGACGTAGTTTCTACGTCCAGGAACCAAAATAGGTTAAGGTCTCCTTCTGCCACCTCCTGCTTTGTGCACTTATTCCTCTGTAAATCCTCCTGTTTCACTTTTGGTTGGCCTTTCCCCTTCATGATAATAACGATACATCCTAGACACAGGCCACTGCAGCTTTAAGGGCTCGCTGCAGGGCCGTACAACTCAGCGCACAAGTGATCCCCCCCCTTTTCTTCCCACTAACAGAGTGCTCTGTTGGTAGGCTATGATCGCTGCTGGGATGTTTGTTTATTTGTTTTTATTTATTTATTTTTTAAATACATTTGCCTTTTTTTATTATTATTTTTCCCCTCCCTCCCACGCCGGCGCGCTGACGTCATCGGACGTCCTCCGGGCTCTACTGCGCATGCGCAGTACTTCTGCGCCTGCGCAGTAGAGCCCGGAGGACGTCCGATGACGTCAGAGCGCCGGCGTGGGACGCAGAAGTTCCAGGCCTTGGAGCGCAGAAGAGCCCGACCTGGCAGCCGGCCTGGCCAGGTCGGGTCGGCCACCGGAGACCACCAGGAGCCTGCGGAGCGGCGGCGAGGGCACCTCCTGCCTGCCACGGGCTGGAGGAAGCCCCGGGTAAGTGGAATTTGATTTTTATTTTTTTACCCACCCTCCCTGAACCTTCCCTTTAAAACTTGCCTGAGTTCACCTTTTATATTATTTGCATTACAAGAGTTAAGCAAGTCAAACTGCAGACAATTGCAGCTGTGGCTCTCCTGAAAAGTAAATACTTACCTTTTCTGTCTGTGCAAACAATCCCTGATAACAGTAGACAGCTGAATGAACCAAATATTACGTAAAGGTGGCCATACACTTATAGATTTACAGCAGATTTGGCCATCAGATTTCTGTCACATGCCTGTCAAGTCTAATCTGACAGGAATCTATCTGATGTGTGCCACACACTAGGAACAGATTTCCAATAGATTCCAGAATGCATTATTGGACCATTAGATCCAATGCAACTCTATGGGTCATCGATCTGCTGCCAGCAGCAGATTGACCTAGATTTTCCATCCTTTCAGATACATCAAATTGATCGGCTAATCGATCGGCAATCACCCACCAACTGCCCACAACTGAAAATAATGTAGTCACCCCACACTTCCCAGTACCCACACAAAACACATCAGGCACCAGACTCAGCTCCCCCCCCCCCCAAACAGTAATCACCACTACCCCCTTCTCCCTCAAAAAAAATAAAAAAATCATGCAGCCATGCAGTGCAAGTACATACAGTAGATAAAGATAAAAAAAAAATGTACACCCCCGACTCTGGCTGCTCTCTCTCTGCAGCCCCAGCCTCTTCATGAGTCCTACTGTACCCGGGTCTCTCTCAGACACAGCCACAGGGTAGGCTGCTTCCGTGTCACACACAAGCCAGCACACAGAGACGATGGCTGCAAGCAGGCAGGCTGAGTCTCACTAGTGGCGGGAGCGTCCAGCATTGTCCTCTCCTCTTCTTACCACTGTAGAGATGGCCCGAACCTCCGATTTTTGGTTCGCGAACTTCCGCGGAAGATCGCGAACATGCAAACTTTTGCAAACTGCAACAGACTTCAATGGGGAGGTGAACTTTGAAAACTAGAAACACTTATGCTGGCCACAAAAGTGATGGAAAAGATGTTTCAAGGGGTCTAACACCTGGAGGGGGGCATGGCGGAGTGGGATAGATGCCAAAAGTCCCCGGGAAAAATCTGGATTTGATGCAAAGCAGCGTTTTGAGGGCAGAAATCACATTGCATGCTAAATTGGAGGCCTAAAGTGCTTTAAAACCTCTTGCCTGCGTATACATCAATCAGGGAGTGTAATTAGTGTACGGCTTCACACTGACAGACCAAACTCATTAACGCACTGCAAACAGCTGTTTGTGTAGTGACGGCTGTGCTGGACCATGCGCACCATGGCCAGAGTGCAGGCCGTGGCAGTTTTCAAGCCCATATGGTTGGGCTGAGGTAGCTGAATGACAGAACAACAGTGACTGAGTGTCCAACTGATTGAATTTGGTCTGTCCACAATAAAGCAATTCCCTTATTATCTATTTTCTTGGGACAGGTGTGCCCCCCAACCCCAACACACTCAAATAGCCGTCGGTCATTGCTTCATTGTGATTCGCAAGCCCCACCACCTCGGCAAGGTAACGATCACGAAGGGGATTTGACACATGTACATGCCTTTTGTTTTGTTGTTGCAGTGCAGGCGGAAATATTAGGCAGGCATGTACATGCACCAGAAAAATTATTATAAATTCAGGAATCCACCTGGAGTCCTGGTGGACCCTGTTGGTGGTGGCAGTCAAGCGGCCTGCAGGCAGAGATGCTGTGTGGGGACCGACTTAGTCTTGGGGCAGGCAGTCACACGGCATGCAGGCAGAGATGCTGTGTGTGGGGACTGACTTAGTCTTGGGGCGGGCAGTAACCCTCCGGGATCCATGCCTCATTCATTTGATAAAGGTGAGGTACTGAACACTTTTGTGACCTAGGCGACTTCTCTTCTCAGTGACAATGCCTCCAGCTGCGCTGAAGGTCCTTTCTGACAGGACGCTTGAGGCAGGGCAAGACAGAAGTTGGATGGCAAATTGGGACAGCTCTGGCCACAGGTCAAGCCTGCGCACCCAGTAGTCCAAGGGTTCATCGCTGCTCACAGTGTCTACATCAACACTTAAGGCCAGGTAGTTGGCTACCTGCTGGTCGAGGCGTTGGTGGACGTTGGATCCGGAAGCGCTAAGGCGAGGCGTTGGACTAAAAAATGTCCCCATGTCCGACATCATCATGAGATCGCTAGAGCGTCCTGTCCTTGCCTGCGTGGACATGGGAAGAGGAGGCTTACTGGCAGTGGCACCTTTATTCCGTTGTGCTGTGACGTCACTCTTAAACGCACTGTAAAGCATAGTTGCCAGCTTGTTCTGCATGTGCAGCATCCTTTCTGCCTTCAGGTGAGTTGGTAACATGTCTGCCACTTTGTGCCTATACCGAGGGTCTAGTAGCGTGGCCACCCAGTACAGCTCATTCCCCTTGAGTTTTTTTTATACGGGGGTCCCTCAACAGGCTGGACAGCATGAAAGACGCCATCTGCACAAAGTTGGATCCAGACGTACTATCCAACTCCTCTTGCTGTACCTCAGTGATGTCAGGTAAGTTCTCCTCCTCCCCCCAGCCACAAACAATACCAAGGGAGCGTTGAGCAGCCCAAGCCCCCTGCGACGCCTGCTGCGGTTGTTCTTCTGCTGCCTCCTCCTAAAAAACCACCTTCCTCATCATCTGACTCCTCTTCCCCACACGACTCTTCCTCCTCCTCCTCCCCCTCTGTGCTGCTGCAGGTGTTGAGGAAACATCTGGTTCTGGTGAGAATTGATCCCACAACGCTTCCTCCTGTAACTGTTCCTGTTCACGCTTATCCACAGCTTGATTCACCACTCTACGCACGGCACGCTCCAGGAAGAAAGCATATGGGATCAAGTCGCTTATGGTGCCTTCACTGCAACTCACCAGGTTTGTCACCTCCTCAAACGGCCGCATGAGCCTGCAGGCATTTCGCATGAGTGTCCAGTACTTTGGCCAGAACATCCTCATCTCCCCAGAGCATGTCCCTTGACTGTAGTTGTAGTGATACTGTTTGACGACTTTCTCCTGTTGTAGCAAGTGGTCAAACATCAGGAGGGTCGAATTCCAACGAGTCGGGCTATCGCAAATCAAGAGCCTTACCGGCAAGTTGTTTCTCCGCTGAATATCGACCAAGTGTGCCTTGGCCGTGTAAGACCACCTGAAATGCCCACACAACTTCCTGGCCTGCTTTAGGACATCCTGTAAACCTGGGTACTTAGACACAAATCTCTGGATTACGAGACTGAGCACATGTGCCATGCAGGGTACATGTGTCAGCTTTCCCAAATTCAAAGCCAAAATGAGATTGCTGCCGTTGTCACACACCACGTTGCCGATCTCCAGTTGGTGCGGGGTCAGCCACTGATCCACCTGTTTGTTAACAGCAGCCAGGAGAGTTGCTCCAGTGTGACTCTCCGCTTTGAGGCAAGACATGTCTAAGATGGCTTGACACTGTCGTACTTGGCATGCAGCATAGGCCCTGGGGAGCTGGAGCTGTGTAGCTGGAGAGGAGATCGCAGCACCAGTAGAGTTGCGCTGCCACTCAGCCAAGGAGGAGCAGGACAACAGCGAAAAGGATGTAGCAGGAGGAGAAGGAGAGGAGGTGGCAGCAGGCCTGCCTGCAAGCCGTGGAGGTGTCACAAGTTGGTCCGCTGCACAGCCACGTACTCCCTGCTTGCCATCGGTCACCAGGTTGACCCAATGGGCTGTGTAAGTAATGTACCTGCCCTGACCGTGCTTGGCAGACCAGGCATCCGTGGTCAGATGGACCCTTGACTCAACGCTGTGTGCCAGAGATGACACCACTTGCCTTTCTACTTCCCAGTACAGTTTGGGTATCGTCTCTTTTTAGAAGTAATTGCGGCCTGGTATCTTCCACTGCGGTGTCCCAATGGCCACACATTTTCGGAAGGCCTCAGAGTCCACCAGCTAGTATGGTAACAGCGGGCGGGATAACAGTTCCGCCAAGCCAGCTGTCAGATACCGGGCAAGGGGGTGACTGGCAGACATTGGCTTCTTCCGCTCAAAGATTTCCCTCACAGACACCTGGCTACTGCTGTGGGCAGAGGAGCAGGAGCCGCTCAAGGTGAGAGGCGGAGTGAAGGAGGTTGGCTGTGATTGTTAAGGTGCAAGGGAGAGCGCGGCTGTAGAAGATGATGCACCTGAAGGAGGAAGAGGCGAAGGAGGGTGGCTTTGCTTTTGTGTGCTGCTTTTGCTCAAGTGGTCTTCCCATTGCAGTTTGTGCCTTTTCAGCATGTGCCTTCGTAAGGCAGTTGTCCCTACGTGGGTGTTGGCCTTTCCACGGCTCAATTTTTGGTGGCAGAGAGTACAGATGGCATTGCTCTGATCTTTGGCATACACACTAAAACATTTCCACACCGCTGAACCACCCTGGGGTGTGGGCACTATGGAGGCGTCAGCAGCTGAAGTTGAAGGGCATGTTGGCTGGCTGTCCATAGGTGACGATACATGGCGTCGGACACTGCCACCACCTGTTTCTGATGATGAGCTCCCCCTGCTTCTTTCAGCAACTCGTTTCCTCCTACTCCTCTCTGACTCCCCCTCTGAACTGTCCCCCTGTTCATCTCCTCTATTGGGAACCCACGTGGCATCCATATCATCATAATCATCATAATCATCCTTCCCAGCTTCACTTGTATCAAACACCTCCAAAACTGCACCAACAGCAGGTACTTCATCATCCTCCTCCTTACACATGACGTCCATAGTGTCGCCTAACTCAGACATATGAGGTGGTGCAACTTGCTTAGCGCCTTCATCTTGTTGTAACAATAATGGCTGTGAATCAGTTATATCCCCACCAAATAACTCCTGTGAAGTGTCAAATGTAGAGTATGTGGTACTTGGAGTAGCGCTGGTGGCTGCAGAAGATGAGGTGTTCTGTGTTAAATAGTCAAGCACGTCCTGACAATCTTGGGAGTTGATGGGACATGCATTCTTCTGAGCACTGTGCCTTGGGCCAGGGCCACACAAAATCACGTCAGCACGACCTTGAACAGACCTGCCGGTTGGCCTGCCTCTGGGTCTGCCTCTGCCTGTTGTTTTGTCCATATCGGGGGGGATGAAGTGAAAGGTATGCACTGACTTGACTAATACAATGTGCAGTCACACAGGTGCAGTGAAAGGTATGCAGTGACTGGTATTACAATACAATGTGCAGCTGTCACACAGGTGCAGTTAACAGTTATGCACGGACTGGTATACTAAACAGCGTGTGGTCACACAGGTGCAGTGAACAGGTATGCAGGGATTGGTATTACAAATGTGCAGCTGTCACACACAGGGACCGTGAACAGGTGCAATGACTGGTGGTATATTACACTACTTGCGCTCACGTAAGTGCACTGAACAGGTTAAAGGTACGCACTGCAGTGATTGGTATTACAAATGTGCAGCTGCCTGTCACACACACACAGGTACCATGAACAGGTGCAATGACTGGTGGTATTAACAATGCGTGCGCTCACGTAGGTATAGGTAGGTAGGTGCACAGAACAGTGAACAGGTGCAGTGATTGGGATTACAAATGTGCAGCTGCCTGTCACACACACGCACACAGGTACCGTGAACAGGTGCAATGACTGGAGGTATTAACTATGCATGTGCTCACGTAGGTATAGGTAGGTAGGTGCACTGAACAGTGAACAGGTGCAGTGATTGGGATTACAAATGTGCAGCTGCCTATCACACACACGGGTAGTCACTGAATGTGCTGGGCCTGGCAGTGGTACAGTAGGAATTACCAAGGCTATCTATGCAACACAAGTGTCTGTGGGACACACACACACACACAAAAAAATACATCACAAGAACAAGATTAGCTCTCAAAAGAGCTGTTGAGGGATGCTTTTTTAGCAATAAGAATCAGCAAGGAAGGTAAATATATTTGATGTCTCTTCCCACCCGCTCCATTTGGGTGGGGAGTGATTGTTCAATGTCTTTATATGTTGGATGTGAATGTTGGAAGCTTCAGCATTTGAAAAAGGGCCTTTCGCCCGAAACGTCATACTGTCTGTGATGCTATGTACTACTGCCATTAATGTGCAATAAAGATTCAATATAGATCCGTGAAGGGGTGAGTCCTAATTGGGAATGTTTTGAGCTTTGCAATCTTTAACCTCCCTGGCGGTTAATTTTTTTTTCCCTAATTGAAAAAATCCTTTTTTTAAAAAAAAAATAATTTTTGTTTCATGTAAAGCTACCAGAGTGGTAGCTACATGAAACACCACTAGAGGGCGCATGTGGCCCTCTAGTCCGATCGTCGCTGGTATCTATAGCAAACAGGGGAACGCGTATATAACGTGTTCCCCTGTTTGGCTTCTCCTGTCGCCATGGCGACGATCGGGATGACGTCATGGACGTCAGCCGACGTCCTGACGTCAGGCACACCCGATCCAACCCATAGCGCTGCCCGGAACTGAGATCTCCCCCTGCGCGGCATAGCCCGAGCTCAGCTCGGGCTTACCGCCAGGGAGGTTAAAGAACACCTGAAGTGAGATGGATATGGAGCTAGCATATTTATTTATTTCTAAACAATACAATTGCCTGGCTGTCCTCGTGATCTGCTGCCTCAAATTCTTTTAACCACACAGACCCTGAAAAAGCATGCAGATCAGATGCTTCTGACAAAAATCTGACAAAATTAACTACATGCTTGTTTCAAGTGTGGGATTCACTACTGCAGCTAAAGAGATCAGCAGGACTGCCATGCAACTGGTAGTGTACAAAAGGTATTAAATATGTCAGATTCCATATACCTTTCGCTTCAGGTTCCCTTTAAAGATCAAATTTAACCCTTTAATGGGAAAATAAAATTATGAAACACTGGGAAAGTTCTAAATACCACTGCTACTACACATACAACAAATGATCTCTTTATTTTCAGTTCAGCTTTGCTTTTATACTGATATTTGACAGTATTTGACATAATATGCAGTAGAGATTCCCTTCTGCCAAGAGAATAACATGGATGAGGAATTATGAATAGAATTACCAATAGAAATCACACTGCTGCTGAGCGCGTGAATGAAATTTACCCAGAAGCTCTTGAGCCAGTGTAAACTGACCCTTCATGAAATGCTGTGTTCTTGGGCATAGCACGCTCTAAACCATTTTCAGTACAGCATATGTAAACTCTTGACCTCATATGATGCTAGTCTTAACCTTGCAGCTTGATCCTAAGGTTAAAATTTGATTGACATTTGCAGATTTTTGGGAACTGATCCAATCAAATCTGACATAGACTGGCCTTTTTCGTATTACTGAATATGAATATATCCTTGACCTTGTTGTTTTCTGCTACCAAATCTCTTCGTCAAGCAGCCTGGCAGCTAGGTATAAAATTCCACACTTAAAATAAGCACTTCCTTCCTACATTACTGTCTACTAGAGGTTTATTTTATGTGTCCAGCCAGAGTCCGTAATATGGCTGGTACTGAGATAATGGAGTAGAGTCTATAACACAACGTAATTATATAAAGTGCAAGCAGGCACTTAACAATGCAGTTAACCAGTTTTACTAGACAATGCAGTCATACAAAATATCACAATATTCCTGTCCAGGTCATGGTATAGCCAAAGAGAAAAATGTAGCATCAACTGAACACTCTTTGTGTTCTAGATTATTTTCACTCTTTCAAAGCAACGTTTTCAGTTCTAATGAGTGAAGTAAATTACAAGACAATTTAATTCTAAAATAGGTTTAAATACTCCATCCCCCCAATTCTAACCGACAATGTCCACACAGTCCATCAGTTTGGAAACCTTTACACTTACTGAGATGAGAAAGGTGAACATCTTCTTCTAGCACCCCCCCCCCCCCCCCCCCAATTCTAACTGACAATGTCCACACAGTCCTTCAGTTTGGAAACCCTTACACTTACTGAGATGATAAAGGTGAACATCTTCTAGCATGAAAATAACAGGGAAAAAAAACAAAGCAAGACCCAACTCCAGTAATTCCCCACAACACCTCCCATTGCCCATTTCACCACTAGCAGTGTCTTCACCACATCTCTCCATACTTTCACCACACCCCCAATAATGCCCCCTCTACACTTCCCGACAGGTGCCCATTTCATCTCTGTGTCTTTACTACATCTCATCATACTTTCATCACATCCCTAGTAATGATCTAACTACACCTCCTGACATGGGTCAATTTCCCCTCTAGTAGTTTTTCACCACATCTTACCACACTCCCACCACACCTCAAGTAATGCCCTCACTGCACCTCCTGACATGTCTCCATTTCACCTTTAGTAGTGCCTTCACCACATCTCACCATACTTTCACCACACCTCCAGTAACATCCCCCAAAAAACCATAAGTATAATACCACAATGTGTTAGGAGAAAGCAAATAATAGATGGGACAGTAACCAAAGAAAACCACTCTAAAAAGTACCGTACCTAAGTTGTAGGATTAGTCTACAAATATGATATGACAAGGGAATAATAATCAATCAATACTTGATTAAATGACAAAGGCAATAAAAACAATTAAAAACTAGCAGGGCTTAAAGTGAACCTGAAGTATCATGTGACATGATGAGATAAACATATACACATATGATACTAGTACTACTAAGAAATTATGCGAAATCCCTTTCTGTTTCTCAGTACAGGAAGAGTTAAAATACTTCAGTTGTTATCTATGCAAAAGAGCTTCTAACTAAATTAGTCAAAGTCAGTCCCCTTTTCAAAAGAGCTTAAAGAGGAACTCCAGTTAAAATAAAAGTAATGAAAAAAGTGCTTACCTTTTACAATAATTATTTATAAATGACTATGGTCGTGTCATCACACTGTGGGAGGGGCTTTACCACAGTATCAGCCACAAAGACTCCCCTGATGATCTATTTGAGAAAAGGAAAAGATTTCTCATGGGAAAGCGGGTATCAGCTACTGATTGGGCTGAACTTAAATTCTTGGTTACAGACCGGTTTCTCTTTAAACAGCCAAGAAACAGTGATACAGCTGGAGGAAAAGTTTTACTGCAGGAAAGTTTAAAGGGTCGTTAGTTTTACAGCTTAAAAAGCAGAATGTGGATTCTAAACTGCAACTGTGACAGTCTGGTGCAAGTTATACATAAAGCTGCATAACTGAAGATAAAAATAGGAGACTGCTAATGTTCTATTAAGTATCCATACTACGCATACAATTCATTCGTTTTTTTTCTTGCTTCAGTGTCACTAAGGACCAGGGTATTTTTGGATGATCTGTGCTGCGCGGACTCTCCAGCCCGCAGCACAGATCGGGTAAAAGGCAGGGCGATCAGACTTCCCCCTTTTTTCCCCACTAGGGGATGTCCTGCTGAGGGGGTCTGATTGCCGCCGCTCCGTGTGGCCTTGCGGGGGGGCTCCTCAAAGCCCCCCTCCGCAGCGATTTTCTTACCTCTCTCTCCTTCCCTCCCTCTCGTTCAGGCTATGGGCGGCACAGGACGGCTATCCATCCTGCGCCGCCACTAATAGGCTTTAGCCTATCAGAGGCCGGCGATCCCCGGCCAATCAGAGGTCGGGGATCGCCGATCTCCTTTATGGCGCTGCTGCGCAGCAGTGCAGTATTGATGTAAACAGTGAGGATTTCTTCCCCGCGTGTTTACAATTAGCCTGCGAACCGCGATCGGAGGCGCGCAGGCTGTTCACGGAGACACCCTCCGTGAACTGACATGGAACGGCCACTCGAACTAGCGGCCGTTTCCATGGAAACACCACTTCGACCTGCCGACGCCTATCGGCGTTAGGTGGTCGTTAAGTGGTTAAGCAGCCTGATTGGGCATAGATAGAAGAATAATTACTGGTAATGGAATGACAGTAGTACTGCTGCCACAATTGTCAAACCATTACACACCCATGTATTTCAAAGGAAAAAAATTGGAAGTGGCACAGGTATTTTTCAACCGTGATTCACAATTCTCAAACAATGCAGGAGTCAGGACTTGTCAAATTCCAATATCACACTTCTGGTCAGTATCCAGGTAGAAGCAACTTTACAATTAGAGTGTGTGAGGTGACACTCCCTCTTGCCTAGGATACCTAAACCTAGAAATGCCCCTGATTTATACCTTTACTACACCTCCAGTTCACATCTTCAGAAACATACAGTACATTTCATTGATATTCAATTTATATCAGAAATCACACTGGTCATACTTTTCATCATGGCTTTTTCTAGTATTATCATTTGAACATATAATTAAGTGATAGAAACCACCATTGAGATTTTGCTCTAAAATAAGCGCTGTTCTTCTAAATGAGGGACCATTGATAGCTATGGGTCAGGGTCAGTTTTGGTTTTCAGCTAGAAAATTCCTTAAATACTGTATAATATAAGAGAGTGGACATTGCAGGTTTTGTTTTTCTAACATTTTGGGGGAAAAAGCTAATCCAGTAAAGATGATGAAGATCAAAGAATAGGTAGAGGAAGGGGTAGATGTGGTGCAGAACCAGCAGCTTCAGTGGAGGCCACACTAATGACTCCAGTGAATCAGGGGGATGACTAAGGATTTTATCACTCCTGCCCGTGGAGTGTTCTCCATGTATTTATGATGGCCCCTTCCCCACCTTCTCTTTCCAGTTTAAGCCATGTCTTCTGGCTGACATAATTCCCCATCTAAGCTCTGCTCCTTGACGGCTGGTCTTCCGGAAGTCACAACCCAACTTTGTATTTGACCAGGCTTTGTGAACTTCCTGTGAAAACTCCTCCCAGTTTAAGCTCCACTCCCTGACATGTGTCCTTACTGATGTCAAACCCAGTCTCAACTTCCTCTTTAAACCCCTTGCCCATTCCTGTGACATCACTACTTCCTCCTTATTTAGCATCCATTTTTAGATGGAAACCATGTTAAGGATTAGCTCAAAATGTCCAAGCATGAGTGTCATAATACAAACTTGAATGTACTTTATGGAAAAACACATCATTTTGATCTGTATGAAAATGTAACCTTAAATGTACAGAAATGTACAATTATACTCATTGGGCTTGATTCACAAACCGGTGTTAACCTACTTAGCATGTCTAAAGTGTTTAGACGTGCTAACCAGGGTGCTAAGTAGGTTAGCACCGGATTTCTCAATCAGGTTGCGCGCAAAGTTTTTGCGCGCGCAAAGTCCTGTGCGCGCGCTAAGTCCCATAGGCTTTAATGGGCACTTCGTGCGGAGCGCCCTGCGCTCTGTGCAGTGCGTGCGTAAAACTTTAAGCGCATAAAGTTTTGCGCGCATAAAGTTTTGCGCGCGAAAAGCTCGTTTAGACGTGCTAAGGGGGTTTCACAGGCGTGCTAACAGTTAGCACCGCTTTGTGAATCAAGCCCATTATGTTTCAGAATTCAACACTTACTGGCATTAATAAAACATGTCAAAGTTGTACTATTTTTTTTAATAGATCAGTTGGCGTAAAACAACTTCAAGTATATTTGAAATGTTGCAGCTGAAAGGGATAAAAGTTTTTTTTAAAAAAGCTATATAAATGGATACAAACAATAGTTCATTATAGCACATATTCATTAGAAGCAAATGTGGTGGCAAATATGTGACAGAAAAGCAGGGGAAATGTACAAGACACCTATCAGCGGGTGGTTTGGCAGGCGATATCTAACTCCCATCACTCATAAATGTGAGGGATTTTGTCTTAATGGAGCGCTTCCTAGCATTTACATGAATACCAATGATGTTACTTTAAATTATAGAAATTATAGCACACCTAATTAACCTCAATATTGTATTCTTGGGCAAAATGCGATTTTTATGTGTTAAGTAACTTGTGTTGAAACACAAATCGCACAGCGCGTGAAAAAAGGTAGATTCTGCCATCTGAATTTTAAACACAAAAACATTTGCAGACACACAAATCAGAGATACAATGTGATGCCATTGAGATACATTACATCTGTGTTTCCACAATTTCACAAATCGTCTACAATTTTTAATAATTGTGAATCCTGCCTAAAAAGCATTTCTATTCAAACTAATTAAACACGTTAAGCATTAAAATTATTTTTTAGTTTATTTAAAAGTATTTATTAAGCACATTACATTATAAAAAGTGGTTCTCCTCTCTTTGACTGACAGACAACAGTGGATTTGACACTTGCCAGAGCTGGATTTGCCAGTCGGAAGTAAGCTTGCATGCACCAGAGCACTCACATTTGCATTGGTGGTTTGCTTTCAAAAGTACATTATCCTTCGCGCATTTGTGTCACTATTAACTGTTAATTCATTGGCAGACGAGCCCAAGCATAATTACCAACCTTACAATAAAATGAGTAGTCTAGGCCCCACCCCTTCCTTTGCCCTTGCTTCCTTTCGTTTGGAGCACGCATCCACGTGGATTACTTTATCCCACAGTATCACAGACTGATTGACTTTTTCTGGTGCACATGTGATTTTATGCATATCGTATGCCTCTGAGGAAGCAGCTTCTAAGGCCCGGTTCACATTAGCGGTGGCCGTCCGGAATCGCCGTGCCGGAGCCGCACCGCTTGCAGAACGGACGGAACGGACGCACGGCATAGCAATGAAAGCCTATGCGTCCGTTCACATGCGTCCGTTCTGCCGGACCGAAGCCGGACCGGATCCGGGCCGGATCCGGACTCCGGCCTCCGTTCCAACATGCGCTATTTTTTGATCCGGCTCCTCCGGCAGCCGTATCCGGGGCGGAGCCGGACTGCACCATCCGGCCAATACAAACCAATGGGAACCGGAGAGCGCACAACACACTGGCTGAGAAATCCGGATGTTCTACCCCACTTCCTATGCGGATTGTTGCGGCGATATTGGATGGGGACACATGGGCAAGCATTTTGGAGTAGAGCAGCACAGCTGGATGCGGATCCGGAGATGTTGGCAGCATGTCGCAGGTGGAGGTGAGTGCTAAACAGCAGAGGGCCTGATTCCACAGGTCCCCCTTCTGCTGACCTCCCAGACCCCAACATTTTTTTTTTTTTTACGTTACTTTTGCCAAACGGATCCGGATCGCATCCTGATGAACACCTGATGCAACCTGACCGGATCCGGATCGGATCCGGATCAGAACCGTACGGTTCCGATCCGGATCCGGTCCGGATCCGGTCAGGTCATCCGGTCCGTTTGGCAAACAACCGCAAGTGTGAACCGGGCCTAACCGAGAAGCATGTCAGGCTCTTTTGTAATTGGAAATCGGCTCTGTGCACCTGATCTTGAACCTACAATGGCCTCAATTCATAAATGGCCGTGTGATAAAACATTCTGGTCGTTAAAATACTGCATTCGGTATTTTAGACTTTGTGTGCTAATTCATAAAGATTTTCACAGATGCCTATAAAGTTCGGTAAATTACCAAAGCCCACTGAGCGGTAACAGCAGAAGTGTGGAGTTGTCTGTCTTTTGTTACATGCTGTTACATGCAGTTACATGCAGTGAGGGCATTACAATAGTAAGAGGCATCCCCGACATCCCATTAGAATGCACGTTTGTTATACTGCCTCTGCTCACTCTGAATCTCTGCCCACTAGTCTTTCTTAACATTTTATTTAATCGCCACAGCTTATATGAACTTCAAGAGACTTTACATATGTTATACTTAGGTGAATTTACTCACTAGTTTCCTCCCACTATATTCAAACAAACAACAAACAAACAAACAAACACAGAACACTTATATTGCGCTTTTCTCCTGGCGGACTCAAAACGCCAGAGCTGCAGCCACTAGGACGCGCTCTATAGGCAGTAGCAGTGTTAGGGAGACTTGCCAAAGGTCTCCTACTGAACTGAATGGGTAGTGCTGAAGGGTTTCTGGGGAAATATGTTTTGTTCTAATTCTCTGCTGGCTGCCTGAGGCTAGAAAAGTTTTGTTCCGCCAGAGAAGCCTGTCCTGGTCCTGTCCCGGTCCTATCAAAATCCGATCAGGAGACAGGGGCTGTTTCTTTTGGCTCCTTGACAGGTGTCTCTGCTTCTGCTTGTGTGAGTCACAGTTCCCAGCACAGACTCACATAGACTTTACATGGTTAAGACCACACCAGAGGTGCCGGAATTTATCGTGGGTATTACTGCATGTTCTAGTTTTTATGAACGGACATTTACTGACATGTGTTGAGGTATTTACCGCACAAGTTGGTATTTTACCTCACTGCTCGGTACTATCAGCTTTTCATGTGGTAACAGCATTTATGAATTGACATTTTCCTAAGTGCTCTGTAAAGTCAGCTGTTTTCTGCATTACCGAATGCGTTAATGCTTTATGAATCTAAGCCATTTTGTACCTAAGCAAAGAAGAATCAAGAATGAAGAGCGATGCTGATATTTGTGACACTGTGTATTTTGCCCCATAGAAGCCCCCAACTAACAGACTCTGTATGATTAAAAACAGCATGGGGAACCATGTGGCCAGATGTTTACCTAACACTATCCACAGTTGGCTTAGGGAACCTAGAATAAAAATGGCCTTGCTGGTGGTTCTGGGGCTTCCACTCATGTTGAACCAACAATCTCTACTTATTGGAAGCGTTAGGTGTATCCATTGGATTTATGGGGTGTATGCAATAATCTAGGTCAAGCAAGATAACGTGCATATAGTCTTATTGCACAATGAGTAGAGCAAAATGCAATACGTTACATGCAATGCATTACACTCTACTCATCGTGTGTAAAACTTTACTGACATTATTCATATCCTAGGTGTGGTAAACCAGGGTCTTTTTTTTCTGTCTGCCCTTTTTTATTTTTGTTTATATCAGCCGAACAATTCTGTAAAATGATATAGCAGATTATATTCATTTCTGAAGTTTTTTGCAACGATACTCCTTAATGTGACTCCAGGGACTCAAAAATCTAAATATGTATGTCACAAAATAATTTATTACATAAAAATAATGATTCACCCTTTAACATTTTCTGCTTAGTTTTACTGTGACTTTTGAAGCAAGTGCTCCAAGATAAACTCTTCTCCCCGTTATAAAAGGAACTTGGTATTTGTAAAAATGATTTATTTATGGAAGTGAATAAGTCATAAGTTGGGAGAGAAAAGAATAAAGAATGGAGGCGCTCCGGCTAAAGGTGACGGACATGCCATATATCATAGCTATAGAATACTGACGCTCTGCAATCTGTGGGGAACATAGATAATTCACAAGGAAAAAAAAAACAAAGAAGAGTCATGGTTGGTAGTCAGCCACAGGAAGCACATAGCATAGATGCTAAAAGACATATGGCATTATTTAGTAGGCAGAAATGGGGTAAATGCTAATATAGAGATCCTGATTAACTAGACAAATAGACCAATAACATTTATATCGCGCTTTTCTCCTGTCAGACTCAAAGCGCCAGAGCTGCAGCCACTAGGATGCGCTCTATAGGCAGTAGCAGTGTTAGGGAGACTTGCCCAAGGTCTCCTCACTGAATAGGTGCAGGCTTACTGAACAGGAAGATCCTGGTCCCCTGTGTCAGAGGCGGAGCCCTTAACCAGTACACTATCCAGCTACTTACAACTAAAGATCGCCAAGGCAACATATATAATCACCACACCTGGCTTGGATGCTCTACTGGTAAACCATTCCAAACCACATCTAAAGCCTGGAGAACACCTTCAATTTTGATTGGTCCATCACTGACCAACTTTACCACCTCTAAGTAGTATGCATGTTTACCTACACAATCTTCTCATAGTATTGAATATCTGTTCACCCTCATACTAGATGGAAGTAGGAAAATTGTCCAATCATCGACCAATAAAAATTGAAGGTGTGTAGGCTTCAGAGTGCTTACACACATCCAGTTTGACCTCTTCCATGTAGTATGACAGTGAACAGTTTGAATACTATGAACAGATTGTGTATGTACATCTTTATACTGCATGGAGGTGGTAAAATTAGCCAATTGTTGTCCATTCAAAATTGACCTGGTACTCTGGTACAGACTTTCAATTATTATTGGCTAATCACAGACCAATTTTACCAGCTCCTCGTAGTATGAGAGTCAACAGATACTGTATACTATAAGCAGATTGTGTAGGAAAACCCTCATACTACATGGGGATGGTAAAACTGATCAGTGATTGGCCAGTCATAATTGAAAATGTGTGCTTGGCTTTAGGGTATGTACACACTTTCAATTTTGATTGACCAATTTTGCCTCCTCTATGTAGCATGCGGGTGAACACATTTTTAATACTAGGAACAGATTGGGCAGGCAAGCTCTCATACTACATGGAAGTGGTAACATTGCATGTGAGTATGCACCTTTAAGCCCGGTATACACTTTCAATTATAATTGGCTAATCGCTGACCAAGTTTACCACCTCTATGTAGAATGAGGGTCAACAGATATTGTATATTATTAGCAGATTGTGTAGGTAAACTCTCATACTACATAGAGGTGGTAAAACTGGTCAGTGATTGGCCAATCATAATTGAAAGTGTGTTCCAGGCTTTAGTCACATCACTGCGTAGTGAAGATTGCTGAAAGATTAGTAAATGATTAGTTGCACAGTTGTTGTCACAGACATGTGCATGCTTAACCACTTCAGGATCACAGGTTTTCTTCCCTTAAAACCAAAACAACTTTTACATTTCAGCGCTCCTCCCATTCATTCACTGATAACTTTATTGCTACTCATCACATGTGAATGATCTATAGGTTGTTTTTTTCGCCACAAATTAGGCTTTTCAAGGGTGATATTTTATTTTAGTAATAATGTTATTCTCTATGCATTTTAAAAAGAAAAAAGAGAAAAAAATGAAAAGATACACTATTTCTATATTTCCAACCATAAAAAAAAAAGCAAGGGAGGCTAGGATTAGATCAGGGTTGATCAGGGTTAATCAGGGTTAATCAGGGTTGATCAGGGGTATATAGTCCTGGTATATTTATTTATAAGTCCTGGTATATTTATAAAATCCTCTAGGTGGCAGTCAGACTACAAGAAAAGAAGATCCAGTTACCTTGTAATCCTCTCAGGAGTGATTACAAGGTAACTGTATCTTCTTAAGTGCTGGCAACATTGTTTGTAAACCTCACAAATGAATGAGCACTGCTATTGGCTTATAGCAGTGCTCATTCATGGTTACAGGCATCTGATTGGTGATGGGAGTAATTACTCCCATTCATCAATCCCACCCAGAAATAAATGAAGCTGGTGCACGTGCACGTGCACGCACGGGGGCGCGCACCCGCGGGCGGGAGCGCGGGGGAGCGGGGGCGCGCGGGAGCGCGCGCGTGCACGCGCGCGATCGCGCCCGCACAGCACAATAGCGGCAGGGGCGTTTATAAACGCCCCTGATCCGCTAATTAAGTCAATAGGGGCGTAGTTATGCGTCTGGGAAATCCGAAAGTGGTTAATATTGTATTCACACAGCTGTTCATTCGCTTACTTTCCGTCTACCTAACTGGTTGTTATTAGCAAGGTAAGGGTTGCAAACTTTTTGTCACCTAATAGCAACAAAAATCAAAAGGTTGTAGGATTGTCTGTGTCTTCATTAAAACACCAGCACTAAATACACTTAGTAAATCAGGTCTGGAGTGCATAAGCACTGGTTACATTGTTAGATATAGAACTCAACGTTAATTTTTGACCAGAGTCATGACTTATAATGGCCATCGGTCTTAAAGGGGAACAACAAATCCATCAAAAGTTCTTTTAGGTGAATAAAAGTAAAGGAGAGACATATGCTGGGCAGCTTGAAAACAGGCAGGAGCCTGAAACAGCATGCTGTAACAGTGAATCTAACAGTCTCTGCCTTATGAATCTTAAAGAACTTTTGATGACTTTGAGTATTCTGATTTCATTGGAAGTCAGGGCACTCTGAAGTGATTGTTAATGTTAATAGTTTCGAAGTCCTGAATGGTACAAAGGAAGAGGATTGAGACTCACTTCCTGAGAAATATATCATGGGTGCTGTTTTCATTTCACTCAGGCTAAATGGATGGTGCCCATACATGGTACAATTTTTTCATTTTTTTTGGCTAGATAATTTTGTTTGATTATTCAGTTAGATCAAGTATAAAGATTTTTCCAACATGTCCGATTGGATTTTTATTGAAGAAACAGGATAATCGTTAGCTTTTCTTAAAAAAAAAAAGGATTCTTTTAGAATTTAATTTGTTCTTTTTGGTTGAATGAGCAGGAAAGTTGAATATTTAGGCAGATTAAATGTAAACATACCTAAACATTGAAGATATTGAGGTAATATTAACCACTTTACCACCGCAGGTGCGCATATCTCCGTCCCTTTGCACAACCTTTAACCAACAGGGGCGGAGATATACGCACCTCCTGCCGCTACCGCCGCTATGTGCGCACGCTCCCGCGCTCGTGCACGCCGCCGCCCGCTCGCCCGGAGATCAATGAACGGGAATAACTATTTCTGTTTGTTGATCTAAGCCCCCCAGCAATGATCGGCGGCTTCTATGAGAAGTAGCGCGATCATTGTAAAAAAAAAAAGTTTCCCAACCTCCCTGAACTTCCTGCAAGCGTACTTCCTACGCTTGCAGGACGCATTCACAAAAAGTTACTGTGGCCATCTTGTGGCCAAATAGTAAAACTACACCCAAAAGCATTTTTCATATACATTTTACATTATAAATTAACTCATTACCTTCCACACTTCCCAAATTATTTTTTTTTGTAATAAAAAAAAAATTACAATAAAAAAAAAAATATAAATAGTTACCTTAGGGACTGAACTCTTTAAATATTTATGTCAAGAGTGTATAACACTGTTACTTTATAAACTATGGGCTTGTAATTAGGGATGAACGCAAAAATTTAAAATATGCACCTTTATTTCCAAATAAAATATTGGCACCAAACATTGTGATAGGGACTTAATTTAATTTCAAACAGTTTTATTGGAGATAGCAAAATAGTTACAAACAATCCCAAATGGGATATACAATAGAATAGCAAAAAGTTAAACAATTGGTGAACATAAACCAATAAAAATTAGCCACTCCAGAAATGTATGGGAAGAGAAATCTTGGAAGGCATGCAAAACATTTTGTTACATTTGCAACGTTTTATCCAAGAAAAAAGAACCCAGTCTGTTAGATCAGAGTGGCCTAAACTCAAAAGTAGGTTGGAGTCTGGGGCGTCCTGGAAAGTGGCATCTAAAATTTATATTTTCTAAACCAATTATTGAGCAGTAGTTATTGCTAACAGTAAGTGGACAGGTCAGCAACCTAAGCCAGGAGAATCCTAGTCGTTACCCTTCCTGTTCCACTAAAGGAAAGCCAGTATTGTAGTATTGTGAGGTAGATAACTTAACAGCAATGGGGTTAGATATCAATATAATTATAAGGAGGAAGTGAAGGAAAGAATTGAAGGGAGATGGCTGATTATGTTAATTGGGGATGGGAGGTATGGGTCAACCATAGGATGGGGAGAAATGATAAATTGTTAAATGCAGTCCCTTGAATTGGGAGATCAACTAAAGTACATAGTATAGTGAAGACCCATATTATCCGCATACTGTATCCAGGGGTCCCACGTCTTTTGGAAATGGTCTGCTCTGTCCGAACAGATAGCTAGCATTCTTTCATAAATCATTAATTGATGAATTCTATTAACAAGGGGTCTAATTGGTAGGGCAGAAAACTTCCAATTGGCTGCTAGATATGATTTGACTCCCATAGCGATATATTGGACTAATTTATGGGCCTGGTGGGTAAAATGTAAAGGTTTGTGACCCAAGATTAGAATTGCTGGATCTAGTCCTATCGTAAGAGAAGTAACTCTATGAATTAATGTTGTAACTTTATTCCAGTAGGATGAGACTAGTGGGCATGACCACCACATATGAGAGAACGTGCCAGTTCCTCCACAGCCTCTGAAGCATAACGAGGAAGGGTTTAAGTTGGCCTTATGAAGGCAATATGGGGTAATGTAAGCCCTATGAAATACTTTGATATTTGTCTCTATCAGGGAATAATATAAACTTCCCTTCGTGAGGGTAGTGAAGCACTCCAACCAGTCCTCTTGGTCCAGGGAAACCCGAAATTCCATGGTCCAAAAATTTTTGATCTGCTCAATTCCTGAGGAGCTATGCTCTAAAATAGTGGCATAAAGTTGAGAGATAAGTCCCCCTTCCAGGGGTGAATTAGTTACCCAAGTTTCAAAATAGGTACTCTGAATGGTGTAGCCACGGGGAATAATTGATCGAGGATTTGAGTAATTTGGTAAGAGTATTTGGGTGAGAGCTCTGCTTTCTCCAGGACCTCTCGACAGGTGAGTAATCTGCCACCTGACCAAAAAGCTAATAAATTAGTCATATTTTTTTTTAAACTGAAAAATAATGATTTTTTCCCAAATTGTTTCCTATTTTCCCATTAAAACACATTTAGAATAAAATAATTCTTGACATAATGTCCCACCTAAAGAAAGCCTAATTGGTGGTGAAAAAAAACAAGATATAGTTCATTTCATTGTGATAAGTAATAATAAAGTTATTGGTGAATTAATGGAAGGAGCGCTGAAAGGTGAAAATTGCTCTGGTGCTCAAGGGGTAAAACCCCTCAGTGGTCAAGTGGTTAAGGTTTTCAAGTACACAACCAGCTATTGACTAGGTGTTTATTGAGTTCGATGAGATGTCCAAGTACCGTACATGTATCACCATAAATTACGTAATTGCTTCAGACTGGGCCAATAAATGCTGAGGAGGCTCAGGTGCCACATACAGAGGCAACCTTAAAAGCCAACTCTGGCTACCACTGGCCAGATCAGCTTCACCAGTATCTTCCAATGAAAATGAAAATGTATAAAATAATGTACTGTATGTACTTTATGCACGTCACATACTCTCCTACTGCTATTAGTCATTTTAGTCATTTTTATTTCCTAGGTACCTTTACTTAAGAAGTAACTGTGACCAAGGATTGAACAATCGGTAGCTGATACCCCTTTTCTAATGAAAAAACTTTACCTTTTCTCAAACAGATCAATGGTGGGTCTGTATGGCAGATATTGTGGTGAAGTCCCTCCCACAGTGTGATGTCATGGCCATGGTCCTGACAGTTTCCTATCTGTGAACCTTGTTGCATTGTGGGAAATAAAAGTTGTTTCCAACTACCAAGCAACCAGTATCTCCCTCTGTGCATATGTATATCTATATGAAAACAGCCTTTTAGCCTATCCCAATGTTAGTGGGTGTGGTTATAAATAATTGGGTGACCGCAGTTGGTGCTGTCTAGTTTTTTTCTTGTCTGCCAGTGGTAAAGATGATTATGTACAGGCTCATTGTGGATCAAACAACATGAACATGAATGGGTACAGGCTGTGTGGAGTCCACCACTGGTACCCAAAAGATCAGGGCTCCACTGAGGTTGGAGGACACAGTGCGGATTGGGACACCTTTGGCCTTGCTGGATGCCGGCTCCATCCATCCATCCATTGGCTGCTGCTGTTCCACCTCAGCAGGGGCTTCTTTGGACCAGCCCCTCCATGATGCCAGCTGCTAATCCGGAAGTAAGGGCCGCCATGGCCAGTCGCTACTGTGACATCCAGATTATATTGACCAGCCCTGCCAAATTCTGCCCTGGAGTCGGGACCCACCACAGAAATCAACACTACTGAACCTTTTGAATGGGCCACTATTGGGCAGTATTGCCAGATGCCAGCAACCGGGAGCCTCAGCAGTGTCAGCCATCACCGCAGGTTTATTTCATGAAGAACTGGGTCATCACTGCTGAACCTTCACCTCCATCTGTCCAAACCCCCCCTCCTTCGATGTCTCCTTTGAGATGATACAAAGTGCGACTGGTGGCGCCGTAGTATGGCAGCCTCGGCTCTTGGCTTTTAGACATTATCCCACCTCCCTTCCAGAACCTGTATGAACCACAACCAATTCTGGGTACAACCCCCTTTGTACTTGGTGAAATAAATTATTCTGATTCTGAACAAATTACATGGTGAATATCAATAATTTCTTGATCTCTCTTCTACTTTTGAACTTCTCACTTTGCAATTTATTTCCCCCCTTTTGGCTAAAGTTCTTCTTTAACAAGCTGATGAGTGACCAGAGAGAAACATGACCGGTAAAGTGTGATTTACAAAGTTTTTTCAGGATTGGAGAATAGCAGAAAACCTTAGTGAGTGAGAAAACCAGGTCTGATTTTTATTTACATTCCCTGCAATTAGGTAGCCTTAATTTGCAGTACACACCTGGGTAATATTAGAATGTGCTGCCATCTAGATCATTTTTGATCTTTCCAGACCATATATCACCGGGGTCACATATGTTCTTTGAGGATTGCTGTCCTTTGAGACCCTTAAAGGACAGCTGTAGTGAGAGGGATATGGAGGCTGCCATATTTACTTCCTTTTAAGCAACACTGGTTGCCTGGCTGATCCGCTGACTCTAATACTTTTAGCCGTAGACCCTGAACGATCATATGCAGATCAGGTGTTTCTGACATTATTGTCCGAACTGACAAGATGAGCTGCATGCTTGTTTCTGGTGTGATTCAAACACCACTGCAGTCAAACAGACCAGCAGGGCTGCCAGGCAACTTGTATTGTTTAAAGGGACTCCGAGCAGTGCAGAACATATGGAAAGATGCATATCATTTTAAAGCTCTTTTTCTCCTCTTTCCAATGATATATAAACTGCCGCCCTACGCCTTTTAGTTTTCGCTATTTTCGCGATTGAAATTGCAGCAACCGCGATTTCAATCGCGAAAATAGAGAAAACTAAAAGGCGTAGGGCGACGATTTAGGTGTCGCCAGAAAGAGGAGAAAGAGAGCTTTAAAATGATATCCATCTTTCCATAGTTACATTGTATTACACAGGACAACTTTTTCCTAAAGTCAGCAGCTCTATTCTGCTGAATGGAGCTGCTGACACTGGGGAAAGTGTCGCCCTGTGTAATACAAGTAACTATGGAAAGATGAATATCATTTTAAAGCTCTCTTTCTCCTCTTTCTGGCGACACCTAAATCGTCACCCTATGTCTTTTAGTTTTCTCTATTTTCGCAATTGAAGTCGCGGTTGCGGCAATTTCAATCGCGAAAACTAAAAGGCGTAGGGCGGCGGTTTATATATCATTGGAAAGAGGAGAAAGAGAGCTGTAACATGATATGCATCTTTCCATAGTTTCTGCACTGCTCGGAGTCCCTTTAAAGGGAAAAAAATATGGCAGCCTCCATATACCTCTCCCTACGGTTGTCCTTTAAGCCTTAGTCTTTCAAAAACCAAACTATTTAAAACAAATGTGTAGAAGGGGTGGGGGGAGGAGTTAGATACTTCCCTTAGTAATTGAAAGCATCTGAACAGTGCAGTTGTAGGGCCCATTTTCCCAGTACAGGTAACACTTTGTCTTCTAGCCATGTTTCCAGCCATGGACAAGTGCATATGGAATGTGCATGTGTTAGGTTTGCGCATGCTCAGTAGACTGAAGCTGCTCATGCACAACTTTTCCTCAATGCACAAGTGCTTCCTTCTACTGGGCATGTGTGGACCTTACTCACGTATGACTAGTTTGGATTTACAGGCAGAAAAAACCTAGATGACAACCTTTTGTTTAGAGGTACCTGGGCAGCAGCTGTAGGTTGTAGGATTACCAGGGTAGCCTCTAGACTATCCAAAGGCTTCCCATTACTGAGGTACTATCTAATGTTATTATTTTGCTGCCTTCAAGTATGCTTTAAGAATGGCCATTACACTTGTTACAAAAAGCTTTAAAAAGCTGAAATTGGTATTTGGAGTTTCACTTTAAATCTGGTGGCATTATTGTAATTTCTTTCCTGCATGGCTTCAGCCTTTGACACATTGATTTAATTCACAGCTACTCTTTAATAAACCAAAATAACACACTATTAGAATACGGTGTCCAAATCGATCAAATATCTCTTAGCAATGTATAGATCATAAATGAAAAATAAGCACTAGGAAATCTAACCCACAGGCTTAATTAACATTTTCCTGTGCTGAGGTTACTCACCCTAGGTCAGAACCGCATATTGACATCATGGATGTTATATAATTGCCCTACAACTACAAATGCTCTATAAGCCAAGTAATTCAGTTTCTCTTTCTTCTCCGCTGTTAATAAATTTAGCCCTTAATGGAAATCTACACTGTTCCCCTGTAAAAGAGCATTGAGGCTGAAAAGAAATTACAGTGGACCTGACTCTTGCAAAGGACAGAAGGAAAACATAAAGAAATGCACCCTGTATGTATTTAGAGAGTTTAGCCTGTTTAATTCCCCCTCATTTGTGTCTAATCACAAGTTATAATTTGATCACTGCCCTGTGTCACATGACTGCCATGGCAGATAAGCTCATTTGAAAGCACAGGCTGTTAACAATATGTCTGCTTCCATGGATAAGGACACACTGCAGACTTATTTTAGGATTGGTATCAGCTGTAACAAAGAAATGTTTTTTGTTTAAAGGTTATTATGTTGTTGTGTATCTTTTAGAGCAGAAAGGACATTCTGAGTTCAGATCCACTTTAACTATTTCAAGTGTGAAGTAAACAGCAAATTCAAGAGATAAAAAGACGTGTAAAGTAATTAACATGCTAGGTTAAACTCCTCCAAAGCGGTTGATAAAGACAGCCTAAGGCAAGAATCTTGCATGTGTACAGTGATTCCCGATCCCGCTTACTACGTACATGTTAGATTAAACTCATGCTAAGCGGCCGATAAAGACAGCCTTGGGTAGGAATCTTGCATGGTTACAGTAGTCTTCGATCCCCCTGGGCATACCGGGGGCATTGTTCTCCCCACCCACTTCTAGTGTTCTCTGCCACCCTGTCGGCGCCTCTCCCCACTTATAGCAATAGAACATTCTCGGTCCCACACTGCAACCCGAGGGATAGAGTCTTGGTTCCTGATGGGTGACAGTCCTCGTATGTGTCTACAAGGTGTAAACCTTTGTTTTAGGTGGAGGTATTATTGCACTATTTGGACCTGGTAATAATTAAAATAACTAATTTCCGCACAGGAGTGTGTATGCATAATCAAGTGTGAAGTGTAGCGTTGGACCTACTTGTCATTAGTGTTATAGTCAACTGGTCCACCATATTTGGTAAAAACACAAGCAAAGCACCACTACAGGGTTTCTTTAATCACCTGTTAAATCTTGCCCAGTACACAGTTAAATCTTGTGGTTGCTCAAGTCCGACATGACAGATTGAAATAGACCAGTTCCCGCTGTGATCGATCACTTAAACCGCTGCTAAACTTAGTTGTATAATTATAGCTGAATTACATGCTCTGATCAGGAGCCAATTTCATTTTGGCTACCTACCCTGTGATCCCTGTGAGCCAATCACAGTGTTCATAGAGTAAAAATAAAAAGCTCTAGTCCTTAAACTGTACCAAATATCGCAATGTATAACTAATCAATACTTACCTGCAGCTTTCTCCAGCTCCATAAGCACGTGTGAGTCCCACGCTGTCCTCCCGAAGTCTACCGTTCAGCAGCAATCAGTCCCGGTAACAGGCTCAGTTGAGTCCAGTCTGGGTCTTCTGCGCATGCGCGGACCTCCCTTGCATGTGCAGTAGACCTGGACTGACGTAAGTATCAAATCTTTAGATATTGTGATCTCTTGTTTATGTTAAGGGGTCAGAGCAGTGTGATCCTAAAGAGGTTCAACCTTTACATCTAACATACTTGAAACATAACTAAAATCAATTAGATACAGCAGCCAAACATGTACCAAAGTCATAGTAGTTACATCACCAGGATGTTTTACTTTTGTTAATAAAAATATAATAAATAAAAATGCAATAAATATAGAAGGGTGGGTGCTGCACGAGTGTTTCTACAATCAGATGATATCCCTGCCATACACTGATGAGGACCAAATGTCCGAAACAAGCTGTCTGCATGTGTGGTTGATGTGACTCTGTAAAATTTAAATTATAGGCTTGCCACCGGTTCTGGATGCTAGCCTGGCTTTCAGGCGCATAAAGAGATAATTTGCATATTCAGTAGTGGTGCATTGTGGATAACCACAGCTGAATTATTTAAATTCCTTCTGTTTTAAGAAGGTAAACCAAACTAATCATTGCTTTTTAGTAGGAGGGCTTTTCTGTCTTTTTAGTCCCCTATACTCTCCCTGTGGTTTTGGGTCACCCAGGGGTGAGCCTGGGGTGCCTGGCACCTGGGTGCAAGATTTTCTCTGGCGCCTATGGGAGTGGTTAAATTAACCGCGCCCAACCACATAACCACACCCGCGTCCTGCCTAATCACACCCACACCTTCCACCTCTTTACGCATGCATGTGATACCCCATTCCTACCCCTCTTCCATGGGCTTGCTCCTGTCTGGCTTTGGCTGCCTGCGAGTCTGCTAGTCTCTGGACTGACTCAGGCTGACAGGCTCTGCGGGTGCGACGCAGTCACACACTGCGTATTTATGGCTGCCTGCGGCCACCCTACTCTCGCTCGCTGTCGTCGGCTCCTCCCCCCGCCAAGCCCAAGAGGTGGGCTGCCTATATCTTTCCCATTGCGCCGCGCAGCCTGCCAGTGTTGCCAACCTTTCACGTTATTCTTTACTGACAAATACCTAAAAATTTACTGACAAAAGATTTTTACTGACAAAATTTCCCCACTAAATGCACATAAGAGACAGGGTTTCACCAGTAAATGCACATAATAAGAGACCACTTTTCACCAGTAAATGCACATAAGAAACCGCTTTTCACCAGAAAATGCACATAATAAGAAACCGCTTTTCACCAGTAAATGCACATAATAAGAGACAGCTTTTCACCAGTAAATACACATAATAAGAGACAGCTTTTCACCAGTAAATGCACATAATAAGAAACCGCTTTTCACCAGTAAATGCACATGATAAGAAACCGCTTTTCACTAGTAAATGCACATAATAAGAGACAGCTTTTCACCAGCAAATGCACATAATAAGAGACAGCTTTTCACCAATAAATGCACATAATAAGAGACAGCTTTTCACCAGTAAATGCACATAATGACAAACAGCCAGTGTCCCCAGTATATGTAGCCAGCCTGGACCCCCTTTAGGTAGTGAGCGACAGGGAGCCCCGTTTAGGTAGTGAGCGACATGGAGCCCCGTTTAGGTACTGAGCGACAGGGACCCCTTTAGGTAGTGAGTGACAGGGACCCCTTTAGGTAGTGAGTGACAGGGACCCCTTTAGGCAGTGAGTGACAGGGACCCCCAATTAGGCAGTGAGTGACAGGGACCCCCGTATAGCTAGTGAGTGACAGGGACCCCTTTAGGTAGTGAGTGACAGGGAGCCCTTTAGGTAGTGAGTGACAGGGACCCCCATTTAGGCCGTGACAGACAGGGACCCCCGTATAGCTAGTGAGTGACAGGGACCCCCGTATAGGCAGTGAGTGACAAGGACCCCCGTACAGCTAGTGAGTGACAGGGACCCCCATACAGCTAGTGAGTGACAGGGACCCCCATACAGATAGTGAGTGACAGGGACCCCCGTACAGCTAGTGAGTGACAGGGACCCCGTACAGCTAGTGAGTGACAGGGACCCCCGTACAGATAGTGAGTGACAGGGACCCCCGTACAGATAGTGAGTGACAGGGTCCCCCATACAGATAGTGAGTGACAGGGACCCCCATACAGATAGTGAGTGACAGGGACCCCCGTACAGATAGTGAGTGACAGGGACCCCCATACAGCTAGTGAGTGACAGGGACCCCCGTATAGCTAGTGAGTGACAGGGACCCCCGTACAGCTAGTGAGTGACAGGGACCCCATACAGCTAGTGAGTGAAAGGGACCCCTGTACAGCTAGTGTGAGTGACAGGGACCCCCGTATAGATAGTGAGTGACAGGGACCCCCGTATAGCTAGTGAGTGACAGGGACCCCCGTACAGCTAGTGAGTGACAGGGACCCCCGTATAGCTAGTGAGTGACAGGGACCCCCGTATAGCTAGTGAGTGACAGGGACCCCCGTACAGCTAGTGTGAGTGACAGGGACCCCCGTAAAGCTAGTGAGTGACAGGGACCCCCGTACAGCTAGTGAGTGACAGGGATCCCCATATAGCTAGTGAGTGACAGGGACCCCCGTATAGATAGTAAGTGACAGGGACCCCCGTATAGCTAGTGAGTGACAGGGACTCCCGTATAGCTAGTAAGTGAGTGAGTGAAAAGGAGCCCCCCCCCCTCCTCTAGCCGCCGCTGCTGCTCCCTCCTTACCTTGCAGCCAGCAGCAGCCCAGCGTCAGACCTCAGGATCAGCGGCGACCCGACCAGTAAGAGCGGGTGCCGGACGCACCCGCTCTATATGTGGAAGTGATGTCACTTCCGCATATCAGTGCGGGCGCTGGGTCCTAGTGCCTGCACTATTAGTCGCCGCCTGATCGAGGTCTGACGTGGGGGCGGCGGCGGCTAGAGGGAGGGAGAGGCGGCGGTGGCCAGAGGGGGTGAGCGACAGCCGGGCGGCGCCTGTCGAACGCCTGGGTGCAATGCACCCGCAGCACCCGCCCAGGCTTGGCCCTGGGGTCACCCCAAGCTGCTTGGTTACTGTATCTTTCCGTCTTATTCTGCAGCCAACTAATACTTTCTAAAAACTGTCAGTAAGCTCACGTTGCTCTTTTTTGCATTCTTGGCAACATTACACTCTGTAATCTAGGGCTGCCCAATGCGTCAATAGGGATCTACCAGTAGATCGTGAAGGACTGCTGGATAGGCATTTTAAAATAGTACGCCAGACACTAATTATGCAGCACCAACGTACCATCTAATTGCACTGCTCTGCTGCCCTACGCAGAGCAGCACACAGCCAATAGGGAGAGGTGCGGCAAGCGAGACCCGCGTCCTGCCCAGCCCCTTTCCTTCCCAGCCCACCTCTTTCCTCCTCGGCCTGCCTCCCTTCCTTTCCGTCCACCGCTCTCCTCCACCACATTGTTGGGTTGCCCCCTCACTGACCCTGCATGTCCAGCGAAGCATGTAGCACTGTATTCTCTGTTTAGCGGCAATCCGCAGTGGAGAGGAGAGCGGTGGGTAAGGACGTGCATAGAGAAAGTGCTTTTCCTGTATACATGCCGTTACCCTCCAATCTCCTCTCCACTGCTGGTCGCCGCTAATACGAGGTCTCAGTGCTCCATTCCCTGTTGGACATGCAAAGTCAGTGAAGGGGGTGACAATGTGGAGGTGACAATGTGGAGGAGAACGGTGTCTGGTGGAGGGAGGAGGGCACCTATACCTAACTATCTATATGTGGGGGGCACCTATGCCTAGCTATTTGGGGGGCGCCTATGCCTAGCTGTCTATATGTGGTGGGCACCTATGCCTAGCTATCTATATGGGGGGCACATATGCCTTGCTATCTATTTGGGGGCACCTATGCCTAACTGTCTATATGGGGTGCACGTATGCCTAGCTATCTATATGGGGGGCACCTACCTCTTGCTATCTATGTGGGGTGCACTTATGCATAGCTTTCTATATGGGGGGCACCTATGCCTAGCTAACTATGTGGGGGCACCAATGTCTTGCTATCTATATGGGGAGACCTATGCCTAGCTATGTATATTAGGGGCACCTATGCCTAGCTATCTATATGGGGGGGGGGGGCACCTATGCCTAGCTACCTATATTGGGGGCACCTATACTTGGCTATTTTAAATGTTGGTAGATCTCTCGAGCTCGGGAATTTTCAAAGTAGCTCGCGAGTCAAAAAAGTGTGGGCACCCCTGCTGTAATCTGTTATTAGCAGCACAGGGCAAGAAGTTTTGTAAGGTTGGCCATACACAATACAATAAGTTATTATTTTTTATAATTTTTTTTTATTTTTTATTTTGATTCATTTTCTAGTTTGTATTTCAAGAATTTTCTCACTGATATACCATATACCGGTGCATATGTTCGATTTTCTGAAAAAAATAAAAACCGCAAATAAAAAAGTAATAATGATAACAATTTGTTCAAAAATAAGGCCTCGTTCACATCAATTAGTGCAGATGGCTCTATGGATCACAATTGCACACCATTTGCGCTACTATGCGCTGCTGATCTTTATAGTGCATGCAGCAGTGTGATTGCGTATCGCACTGCTGCGCAGCGCATATGATGGGAATGGTAGAAGGGCTGTCTATGTCCTTCTACTGTTCTTGTGTGTTGCACACTATACGCCCTGCCGAAATGTGCACTGCAGCACGTATGGTTTTAACAAGGCCTAAAGATAAACTGAATACATACAAGTCTTTGTATGACTCTCACATGAAATTTACCGGTATACACTGTAACTGTGTCTATTGTTACTGTAGCCATTTTGCTATGCTTTTCTGCTATCAGTTTTGGTTTAATATGAGTTTCATTTGGCTTTAAACTTTCTGCTGCACTTTCTGCTGACTACAGCTACCAGGTGGGAATATTACATTTTTAATCTAATTGGTTGCCTTGGACAACATTTTTTGAGAAATGAAAGCGGTTAGCTGAAGTGGATGTACTGTGCCCTCACACGTGAGAGAGACCCTAGTTACCAGCGGCTCCAACTGTGTGCCTGTGACTTCAAGCAATCTTCTTGATTGCAAAGTGTTTGTAGAGCTTATTGTGCTTATATTGTCCCACTACGTGTATTGATTTCTTTAGCCTGGCAATTCTACAAGAAGGTAAATTATTATAACACGGTGGATTATCGTGATTACCTCTGAGCGTGCCACCCTCCCCGGGGAGCCGGCAGCCATCTCAGGATATAAAGCGGCGGTAAGAGAGAGAGAGCAATATGTGCTGTACGACAAGTGCTGCTGACACTTCTAACACACACTCAACCTGATTTAAGAAGCTGAGGGATTGCAATTTGTGATCCCTCGGCTTTTCCCCAGAACAATTTCCACAGGGGATCCAATACATCCCGTCCACAAGGTGAGCAATGGTAGTACGCCGAAACCACGAGCTACCACAGTGTTCAGCTATCAGGAGACCTTCCTGATTCCATCAGGAGTCATGCGTGGCTTCCTTTTCCATGAAAAAGTCATGTTTACTTTTTGCGCAAGCAGTAGGACTAGTAGAGTTGAATTATTCCATGCGCATGTTAATATCAAATCACCTGAAGAAATATTTCACAAAATGTAATTATAAATTAAGAAATCTAATGCTGGAAGCAGACTAAGGGTAATAAAGAATTGCTCCACCTCTGACTCTGCTTATTCTTTTCTAGAGCCCTCCCTGTCATTCTTATCCCTTGAAGGGCTGTGTAATGTAATAACTTATGAGCATGACACTGACGCTGTGACAGAGCTGCTGCTGTGAGTTCCTCAGCAGGGGACTGAAAGAGGAACTTTACCGAAACATAGTAGTAGAGGAAAAAAATAAATCAAGACATTGCAGAATGAGAAGTTAAAAATATAAGATAGATTAAAAAATTATCGATACTCACTGTGTAATTTGTTCATGCTCTTTGGTCCTCCGCGAGCCTGTAGGTCAGCATCTTTACAACTGGCAAGCATAAAAAAATAAACTTGGACAGCACCAATTGCCCTCCATAAACACACCCTTTAACAATGTGATAGGTGATTATATATATATATATATATATATATATATATATATATATATATATATATATATATATATATATATATATATATATATATATATATATATACACACACACACAGAGGGATATGCGTAGCTGGGAACAGCCATTATTTTCCACAGTGCAACAAGGTCACTAATGCACTGTTAGAGAAAATGTAAATATTTCTCGTGGGAAAGAGGGTATCGGCTACTGATTGGGATGAAGTTCAATCCTAGTATTCCAAGGGACTAGTTGTTGCAGCAACAATAGGGCTGCTGTAAGGATCGGAGGCCACCAGAGCTGTGTTGTAGCATATTCTTGTACCCCTAACCGAAATGTCATGTATTGAAAAATGAAGCTGTAAGAATTTTAGCAATTTCTATTTTCCTCCTTTACTTCCAGGAGAGCAGCCATGTCCCCCCTGCTCACCTGACCATAGCCAGCTTTCCATACAAGTTGATCTTTAGGTAAAATGGGCCCTAGGCAACAGTAATCCATGGGCCCCATTTCACTTCAAAATGTTATTAATAGTAAAATGCTATCCCATGTAAGCTGATTAACAAACCTGTATGCTGTTTAAAGAAAAATAACATGCTGAAAAAATATTTTATTGCCTTAAATTCTGTATTATTCATTTTCTCATGCATAGTCAAATTAATTGCATTGATGTTATCCCTCTTCCATTGCTGACTCAGCTTGCTCTCACAATGCCTAGGAAACTGCTTGTTTGGAGCCACGCCTTTCCCTTATGATAGACAGGACAGTGCACATAATAATTATATTGTGCTTTTCTCGTGGCGGACTCAGAGCGCTTTAAAGCTGCAGCCACTTAGGGCACACTTCACGGGCCGCCAGGAGCATTAGCGATCCTGGTGGCTTGAGCCTGGATTTGTACCCTTGTCCAGTACACAATCCAGCTGTCCACACAGACCAGTGGGGTGGCCTTAGAGTACGCGGGGCCTGGGGCGAGTGTCATATGCGGGGCCTAGAGATATATGCTGTGGATACACACGTTGTGGAAGCACACACTCTGTATAGGTTAGATAGGTAGGTGCCTCCAGTATAGGTTAGATAGGTAGGTGCCCCGCAGTATAGATTAGATAGGTAGGTGCCCTGCAGTATAGATTAGACAGGTAGGTACCCTGCAGTATAGATTAGATAGGAAGGTGCCACTGCCTGCAGTATAGATTAGTTAGGTAGTTACCCCGCAGTATATATTAGATAGGTGCCTGCCGTATAGATTAGATAGATAGGTGCCCTGCAGTATAGATTAGACAGGTAGGTGCCCTGCAGTACAGATTAGATAGGTAGGTAGGTGCCCTGCAGTACAGATTAGATAGGAAGCTGCCTGCAGTATAGATTAGTTAGGTAGGTACCCCGCAGAATATATTAGATAGGTGCCTGCAGTATAGATTAGGTAGGGTGGTGCTCTGCAGTACAGATTAGATAGGTGCCTGCAGTATAGATTAGATAGATAGGTGCCACCCTGCAGTATAGATTAGATAGGTGCCAGCCTGCAGTATAGATTAGATAGGAAGGTGGCTGCAGTATAGATTAGATAGGAAGGTGGCTGCAGTATAGATTAGATAGGTAGGTGCCTGCAGTATAGATTAGATAGGAAGGTGGGTGAAGTATAGATTAGATAGGTAGGTGCCTGCAGTATAGGTTAGATAGGAAGGTGACTACAGTATAGATTAGATAGGTGCCTGCAGTATAGGTTAGATAGGTGCCAGCCTGCAGTATAGGTTAGATAGGTGCCAGCCTGCAGTATAGGTTAGATAGGTGCCAACCTGCAGTATAGATTAGATAGGTGCCAGCCTGCAGTATAGGTTAGATTGGTGTCTGCAGTATAGGTTAGATAGGTGCCAGCCTGCAGTATAATTAGATAGGTGCCAGCCTGCAGTATAGGTTAGATAGGTGCCAGCCTGCAGTATAGGTTAGATAGGTGCCTGCGGTATAGGTTAGATAGGAAGGTGGCTGCAGTATAGATTAGATAGGTGCCTGCAGTATAGGTTAGATAGGTGCCAGCCTGCAGTATAGGTTAGATAGGTGCCTGCAGTATAGGTTAGATAGGTGCCTGCAGTATAATTAGATAGGTGCCAGCCTGCAGTATAGGTTAGATAGGTGCCTGCAGTATAGGTTAGATAGGTGCCAGCCTGCAGTATAGATTAGATAGGTGCCAGCCTGCAGTATAAGTTAGATAGGTGCCTGCAGCGGAGCTGGGAAAAAAGGGCGCAGGCAGCTAGTGGACAAAAAGGGCGCCGCCATTCACTCCCATAATAAATAACGTTTAATGGGCGCAGAGCAGGAAAAAAGGGCGCCGGAGCTAAATAAAGTTTACAAACGGCGCCCGGAGCTAAATAAAGTTTACAAACGGCGCCCGGAGCTGTTTAATGATTTATAACTGAGCTTGTGTTCATTTACGTTTATAAAATGCACCCGTGCCGAATAACGTTTATGAAAATACTAATTATATTTATCTTATTTAAATAATTAAAACATTATTTAAAGTTTTATCCCTTACTGTTTTTAAAACATTATTCACAAAACAAAGCGATCAGTACGTAATGTAAATTGGAATATATTTTTTTATTTAAAGTTTTATCCCTTACTGTTTTTAGAACATTATTCACAAAATAAAGCGATCAGTACGTAATGTAAATTGGAATATATTTTTTGCATCCATAATTAGTAAAACATTATTATCCACATAATAAAGGGGGGTCTTAGGTTTAGGCACCACCAGGGGGGTCTTAGGTTTAGGCACCACCAGGGGGGTCTTAGGTTTAGGCACTAACAGGGGGGTCTTAGGTTTAGGCACCACCAGGGGGGTCTTAGGTTTAGGCACTAACAGAGGGGTCTTAGGTTTAGGCACCAACAGGGGGGTCTTAGGTTTAGGCACTAACAGGGGGGTCTTAGGTTTAGGCACCACCAAGGGGGTCTTAGGTTTAGGCACCAACAGGGGGGTCTTAGGTTTAGGCACCACCAGGGGGGTCTTAGGTTTAGGCACTAACAGGGGGGTCTTAGGTTTAGGCACCACCAGGGGGGTCTTAGGTTTAGGCACCAACAGGGGGGTCTTAGGTTTAGGCACCAACAGGGGGGTCTTAGGTTTAGGCACCAACAGGGGGGTCTGGGGGTTAGGGGTAGGTACAGGGAGGGTTACTTAGGCACCAACAGGGGGGGTCTTAGGTTTAGGCACCAACAGGGGGGTCTTAGGTTTAGGCACCAACAGGGGGGTCTTAGGTTTAGGCACCAACAGGGGGGTCTTAGGTTTAGGCACCAACAGGGGGGTCTAGGGGTTAGGGATAGGTACAGGGAGGGTTCTGTGTAAGAGTAGGCTTAGGTATAGTTTTAGTAAAATTTTAGTAATAATTACTAATGTTTTACAACACTTATTACGAACGTACTTATATTTATATAATCGTTATAAAGAATATTTTCAGATTTTATTATAAGAACAAACCATAAATGAAGGTTATTCACAATAATATACAATTATAACAATTAAACATATATTATTGTTTTTTTAATAAAAGTAATTATAAGTTTAACTTTAGAAATAGGGAAGATTAACGTTTTCACAATTTCCGATTTTATAAACATTATTTAATGATTTATAATTTTGTTAAACTTTATTTGTAAACAAAATATAGCACACTATTTTTATAAACCCTATTAATGATTAATTATTATTTAGAGTTTACACCCCGCGCCCTTTTTGTCCAGGCGCCCTTTTTGTACGTACGCGCCTGCAGTATAGGTTAGATAGGAAGGTGGCTGCAGTATAGGTTAGATAGGAAGGTGGCTGCAGTATATATTAGATAGGTGCCAGCCTGCAGTATAGGTTAGATAGGTGCCAGCCTGCAGTATAGATTAGATAGGTGCCAGCCTACAGTATAGGTTAGATAGGAAGGTGGCTGCAGTATAGGTTAGATAGGAAGGGGGCTGCAGTATAGGTTAGATAGGTAGGTACCCTGCAGTATAGGTTAGATAGGTGCCTGCAGTATAGATTAGATAGGTGCCAGCCTGCAGTATAGGTTACATAGGAAGGTGGCTGCAGTATAGATTAGATAGGTAGGTGCCTGCAGTATAGGTTAGATAGGAAGGTGCCTGCAGTATAGGTTAGATAGGAAGGTGGCTGCAGTATAGGTTAGATAGGAAGGTGGCTGCAGTATAGGTTAGATAGGTGCCTGCAGTATAGATTAAATAGGTGCCTGCAGTATAGATTAGATAGGTGCCTGCAGTATAGATTATATAGGTAGATGCCCTGAAGTATAGATTAGATAAGTAGGTGCCCCGCAGTACAGGTTAGATAGCAAGGTGGCTGCAGTGCTGGGGAGAGTGGTCATAGTTGTTAAAACCAGTGGCGTAGCTAAGGAACTGTGGGCCCCGATGCAAGTTTTACTATGGGGCCCCCCAAGCACTCTAAACATAACAATTGATACGGCGCACCAAAACCGTCCAATGGCAACTACAGTGTCAGAGGTGCAAGAAGGGGATGGGGAACAGCTTGTTAATGATCACTACTATTCAAAGTATCTATAGAAGTCATTATTATGAGCACAGGACCAATAGAGAGCTAATACTGTAGTATTGAGGGAGGGCCGTTCAGGGCCCCTCTGGCCCAAGGGCCCCGATGCGGTCGCTACCTCTGCACCCCCTATTGCTACGCCCCTGGTTAAAACTCACGTGTCTCCGATGCTCCAGCTACCATCTAGTTCCTCTCCCAGCATCTGTGTATTGGTAACAGTGCCCCCCTGTGGTGACATGCGGTCACGTCATCCCAGGGGGCGCTGTTACCAATACACAGATGCTGGGAGAGGAAATAGATGGAAGCTGTGAGGACCGGAGGAAGACACGTGAGTTTTAACAACATTGGCCTCAATTCACTAAACGTATCTCCTGTCTTTAATAACTCTTCTAGCGTTGTTACCATGGTGATAAGGCATGCAGTATTCAGGAAACATTTTACCTCAGGCAAGCCTAAAGTTAACTCTTCTGTCTTTAAATTAACTCTCCAATCCTTAAAATAACTCCAGAGTTAAAGACAGGCTGTTAATTAGCTGCATGTGAAAATAACTACAGAGGAGGTAAATTAACTACAGAGGAGGTAAATTAACTACAGAGGAGGTAAATGAACTACCGGAGAGGTAACTTAAGGAATGAAGAGGTAAGATAACTCTCTCACGTGTGGAGGTAAGTTTTCTCTTCCCTTATTATCTCCAGCATGATCTTAGTGAATTGAGGCCTATGCCCGCTCTCCCCAGCACTGCAGAGGGTGCGGGGCCTTCCCTAGACGCGGGGCCTGGGGCGATTGCCCCACTTGCCACCCCCAAAGGCCGGCTCTGAGTGGGATGGAGGAAAAGTGGCAACTGTCTGAGCCATTCTCCTCACAGAATAGGTACTGTGGAATGAGGAAGAATGACAGCTTGATCATGCATCTTTCCAGAAGACAATGTGCTTCCACAAAGGAGGTTGGGGTAAACCAGCTCACAGCAGTGGTACTAATTACCTGACTGCACCTGTGCACCACGGAAAAGTAAAGTCACAGTGTAAAATTTGCACTAGAGCTCATAGTTTTGTAGCTACGCCACTGTATAGAGGTTATTGCCTCTTTTATGTCTGTCCAAAGATTTGCGTGATGAAGATTTGTCAAAAAATTGTAAACAAAGGGGTAGCCTGCTGTCTCTCTTGGTAGCTAGGTCAAAGTTCATAGGACGGTCATGATTGACAAAGCCCTTCACAGTAGCCTTTGAAATAATCCATATTTATACCCCCATTTTCCATTTATGATACAGCTGTAATGACCGTTATGCTTCAGTACCAGTTAGAGATCAGCCACCATGCCTGACTTTATTCTGTCCTCCCATTTATCAGCTGAACAATCCATTTTTTTCTGAATGAACAGATTAACTGAGCGGGTTACATAAAGTGAAATCGCTATTCTATAAACTTGACCTGGTGAAGAATGATCTTCATTTCACGGAGGTAACTCGGGGTCATCTAGTATTCTCAGCCCAGTGGCTTGTGACATTATGGTAATAATCCATGTTAAGAAGACAGAATAACTAGACCTGACCAATCTGTGGAAACATGCACTACAATCAGCTCAGGTCAAGTCACATGACACACCTTATCCATCTTCTTTATGTGACAGGTAATAACATGGATAAAGGATAGGGGACTGCAGGGGTCCTGCCTGTGACTAATCTGCTGTGCTTAGAGACAAAGTCAGAGAAGTACCAGTTATAACTAAATGTATAATACCATTAAAATTACCAATTAAATATTCAAGGAGTATATCACAAAAAGTATACAATTCATACAGCAGGAGCAGCATAAAAACATGTATGATTGTAGAGCAAATAGGTGTTTTAAGGATGTGGAGACTGCTGCAGTGTTACCTACAAACTGTATCTGGAAGGATTTTGTTATCTTTGGAAGCACCATTAGTGGTATGATATCTGATACGTGTAACTGGTAAGTAATCTCCTACCACAGAAAAAAATACAATAAAATCAAAGCACAACATACCAGCCAATAAAGGCCTCTATTCATAAAGCATTCCCGCATGCGGTAATGCTCAAAACAGCTGACTTTACCGACCATTTAGCAAAGTGTCAATTCATAAAAGCTGTTTCCGCATGAAAAGCTACAATTCCTGAGCAGTGCGGGAAATTACCGCCTTATGCGGTGATTATCACAACACATGTCACTACATGTCAATTCATAAAGATTAGAGCAAGCGGAATGGGAACGGAGAATACCGATAAGCGAGCGATAACAGGCAAGATAACAGGCAAGCTAATGGAGACAGACCTCGCAGGCAGCAGCAGTGAGAGCAGAACAAAAAAAAAAGGCATCCCAGAATACCCAGACTGTGCTTTTTAACCCCTTGGGTACCTGTTTTCGGATAAATTTCACATCAGAAAGCCTGCATGTGTAACATTTCTTGAAGTTCTTCTAAGCTGCGTCAATGAAATAGATTGTTTAGAAAGACTAATAGACAGATTCAGAGAAGATTCAGGGCAAGGAGAGGCAGTTTTAAAAAAAATGCACATCTAAAGGGAAGTTGGGGCTGCCTCCTTTATAGTAACTCGGTCTCTGCACAGAGAAAATGTATCAACTCAGCCAGCACCGCTAGTTTAGTGCGGAAATTTCCCAACCTTTTATCGCAAGTGTGAAGGCTGCCTCGGCACTCAGCTCCCATAGATTTTCCTCTTTTTCTCCTCTTTTAGTTGTTTTTGTCAGTAGTTCTGTAGTTTGTCAGTAGGTTTTGGCATCTTTAGTTTAGTAACATTAGGATTTAGTATAGTTTAGTATAGTTGCTGCCACATACCTCCTGAACACATACCTCCCACGGGAACACAGTCGGTCGGCTGGCCCCGTTATTCTGCCTCCATCCTGCTGCTCCACGGTGGGTCTCCCAGTGTGACCAAATCCCGGCGTCATCAGAGATCGTGTCCCCGGGCCCTTGTCTGCTGCCGAGTCTCCTGGATTCTGACCATCCTCCGCCGGCAGAGAACCGATGCCTTTCACGCTGGTCCCCAGCCTTGGTGCCTGGTTTGCTGCGCAGCTCCTCCGCCTCCAGCTGGTTCACTGCACAGCCCCTCCGCCTCCAGCTGCGTGCCACTGCTTCCCTCCCGAGTCCCATTTGAGGCAGCGAGCGGCTGCGCTCTCCGCTCCTTCACTGAAGGTCTCCAGCTCCAGCTCCCACGTGCTCGCCACATGGACTACCTCTCCGACTGGGCCCAGCGCTGTGAGGAGGCTCTGACGCCGCTAGCTGATGCCTGCACAGCTGACTGGGTATCGAACAGTGACCACCCACATGGAAGCAGACCTCACTGCATCAAGTCCCCGCTCTGCTGCTCTCCACCGCCTGGAAGGGATACGATCGGCCACCCCATGCTTTGGGTCATGCGCCGCCTGGCAGCCGCAGCACCCCTCTTCACCCCACCAGGCTCCTCCATCGGCTGCTTCTCACAGGTAAGCCTGCTGCTCCTACACCGGTGGCTGCTCCCTGTCCCCAGAGTCTGCTGAACAGGCTCAGCCCTGCACTGCCAGCTACACGGACTACAACGGGGGTGTTCTGTTCTGCTCCATGTGCTGGCTTCCCTCATGTTCTGGCTGGCGTAGGGCTGTGCTGCTGGGCTGTGCTGCTGTGTTAAGGCACACTGTTTTTCCAACACTGGGGCATCAGGTATATTGATTGAGTGTGTAATCTGCTCCTGGCTTTGGGGCATATGGACTGTGTGGGGTCTTTTGCATAGGGACTGTTATTTATCTGCACTGTGGCACATGGACTGTTGTTTAATTGCACTGCCACTGGGGCATATGGACTGTTGGTTAACTGGACTGTGCATATGGACTGTTGTTTAACTTACACTGCACTGTGGCATATGGACTGTTATCTTCATGTGGGCTGAGTGATCTGCTATCTGTTCAGGGAATTTGTTGGCCATGCCACCCGCCAGCAGCCGATTGCGCTGCACCACCACCCGTCGACCCAATGTCAACTACCCAGGATCTGCTCCCCTCTTGCCACAGCCCAGTCGCATCACCCTCTCCAGACCACAGCTCCTTCAGTGGGAAGCATACGGTTCCTCACCCCCGGAGGGCACTCGACTCTACGACTCTGTCTGGAGCCACGCTCAACTAATCTCAGCCTCTGCCCCGAGGTCCCATGCGGGGCCGCGGCATAGGGGCTGCCACTCAGGGGCACTCGTGAGGCTAATGAGGAAGGGTCTGAGGTTTGCCATCCCCTCAATCCTTCTAGCAAATGTACGTTCCCTGCCCAACAAGCTGGACGAACTGTTCCTCCTCTGCGACAGGAGGGAGCTCAGCACAAACTCTCCAGAACTTTGCTTCACAGAGACTTGGCCCCACAAGGATATCCCTGATGAGGCCCTACTACTCCCAGGCTTCAGCCTCATCCGAGCTGACCGTGACTCCGCTCTGTCCGGGAAAAAGAGAGGCGGCGGGATCTGTTTCTATATTGGCTCTGCATGGTGTCCCAACACGTCAGTTCTAGCCAGGAAATGCTCCCCAGACCTTGGGCTCCTTCTTGTTAACTGCAGGCCAGTGTACTCCCCAAGGGAGTTTTCCTCCTTCGTCTTGGTTGGAGTGTACATCCCACCGGATGCCAATGTCAACTTTGCCCTGCTAGACCTGAGCGACTCTATTTCCCAGTGGGAGACATCTCTCCCGGACTCTTTGTTCATAGTTATGGGAGACTTCAATAGAGCCAACCAACGCCACGAGCTTCCGCGCTATCACCAGCATGTTGTCTGCCCCACTAGAGACTCGGCCACTCTCGACCACTGCTACACTGTACTGAAAAATGCATACAAAGCTGTCCCGGGGGCAGCGCTGGGCTCCTCTGACCACTGTCTCATCCATCTCATCCCCACCTACAAGAGGCGCCTGGAGACTGCAAAATCTCAGGTCCTCCAAGGTTTGGTCTAGTGAGGCCAAGCTCCAACATCAAGCCTGCTTTGACTGTACGGACTGGCAGGCTTTGGAAACACCAAACCTGGATGAGTGGGTGGAGAACGTAACCTCGTACATCAGCTTTTGTGAGGACACCTGTGTACCAACCAAAACCTATAAAGTCTTACAGACCAACAAGCCATGGTTCTCCAATAAGCTACAACAACTTCGGAAACGCAAAGTAGCTGCGCATAAGTCAGGCAATCTTGAGGAATATAGGAGGGCGAGGAATGACCTCAATCATGAATTGAGGGTTGCCAAACGAGAGTTCGCTGAGAGGATGGAACAAAACCTCTGTTCAAATGACTCACGAGCCATATGGAAAGGCCTTAAAGCTGCCACCAATTATAAGCCTCCCCCCCAAAACGCTCCACCTAGCATCAAACTGGCTGAAGAGCTCAGTAAATTCTACTGCAGGTTCGAGTGCCAGGATTCGCTTGCGGGGCATCTGTTACTGCCCACAGATCGCAATCTGTCAAGCTGGGAGATATTTCCTCTCATCCACGGTCCACAAACATGGGGGCTCCACAAGGCTGCGTCCTGTCTCCAATGCTGTTCTCTCTCTACACGAACAACTGCAGATCCACAGTGGACTCAGTCAAGGTTATTACATTTGCAGATGACACCACTATCATTGGCCTTATTACCAACAATGACGAGAGTGCCTTTCGTCAGCAGATAGACAGAATCTGTCACTGGTGCAGTGAGAACAGGCTGGTCCTTAATGCAGCAAAAACCGTGGAGATGGTTATCGATTTCAGGAAGCATGCCCCCTCACCACCACCAATCCACATTGACGGCACTGAAGTGGCGATAGTTCCCTGTGTCCGCCTCCTGGGCACCACCATCTCAAATGACCTGAGATGGAAGGCTAACACCAGCTTAACCATGGCAAAGGCCCAGAAAAGGCTCTTCTTCCTCCGCCAGCTGAAAAAGTTTGGCATGTCCCATCAGGTCCTCACAAGATTCTACTCTGCCACCACAGAATCTATCCTCTGCTCTACTATCCTGGTCTGGTACGCTGGTTCCGCCGTCAGCGACAGACAAAAACTCCAGAGGGTCATTAGATCAGCAGAGAGAAACATCGGGAAACCCCTCCCTCCACTTGACCTTCTCTACAACTCGAGACTACGCACCAGGGCGCTGAAGATAGCCATGGACCCCTCTCATCATGGCCATTGCTACTTCAGTCGCCTGCGTTCAGAGAGTAGACTCCAGGTCATCCCCACCAGGACCACGAGGCACAGGAACTCTTTTTTTCCCCTCTGCTGTCAATCTCTTGAACTCCACTCACGTTCCACCTCCTCTCCATCCTTCTTAGGTTCACAGACGGGGTCCTGTCATAGGCATTCTGCCATTCTGTGCTTGGAACTTATACACTGTCATTAGTACTGTCATAGGCAACTGTCATAGGCAACCTATGTCCTGGCATAGGCATTCTGCCATTCTGTGCTTGGAACGTATGCACTGGCTGCCCTCACGGGCTTGGCCCTCATAGCCTGCCACCAATATCTGTAGTATATTGCTAAATGCTTTATCATGTACATCTCTGTATACTGCACTACTTTTATCATGTAATGTCTCTTGTTTTTGCACTACTTTTCATGTTCTTGTAGATGCTAAGCTCTGTATGTGTCAAACCCAATTCCAGGCATGATCCTGTCATGCTTGGCGAAATAAATGATTCGGATTCTGATTTTTTATGAATTAGCACAAAAAAGTCTAAAATACTGATGCGGTGTTTTCCCTCCAAGATTTCTTTTCCGCAAATGTTTTATGAATAGAGCCCTAAGTAGCCATCACAACAGCAACACTTTGAAGTAATGCACAGTGCTATAGTTCAGCTGTGTTGGTTTCTTGTGTTTCCTGTAGCAATTGGTTGGATGTCACTTCTACCATTTGCATCCAAATTACTTGAACACCAAATACCTTGCTGAAAGATCTTTCACAATCTTTTACTCCACATCTTTTGTTTGTGGGGGTACCTCTTCTCCACATCTTTTGTCTGTGGGGGTACCTCAGTCCTTGCCCCTCTCCTCATTTCCATTTACATGCATGGTCTTGGTAACTTAATGAACTCATTTGGGTTTCAGTACAACTTATATGCAGATGATTCACAACTGTACCTCTCAGCCCCAGACCTCAACTCCTTCCTCACACGTGTTCCAGACTGTGCTTGTCTGCTATATCCTCTTTCATGACCTCCTGCTTCTTAAAACTTAATATGAGTAAAACAGAACTACTCATTTTTCCACCTTCTCTGTCCTCCTCTCTGCCTGATATAACAATACATGTTAATGACACCCCTATAACTTCATAACATATTTGACTCCTTTCTCTCTTTTATTCCTCACATTCACTCCCTAAGCAGCTCCTGTCATTTCCAACTCAAAAACATATCTCACATTGGACCTTTTCTCACTCAGGACACAATACTAAAATGTTAGTGCATGCTCTTATAATATCTCCTCTGGACTATTGTAATATACTGCTTTGTGGACTACCAACTGACAGACTGGCACCGCTCCAATCTGTACTGGAATCAGCTGCTCGTCTCATTGATCTTTCTTCTCACTAATTCCCTGCTGCTTCTCTTTACCAAGCTCTTAACTGGCTGTCAATCAACCAACCAGAGGATCCATTTCAAACTCTTAACCCTAACCTACAAAGCTCTTCTCAATCTCTCTCCCCTGTACATCTTCTCACTATTTTTAAGATACCAACCAAACCGCAATCTCAGATCTGCACATGACCTTCTTTTGTCCTCCTCTAGAATCACCTCCTCGTATTCACGTATACAAGATTCTGCACGTGCTTCACCCTTCTTCTCGAATGCCCTTCCACAACACATCTGTCACTCTCCAACCTTTGAAATCTTTAAACGCTTCCTCAAAACTCACTTTTTCCAACTATCCAATGCTCTAACTTAGGCCATTCCCCATTCCCCATTGCACTCCTGACAGGTAACCTAAAAACATACTGCCTTTAGGTAAAAATATTATATACTACACCACCTCTTGTTCCCCCCTATTCCGTTAGATTGTAAGCTCTCAAGGGCAGGGCTCTTTTACCCTTTTGTGTCTTGGAATTTGTTATACATTTTATTAATCATGTTGTTTTTGTCACTGTAATTACCAATTCTGTATTTTGTTATTGGTGTACACCATGTCTGTAATAATGTTTGATTCTCACTTTGTACAGCACCACAGAATATGTTGACACTTTATAAAGCATTAATAATAATAATAATAATAATAATAAAAAGACTGCGCTGACATAGCAAGAAATGCAATGCGTTGCTATGGCAATGCAAAATATGCTATTTCAGCTGTTCTGCTCAAAAAGGAGAGATCAAGGAGGAGTCCTGAACATTATAACGGTTGAGCCACAAGTGGGCATGTGGCTAGCCAAATACCATGAGAAAGGTTATCTCATATGGCTGAACAAAATAAATGTACTGTATATGGCAGGTGATTAAGTTCCTTGCTGCCTCAGTGTACATTACATTTCTCATATAATAGTTATGCTTAGTACATAAGTAATTTATAAAGCAGGATTTACGATTCTGGCCTTGCTGACAGGTACATAGAAATATGGATACAACTTCAGGAGTCCTAAAGCATACCTGAAGTGACATGCGACTTGATGAGATAAACATCTACATATATAGTCCTAGCCCTACAAAGAAATTGTCCCCTTCTGTTTTCCAGTACAGTACAGCAAAGGAGCTTGTCAAACAGCTTGCTCCTGAACAGTAAATAGAAGCCAAAATGCAGAGTGATGACTGATAAGGTTTTGCTGCAGGAAAGTTTTAGGCCCATCTCAAACTTACCACATCATGTTGCGTTGCGGTACTCTTCCCTGCTACAGCTCGCCACAGTGGCCATTAATGTCTATGAGACATGCCACAGTACCCATGGTGCAATGCGATGTGATGGAAGCACTCAGGGCACCACAGAAGTAATGCACAGGCTGCTGTGCATTATGCTTCAATTCCTGTAAGTGGGCTAGAATTCCCATGTTATTTTTTTTGGGCTATAACGAGTGGTGTGACTCGCCTAGCCTGTTGAGGTGCGACTGTCCAAACGCTGGACAATAGGCACTGCTGTGGTGTAAAAGGACCCTACAGAGTCATTACTTCAGCTTCTTTTCAGCTTAGAAGGCCTGGATTCTAAACTGCAACTGTGATAGTCTGATTCAATCTTAAAAATAAAGCTATAAAACTGAAAATACAAATATGACTTTTTATATGCTACTAATATCCTTTTTATTTATTGTACTACACATACAATGTATTATCTCGTAAGTTTATTTTAACTTTAGGTTCCCTATTATTTACCTTTAGTTTAAAAACACTGGATGTGTACGGATTCAGATTCTTACAAAAGTCCATTTTTGACCCAGTCCCTTTAAGACAACTACCACTATGCTGTGCAACTCTTTCATGTATGTAACCAACACTGAGCAGCAGCTTTTAGTGTGTGTAGTCAGTTGGGAGCACCTGTCTTTTTGATCAAATAGATAGACAGAAATACCTTCACATCACCAACACAGAAGAGATGGCGTCATGTACTACAGCTATCCAAGGATGAAAAACAATCCCTCGTATACATTTTCAAGCCTTATTTTTCAAATCTGACCAGGGCTTACCTTTAAATAGTACATTTTTGAGGACATGACGGCACTGCATGCATTACTATGCGCATATTATATGTTTGTGCTCAGTCTAGCCTCTGTCTAGAACTTGCCAGTCAAGCAATCCATCTCCGTCCAACATAAATGTGTGAGGTATTTTGGTGCACACAAAATACTGTGTCTGTTTATGAAACCATAAATCACAACTAGGTTCCCTAACCCACTTCTCGATTTTGGGAAGAATATTTATTAGGCTGTCCTTCTCTCACTTGGTGTTCCAGATTACACTTTATTTTTTTTAACTAATTTGGAGAATGGAGAATTGTATACACCATCTGTACCCCTCCTGGTCTGCAGTTAACCATGCAGGGGGATTATTATTGCACTGCACTCAGTTTCATCTGTATAATACCAGGCAGGGCATGAAGACAGCTGTAACACAGCTACAGAATATGCACACTGACGTGGCTGGCTGCTAAGGAGGAAACTTATACCAATGCAAGGATAAAATACAATAACATTTGTAAAGCTCTTTTCTCCCATAGGACTCAAAGTGCATAAATATGTCTCAGATCAATACAGGGTTGCACGCTGGATTGTGTTATTGAAGAAGTAGTCAGGTTTTCATAAACGTCAGACTAAACAGGTGGCTTTTCAGTTTGGGGCTTAAATGTTCTCAGGACGGAAATGTCCTGATTGGGTGTGGCAGGGAGTTCCAAAGTGCAGAGGCAGCATGACAGAAGGCCAGAGGCATAGCTGGGGGGGGGGGGGGGAGGGGAGTAAAAGGGGATATGTGTCCCCGGGCAATCAGCGTGGTCCTAGCACCCCCATGTGCTTGAGAAGTGGTTAGCTTCCTTGATGTCCTCTCCTTGATGACATCGGCGTCTCTTGGCACATCACAACGCTGTTACCAAGTAGATGTTACAGTAGATGGATGACCACAGTCTTCTACAAAGACGGAGTGAGTACTGACATTTTATAGTGAGTTGTCTTCGCTCTGTAATAGGAAACTTTGTGACCAGTGCATTATCACAGCAAGTGAATGATCTGTTACGTTACAGGAGATGCAATGACAGCTGCCATGTACAAAGACTGAGTGACATTTGCCATGTTGCCAAGTGAGAACTGCTTTGTTACAAAAGAAGGAGTGGCAACTGTAATGTTACAGGAGGCAGAATGCCCGCCGTAATGTTCAAAGATTGAGTGAGGAGCAACTGCCATATTCAGAGACACTAATGACTGCTGCTTTCTTGCAGATTAACAAGAGAGTGAAGTAAAAAGGAGCAATCCGTCACTCACAAACTATAAAAATACAAAACTTTTATTGATATTGCAGTGAATCAACCATGGCAACCCACACTCCCAAACCATTAAAATCCCCCTAGACCCACCAGATCCCTCTCAGGTGCGCTCCTGACAACTGCACAATCACTCTTGCATATGCACCACACATACTAATTCATGGACTGACAGTCCCTTTAAGAAGAAGCGTGTGAACCAAGCTGGGCTATTCCATCTCTATATATTCAAAGGCCTTGCTGAATCTTCTGAATTGTAGCGCAATCGCTAATTCCTATAGTCCCATGCCATCAATAGTGACAGTTCCACTGGCAGCTGATGATGGAAAGGCGGCTTAGTATCTTAATAAAAAAGGGATTTGGGCTAGAATGATCATGAATTACTTGCCTGGTCTCTATGTGTATATATTTCTACCTTATTCTCTGGCAGGGTGGGATTTACCATAAGGCACTGTAGGCATGTGCCTATAGGCACCTGATGATGCAAAGGCGGTATAGGGCCTGTACACACTGAAAAACGCAAGCAAAATCACAAGCGCATGCGTTTTTAAAGTGCATGTAGTTTTAAAAACGCATGCGCTTTTGCCTGCGTTTTTTGTGCGTTTGCGGTTTTCTTGTAATTGCTGATTGGCTAAAGAATCCTTTGTTTTTTTTCTAGTTTACATTTCAACAGGAATCAGGAGATTGCAGAGTCTTCTGGGATACTGACTTCTGAAAAACGCAGGCAAAAACGCAAGCGCATGCGTTTTAATGCGCTTTTCATGCGCTGCGCTTTAAAAAAAGCGCAGCAGGCACTGCGATTGCGTTTTTCTAAAAACGCATCGCACCAGTGTGTACAAGTCATCACGATTTTCATTATTTTTCAAAAGACCTTGCGATTTTAAAAACGCAGCGCAAGCGCAGCAGTGTGTACAGGCCCTTACTCCACTCGCGACTCCCTCCCTCCTTTCCTATGCAGAGTCCTGATGAGAGTGTAAATGAGAGGTTACTCACCCTGTTCTTGGCAATCCACTGACTATATCTCCCTTCAGCCAGGGGCACCTCTAGCTACTTAATGCTAATACTGAGGTTCATCAAACTGCCTAATACTTGAGGGCACCTCTAGCTGCTTAATATTTCTGGGTACCTAATACTAAGGGGCACCTGTAGCTACATATGATGGACAAGGAATAAGTGACAGCTAGGACAGCCAGCAGACTTTGGTTGGGGTTTGTAGGTTCATGGGGGGAGGGGTGAAGTCTAAGGTACCAGGACATCTGTGCCTATAGGCTCCTGTGAGGTAAATCCAGGCCTGCTGGTAACATCACAAGTGAGGAAATTACCAACATTCAGCAACATTACAGTTAATTGAATCACTATGGCACAAGAGAGTAGTGATTTGTTGTCCTATTCCTATCTGAGATGCTGCTGGCAATCAGTTTCTAGTGATGGAGCAACAAATCACTCTGATGGCCAGTAAACATGTTTCTCTTACCTGTCCCTCAACCAGGCATTGCATGCTGCAATCTGTCCAATATGGGTCATATATCAGTGACAGAACAGTTGAGTGAACCTTTAATAATGATACAATTCGAGCATGTAATACTCCAGTCCTGACTTATCTTTTCTAATAATCACAAATGGCTACTGTGAACCTATTGTGGCAGCTTCTGATTAAGACAGCTACCAAACCATCATTTTGCCATTTACTGCTGCAGCCCTCTAATAAGTGATGTGTGTATATCTGCACACATCTGTCTCTGTACACTCAGAGGAAAGGCTATCATGCAATTCAGGTCAGTCTGAACCCCTAAACATCAATTATTCAATAGGCCGAGCTGATTACGTAATTATAGCATTATTTATATGTGTCATTCTGATAATCAGCTGGATGGAGGAAGCCTGCGTGGCTTATCTGATAGAATCCATTTACTTTTGTGCACTTGGCTCCATAAATAATCCGGCCTGGTGTGCCATGTTTCAGTAACGAGGATGTAAATCCTCTGATTGGTTAAGATGTATGTGGCATGAGGCAGGGGGGACACTGGATGTGTTCCAAACTACATGCACAGCACTAGGGAACTCAGTCTGAGCTTGTTGGGAAGGATTGACTTGTGATGACTGCAAACACAACATTTTCTTGGTAACAAACTAGTAGTAACAAACTAGCAAGGCAACAAAGTGCTAAAGAAATAACTTGCACCCTCCATCCTGATATGCACACATGACAGCAGGATATTTGTTAAGAAGGTGAGGAAAGTTAGGTCCCTTTTACACCTAATCAGTTGGTATGCGTTAGTGCGCGTTGGTACGCATTTTTTCAAAAGCAGTGCATTGGGAAGAAGATTTCAGTTAAAATGCATTAAGAGTGAAAGGTGCCATAGGAAAACATGGGCATTACTTTGAAAATCAGTTCTTTCCATTTTAACTGAGAGCAACTGATTGAGTGTAAAAGGGCCCTTAGGGTTAGTGTTAGGGTTCAGGTCTGTGTTAGTGTCAAAGATATGTTTAGGCTAGAGTTGTGTGATAGTATTAGTATTGGGTTAGACTAGATCTACTGACAGATCTGGAAATAGGTTACAGGTAGGCACAATTTAATCGGCAAAGGTTTAGGCATTTAGGCTTAGAAGAAAATTGAGGCTTACTATTATTCTTTTGGCATGAATATGATTAAAGACCATTTAAACCAAAATAATAATAATAATAACAATAATAAACAAATGTAATATGCCATTAAAGTGGATCCGATATAAACTTTTACTCATTGCATAATTGAGTTCCTTTCATATAGTTTATAGGGCATTCCTCAAGCCAAATACTTTTCTTTGTTTTAATACTCTAATTCCCTATAAACTAAGCAAGCCTCACCCACAGCTTTTCCAGAGTGCCTAGGCACTCTAAACCTTAGTAGCAAGGGCTTATGGGAGCTCAGTCTGGGCAGGAGGAGGAGGAGGTTACTAACCAGAGATTTTAGAGGCAGAGGGGAGGAGAGGGGGGTGAAGTTTTTACAGGCTGAGGGCTGGAGATGGTATCAGCTTCCCTGTGTGTAATGTGACAAACAGAACATAGCTGCCCTCATTGTATTACAGGAATAAATAATCATAAACTGTTAAAACTGTTTGCAGCTAGATTTGCTGTAGATATATAGACAAGTTATTTGTTATAGTTTGTTATAGTTAGTTTTTCATTTCGGATTCGCTTTAAATAATAATATTTAACTAACATTTGTATAAGGCTTTTCTGCTGCCAGAGTAAAAGCACTTGAAAGATGCAGACACTACAGGTGGCGAAAAAAACAAGATATAGATATAGATCATTTTGTAGTGATAAGTAGTAATAAAGTTATAGATGAATGAATGGAAGGAGCGCTGAAAGGTGAATATTGCTCTGCTACAGAAGGGGAAAAACCCCTCAGTAGTAAAGTGGTTAAAAGAAAATAAATATGGCAGCCGCAATATGCCTCTTACTTCAGGTTCCCTTTAAGTTGTATTTGATGTGTTATGGCAATCTCCCGTTGTGCTATTGTCAGGCACAAACATTTCAGTTTAAAAAAAAATGTAAAATATGTGATGCTCATGTCTATACATTGCATCCTGTTACAGCTATGTCTAGTGGGTAGTCCATTTAAGTTTTGTAACTGTCAGAAACTCCAATGACCTCCTTCCACACCTCTTCATATGCTTTTGTTTCCAGTGGATCCGTCTTCCAGGGTCCACCGCCTGCCGCACGATAGGCAAAACCCAAGGAGGGGAGCATCCAGTGCACTTAGCAATGCCGGACCGCGGCTGTATTGCCCAAAGGAATAAACCTCACGCAGTGGTAAGAGTCTGGTCTGGGCAGGACAGTGTTCCAGTGGAGACAGTGCATTGGCAGGATCTTGTATACTTTGACAAGTCGGGGGGAGACCTGGGGGGCCATCAGCCAGCTCTGGGCCCTTGGGCAATTGTCCAGGTTGCTATGGTAGGACTGGCTGTTACATTCAATCTGTATGCTAATTATCAGCAGCAAAATGATCATCTTTATTAAGCACTAACAATTTTAAAGTTCAGCTCCATCCACATGTCTTGCAGAACAATCTCATAGCTCCCAACTGTCCCTTTTTCAGAGGGACAGTCCCTCTTTGGGAACTAAATCCCTCTGTCCCTCTTTTTTCCTTATTTGTCTCTCTTTCAGGACTCATGTATACATCTATGTAAATATATATTTTTTTCTACTCAAAAATGTGTTTCATATACTAGAAAGGTTATTTATATCATTTAAATTGATATACTGTATTTCTTATTTAATGTTAAAAAAATAACTAATGAGGATAGAGAGGACCAGTGAGTACTGCATTTTAAAACTTCATCTTTTGCTTCTGAATTCATGTGGTATTAGTGATTAGGCGCGTGGTGGGGCTGTGACTAGGGGTGTGGCAGGGGCGTGTCTTAAAGTGTCTCTCTTATCGCAAAAAGTTGGGATGTATGAAATCTGCTAATCTGTCTGTGAATATCGAAGGTTTGAAGTTAACCTCACATCATGAGCTTTGTCTCGTGATTTAGCTAGCTGCAGACTGAGATAAATAGGAATATTGTATTCCCATTAAATTAGGCACTGGGGATTAACTACAAGGTATGGGAGAGGAGGAGAGAGGTGCAGCTTTTCCTGCCCTCCAGAGCCCTCCTGCAGTTAGGGAGGCCATTGACACCCAACTATACTGCTCAAAATATTTAAAGAAATCAGAGTATGGCATCAAATTAATAACACTTTTGGGATATTGATCAGGTCAGTTAAGTAGCATGAGGGGCTGTTAATCCGTTTCCCCTGATTTGTTGGTGTTAATGAAATTTACGACAGGTGCACTACAGGGGCAACAATGGGATGACCACCATAACAGGAATCGTTTAATGGGTGGAGGCCCCTGACCTTTTCCCTTCTTCTCTTTTCTGAGTGTTTTTTTTACCCTAGTTTTGCATGTGGCTTTTGGCAGCATCCTTACTGTTTAGCAAGAGGCAATACCTTGACCCTACAGAGTTTAATCGTTCGAGATTTCGAGATTTAACTGCTTGTTGACAACCTCCTGATTCAAAATTAGTGTATTGGAAGTGTAGCAAATACCTACAAGGTTTTAAAACTTGAAAAATGAATCTTGATCGTGTAACCCAGAGTTTAAAGCAGCAGCTCACTCATCCGCCACAGCCTGCAGCACAAGATTCCAGAGGTGCATATACTGCAGTCTTCCCAGAAAGCCCTGCTGTGCTCAGTCCCCCTAAACAGAGTAATGGTATTGAGGCAGGCAGGGTCAGCAGGCCAACACATTAGCCATATTCACTAGATATCATAAAGTTCCAATGCACAGGTGAATATAGCCTAAATCCTGCTGTTCACCCTCTCCGCTAGGCTCGTTTAGGTTATGCAACCACATTTTTCTGAGAGATTATTTTACTGAAGGAGCCTTAATTTATTATACACAGTAAAGGTAACATTTGGACACTCACTTGCTAAACTAATAGATAGAGGGCCTGATGGAAGTATCGCCAGTATTTTGCCATGCACAGGCAGTGCAGGCAATATTACTGGTACTAATGCCAGCAGAGTACCGCTAACACACATTGCGCAGCCTGACCCATGGGAAACGCGGTTGTTCAGGGCCGTGCAGAGGGTCCTTAAGTGGGGGGTGCTCAAATTTAAAAAAAGGGGCCTGGCAACATCTTCCTCCGCATGCCCCCCTCCTCGTTTCTGGCTGGGGGGTATTGGTTGTCAACAGTGCTGAATGCAGATGCTGGGTGCCATGTGGGTTCTGGGTGTGAGTACAGAGTCTCATGTGGGTTCTGGCTATGGGTGCAGGTACTGAATGTGACATGGGTGCAAATACTTGGCACCATGCCTGTACTGGGTGCTGGTACTTTATGTGCAGGTACGGGTTAAGTGGGTGCTTGGTGCAGATAGTGGGAGCCATGTGGAGGCTGTGTGCAGGTGTGAGTACTGGGTGCAATTTTAGGCATGGGTGCAGATACTTATACCTTTATAGCAGTATCAAGCAGACTTTGTGTCTCCTTCCAACCAACTCTTTTGGCGCCACCACCCTCAAATCAGCAGTGATAGGTGCCCACTGTTAGTGGGTTAGAGTGGGCACAGTGGAGCCCACAGTGGAGGCACAGACTCACCTTTCATTACTGGGACCTCTGTCCCTCTTGATCAGCACCCAAGCTTCTTTTCAGGCAAAGAAGAAGTGGTTACCAATATGCAGTGGTTGCTAAGCATTAGTAGATGCAAAACTGCAGTAAGTGCCAAGGTGCAGCAGGTGCCCAGATACAGTGGGTGGTAAGATGCAAAGGTTCACTTTGTACTAAGTTGCAGTGGGTGATGAGATGCCAAAGTACAGTCTGTGTCAAGCTGATGTGGGTACCAAGGTCCAGTTTGTATTAGGTGTTTATTTGCAGTGGTGCTATGCAGTATTGGGTGTTGAATGAGTAGCAGATGTTGATAAACAATAGTGGGTGCCACGTGAGCGCTAATTGGTACAGGGAGACATGTGAGTGTTGGACATGAATGAGTTGGGAGTGTCATGTGTGGTCTGGATGTGTGCCATGGGAGAGTACTGAGTCTCATATGGGTTTGGGCCAAGGATGGGTACTGCGTGCTATTTGGGTGCTGGCCATGGACGGGTACTGGGTGCATATAATGGCTTTGGAACTTGGTGACGTGCGAGTACTGTGCCATGTGGGTGTTGATTATGGGGGTATTTGGGTCTTAGATACAAATACTGAGTGCCAAGTGGGTACTGGGAGTGAGTACATGGTGACATATGGGTGATGGATGCTGGATAGTAGGGTATTTGTTGTCATGTGGGTGCTAAAGGCAGATGCTGGGTGCCATGTGGATTCTGGGTGCTGACACAGGGTGTCATGTGGATTCTGGCTTTATGGGTGTGTATCAACTATCATGAAGGTGTTGATTGCAGGTACTCAGTCCCTTGTGAGTTCTGGGTGCAAGTACTGGATGTGATAGGTGAGTGCTTGGTGTTTGTACTGGGCACTAAGTGGAGGCTTAGTGCAACTGGAACTACTGCAGATGAAACATGTGGGTGTTGGGTGCAGGTACTGGGTATCATATAGGTGCGAATACTTGGTGCCATGCCTGCACTGGGTGCTAGCTATGGGTGGGCATTGTGTGTTATGTGGGTTCTGTGTGCAGGTACTTTGATTGCTAGTACTAGTTATGTGAGTGCAGATAGTGGGTGCCATGTGAAGGCGGTGTGCAGGTGTGAGTAGTGAGTGCCATGTTGGGACTGGGTGCAAGTACTGTGCCATGTGGTGTGGGTGTGAGTACTGGGTGTCCGCTATAGGGTGAAGGGTTGCAGGTACTGGGTGTCATGTGGCTATTTGATGCAAGTACTAAGTGCCATATTGAGGCCGGATGTGAGTATTGGGTGCAGGGTGCAAGTACTGGGTGCTTGCTATAGTGGGGGTTACTGGTTGAGTGTAATGTGGGTGCTGAATATTGGTGGGATTGTTGTGGGTGCAGGGGGTGGGAGATAACTGTGGGTACTGCTATGAATAGCATAGTTGCTGCTAGGGGAGGTAGAGGTTAGTATGGTTGCTGGGGGAGGTAGAGCTCAGTGTGGGTGCTGGGGGAAGGGTAGGTCACTGTGGGTGCTGGGGGGGAGTAACTGTGGGTGCTGTGGAAGGTAGAGGTCAATATGAGTGCTGGAGGAAAGGGAGGTCACTGTGGGTCCTTTGGGGGAGGTCACTGTGTGTCTTGGGGGAGGTAGAGGTCATTGTGGGTGCTGGAGGAAGGGGAGGTCACTATGGGTGCTGCTGCTGTGAATGGCATAGTTGCTGCTAAGGGAGGTAGAGGTCAGTATAGGTGCTGGGGGAAGGGTAATTCACTGTGGGTTCTGTGGAAGGAAGAGATCAGTATTGGTGCTGGAGGAAGGGGAGGTGACTGTGGGTGCTGGGATAGTCAGTGTAGTTACTGGAGGAGGGAGTGAATGCTGGGTGTTGGGAGAGGTCGCTGTGGGCGCTGGCAATGGGAGAGATCACTGCAGGTGCTGTTTTTGGGTTAGGAGGTCCCTGTGGGTGCTGCAGGGGACAGGAAGGTAGCCACTGGGGGAGGGAAAGATCACTGTGGGTGCTGGGGGAGGGATAGGTCAGTGTGGGTGCTGGGGTAGGCAGGATCACTGCTAGAGCTGGGGAGGGAGAGGTCACTGTGGGTGCTAGGTGGAGGGAGAGGTCACTGTGGGTGCTAGGTGGAGGGAGAGGTCACTATGGGTCTCAGGTGGAGGGAGAGGTCACTGTGGGTACTAGGTGGAGGGAAAGGTCACTGTGGGTGCTAGGTGGAGGGAGAGGTCACTGTGGATGCTAGGTGGAGGGAGAGGTCACTGTGGATGCTAGGTGGAGGGAGAGGTCACTGTGGGTGCTAGGTGATGGGAGATATCACTGTGGGTACTGGAGAGGGAGAGGTCAGTATGGGTCCTAGGGGGAGGGAGAAGTCACTGTGGGTGCTGGGGGAGGGAGAGGTCACTGTGGGTACTAGGTGGAGGGAAAGGTCACTGTGGGTGCTAGGTGGAGGGAGAGGTCACTGTGGGTCCTAGATGGAGGGAAAGGTCACTGTGGGTGCTGAGTAAGGGAGAGGTCACTGTGGATGCTAGGTGATGGGAGATATCCCTGTGGGTACTGGGGAGGGAGAGGTCAGTATGGGTCATAGGTGGAGGGAGAAGTCACTGTGGGTGCTAGGTGGATGGAGAGGTCACTGTGGGTGCTAGGGGAGGGAGTGGTCACTGTGGGTACTAGGTGGAGGGAGAGGTCACTATGGGTGCTGGGGGAGGTAGAGGTCAGTATGGGTCCTAGGTGGAGGGAGAGGTCAGTATGCCACACTAGGATTCCTGTTTGGGCCTCTTCACTGCAAACTGTCCCAGACGGGGGCGGAGCTTCCCGCGGGTGGGCGGGGCTTATCGCGGTCGGGGGCGTGGCTTATTTTGCGCGACCAGAGGGGCCTTTTTTTGAAGATTTTAAAAGGGGGGATGCCTGGGCACCCAGAGCACCCTCCTCTGCACGTGCCTGCGGTTGTTGATATAGTAATGTGCATGTTTGTTTGATGTGTTTTTCCATAGTAAAGCTGAAGTTACCCATGTGCCATGTGTAGTGCTAATTGTGCAATGTGTGGTACTCTGCTGGCATTAGTACCAGTAATATTACAGTGCGCTGCCTGCACATGGTAATGTTACCAGCACTATATGCATCAGGTCCAATATGAGAGGCACCCAGAAAGTAACTCCCATTTGCTTTTATCTGCTACACAAGGTGTTCTGGGTAACTTAACTTGCATCTTCAGGGTGACCTCTTCTCTCCCTGAGCAGCTTGTCACATGTCTGCACAATGCTAGGGTGCGTACACATCATATTTTGATTGGACAATTCCACTACCTCCATGTAGTATGATAGTTTATTTACACAATATGTTCATAGTATTCAAAATCATTCCACATGAAGTGGTAAAATTGGCCAATCAGAATCGATTGTGTGTGTCTACAAGGCTTAACTGTTTGTTCAGCAGCATTAACATGAAGCCCCCCATCCCTGATCCCTCCAATTCATAAAGGAGGAGTATGATGCTACTGCAACAAAATGGACTGAATACCTTGCAAAAAGATACATTAAATGTTTAAATAAAGGAGATGATTTTGTTGAGAAATAAACAGGAGATACAGTGTGTCGAAAATAAAATAAATACGTTTCCTTCATTTGTTAAATGAAAATGTTGTTTATTTTGCAGATGACCCACTGTATATTGAAATCTGCAACAGGAGTTAGTCTCTAATACAAAATGTCCTGCAATGTCCTTTATAGAAATTCACTCCTAGATGTGGCAGCTGCTACCCAGCATCCTCCATGCTAAATTAAAAAGTCTATCATGAAAATGACATGTAATGTCAAGGCATTAGCTAGTCTGTGACTGCTGTGACAACTCCCTTGGCTATGGTAACAGCTTCAGCGCTCGCCTCTTGCTCAGGTGGCCTTCGGGTTGACCAGGTCCATGTGAAGCAGTTCCCTTGTGAGGATCATTTTTTAGAAGAAAGAACTCTTTCTTTGTATTGTCATGAAACAGCCATAGGGCTTATTATGTCACATGTCCTAAATGAGACGCATTGACAGACAGGGGCACCACCTGTGGGATAGAAAACTAAAGCAACTTGTGTGTTCCTGTCAGCAATACACGTTTCCTGGGCATTGTATCAACAAGCATGGTCAGTCAGGCTCTGTTACCTGCCTGGAGAATATTGACCTTTTTATGGATTGTCATCTAGTAGTGGGGTTGAGTTGAAAAGATCCATAAAAAAGCCAAACAAAAAAACAAGAGGAGGTCTCTATGGGACTGAGGAGAAACACATAGCCTATTCCTTTTGCAAACTAGGACAAAATATACATGAGCAACTGCTGGTTGACAGCAAAAAAGTGCTATATACAGTGGTGTGAAAAACTATTTGCCCCCTTCCTGATTTCTTATTCTTTTGCATGTTTGTCACACTTAAATGTTTCTGCTCATCAAAAACCGTTAACTATTAGTCAAAGATAACCTAATTGAACACAAAATGCAGTTTTAAATGATGGTTTTTATTATTTAGTGAGGAAAAAAAAAACTCCAAATCTACATGGCCCTGTGTGAAAAAGTGATTGCCCCCCCCCCCCTTGTTAAAAAATAACTTAAAGGTGGTTTATTACACCTGGGTTCAATTTTTTGTAGTCACCCCCAGGCCTGATTACTGCCACACCTGTTTCAATCAAGAAATAACCTAAATAGGAGCGATCTGACACAGAGAAGTAGACCAAAAGCACCGCAAAAGCTAGACATCATGCCAAGATCCAAAGAAATTCAGGAACAAATGAGAACAAAAGTACTGTAATTGAAATCTATCAGTCTGGTAAAGGTTATAAAGCCATTTCTAAAGCTTTGGGACTCCAGCAAACCACAGTGAGAGCCATTATCCACAAATGGCAAACACATGGAACAGTGATGAACCTTCCCAGGAGTGGCCGGCCGACCAAAATTACCCCAAGAGCGCAGAGAAAACTCATCCGAGAGGCCACAAAAGACCCCAGGACAACATCTAAAGAACTGCATGCCTCACTTGCCTCAATTAAGGTCAGTGTTCACGACTACACCATAAGAAAGAGACTGGGCAAAAACGGCCTGCATGGAAGATATCCAAGGGGCAAACCACTTTTAAGCAAAAAGAACATTAAGACTCGTCTCAATTTTGCTAAAAAACATCTCAATGATTGCCAAGACTTTTGGGAAAATACCTTGTGGACCGACGAGACAAAAGTTGAACCTTTTGGAAGGTGCGTGTCCCGTTATATCTGGCGTAGAAGTAACACAGCATTTCAGCAAAAGAACATCATACCAACAGTAAAATATGGTGGTGGTAGTGTGATGGTCTGGGGTTGTTTTGCTGCTTCAGGACCTGGAAGGCATGCTGTGATAGATGGAACCATGAATTCTACTGTCTGCCAAAAAATCCTGAAGGAGAATGTCCGGCCATCTGTTCGTCAACTCAAGCTGAAGCGATCTTGGGTGCTGCAGCAGGACAATGACCCAAAACACACCAGCAAATTCATCTCTGAATGGCTGAAGAAAAACAAAATGAAGACTTTGGAGTGGCCTATTCAAAGTCCTGACCTGAATCCTATTGAGATGTTGTGGCATGACCTTAAAAAGGCGGTTCATGCTAGAAAACCCTCAAATAAAGCCGAATTACAACAATTCTGCAAAGATGAGTGGGCCAAAATTCCTCCAGAGCGCTGTAAAAGACTCATTGCAAGTTATCGCAAACGCTTGATTGCAGTTATTGCTGCTAAGGGTGGCCCAACCAGTTATTAGGTTCAGGGGGCAATTTCTTTTTCACACAGGGCCATGTAGGTTTTGAGTTTTTTTTCTCACTAAATAATAAAAAACATCTTTTAAAACTGCATTTTGTGTTCAATTTTGTTATCTTTGACTAATAGTTAACGGTTTTTGATGAGCAGAAACATTTAAGTGTGACAAACATGCAAAAGAATAAGAAATCAGGAAGGGGGCAAATAGTTTTTCACACCACTGTATGTGTGAAAAATCTTGCCTTGCACAAGCCAGCCTAATGCAGTTTTTTTTTAAATGTACGGTTGTTTGCACTCTCACTTTATAACCCTATGGTCCCTTATTCAAACTATGGTGGCCATACATGGTACAATAAAAATGTTCGATTATCCTGTTTATTCGATCTAAATGATCGAATCGAATGAAAGTTGAAACATTTTTTTCTTTTTCCATCAAGAAATTCGAACGATTATCCCGTTTTTTCGAGAAAAATCAGATCGGACATGCTGGAAAAATCTTTATATTCGATCTAACGGAATAATCGAACTAAATTATCTAATCGAAAAAAAATGAAAAATTGTACCATGTATGGCCACCCTAGGCCAGGACACCATCTGTATAGAATTTTTTTTTCTCCCCCTGCCTGACTGCATTTCCTCCAGGTTTTTCGGTCTCCTCCCACATATTAAAAATGAACAGACAAATGAATTGGCTTCCCCAAAATTGGCCTTAGACTATAATGGACGTATGACTATGGTAGGGATTAGATTGTGAGCCCCTGGGAAAGTTAGAGACAAGACTCTATAGTGTATAAAGCAATGCAGAATACAGTGGGATGCGGAAGTTTGGGCAACCTTGTTAATCGTCATGATTTTCCTTTATAAATTGTTGGTTGCTACGATAAAAAATGTCAGTTAAATATATCATATAGGAGACACACACACACACACACACACACACACACACACACACACACACACACACACACACACACACACACACACACACACACACACACACACACACACACACACACACACACACACACACACACACACACACACACACACACACACACACACACACACACACACACACACACACACACAGTGATATTTGAAAAGTGAAATGAAGTTTACTGGATTTACAGAATGTGTGCAATAATTGTGTTAACAAAATTAGGCAGGTGCATACATTTGGGAACCACAAAAAATAAATGAAATCAATATTTAGTAGATCCTCCTTTTGCAGAAATTATAGCCTCTAAATGCTTCCTGTAGGTTCCAATGAGAGTCTGGATTCTGCTTGAAGGTATTTTGGACCACTCCTCTGTACAAAACATCTTTAGTTCATTGAGGTTTGATGGCTTCCGAGCATGGACAGTTCTCTTTAACTCACACCACAGATTTTCAAATACAGGTCCTTCTAAAAAAATAGCATATTGTGATAAAGTTCATTAATTTCTGTAATGTACTGATAAATATTAGACATTCATATATTTTAGATTCATTACACACAACTGAAGTAGTTCAAGCCTTTTATTGTTTTAATATTGATGATTTTGGCATACAACTCATGAAAACCCCAAATTCCTATCTCAAAAAAATAGCATATCATGAAAAGGTTCTCTAAACGAGCTATTAACCTAATCATCTGTATCAACAAATTAACTCTAAAAACCTGCAAAAGATTCCTGAGGCTTCTAAAAACTCCCAGCCTGGGTCATTACTCAAAACCGCAATCATGGGTAAGACTGCCGACCTGACTGCTTTCCAGAAGGCCATCATTGACACCCTCAAGCAAGAGGGTAAGACACAGAAAGAAATTTCTGAACGAATAGGCTGCTCCCAGAGTGCTGTATCAAGGCACCTCAGTGGGAAGTCTGTGGGAAGGAAAAAGTGTGGCAGAAAACGCTGCACAACGAGAAGAGGTGACCGGACCCTGAGGAAGATTGTGGAGAAGGACCGATTCCAGACCTTGGGGGACCTGCGGAAGCAGTGGACTGAGTCTGGAGTAGAAACATCCAGAGCCACTGTGTACAGGCGTGTGCTGGAAATGGGTTACAGGTGCCGCATTCCCCAGGTCAAGCCACTTTTGAACCAGAAACAGCGGCAGAAGCGCCTGACCTGGGCTACAGAGAAGCAGCACTGGACTGTTGCTCAGTGGTCCAAAGTACTTTTTTTCGGATGAAAGCAACTTTTGCTTTGTTCCATGAGATACTCCCCACATGTGGGGAATTCTTGATATTTTGGCTCGTTTGTTAACTGAATTATACTTTAATAAACACCCTTGGAACGAAAGCAACTTTTGCATGTCATTCGAAAATCAAGGTGCCAGAGTCTGGAGGAGGACTGGGGAGAGGGAAATGCCAAAATGCCTGAAGTCCAGTGTCAAGTACCCACAGTCAGTGATGGTCTGGGGTGCCATGTCAGCTGCTGGTGTTGGTCCACTGTGTTTTATCAAGGGCAGGGTCAATGCAGCTAGCTATCAGGAGATTTTGGAGAACTTCATGCTTCCATCTGCTGAAAAGCTTTATGGAGATGAAGATTTCATTTTTCAGCACGACCTGGCACCTGCTCACAGTGCCAAAACCACTGGTAAATGGTTTACTGACCATGGTATTACTGTGCTCAATTGGCCTGCCAACTCTCCTGACCTGAACCCCATAGAGAATCTGTGGGATATTGTGAAAAGAGAGTTGAGAGACGCAAGACCCAACACTCTGGATGAGCTTAAGGCCGCTATTGAAGCATCCTGGGCCTCCATAACACCTGAGCAGTGCCACAGGCTGATTGCCTCCATGCCACGCCGCATTGAAGCAGTCATTTCTGCAAAAGGATTCCCGACCAAGTATTGAGTGCATAACTGAACATAAATATTCGAAGGTTGACTTTTTTTGTTTTAAAAACACTTTTCTTTTATTGGTCGGATGAAATATGCTAATTTTTTGAGATAGGAATTTTGGGATTTCATGAGCTGTATGCCAAAATCATCAATATTAAAACAATAAAAGGCTCGAACTACTTCAGTTGTGTGTAATGAATCTAAAATATATGAAAGTCTAATGTTTATCAGTACATTACAGAAAATAATGAACTTTATCACAATATGATAATTTTTTGAGGAGGACCTGTATATTCAGGTCTTGGGACTGAGATGGCCATTCCAGAACATTGTACTTGTATCTCTCTCTGCATGAATGCCTTAGTGGATATTGAGCAGTGTTTAGGGTCATTGTCTTGTTGAAAGATCCAGTCCTGGCACAGCTTCAGCTTTGTCACTGATTCCTGGACATTGGTCTCCAGAATCTGCTGATACTGAGTGGAATCCATGCGTCCCTCAATTTTGACAAGATTCCCAGTCCCTGTACTGGCGCACAGCCCCACAGCATGATGGAACCACCACCATATTTTACTGTATGTAGCAGGTGTTTTCTTGTAATGATATGTTGTTTTTCCTCCATGCATTACATCCCTTGTTATACCCAAATAACTACATTTTAGTTTCATAAGTCCACAGATTGTCCAAATGTGCTTTAGCATACCGCAAGTGGCTCTGTTTGTGCTGTGGACAGAGAAAAGGCTTCCTCTGCATCACTCTCACATACAGCATCTCCTTGTGTAAAGTGCGCCAAACAATGCACATTGACCCCATCTGCAGCAAGATGATGTTGTAGGTCTTTGGTGCTGGTCTGTGGGTTTACTCTGACTGTTCTCACCATTCGTCTCTTCTGTTTATCCAAGATTTTTCTTGCTCTGCCACTTTGTGCCTTAAAGGGAACCTTAACTGTGGGCCCCCCAAAAAAATTCACTTACCTGGGGCTTTCCCAAGCCTCCTGCAGCCGTCCTGTGCCCGCGCCGGTCCTTCGGTGCCCTCCGGTCACCCTCCGCGGCTAAGTTTCATTTTCGGCCGACTGCCAGTCGTTCTCCCGCAAAGCGTCCTCTTCTTCCGCATTCCCCGTCATAAAGAGCCGTAAAGCGCATCCGCATGACGCGTCTTGCGTCATGCGGACGCTCTTTACGGCTCTTTACGACGGGGAATGCGGAAGAAGAGGACGCTTTGCCGGAGGACGACTGGCAGTAGGCCAAAAACGAAACTTAGCTGCGGAGGGAGACCAGAGGGCACCAAAGGACAGGCGTGGGCACAGGACGGCTGCAGGAGGCTTGGGAAAGCCCCAGGTAAGTGAATTTTTTTGGGGGGCCCACAGTTAAGGTTCCCTTTAACTTGAACTGAGCCTGTGGTCTTCCATTTCCTCAATATGTTCCTCATTGTTGAGACAGACAGCTGAAATCTCTGAGGCAGCTTTCTGTATCCTTCCTCTAAACCATGATAGTGAACAATCTTTGTCTTCAGATCATTTGAGAGTTGTTTTGAGACCCCCCATGTTGCGACTCTTCAGAGAAAATTAAAAGAGGAGGGAAACTTACAATGCTCTTTCTCATAATTGGATTCACCTGTGTATGTAAGTCAGGGGTCACTGAGCTTACCAAGCCAATTTGAGTTCCAATAATTAGTTCTAAAGGTTTTGGATTCAATAAAATGACAACAGTGCCCAAATTTATGCATCTGCCAAATTTTATTTAAACAATTATTGCACACTTTCTGTAAATCCAATAAACTTAATTTCACTTCTCAAATATCACTGTGTGTGTCTCCTATATGATATATTTAACTGACATTTTTTATTGTAACAACCAATGATTTATACAGGAAAATCATGATGATTAACAAGGTTAAAATGCTCACCAATCATCCAGGCACCATCTTCATGCTTTCATACATACAAACAAAGTGGTCTCCACATACAAAATATACTGCACAAAAAAATGATTATATGAGCGTGCAAGTGTATATTAAATAGATGTATAAACCACAGTTGAAATAGGTCAACTAATTTATTGAGTTCATTCCTTATATAGCAAATATAATAAAACCTTGTTATTTAACATGCTTTACCCGTACAACCGGTACCGGTTGTACGGGTAAAGCATGTTAAATAACAAGGTTTTATTATATTTGCTATATAAGGAATGAACTCAATAAATTAGTTGACCTATTTCAACTGTGGTTTATACATCTATTTAATATACACTTGCGCGCTCATATAATCATTTTTTTTTGTGCAGTTAATATAGGTGGGATTAGGGGTTAACCCACCACAATCTGGGCAGCAGCAAGTGGGCAGTGCAAACTATTAGCTATAGTCTAGCAGCGCCTTCCAGTATATATTTGTCTTGTTAAAATATACTGTACTGTTTTGTTATTACAGATGTATATTTTTGTAGTTACAGTATATAATAGTATAGTATGAAATGTTGTAAGTAGTTAAAAAAAAATTAAAAATGTATTCAAAAGTATCAAAAAATGTTGTTTGTACTGTAAGCAGTGGCACTTCTAAGCACAGACAGTACAGGCAATTGCCACAGGTTTTCTCGCCTGGAGTGCAGAGCTGGGACAAGGGCCTCCAGCACCCAAGGCTGAGATACCAAAGTGCTCCCCTCCATCCCTCCCACCCCAGCCGTGACACACTGATTGCTATTAGACTAAGAGGCTCCCCAGGGCCCCCAACCCCATTAACACCTTATTCTCTAGTTATCTGGCTTGCAGTCACTGCCATGTATCCCCTTTTATTATTTCTCTCTGCTTTAAACACAATAGGGAAATGATAGCTGAGTGAGTTGTGCGCCCCCCTCCTACACTGCGCCCTGAGCTGGAGCCTCTCTTGCCTCTGCCTCGGCCCAGACCTGCTGGAGTAACAAGATGGCTAGAGGCTTCCTTGCCTGGAAGCAGTGCTATAACAGTATTCCTTTAAATTACAGGTGGGGGAAACTGAAGTTTAAAGGAAAATCCTGCCATTATTGAGCCCTCAGGTGAATACAGATAGTAAACCTAGGCTTAATGCTTAGCCCTCCATATATGTGGTAGTCATATGTTTAACTCTCCTTCTGTGGTGGAAACAATTAACCCTTCAGAGGCCTGGTGGTCATTATTAACACTTCTCCTCTACGACAATTCACGGTGGGTCATAAAACTTTCACAGTACATAGAAGACAATATCAACCCATAACTAGCTATGTAGTGTTTTCTTGAAAGGACAGGTGTTTAAGCTTACACAATGTCCATTGGAGGATCTAAACCTCAAAGATGCCCCAGGCTGTATGACCACTAAATATGGCCCTGGCTGCACTGAGGGGCTGTGCATGTAAAGACACTGGCTATAGCACATGTGGCTCAATATTATACTATATACCAAAACCTAGCAGCATTGCAGAAAAACAAAGCTGCAGACTAACAGTAATTCCAGAGTTCACAGGAAAGTGGCTGTTTATTTCCTCTTTGCTTAACCATAAGCTATGAGGCGTGGATATACAGAGCTGCTGGAGAGGACAATAGAGACATGCATCAAATTATTGTTCTGTGGCATCCAGGGAGCTGCTAAAAGCACTGACATCCAGTTTATTACTGTATTGTCGGGTGAACTGAAATGACTGGGGACTCTTTTGAAGGTCACATACAGTTTTTCTTCTTGTCAGTTACCTTAAGGCTATATGATGTTATTAGATTTGGAACCCAACTGCCAGTCAGCAGTCAAGGGCACCACTTCCTGTTCTCTTCTGGGCCTCTTGGTTATTGCTGTCTCCTGCCTGTGCATTGGAAAGGATGAAAAAGAAAATAAGTAATACAAATGTGGAGAAGTGCATTTCTTCTCTGCTATTTTTTGTGCTCAAGACTGCTGGAGAAAACAGGTGTTGCTTAGGGTGACCATATTTTGATTTCCAAAAAAGAGGACGATCACAACAGCATGTGGGCGTGGTCATGGGCGGGGCCAAATATACAAGACCTCAGAAGTGTGCTGTCCAACTTCGCGGGCATGGAGGGCCGGTTTTTTTTTCCAGACCACATGGAGGAGGGCCGGCCGACCACAAAATGCAATCAGATTCGCAGAATATTTCCCCACAAATGCAATCTTATCGGCAACAGATTTCCCCACAAATGCAATCTTATCGACAGCAGATTTCCCCACAAATGCAATCTTATCAACAGCAGATTTATCCACAAATGCAATCTTATCGACAGCAGATTTATCCGCAAATGCAATCTTATCGACAGCAGATTTATCCACAAATGCAATCTTATCGACAGCAGATTTATCCACAAATGCAATCTTATCGACAGCAGATTTATCCACAAATGCAATCTTATCGACAGCAGATTTATCCACAAATGCAATCTTATCGGCAGAAGATTTCCCCACAAATGCAATCTTATCGGCAGAAGATTTCCCCACAAATGCAATCTTATCGGCAGAAGATTTCCCCACAAATGCAATCTTATCGGCAGAAGATTTCCCCACAAATGCAATCTTATCGGCAGAAGATTTCCCCACAAATGCAATCTTATCGGCAGAAGATTTCCCCACAAATGCAATCTTATCGGCAGAAGATTTCCCCACAAATGCAATCTTATCGGCAGAAGATTTCCCCACAAATGCAATCTTATCGGCAGAAGATTTCCCCACAAATGCAATCTTATTGGCAGAAGATTTCCCCACACTGCACAGATGGGATAAAAAGCTAAAAAATTAGTTAATGATGTAAGATGCTTATGGTGAATGTAGGTAGAAGTGCAGGGCAAGAAAACTATCATATAGAAAACAGTGAAAGTGACAGTGCACATTTCCCAACTAAGAACTCCTAACCAGCAGTGAGGGAGTTAATGCAGAACGATGAAGTGAGAGAGCTTGGAGTGATTAGTGAGGGGGGAAGAAACAGCACAGATAAGCAGCTCACCCAAAGGAATGCCAAGCATGTATGTCTTGTCCTCATCCCGATCTGTCTGGCTGCATCATGCTTCTTTATTTAATCCACCCGCGCTAGCTCTGGAGGATGTGTCTTCGCAGTCAGAAGCAGCCAGGCAGCACGTGACAGCATTACGCTGAGGAGCGTCCGCATAGAGGCAGGGAGGGAGAGGAGAGAGGCACTCGGGGAGGGGAGGGACCCGCCTCTCCTCCAATCAGGCGCCTGTAGGCTCTGTGCCTCGGTACTTTAATAGTAATGAGCCGATTTGGGAGCTGAACGAGCCGGCTCTTTGGGAGCTGGGCGGCCAAGCAAGCCAGAAGAGCCGATGCTTAAAGAGCCGGAATTCCCATCACTAGACTGAGACTCAGTCTAGTGGTGGGAATTCCGGCTCTTTAAAGCATCGGCTCTTCTGGCTTGCTTGGCCGCCCAGCTCCCAAAGAGTCGGCTCGTGTTCGGCTCTCTGTCTCTTCAAGCGGCTCTTCTGCCGCTTGGCTCGCTCTGTTCGGCTCTCTTCCCCGGACATTTCAAAAACCCGACAGGACAGCCCAGACAGGTCTGAAAAAGTGGACCTGTCCGGGCAAAAGAGGACGCCTGGTCAGCCTAGTGTTGCTGGCTGCTTCCTGAGGTGGAACTGGCTATGGGGTCTCATAGCAAAATCCCGATGGGACTCCCAGTACAAACACATTGTAATGAGGCAACAGCAGGCTGAACGCGGAGGATTGTCCGCGTCCGCATCAGCAGCGCGACCGCCCGCATGGTCGCATGCGGAACGTGGAGAAACGTCCACGCCCGCAGCGGTAGCACGATCCACCGCTCAGTCGCAGACCTTTTGGCGTACTCCACGTCGAGGCTGCACTTCTGGAACACCTTCACAGGCCTCACGGCATGCTGCTCGCCGAGGCACTTCTCATGACAGTCTGGACCCCGTAGGGGCCGCGCGCGTGTGCAGTAGAGCCTTTTATACTCTTAGAAGAAGAGTCAGCTGACCAGCTGGTCAGCTGACCTCAGCAAGGTCCTTGAGCTGTGCTGCAAGGTCCTTGAGCCATGTTGTGATTGGTTGAATGGCTGGGCGGGCTGTTTGAGTCCAGCACAGTATAAAAGCAGGCATTCTGTCAGTTGCAAGTTGTCTGCAGTCTGCGAATACTTGTGTGTTAGCACTCAGACCCTAGTCAGATCCCAAAGTGTGCTAGAACCAGCTGGAGCTGGGGATCCACACTTAGCCAGATTCTGTTGATAGCCTAAAGTACTAATTGCATTATATATTGTGTATGACCTTTTGCCTGTTACCTGTTTATTCTCTTGTCTCCTGATCTTGTACTTCGCCAGCCCGTACCGTTACCAACTATTGGCTTGCCTTATGACTACTCTTGTGTTTCTCGATTCTGTACCTCTGCCCATCTGATTTTCCGTTGCTGACCTTGGCTTGACCTCTGATCTTGATTTCTGTCTGTCGATTCGGTACTTCCTTGCCAGTTCTGATACCGAACCGTTTTCCGTTTGTCTTCGCCCCCTTTAGTGGTTCGTCCACTAAAGGGTTAACTCTGCTGAGTTCTCCCTGCGGGGAACTCAGTAACTCCTCAGCATATCATTGCTGTTGAGGAACGCGATTCTGCGTTCTTATCCTAGTCGCAAAATCGCACACACTGCCCTTCCTTCCAGAGGTCACCATCCCTCTGAGTTAACGTCAGTGTGGTGGGTTTTCCACAAGTTATTTCATCTGTACCTTGTGTTTTCCAGAGTACGCATAAATATTTGTATTATTGGTGATGCCGCAGATCACCATATAATCAAATATATCTGTATTACTGGTGATACTGCGGATCACCAATAATCAGAAAACTCTGAGTGTATACACCAAAACACCACATTATTACACACAATCAACATCTCCTGCTCTTCAACATGGACAAGTGTCTGTTGGTCACAGGTTAAGGATAGCAGTGAACAGATAGGAACAAGCTGTATCCCACTACTAATGGGATTTATAGCAACAGCTATAACTGCTTCAGTTCTCTACTTCATTATTATAATTATTATTTATGTAGCGATAACATCTTTCACATCACTTTAAAGAGTATATAGCCTTATCAATAACTGTCCCACAGAGGGGCTCACAAATGAATCCCTACCGTAGTCATATTTCCATAATAGTCTAGGGCCAATTTTTGGGGCAAGCCAATTAACGTATCTGTATGTTTTTGGGATGTAGGAGGAAATCAAGGTTTCTGGAGGAAACCCACACAAACATGGGGAGAACATATAAATTCCTTGCCACTCTGGACCTCCTCTACCACTCCAGGCTGAACACCAGAGCATTAAAGATCGCCAACGACCCCTCGCACCCAGGCTACCGCTTCTTTAATCAGCTCCCCTCGAGCCGGAAGTGCAAGTTCTGATTCATCTACACCAGGACCTCAAGACACAAGAACAGTTTCTTTCCCTCGGCTGTCAACCTCCTGAACTCTCTCCATGGAAATGCCCATCCCCACCCCACAATACCATGACGTACTGAAGCACTCTGCACATAGACTGCGCTCCAGCTCAAGCGTACCTTTCGGTTGTTTTTGTATTGTAACTTATGCCACATTGTCTCCCTCTGCATAAAGGTTATATAATGTTCTGTATTCTGTTAATGTTCTGTTCCTACTGCACGTCCTGTCCTGTATCTGTAACTATATTGTGTATCAGTACCCTGTACGTGCCAAGCCCAATTCCGGGCACGACCCAGTTGTGCTTGGCTAAATAAAGTTTCTGATTCTGATTCTGGTAGTGCCCTGGCTGGTATTGAAAACCGGGGATCCAGCCCTGCAAGGGAAGTATGCAATTAATTATGCCACCATGCTGCCCATCACTGATGGCTCCATTTTGTTTTGCAAAAATCATTCAGTTTTTTTGGAAACTGTCTAATGGGTCTCACAAAAACAAGATACATAGAAGTTAGAGGGAATGAGATTATAAGGGTAATTTAGAATAATATAGATGTTCTAAATGAAACCTAACTTTGTAGCAACATCTTGCCAGCATCCTAAGCAAGTGTAGAAGCTGTGTCATGTCACAGGTTAGCAGCTCTGTGGCCACAGTGTAATCTCATTATATCTTTGAGGAGAGAAGAAATCTCTTATGATTACATCATAGACAGAGAGTTGGGGGCAGCTACAGAGCTGAAGGCTGGGCTATGGGGGAGGTGAATCAGCTTTCAGAAAAAATGCCATGGCATTATTGTGTGAGAGGGCGGAGCCTAGATAGTGTAGCATGGGCAGGGGGAATTGTGTCTATTGTAATTTATTATAATGCTTGGTGCTTTTTTAGTAGGAGGGCTTTTTGGTCTCTTTGGCTACCTATACTTTCCAAGTGGTTTGGGTCACCCTGAGCTGCTTGGATACTCTGTTGAATTTATTATAACAAATACTGTAGATCCTTATTCAAGTAACTTTTTCTCCTGAGTTTTCTCCTAGGTGATATTTTAATACCTTACCAATAAAATGCCTTTTTAAGCCACCAGCAAGCAAGAAAAAAGTTATTTTGCCAGTACTGTTCACATACTTTTTGGTACTTTTTAAATTGCAGAATGCTGAAAATGTATTTTAAACAAAACATAAAAACATATCTCCTGGGAGAAATTGAATATAATAAGGGCCATAAAGTAAGTGTCCATGCCATTAATTGTAATTTACAATGGAGGTCAGCTTGAAAAGACAATTCCTAATAACGTTTTTGTTTTGATATACTGTATAACAAGCTGACCGGACATTCTCCTTCAGGATTTTAGGTAGACAGTAGAATTCATGGTTCCATCTATCACAGCAAGCCTTCCAGGTCCTGAAGCAGCAAAACAACCCCAGACCATCACACTACCACCACCATATTTTACTGTTGGTATGATGTTCTTTTGCTGAAATGCTGTGTTACTTCTACGCCAGATGTAACGGGACACGCACCTTCCAAAAAGTTCAACTTTTGTCTCGTTGGTCCACAAGGTATTTTCCCAAAGGTCTTGGCAATCATTGAGATGTTTTTTTAGCAAAATTGAGACGAGCCTTAATGTTCTTTTTGCTTATTTGTGCCTTGGATATCTGCCATGCAGGCCGTTTTTGCCCAGTCTCTTTCTTATGGTGGAGTCGTGAACACTGACCTTAATTGAGGCAAGTGAGGCCTGCAGTTCTTTAGATGTAGTCCTGGGGTCTTTTGTGGCCTCTCGGATGAGTTTTCTCTGCACTCTTGGTGTAATTTTGGTCGGCCGGCCACTCCTGGGAAAGCTCATCACTGTTCCATGTTTTAGCCATTTGTGGATAATGGCTCTCACTGTGGTTCGCTGGAGTCCCAAAGCTTTAGAAATGGCTTTATAACCTTTACCAGACTGATAGATCTCAATTACTTTTGTTCTCATTTGTTTCTGAATTTCTTTGGATCTTGGCATGATGTCTAGCTGTTGAGGTGCTTTTGGTCTACTTCTCTGTGTCAGATAGATCCTATTTAAGTTATTTCTTGATTGAAACAGGTGTGGCAGTAATCAGGCCTGGGGGTGACTACAGAAATTGAACTCAAGTGTGATAAACCACAGTTAAGTTATATTTTAACAAGGGGGGGGGGGCAATCACTTTTTCCACACAGGGCCATGTAGGTTTGGAGTTTCTTTTTCTCATTAAATAATAAAAAACATCATTTAAAACTGCATTTTGTGTTCAATTATGTTATCTTGGACTAATAATTAATGGTTTTTGATGAGCAGAAACATTTAAGTGTGACAAACATGCAAAAGAATAAGAAATCAGGAAGGGGCAAATAGTTTTTTCACACCACTGTATTTTAGTACTCAATGTTATATGCTGTATGTGCAGGTTGTAGCACCTATCTATAAACAGATTTATGGATTAAAGAACAAAAAAAGTTGGCTGGAATGGAAAGAGTGATGAGGACAATTCTGTGGGAACAGCTCTGACATCTGCATCAGCAGCAATAAAGAAGCAGAGCGTAATGCAAAATGTTCCCCCCACAATCAGAATCATTGCTGCTGTATATGGCACTTTCATTCACATTGTTCACTCCAAAGCTTATCTACACTAAGAAGAGCCCTCTCCTTTATCCGCTTATACGTATGGCCTACAGCCATGCATACCAGTCTAGAAGTACTCACGAGGGATTCAGGGGGTAATTGAACTTGTAGTCTGTCTATCATAATGAGTTTGTGGTTTAGGAAAATTATAATCATATATAAATAAGCCTGAATATGTATTTTTAGTTAAATAAAAAATGTAAAGGAATGTTTGAAAAGCATTTACATACAACTACAAAGAACACCTCACAAATATCTGTGTCAAGGCATACTTGAGATATTATTCACAATAGGAGGTACTCTGCAAAACTGTTGAGGTTCACTCACTTACAGGATAGTGGAATTCCTCTCTCGGGGTGGGGTTGTGTGACTCCCAAATTTAACAACACCTGTTGGTAAGTATTGTGAGGAGAGGGGAAATGTATGGTACATTGTTAGGCTGGGGGGCGGTCTGAGAGAAAGTAAGTAGAAAAAATGATGGACATTCAATTTGGAATACCCAAAATTAAAATCTAAGTAAATCATTGATATTTTACTATCATTCATTGGCCCATATTGCAATTCACTTTTTCTCCTTTGTTTTCTTCTAGGTGATATTTTTAAACTTGTAAATAAAATGCCTTTTAAGCCACCAGAAAGCAAGAAAATACGTAAAATAATTTTAATATTAATTTTTAACCTACTTTTTGGTACTTTTTTAATTAAAAAGTGCTGGAAAACTATTTTAAATTGATGATGAAAAATTATTTCCTAGGAGAAAACTCAGGTGAAAAAGTGAATTGCATATGGCCCATTGTGTTATTCTGATAGTAAAATATTTATAATATTTACCATTTTACTATAGCTTAACCTAACCTTATTCTTACAAAGAGCCCTCACCGTATTGATGCTTGAACCTAACCACCCCATCTCTGATGCCTAGCACTGATGCCACCTTACTCTTTTTATGCGAAACCCTAAAGCCCCGTTTACACTTAATCAGTTGGTATGCGTTAGTGTGTGTTAGTATGCGTTAGTGCACGATGGTATGCGTTTTTTTCCATAGCAGTGCATTGGGAAGAAGATTTCAGTTAAAACGCGTTAAGTGTGAAAGGTGCCATAGGAAAACATGGGTATTACTTTGAAAATCAGTTTTCTTTCAGTTATAACTGAGAACAACTGATTAAGTGTAAAAGGGGCCTAAACCTCCCCTCCAATGCCTAACAGGAAACCCCCCTCCAATGCCTAACCCTAACCTCCCCTCCTGATGTCTAACACTAAAACTCACCCTCCAATGCCTAACACTAACCCCTGCTTAAGCCTAACAACAAGCCCCCATCCGATGCCAAACAGTTATTCCCTCTCCCAATGCCAAACACTAAAACCCCCCTTTGATCTCTGACACTCAACCCCCCATGTCTAACACTAAAACTCCCCCTCCAAAGCCTAACACGAACTTTCTTCTTATGCCTAACACCAAACCCCCCACCGATGCCCAACACTAAACCCCCCATGTCTATCACTAAAACTCCCCCTCCAAAGCCTAACACTAACCCCCCTTATGCCTAACACCAAGCCCCATCCGATGCTTAACACTTACCCCCCCGATACCTAACACCAACCCCCCCTCCAATGCCTAACACTAAACCCCCCATGTCTATCACTAAAACTCTCCCTCCAAAGCCTAACACGAACCCCCTTCTTATGCCTAACACCAAGCCCCTATCCGATACTTAACTCTTACCACCCCCCCCCTCCCCGATGCCTAACACCAACCCCCCCTCCAATGACTAACACTAAACCGCCAGCAATGCCTAATACTAACCCCCCTACAATGCCTAACACTAAAAGCTCACTTTCGATGCCTAACTCTAAGCCTCTGCCGCCCCCCCCCAACATATAATATGAGCGCTGGCTTAAGCTGCTATTACTGTTAATTTGCACCTCCGACACCCAAATTAATCCCTTAAAAAAATGATTTTGCAGAATTGGACTTTAGGTTCTTTAGTGTTCATTAATATTCTTTAGCTGAGGAGAAAACACAGGGTGACCGAGAGGCAACTTGTTGCCCATGAAGGGGCTGCTGCTACATATAGGAAGAGAAAGTTGCTATTTCAGTAAGGGCTGCTGCACACCAAGACAGAGTACTTCTGAGCGCTCTTTAAATCATCAGTGCTTTAATAAGCGCTTGCCTACTGTAACCCTAGGTTGTTCCAACGGCAGCATTGTGATTTTTTAAAAATCGCAAACACGCTGCATGTAGCATTTTTAGAAGTGATTCAGCTTAAATGAATGTGAAAAAAGCTAAATGAGGGTCAGACATTAAGAACCTAACCTTAGAAGGGTTGAAAGATATAAATCCAGCCTGGTGGGAAGGTAACACAATCCATGTATGTTCCTATTTGTGATCAGGGTGTAATTCATATTTTATAGCTGTATCCTGAGCAGTGTTATGCAGAAAAACAATCTATGCCCCAGGAGCTACATTAGGCATTTAGGAAGTTAGCAGATGCATAAAATTTGTTTTCGCTATGGTGTTATTATGTATTACACTCACTGTGCTCATTTTATGACACACCTGTCTTAAAAGCTTGTTATGCTTTCAATGTATTGATAAAACAACTGGCACAATTTGCTTCATAATTGCTGCTGTAAGTTTCTGAGTGCCCCAAGTGTGCATCTCTGGGGTATGTTTGTAATTTGTCTAGACAGCTAATTTACTTGTTTACCGGCTACGTGAATCAAAACACTTACCTCTAATTTTTCAGAGTTTTCTTTGTTTTAATTCAATACGGCAAGACAGTATTAACCTCTATATCTTGGAAAGGAGTCAAGCGGGTAATCATTTTCTATCAGGAGCTGGCACAGGAGAGGTAGTGAATGCTTAACTAACACCATAGGCAGGCTTAGCTAGCCGGTGGCATGCCCTCTGCAGTTGGCTGCTGACAGTTGTTGTTTCTTCAATGGAGAGCCTATTTTGCTTTTACCTGTAGTTTAAAACAATATATATATTTAACTAATAATTTAGCCCGCTCCATCAATGGAAGCTAGGTAGCCTCTTGCTGCACTGCACAGGCCCACGTGCACGCGCAACCTACCCCCCACCCCATGCGTGCAGCCAAAGTTGCAGTCTTGCACATGCGCACTACAGGTGGCACACATGCGTGCAGGTGGACGCCGAGACCAGTTATTTTATTAGGTAAGAAGATATCATTTACTTTCATGCACCTGTGACAAGTTTTTCTGCACTAAGTTAACATTTGAATGCAATTCTATACTTGCATTTAAAAGGAGCTTTCTTCACTTTAAAAGGAAACAACAACTGCTATGACGGCTCAGTCTGGGAAGATGATACCTTTATCCAGTCAAGGAGATTTCTGCCCTTGTGGCTTATCGATCCAGATTGAGGTGTGGTGAGGTTGAACTTGGTGGATATTTGTCTTTTTTCAGCCTATCTACAGTAACTACAGTAACTACGTAATTATGAATCTTAATATGGAATGTACATATCAATGTTGCAGTTAATCTGAAATTATGAAACAATTAAAAAAGAGGAAAAAAGAAAAAAATAATCCAGATTTAAAGTGTACTCGAGGGGGAGTAAAAAAAAAAATAGATACTAACCTCAGGAGATCCCACATCCTCCTGTCCCCCACCATTGTGGACCCCCATAATATTTTCAACATGACCTATCCAGTAGTGGCTCGATAGTGTACTGGCTAAGGGCTCTGCCTCTGGCACAGGAGACCTTGGTTTGAATCCCGGCTCTATCTGTGCTTGCCCAAGGTTTCCTACTGAATAGTCAGCACCTATTCAGTAGGAGTCCTTAGGCAAGACTCCCTAACACTGCTTCTGTTGGCTGCCGCTCTGGCACTTTGAGTCAACCAGGAAAAAAGCGCAATATAAATGTTATTTGTCTTTGTCTTGTTAGATATATTATTGTGGTCGTGCTCCTCTTCATGCATGACCATGACTATACTGCACCTGTGCGAGAACGGCCGTGCCTGTGCAGTAAGCTGGAGCAGCTAGTCTATGGCCATACACAAGTGCAGCACGGCTATGCTCATGCACCTTGAGCAGCGCAGACCTGAACTTCCAGTGGCAGTTCTCTGGAGGAGAACATAGGAAACCTCTGGAATTATGGCTTCAATTGTCTTAAGTAAATACCTAAATTTTTTTTTTCCTTTACCACTGTTACTCTTTAACCTCCCTGGCGGTATGATTATTTTTCACAAGCTTTTAGACCCCAAAAACAAGAAAAAAATACCACTGAAAGACCTGCAGCAGCTCCTGCATATAACTCACTCAGGCATGGGATTACCGCTCTGAGCTGCGGATTTCCATCCTGAGCCTGACTCGGGATTACCGCTAAGGAGGTTAAGCAAATGTTTCATCTATCCCATGTCCTACATACCTAAACAAAATTGTTTTACTAATTCAAATTGTCATCTATCCTAGCTTTCTTTTCCCAGATCAGTCTCCAGGCTCTTAAATGCTTGCAGATTGTATGGGAAGGCTACAAGCTGGAATTTTATACACTCTCCCTTCTGTTTACATGGCTGTCCCTCTCCCAGCAGATGAGGTACTGATAGATGTTTTGTGAGAGCAATCGCAGGAGCTACTCTCTTAACAAGTGATTCAGAGAGTCCCTGAGTCCCAGAAAGGGGAAGTTTTTTATTACTGGGTATTTTAATTTGAAATCTTTCATGCCAGTTCAGCATGATTTGTAATCGTTTTTGTTATGTGCAAAAGGTTCAAATGCAGCTCCTCCAGAGTTTGAAATGGAATTTTCTTACATTTTCAGTCAGTCAGTAGTCTGCAGGTGAGGTGTCAGTTACTACTCTTATTCACCAATTTGTCCTGAAAAATGAATTTTCACTCAATCCCAAGAAAAAATGACGGTATAGGATGGGGACCGTTAAACTTTTCCAGGACATGGAAATGTATTGGAAATATTTTCAAGGCACACACGACAACTGGGGTTAGTTTTCTGGTGCCCAGTCAGTATATCTAATTTTTTTCACTGCCTCCCAAAGTTCATCCCACCATCCCAGTGTCCCAGGTCCTGCAGTATATCCCATGTTTCTCCACTATAGTATGCATCCAATTAAAGTGCCTCTCCCCATTATAGTGTTCCACTTGCTATAGTGCCCTCATGATAGTCCCATTATAGCAACTCTGTTAGCATTCCCTTCATTAAAGTACTGTCATCATTTCATTACAGTGCCATCCATTTGTGTCTCCTTTATTACAGTACCTCCCATTAGTATAGTAGTACAGTAGCTCTTTCTCTTGTATAGCGCCCCTTTTTTATAGTGCCCCCTTTTTACAGTGTCCCCTGCAAAATGGTGCCCCTCTAAAGTGGTCTACTTATTATAGTACTCCCCATAGTTTTTCCTTCATTTGAGTGCCCCCTATAATGCATTGCTATTATGGTGAACCTCATAATGTTCCTTTTATAAATGTAACCCCCATCGTTTTCCTTTTATTACACATCACTCCCCATATGTCTGTAGTGCGCCCATACTAGTCCAATCAGACACATGGGGAGTGCTGTATAATAAAAGGAAAACATTGGGGGCTATATGAATAAAAGGAACATTATGAGGTTCACCATAATAACAAGGTATTATAGGTAGTACTCAAATGGATAATTTTGTATAGGTTCCCAATTCCCCCTGCTCCCATTGCTATAGTTCCCCTACTGTGCAGAGTAGCACACTACCACCTGACTTCTGGGTTACATTGACCATAAAATATATTGGATAAAACCCATGAAGTAAGCGAGTTACAGAAAAAAATTCACACCCTCACATCGGACAAATGTGTAAAGTGTGGCAAGAGACCCCAGAACACATTACCGATGGTGGGAGTGATTATATGATCACTCTGACCTGAGGGCAATAGGACAGCTCCATAAACACTCACCTTATTGCTGGGCACTCCACTGAGCCAGCAGGTAATCAAAAGCTCCATGCCAGATGGCAGTGAATGCAGTACTTTGCAAGGAAGTGGGCGGGTAGGCTGCAGTTTTTTTGCAGGGCTATAGGAGCTGGTAGCCGGAACTGAGGGGGACACCCACACTTGCAAGCTGCTGTAGCTATGTGGAAAGTAGAACAAAGTCATACTCGGTTTTTGTTTACACATTAAAAAAAACAAACTAAAAACAAACAGTTCTGAGCATCAAAGATTGTATTTTATTATTTTACATAATAATATTACAGCTCAGCTGTGTGCTATCAGATCTAAGGTTCAAAAACATTATTTTATTATTTGACATAGTAAAATTACATTGGCTGTGTGTTATCAGTGAATACTTGCTGTGTGCAGATCCCAAGTTAGTCCTTAGGCCAGGCATGCAAGACAGCTGATTAACTTCACTTCAGTATTACTTGTATAAGCTTCTATTTAGCATGATCTTGCTGGTTGCTAGTGTAAAAGGTTTGATGCAAATAAGGCTATAAAGGGAAATGTTGCATGAGATGTTTTGTCTATCAACCTCAAAATTGTATCTGAATAACTAAAGCATGACATCTGTTTCCTATCTTAATTCTTAGTATGCTTTTGTTTACAATATACATTATAAAATAAAGTGAGCAAAAGGTAAAACATGATATCCTTGTGAGAAAATAATTTTGTGGTCTTACTGTATATTTTAGTCATCTTATTTACCTAACACTGGTTCTTCTGGCCACTTAGCCAGTGATCAAGACTAGAGCTAAAAATAAAGTGAGAATGAACCTTGACTCAAAGTGTACCAGAGCTGAAACATTAAAAAGATTTTATACATACCTGGGACTTCCTCCAGCCCTATCTGCTTGGATCACTCCCACGCCACCGTTCTCCGCTGCCCGCAGCTTCGGTACCGGGTCCTGTCACTTCCGTCAGTCAGAGCCAGTCTAACGTAAGAGAAGTGCGCTGTTTACGTATCTCTCCAGCAGCCGCTGGAGAGATATGTAGAGGGCGCACTTCTCCTGCATAGCTGGCCGCTACTGACATCAGTGACGGGACCCGGTTCCCAAAGCTGCGGCGGCGTGGGATAAAATCTTTTTAATGTTTCAGCTCTAAGTCCATTTAAGGCCTATACACACTTTAGATGGACTTCACTCGATTGGGATTGAGACCCGTTCCATCGGTCAGCATCGCTGGGCCGAGGCTGTACAGACACGTAGTTGGCCTGTAGGTTAACAGTGTGTTCTGTTGCAATTTTGGGGGCAAAGGGATGGTGAAACGTCGCAGGCGTGACGTCACATGAGTGGCGAGAACACAGCTATCTGCCATCCTGTGGCCAAGTTGATCCACCTGGAGAATCGCTGGCCGGCAACGGTTGCGGATTGGGGGTTGCTGTACACATGATGGATTATTGGCAGAGGTGTTAGTTATCAGCCAATCTAGCGTATGTACAAGCCTTTAATCAGGGAAGCCTGTTCTATCACTGCAATAACATGGTTATTAACTAATGTAAAACAAATTTATTTAAAATTACCTGGTCAGGGTTATTTTCACTAGCCACTTCCTGGACCACAGGTGGTCTCTATACCCTGAAATCTTTTTTATGAGAGAAAACGGGCAATCTGCTCTTTAAGGTATTACATAGTATATATACTGTACATATGTGTCTGCAATTAAGCCATCTCTTACCTGTGGCGTCTGCCAGCCCCCTGAAGCCGCCTTGTGCCCGAGCCATCATGGATTGATCCTTCGGTCCCCCACTACCCTTAAGTTTAATTCTTGCTGACTTGCTGATGTGGATGGCCACTGTGTCACTGGGAGTGTCACTGCGCATGTGCAAGATGCTCTTGGAGACGGGAGCATAATCGAGAACGTGCACGACCAGAGCCACGCAGGCGCACTGGCCATTGACTGGTCAGTTGACAAGAACTTAGTGGTAGACCGGAGGATCAATCCATGACAGCGCAGGCACAGGGCGGCTATAGGGGGCTAGTAGAAGCCCCAGGTAAGTGAAACTCTTTTTTTGTTTCAGTTTAGGTTCCCTCTAAAGGTGCGTACACACGCACTACTACAGAGAACAACGGGTCCGTCAGACCCTCCCGCTGGGCGGGCGTTCTCCCGACAGTAGTGTGTGTGTGTACAGCCTGTCTGCAGACTGATAAGGCTGTTTCTGAACGATCCGCTGAGCGGATCACTCAGAAACAGCCTTATCAGTCAGTCTGACAGACTGTACACACGCACTACTGTTGGAAAAACGCCCGCCCAGCGGGAGGGTCTGACGAACCCATCGTTCTCTGTAGTAGTGCGTGTGTACGCACCTTAAGATACCTTAATTGAAACAAAGTATCCAAACAGAGTCTTGAGAGGTTGTTAGCTGATTTATGTCAAATAGATAAGACCCTTTGTTCACTCAATCCTCACATAACTGAGACTCTGCCTGGCACAGAGGCATCCTAAATTCCGACTTCAAGAGTTAACTACATGCAGAATGGATGCAATTTGTCTAGGTTGAAAAAGAATTATATATATCATATATCATATCATATCATTATAAATATCATCAACTTCATACAAATGTAAGAAATTGGTATCCTTGTTTAATATTTTATCTACAGATTTGAACCAATGTATAAATTTTGTCTCTGCTATTCGTTCTCTTTCTGCAATGTAAAACCACCCTCCAGGGCAGTAACCTGAAGATCATTTAAGCTGTGTCAATGGGACCGAAAGTGTGTAGGGACTGGGAGATCAGAGTCAAAATTGGTGTGCACTTGGCAGCACCCGTTTTCACCCAATTCGATATTATTAATCGAATCGAATGGTCAATCGGCCGCCAAGTCACTAGATATATGGGTACATTTAAAATTTTTATACATCATTATCATTTTTACTGTTCCACTGCCTTCTTAAAGTCGAACACTTAAAGGAAAACTGTAATGAGAGGGGTATGGAGGCTGCCATTTCATTTTAAACAATACTAGTTGCCTCTAATACTTTTAGCCATAGATCCTGGATAAGCATGCAGCAGATCAGGTGTTTCTGACATTATTGTCAGATCTGCCAAGATAAGCTGCATGCTTGTTTCTGGTGTTATTCAGACACTACTGCAGCCACAGAGATCAGTAGGGCTGCCAGGCAATTGGCATAGTAAAAAAAAGTAAATAAATATGGCAGCCTTCATATTCTTCTCACTTAATTGTCCTTTAAGACCAGCCTATAAATTAAGTTAAACTTACCTCTTCGATGGCGGTCTCTTCGCTGAAAATTCTCATGATGTTTTGGTCTGATGCAGTTATTTTCCTAGTGACAACTACAACTTCCAGTGCTGTGAGCCAACATTGGGACACCAACCTATCATTGTGAATTTAAATTACTAGACTGATGACTAGGAGTGGTAATTGCAATATATAAATCGATGAAAGATTGCACACCACAATCGAGGTGCAAGGACCCATATAAGTCAAACGAACAAGATCCAAGAGGTCCGCACACTCAAATAATGAACTTCCAAGATTTATTCAGACATTGGCTATCATTCATAAAGAGGCTGTCGGTAAGGGGAATCAGTGCGGGAAAACACCGCTGGCGGTGTTTTAGACTTCTGGGTGGGCATTCATAAAAAAGTATCCATGTGCGGAAGCACTGCGGAGATTCCCCGAACTAGGCTGGCGATAGGCAGGCGGTAGGCAGGTGGAGACACGGAAGCTGCAGAGTTGATACATTTCTCCGTGTTCCGCTCTGCTGCAGCTGCCTGGGAGGTCTGTGTGTCTCCATTCACTTGCATTGGTATCGCCACATCAGAGGGAGCGGGACTTCCCGACCTGACACCGCTTGCGGTGTTCTTCATGAATGAACATTTTGCTACATTTGTTCCGATAATCACCGCACAAGGCGGTGATTTATCACTCTGCTCGTTAGTGTCATTTTTTCATGCGGAAAGAGCCTTTATGAATGCTGACTTTGCCGAGTGGTCGGTAAAGTCAGCTGTTTTTAGCATTTCCGCATGCGGAAATGCTTTATGAATGATAGCCATTGTGACAACGTTCCATTCCAAATACCAACGATTCGTTTCGGGGCCCCGTGGGGTCCCCTTTGTCAAGGCAACACAAACAGAATGGTGTTTCTGTTTGTGTTGCCTTGACAAAGGGGACCCCGCGGGGCCCCGAAACGAATCGTTGGTATTTGGAATGGAACGTTGTCACAATGTCTAAATAGATCTTGGAAGTTCATTATTTGAGTGTGCGGACCTCTTGGATCTTGTTTGTAATTGCAATATAAGTATTTAAAGGTTTACAGTGCTGAACCCTCTGGCTATCACTAGGAACTTGGGAAGCCAATGCTGACCGATTAAGACATTCTGGGGCAGAAAAATAATATTTTCCCCACTATTGTTGCCTTCACAAAGGTTTTGTATGCTTTAGTAGACCTGATAAGATAAGGAAGAGTAAGGGTGCAAATACAGGGAGTGCAGAATTATTAGGCAAGTTGTATTTTATAATTTTATTATTGAACAACAACCATGTTCTCAATAAACTCAAATAACTCATTAATATCAAAGCTGAATATTTTTGGAAGTAGTTTTTAGTTTGTTTTTAGTTTTAGCTATTTTAGGGGGATATCTGTGTGTGCAGGTGACTATTACTGTGCATAATTATTAGCCAACTTAACAAAAAACAAATATATACCCATTTCAATTATTTATTTTTTACCAGTGAAACCAATATAACATCTTAACATTCACAAATATACATTCCTGACATTCAAAAACAAAACAAAAACAAATCAGTGACTAATATAGCCACCTTTCTTTGCAAGGACACTCAAACGCCTGCCATCCATGAATTCTGTCAGTGTTTTGATCTGTTCACCATCAACATTGCGTGCAGCAGCAACCACAGCCTCCCAGACACTGTTCAGAGAGGTGTACTGTTTTCCCTCCTTGTAAATCTCACATTTTATGATGGACCACAGGTTCTCAATGGGGTTCAGATCTGGTGAACAAGGAGGCCATGTCATTAGTTTTTCTTCTTTTATACCCTTTCTTGCCAGCCACGCTGTGGAGTAATTGGACGTGTGTGATGGAGCATTGTCCTGCATGAAAATCATGTTTTTCTTGAAGGATGCAGACTTCTTCCTGTACCACTGCTTGAAGAAGGTGTCTTCCAGAAACTGGCAGTAGGACTGGGAGTTGAGCTTGACTCCATCCTCAACCCGAAAAGGCCCCACAAGCTCATCTTTGATGATACCAGCCCAAACCAGTACTCCACCTCCACCTTGCTGGCGTCTGAGTCGGACTGGAGCTCACTGCCCTTTACCAATCCAGCCACGGGCCCATCCATCTGGCCCATCAAGACTCACTCTCATTTCATCAGTCCATAAAACCTTAGAAAAATCAGTCTTCAGATATTTCTTGGCCCAGTCTTGACGTTTCAGCTTGTGTGTCTTGTTCAGTGGTGGTCGTCTTTCAGCCTTTCTTACCTTGGCCATGTCTCTGAGTATTGCACACCTTGTGCTTTTGGGCCCTCCAGTGATGTTGCAGCTCTGAAATATGGCCAAACTGGTGGCAAGGGGCATCTTGGCAGCTGCACGCTTGACTTTTCTCAGTTCATGGGCAGTTATTTTGCGCCTTGGTTTTTCCACACGCTTCTTGCGACCCTGTTGACTATTTTGAATGAAACGATTGATTGTTCGATGATCATGCTTCAGAAGCTTTGCAATTTTAAGAGTGCAGCATCCCTCTGCAAGATATCTCACTATTTTTGACTTTTCTGAGCCTGTCAAGTCCTTCTTTTGACCCATTTTGCCAAAGGAAAGGAAGTTGCCTAATAATTATGCACACCTGATATAGGGTGTTGATGTCATTAGACCACACCCCTTCTCATTACAGAGATGCACATCACCTAATATGCTTAATTGGTAGTAGGCTTTCGAGTCTATACAGCTTGGAGTAAGACAACATGCATAAAGAGGATGATGTGGTCAAAATACTCATTTGCCTAATAATTCTGCACTCCCTGTACATTACTTGATTTTTGGCATCGATAGCTGGCCAATTCTGTCATAATGATCAAATCTGACAGATATTGATGTCGCAACATGGTCACCTGGTCCATTGTTTTGATTGAAATTGGTTGAGAGGATCATATTGGAAAATCTCAGTATCAAGGGCTCAATTAAATGCATTGTGCAAATTGTGTTCAATTTCCCAATGACCGATGGACCCGACAGACCCCCAGCGGGTCTCCCCACAAGTGTATGGGTACCCCCTTTGCCTGTGGTTAGTGTTCCAGGTTCACCTGTTATGCCGGCACAACTCCTGGCCTCTCCTGCACCTGGCATCTGTTAAATTGCCACCATGATCGCCTGTAGCATGTGACACTGCTGCATGTACTGATGTTACTACATGTGGTGGTGTCACGTAGTACAGGTGCTTGTAGTGTCAATTAAAAAAAATGCTGGTTACAGGATGAGGCGAGGAGTCATGCCAATATGAGAGGCGAGCAGCTTCCATACTCATCATGTGCTGGGGAGTATTTCTTGGGGGGTCAGCCCAGCAGGCGGAGGCGGTGCTAGGACAATTTCCAATTTGAAATCTATTGGGAATATGTCTACAGTGTGTGGGCAAGCAATAGATGCCTCTCTGATCAGATTTGATCAGAGAAGGATCTATCTGATGGTCAATCTGGTAGATGTAGAGATTTATGCAGTGTCATAGCTAAGGAGCATTGGACCCCAGTGCAAGTTTTACATTGGCCCCCCAAGCATTTTGTACATAACAATTCATGTGGTGCAACAAGCAACATCCACAGTATGAGAGGTGTAAGGAGGGGACAGTTTGCTAATTATTATCACTATGCAAAGCACCAGTAAAGAGCTAATACCACGGTTGAGGGAAAACGCCTATTTGGTCCCTCTGGTCCAAGGGCTCCAGTGCGGTTGCAACCTCTGCATCCCCTATTGCTACGTCACTGGATGTATGGCCACCTTAGATTTTTATCTTCTTCCCTTGTCTATATTTACACAATGTCAATGAGCGCTGCAATATAATAGCTGCATGATAGCTGCCTCTAAATTGAATTGTACTTCATTATGTAAGGAAAAGAGATACCACTTTAACCACTTCCCGACCGCCTAACGCACAGAGGCGGCCGGGAAGTGGAGCCCTGAAGGACCGGCTCACCCACAGAGGCGGCGGTCCTTCTAAGGCCATGGGCGGAGCGATCGCGTCATCCGTGACGCGATCCTCCGCCGGCGCCTGTCACCGCTCGCCCGCCGCAACATCCCGCCGGCTATACGGAAGCGCCGGCGGGATGTTAACCCCGTGATCGCCGCATACAAAGTGTATAATACACTTTGTAATGTTTACAAAGTGTATTATACAGGCTGCCTCCTGCCCTGGTGGTCCCAGTGTCCGAGGGACCACCAGGGCAGGCTGCAGCCACCCTAGTCTGCACCCAAGCACACTGATTTCTCCCCCCCCTGCCCCAGATCGCCCACAGCACCCATCAGACCCCCCCTGCCCACCCCCCAGACCCCTGTTTGCACCCAATCACCCCCCTAATCACCCATCAATCACTCCCTGTCACTATCTGTCAACGCTATTTTTTTGTATCCCCCCCCCTGCTCCCTGCCCCCTCCTGATCACCCCCCACCCCTCAGATTCTCCCCAGACCCCCCCCCAGACCATCCCCCCCGTTTACTGTATGCATCTATCCCCCTGATCACCTGTCAATCACCTGTCAATCACCTGTCAATCACCCGTCAATCACCCGTCAATCACCCGTCAATCACCCCCTGTCACTGCCACCCATCAATCAGCCCCTAACCTGCCCCTTGCGGGCAATCTGATCACCCCCCCACACCAATAGATCGCCCACAGATCCGACATCAGATCACCTCCCAAATCCACTGTTTACATCTATTCTCTCCTCTAAACACCCACTAATTACCCATCAATCACCCCCTATCACCACCTGGCACTTTTACCTATCAGATCAGACCCTAATCTGCCCCTTGCGGGCACCCAATCACCCGCCCACACGCTCAGATTGCCCTCTGACCCCCCCTTATCAATTCACCAGTGCATTAATTACATCTGTTCTTCCCTGTAATAACCCACTGATCACCTGTCAATCACCTGCCAATCACCTATCACCCATCAATCACCCCCTGTCACCCCCTGTCACTGCCACCCATCAATCAGCCCCTAACCTGCCCCTTGCGGGCAATCTGATCACCCACCCACACCATTAGATCGCCCGCAAACCCGCCGTCAGATTACCTCCCAAATGTATCGTTTACATCTGTTATCTTCTCTAAACACCCACTAATTACCCATCAATCACCCATCAATCACCCCCTATCACCACCTGTCACTGTTACCTATCAGATCAGACCCTAATCTGCCCCTTGCGGGCACCCAATCACCCGCCCACACGCTCAGATTGCCCTCAGACCCCCCCCCCTTATCAATTCGCCAGTGCATTAATTACATCTGTCCTTCCCTGTAATAACCCACTGATCACCTGTCAATCACCTGCCAATCACCTATCACCCATCAATCACCCCCTGTCACTGCCACCCAACAATCAGCCCCTAACCTGCCCCTTGCGGGCAATCTGATCACCCACCCACACCAATAGATCGCCCGCAGATCCGACATCAGATCACCACCCAAGCGCAGCGTTTACATCTATTCTCTCCTCTAAACACCCACTAATTACCCATCAATCACCCCCTATCACCACCTGTCACTGTTACCCATCAGATCAGACCCTAATCTGCCCCTTGCGGGCACCCAATCACCCGCCTACATGCTCAGATTGTCCTCAGACCCCCCCTTATCAATTCGCCAGTGCAATATTTACATCTGTCCTTCCCTGTAACAACCCACTGATCACCTGTCAATCACCTGCCATATCACCTATCACCCATCAATCACCCCCTGTCACTGCCACCCATCAATCACCCCCTGTCACTGCCACCCATCAATCACCCGCTGTCACTGCCACCCATCAATCAGCCCCTAACCTGCCCCTTGCGGGCAAACTGATCACCCACCCACACCAATAGATCGCCCGCAGATCCGACATCAGATCACCACCCAAGCGCAGTGTTTCCATCTATTCTCTACCCTAAACACCCACTAATTACCCATCAATCACCCCCTGTCACTGCTACCTATCAGATTAGACCCCTATCTGCCCCTAGGGCACTCAATCACCCGCCCACACCCTCAGAATGCCCTCAGACCCCAGCCCTGATCACCTCGCCAGTGCATTGCTTGCATCTATTCCCCCCTCTAATCACACCTTGAGACACCCATCAATCACCTCCTGTCACCCCCTAGCACACCTACCCATCAGATCAGGCCCCAATTTGCCCCGTGTGGGCTCCTGATCACTCGGCCAAACCCTCAGATCCCCCTCAGACCCCCTTCCGATCACCTCCCCAGTGCATTGATTGCATCTATTTTCCCCTCTAACCACCCCCTGAGACACCCATCAATCACCTCCTGTCACCCCCCTAGCACTCCTATCCATCAGATCAGGCCCAATACAACCTGTCATCTAAAAGGCCACCCTGCTTATGACCGGTTCCACAAAATTCGCCCCCTTATAGACCACCTGTCATCAAAATTTGCAGATGCTTATACCCCTGAACAGTCATTTTGAGACATTTGGTTTCCAGACTACTCACGGTTTTGGGCCTGTAAAATGCCAGGGCGGTATAGGAACCCCACAAGTGACCCCATTTTAGAAAAAAAGACACCCCAAGGTATTCTGTTAGGTGTATGACGAGTTCATAGAAGATTTTATTTTTTGTCAAAAGTTAGCGGAAATTAATTTTTATTGTTTTTTTTTCACAAAGTGTCATTTTTCACTAACTTGTGACAAAAAATAAAATCTTCTATGAACTCGCCATACACCTAACGGAATACCTTGGGGTGTCTTCTTTCTAAAATGGGGTCACTTGTGGGGTTCCTATACTGCCCTGGCATTTTAGGGGCCCTAAACCGCGAGGAGTAGTCTAGAAAACAAATGCTTCAAAATGATCTGTGAATAGGACGTTGGGCCCCTTAGCGCACCTAGGCTGCAAAAAAGTGTCACACATGTGGTACCGCCGTACTCAGGAAAAGTAGTATAATGTGTTTTGGGGTGTATTTTTACACATACCCATGCTGGGTGGGAGAAATTTCTATGTAAATGGACAATTGTGTGTAAAAAAAATCAAACAATTGTCATTTACAGAGATATTTCTCCCACTTAGCATGGGTATGTGTAAAAATACACCCCAAAACGCATTATACTACTTCTCCTGAGTACGGCGGTACCACATGTGTGGCACTTTTTTACACCCTAAGTACGCTAAGGGGCCCAAAGTCCAATGAGTACCTTTAGGATTTCACAGGTCATTTTGCGACATTTGGTTTCAAGACTACTCCTCACGGTTTAGGGCCCCTAAAATGCCAGGGCAGTATAGGAACCCCACAAATGACCCCATTCTAGAAAGAAGACACCCAAAGGTATTCCGTACGGAGTATGGTGAATTCATAGAAGATTTTATTTTTTGTCACAAGTTAGCGGAAAATGACACTTTGTGAAAAAAAACTATTAAAATCAATTTCCGCTAACTTGTGACAAAAAAATAAAAACTTCTATGAACTCACCATACTCCTAACGGAATACCTTGGGGTGTCTTCTTTCTAAAATGGGGTCATTAGTGGGGTTCCTATACTGCCCTGGCATTTTAGGGGCCCTAAACCGCGAGGAGTAGTCTTGAAACAAAAATGACCTGTGAAATCCTAAAGGTACTCATTGGACTTTGGGCCCCTTAGTGCAGTTAGGGTGCAAAAAAGTGCCACACATGTGGTATCGCCGTACTCGGGAGAAGTAGTATAATGTGTTTTGGGGTGTATTTTTACACATACCCATGCTGGGTGGGAGAAATACCTCTGTAAATGACAATCTTTTGATTTTTTTACACACAATTGTCCATTTACAGAGGTATTTCTCCCACCCAGCATGGGTATGTGTAAAAATACACCCCAAAACACATTGTACTACTTCTCCCGAGTATGGCGATACCACATGTGTGGCACTTTTTTGCACCCTAACTGCGCTAAAGGGCCCAAAGTCCAATGAGTACCTTTAGGATTTCACAGGTCATTTTGAGAAATTTCGTTTCAAGACTACTCCTCACGGTTTAGGGCCCCTAAAATGCCAGGGCAGTATAGGAACCCCACAAATGACCCCATTTTAGAAAGAAGACACCCCAAGGTATTCCGTTAGTAGTATGGTGAGTTCATAGAAGATTTTATTTTTTGTCACAAGTTAGCGGAAATTGATTTTAATTGTGTTTTTTCACAAAGTGTCATTTTCCGCTAACTTTTGACAAAAAATAAAATCTTCTATGAACTCACCATACTCCTAACGGAATACCTTGGGGTGTCTTCTTTCTAAAATGGGGTCATTTGTGGGGTTCCTATACTGCCCTGGCATTTTAGGGGCCCTAAACCGTGAGGAGTAGTCTTGAAACGAAATTTCACAAAATGACCTGTGAAATCCTAAAGGTACTCATTGGACTTTGGGCCCTTTAGCGCAGTTAGGGTGCAAAAAAGTGCCACACATGTGGTATCGCCGTACTCAGGAGAAGTAGTATAATGTGTTTTGTGGTGTATTTTTACACATACCCATGCTGAGTGGGAGAAAGATCTCTGAAAATGGACAATTGTGTGTAAAAAAAATTAACAAATTGTCATTTACAGAGATATTTCTCCCACCCAGCATGGGTATGTGTAAAAATACACCCCAAAACACATTATACTACTTCTCCTGAGTACGGCAATACCACATGTGTGGCACTTTTTTGCAGCCTAACTGCGCTAAGGGGTCCAAAGTCCAATGAGCACCTTTAGGCTTTACAGGGGTGCTTACAATTTAGCACCCCCCAAAATGTCAGGACAGTAAACACACCCCACAAATGACCCCATTTTGGAAAGTAGACCCTTCAAGGTATTCAGAGAGGGGCATGGTGAGTCCGTGGCAGATTTCATTTTTTTTTGTCGCAAGTTAGAAGAAATGGAAACTTTTTTTTTTTTTTTTTTTCTCACAAAGTGTCATTTTCCGCTTACTTGTGACAAAAAATAATATCTTCTATGAACTCACTATGCCTCTCAGTGAATACTTTGGGATGTCTTCTTTCCAAAATGGGGTCATTTGGGGGGTATTTATACTATCCTGGAATTCTAGCCCCTCATGAAACATGACAGGGGGTCAGAAAAGTCAGAGATGCTTGAAAATGGGAAAATTCACTTTTTGCACCATAGTTTGTAAACGCTATAACTTTTACCCAAACCAATAAATATACACTGAATGGGTTTTTTTTTTATCAAAAACATGTTTGTCGACATTTTTGCATGTATACAGAAATTTTACTTTATTTGAAAAATGTCAGCACAGAAAGTTAAAAAAATCATTTTTTTGCCAAAATTCATGTCTTTTTTAATGAATATAATAAAAAGTAAAAATCGCAGGAGCAATCAAATAGCACCAAAAGAAAGATTTATTAGTGACAAGAAAAGGAGCCAAAATTCATTTAGGTGGTAGGTTGTATGAGCGAGCAATAAACCGTGAAAGCTGCAGTGGTCTGAATGGAAAAAAAGTGGCCGGTCCTTAAGGGGTAGAAAGCACTAGGTCCTCAAGTGGTTAAACACCTCTGTATTTGCCCTTGTGCATTTCTACTAATTTTTTTCTTTGCTGCCAAACGTTGGAGCACAAATATCCAGCTTTAATTCATCAATACATCACTCAGTCTCATCTGTAGCTCTAAATTGAGGCAAATGTGTCCTATTTCCACATGATTACTAAATAATCCCTCAAATGAAATGTGATTGGTGAGCCACTAAAGTTTAATTTAAAAGGTTACTCAGCATAAGAGTGAAAAGAGGACAAATTTGCTGTAATTTATGGAACGGAGGAGTCTGCGGTTGCCACAGTTTCGTTTTTGGTACAGTTAATGTGAGAGACCGGTGGGCTTATTTACTCTGCACTATTCTACTAAAATTCATGTTTTGATTTGGCATTTTTATTGCTTATTATGTTCTTCAGAGAAACGTACTTAGAGGACCATAACTGTTTCAGATTTCCTGCATAACAATAAATGTAAGTTTTGTCTCAGAAATACAATACAATACAATACAATACCATTTGTAAAGCGCTTTTCTCCCATAGGACTCAAAGCACATAGAAATGTCTGGTTCTGAGAGACTTTTTATTCATAATAGGCTCCAATGATTTGCTATGTATTTTTAATATTTTGGCTTTAAACATTATTTTCAAAAAGGATGTGTAAGTGGAATGTTTATCATATACACTTTAGCTTTATATTTTGATTTCTACTTTGTTTAGTAGTTTGTACATTTGTTAAGTAGTAGAACTTTGGACTCATTGCTGATCCTCCTCTGATTAGGTTCAATTTAACGTTCATCAATAAAGTTTTCATACACCTCAAAAAAAAAAAGGCGTGCATGAAAAAAGGCCCCGTGAAAAAAGGGCCCGACTTACGAACGAATTTGGCGCCAGGTATTAACGAAATTTGATAACGAGAATCATCATTGTCAAGCTTTATTAACGATATTTCCTGTTGCAAAAAACAAATGAGATATAATAACGAATAAACATTAACATTAAATGTCGTTGCATTTTTCGTCAACACTGCTTAACCCAACCCTACCCTCACACAGAACCCTCCCCTAGTGGTGCCTAAAACTAACCACCCCCCGGTGGTGCCTAACCCTAACCACCCCAGGGCCGGATTTCTGGAAAGGCCAGAAGGCCACGGCCTAGGGCGATAAAATTAGATAAGATAAGAAGGGCGGCATGACTTGGAGAGAGAAGAGGTCATATGTCAAAGTAAATCATCTCTTCTGGTCCCGCAGCGCAGCCATCCAGCGCCCTGCTCTGCACTAATAGCTGAATTCCAGAGTTCCCCAATCCCTGCATCTCTCTCTCACTTCCTGATGTGTTAAAACAATCAGGATCAATCATAACGGTCACCTGATAATCCATTCCTTTCTTTGTATGATAGACTTACAGATCGATGTGAGAAATACCAGAGATATACATTACAAACCAGATAGAACTAAGTTCTGCTGAGTGTTATTGCAGGCATTCCCAAACATCAGAGAGCTCTGCAGTTTCTTCTTCACCTCTTTTATAGCTTTGACACTGACCCCAGCAGTTGTTAATTTATCTAATCCTAATTTATGAGGGTCTTTCTTTTTTTTTTCCTAGTAGCAGTGGTCGCTTCTCTTCCTTAACTCTTTCCTGACTCATTTTCTGTCCTCCTACCATCTATGAGACTGCAGGATAAAAAAATGTTGTTTTCTTCCCTTTCATTGCTAAACTGTCATTTTAAATACACCTGAGCAGTGGTGCTCATCCAATATTTGGGTATCGGAACTACCCAGATAATCTGAACTTTTTCCACTATCCGAACTTTGAATAGCAATTCGGATATTTTTTAAAATCTGAATAGCACTATCCGAGCAAACTTGGATTTCCCATCTGAAAGAGAGAGGGATTTTAAGTCCCCACATCATTAAAAAAACATGATGTTACATGCCTTATTTACCCTAAAAAAAAGTTTTTTAAAGGCAATTTAAATAAGCGTTCTTCAGACTTTGTTCCTGTATACAGCCAATATGTTAGAGCACACCACCATATGTACATTCAGCATTCAAAAGAGATGCATAGATTTTTCAGCAAATATAAATAAATGTCATTCAGATGCTTTAAAGTGGAGCTGAACTCTTGCACAGGACAGAAGGAAAACAGAGATATGTACCCTGTATGTATTTAGAGAGCCTGTCTAATTCCACCTCCTCTGTGTCACAAGTTGTAATTTGATCTCTACACTGTGAGTGTCACCTGACTGCCACAACAGCTAAGCTCATTTGAAAGCACAGGATGTTAAAAATGTCTGATTCCATAAAAGCAGGAGGAGAAGACACACTGCAGATTTATTGCAGGATTTGTATCAGCTGTAACAAAAATGTTTTTGTTGAAAGGTTATGTTGTTGCGTATCTTTTAGAGCAGAGAGGAAGTTCTGAGTTCAGGTCCACTATAATTACAACAGAACATCCAAAGTGGGTCTTGACAGGATGTTTGCTGCTTACCTGTTCTCTGTTTTGGATGGGCTTTTCTTCATTGCACTACCCTGCCACCTGTTTGTGGCTCCGACTGCAGCCAGTCACACAGAGGACAAAGAAGCAGCGCATGCTCTGGTCACTCGCGCTCCCTGTAATTTCTCGCTCCTGCCCAGATGTGCACAGCAACCGAGGCCGGTACAGTGTTATGCATTCTTGACAAGTACCGGTCATACATCAGCGTCATTTCTCAAGTATGCATGCCCAGAACACTATCGGCTGCTGTGCACATTCGGACAGGAGCGCAAATTACAGGAATTATTTGTTGAATGGGGGGCAGAGCAGCACAACTGAGATGAGCCCATTCAAACCAATGATCACTAGTCAGAGTGTTGGACAATTTTTTTTTTTGGGGGGGGGGGGGCGCTTGGTGACGGCAGGCCTAGGGCACTGGAAAGTACAAATCCAGCCCTGACCACCCCCCTGGTGGTGCCTAAAACTAACCGCCACCTAGGTGGTGCCTAACCCTAACCACTCCCCCTGGTGGTGCCTAAATCTTACCACTCCCTCTGCAGAAACACCCTTTTACATATATTAATGATAATACCTTTGAAAACGTAAAATCTGTACTTATTAACAAAATAATATGACAAAAACTATAACGTTGTAAACTTCTAAAACGATAACTACCTCAAAAACTATATTGTACTAATGTTATTAACGAAATGTTTCATGTTGCCCTTTTTTCTGCTTTTTTTTGCCGTATTAACGATAATTGCATTAAAGTCTATGGCGGCGCCCTTTTCGTCCACCCTCAGCCGGCGCCCTTTTTTCCTGCTACCAAAAAAAGCTTTAAATATTGTGACATCACTATCCTACTCCATTACACTATATTAGCAGCAAAACCAAATGAGAAGGTTTGATGCTGCCCTTTCGATGTACTGCCTGGCTGAGACAGAACTACACTTCCCAGGAACCCTGGTAGTGACCACCAACTGGAAACACTCAGCTGACAGATCTTAATCTTGACGGTTGCTCTCTATTTGTAGCATCTGTGTCCTTTTTATTATTGTTAATACAGCAACATCTATAGAGATAACAGGTGAACAAGTACAACAATGGCCTCAGTTCACTAAGCTTTTCTCCTGTCTTTAATAACATTTCTAGAGTTTTACCATGGTGATAAGGCATGTAGTATTCAGGAAACTTTTTACCTCAGGTAAACTTGGTTAATTCTTCTGTCTTTAAGTTAAGGTGTGATCTCTAAAGTTAACTCTTCAATCCTTAAAGTAACTACAGAATTCTAAAGTTAAAGACAGACTGTTAATTAACTGCATGTGAAAATAACTACAGAGGAGGTAACGTAACTACAGAGGAGGTAACCTACGGAATGAAGAGATAAGATAACTCTCTCACTGTGAAAACTTATCGTTACACCTTAATAAGGCAAAATCGATGTGTGGTGGTAAGTTTTCTCTTGCCTTATTATCTCCAGCATGATCTTAGTGAATTGAGGCCAATATATTTAACTTTAGACATACAACAATTTTCTTTTTTCGCTTTACATTTTGACCAGAAATTCTACTTAAAGTAAACCTGAGAGGGTGGGAACAAGTTATATCTTACTTTCCTGGAGCTTCTTCCAGCCCTGCGTAGCAGATCCCTCGGTTTCCTACCAATCCCTTCTGTTGTGCTGCTGTGCCACTCTGAAAGTCGCACACCTCCTCGATCACGCTCTCGTTGCTGGGAGCATTTTGCTCATGCAGTTTGTAAAGACTTAAACTGCACATGTGCAGAATGCCACGATCATGTGCAGAATGCCACGATCAAGGAGGTGCTACTGGGGCCACATATGTGCAGCTGTCAATCTTTCAGAGGGGCACAGCAGCAAAACGGAGGGGATTGGGAAGAAACCGAAGGACCTGTAAGGCTATGGGAGTCTGTAAGAAGTCACAGGTAAGAAAAATAGAACATGTTCCCTCCGGCCAAGATTTACTTTAATTTTAATAATAATGAATAATGATATACAGAGTTTTTAGGGACCCTGAGCAGTATCAAAAAAAAAAAAAAGAAAACTGGACTTACCTGGAGCTTCCTCCAGCACACCGTAGTCCGCGAGGTCCTCCGGAAACCCTCCTGGCCCCCTCCACGGTTCCACTTGTGGCTCCTGTAATGCAGCATCTTCGGGTGAACATGTGCGGGCACACACCCTGCGTGTCATCACGCCGGTCGTCGTGATGACATGCAATGCGGCGCGACTTCACCCGAAGTCGCTGCATTACCAGAGCTGCCAGCGGGACGGAGGAAGGGGCCAGGAGGATGCTGAGGGACCTCGCAGGCTTTGGGGAGCTGGAGGAAGACCCAGGTAAGTTCAGTTTTCTTTTTTGTCATCGCTCAGGGTCCCTTTAAAGAGATTTACAGTGATTTGAAATCCACATGGTTGATTTCTTATGCATTTAGAGCAGAGTTTCCCAACCCTGTCCTCAAGGCCCACCAACAGTACATTTTTTGCAGGAAACCACACACAATCACATGTGAGGTCATTAGTGTCTCAGTAGAGCTGCTTAACTACCTGTGTGGATTTCCACAAAACATGCACTGTTGGTGAGCCTTGAGACAGGGTTGGGGAACACTGATTTAGAGTGTTTAATTTAAAAACAAAAAAATAACAGTATTTTTGTAAGAAACATATCACTGTTAAATATTTTATTTTGCGGGCCTCCCTGGCTGGTTTTACTGGTGTAGTTATAAAAACTTGGGTTAGGGAAGTCAAGCAACCTAATCTGGTGGGTAACAATTAAGTTCTGTTTTCTCTGTGGCAGCATATTTTCTACATAACAATACAAGAAGGACAGATTCTTAATTAAAAAGATTGACAGTCAAGCCAGCAGACAGAGCTCTAAACAAGAACCAATTTTGATGGTAATATTTTTTATCTTTCTTATTAAAAAGTAAAAAAAACAACCCTTTTAGTAGTTTTAATACATAAAACAACATTTTAAAAAATCACTGCATATTTCATGGTAAGATGATTGATTGTGAATGCTAAAAGCTAAGGCCTCTCGGTCTCAACCATCTTGTAACAAATATTTAAAGGTAAAGAAAAAACAACTACTGTATGTAAATAAGAATGCAGTGCACACTTACTTTTTTCTTTTGCTCCAAAATATGTGATGATTCCCAAAGGTTCTGAGGCGAAGTTTGCACTGTTGCTGGAGTATATCCTTGTTGTGTTTCCATATTTGAGGTAAACATTTGTGGACGAAAAGTGCAGAAGCTCATTAGTCACATAAAAAGCTTTACTGTCTCATTTCTGTGACTGGGGTTATACTTCAAAACAAAAAACAGTGCTTTTAGTTCAGTCTTTATTGCCACGTGACTATAGTCTATGAGTCACAGAGAGAGTTGTGTCCCTTATGTTACACAAGCTATTCTGTTAAAAGATATTAACGTTACAAATCATTACGTAATTCAACAATACAGCTTAACCAAACCCTACCTTCACACAGAACCCTCCCCTGGTGGAGCCTAAAATTAACCACTCCCCTGGTGGCGCCTAACCCTAATTACCCCCCCGGTGGTGCCTTATTCTAATTACCCCCCAGTGGCGCCTAATCCTAACCATCCCCCTGGTGGTGCCTTTCCCTAACCCCACCCCCCACCGGTGTTGCCTAAAACTAACCGCCGCCCGGGTGGTGCCTAACCCAAACCACTCACCCTGATGTTGCCTAACCCTAACTACTCCCTTTGCAGAAACACCCCTTTACACATAGAAATAATAATATCTTTGATAACGTAAAATCTGTACATATAAACAAAATAATATGACAAAAACTATAACGTTGCAAGCTTCTGAAACGATAACTAATTCAAAAACTATAATGTTCTAATGTTAACAATAATTTTTGTGGCACCCGTTTTTCTGCTTTTTTTGCCGTATTAACAATATTTGCATTAAAGTCTATGGCGGCACCCTTTTCGTCCACCCTCGCCCTGCACCCTTTTTTCTACCTGTATACTGGCCACAAGTTTTGGGTTTTTATTATAGTTTACTAAATGAATGCCCTTTTCTCTTTCTTCTGTGCCAACTTGGTTTTATCTATTAAGGTACTTATCGGGGTGTTTGTTTTGTTTGTCATATTGGCTCATTTCTGAGTTCACACAGTCTGATAGACTATTCATTTATCAAGCAGGGTAGTCATAAAATAAAGCAGAGGAATGTATACAGTTTAGGAAATGATAATATGAAGATTAGTGAAAACTACACACTCATCTGAACACAGTCTGAAATATGAGCTTTAGGAAATAAGGAAAGAGAGGGCTTTGTAGGAAGAAGGCGACTAGTACATAGACACCAAATCAATCTCAGTGTGTACTATTGAAGGCATATACAAAACATCTATATGACTAGTGAGTGTAGAAATAGCAATGGAATGCCGGGTTGAGCTAATTAATTAATCGTTGTTTCCTATTCGCATAATTCTTTCTTCACTTTTTTCTGTGTGTAGTACGCATAATAATACCCAGAGACTTTAATCTGGGATTTTATCCAGCAAGGCTGCCATTTTGACTGTTTTGATACCAAATGTAACTGCATCACATATCTTTTTTTATTGTTGTTATGCATTAACCTCCTCGGTGTTTACTTACCCTGCAATTTTTGTACCAAGAGCGGTACTTTTTTTTTCAAGCGTTTCTTTATACTGTTTTTTTTTTAACTTTATTATTTGATGCTATGGGCAGTAGTGCTGCCCATAGATTTTTTTACACTTACAATTTTTTATTCAAAATGTAATTGATTGCGAGCGGATTATTTGAATTATTGCACAACTTGTTTGCCAAGGAGGACCAACCTATAATTAGATACGCCAAACAATAAGAAAAATTGGCCCTACATGTGCATCATATAACTTTATTTGTACAAAATACTAAAAGTGGGAAGGCACCTGTTCACACTGTTAAAATCCATTAAAACCTCTGGCTGAGCAGGAGTGAGCGCTACTACACAAACATTGTATGTTCCACCAGCCGCCTCCAGGTTAATGCTTACAGCGATCGCCCAGCGTAAGCCTATGCAAATCGCTTCCGCCACCTGTTGAGGTCTGGCTGTGTGTGGACCCACCACCGACGCACACCAAGGCCTTCAAAAAGCAGCTGCAAACACTTCAAACAAAAACCGGAGTACTTGGGAATTTTTTCACTGACAAAGTGTGAGTCCTTTGTAAGTTTCCTCTCTATGCAGATTGTTCTCATGCAAGAATGCCTTAGTCTTGAGTTGGTATCAATAACCACTTCCAGATCGTGTTGTACATACTAAAACAATTATTTGCATCAAACTTTTTTTCCCCCTTCCAGGATTTTGATATATAAGTCACACTTCGTTTAGCGGTAATAGCTGTTGCAGATCCCTTTTATATACTCACGGCTTTTGCTTCAGCAAAGCCAGCGGCTATGGCGGCGTGTGAGTGGATATATGGACCAGCCGTCTCCGCGGTCTTCAGTGGTGCTCCAGCTATGGTGTTAGCGAGCTCCACTCCTTGCCATCCGGATTCAGGCTCAAGTGTAGATCCGCTATCCTTCAGATCTCCCGCCGCATTGGCGTCTTTGGTGCGGCCGTTGCTGGGTCACGTGAGCGCTCACTCCAGCTCCTCCCTTCCTGCTGACGCGTTTCGCCCCTCCCACCGGGGCTTTCTCAAAGCAGCTGAGGAATAGTGGGAAGATAGGCTGTTTTATTCATTCTTGGAGGTGGGTTAGGTCTCGGAAAAATCCGCCTTCTCATGCATATTCATTACTTCTCCGTAATCGCTCATTTTCACCATCTATTGACTATTTATAATCTCCTCCCTTAGCGTGGAATATAGAGGGTTACGGAATCTACACTTCACATAAATTCTTGTTTACAGCAACAACAGATGTATACTCTCTATTCACACGGATTTCCGTATTCTTATAGAAAGTAGGATAAATTTAGATCTGAGTTCAGTCCACTGAGGGTCACCAGTCTATAGATCCATGTAGTTTCAATTTTATGTAGCTCTTTCTCGATGTCACCTCCTCTGTTGGAGATTCTTTGTTTAATAATCCCTTTGAACTTCAATCCCTTTGGCTGGCCATTGTGGAAATCCTGGAAGTGTTGTCCCAAGGGACTATCTTTATCTGCTTCCTCAATATTCGTTAAATGTTCACCAATCCTTTGTCCCAATTTTCTTTTTGTCTTTCCTATATACAGCAGCCCACATGGGCATTCTATAGAATAAACAACTCTTTCAGTGGTACAGGTTATTAAGTCTCTTATTTCATAGATTTTACTGTTTTTTGCATTTCTAAAAACCTTTGTTCTTTCTACGTATTTGCATACTCTACAATTCCCGCAACTGAACATTCCTTTGGTTCTAGGATAATCCTGCAGCCATGTCCCTTTCCTTACACTATTGAATTCTGACCTGACCAATTCGCCTTTTAGGTTTTGAGCTCTCCTTGCTGTCATAAATGGTCTTTCGCCTACATATCTCCTAATTTTTTCATCCAGCATCAAAATGTGCCAATGTTTCTGCAATACTTCTCGCAATCCACTCCAATGAGAGCCATATGTTGTTACCAATCTAAGTGGTTCATTTAATTTTTTGACATTATCTTCTCCTTTCATCTTTATCTTTTTTAATATCTCCTCTCTTGGTTTTATTCTGATTCTCTCCTTTTCCCGTTCCAATAAACTTTTTGGGTACCCTCTTTTTAATAATCTCTCTTGGAGTTCCTCTGCCTCCACCTCAAAGTCACCATCCGTCGCACAATTTCTTCTAAGTCTATGGAACTGCCCTCCCGGTATCGCCTGTTTCTGAGACGGCAGATGGTGGCTTGTGAAATGGAGCAGAGTGTTACCTGCCGTAGGCTTTCTGTACGTTGTAGTTTTTAGAGTACCTTCTTCCTTCCTGATCTTCAGATCCAAAAAGGAGATTTCTTTCCTATCACATGTATATGTAAAGTTCAAATTTCTTTCATTTTTGCCCAGGGAGTCAACAAACTTCTCCAGGGCCTCTTCTGTGCCCCGCCAGACCAGGACCACGTCGTCTATGTACCTCAACCAGAGCCGAATGTGCTCCTGGAAGAGGCACATAGGGTACACATCCTGCCGCTCCCACAACCCCAAATGGAGGCATGCGTAAGCCGGGGCGCAGGATGCCCCCATTGACGTGCCCCTGGCCTGGCGGTAAAAACGTCCATCAAATGCAAAACAATTATAACTCAAGAGGAACTCCAGAGCTTCCACGATGAACTGGTTGTGGAGTGGGGATTCAGGGTAGTGCTCTTTTAGGTAGAAGGCTACGGCTGCCATGCCAACATCGTGCGGTATAGATGTGTACAGCCCTTCAACATCTATACTGACAAGTAAGTCATCCTCACTCACTTTAAATCCGTCAAGAGCTAACAGTACTTCACCCGTATCTTTCACATACGATGGTAGCTCTTCCACCATCTTTTTCAATTTTTTATCTAAAAATTTCCCTAGATTTTCCATTGGTCCCCCCATGCCCGACACTATCGGACGGCCTGGTGGGCATTCAAGATTTTTGTGCACCTTCGGAATTATATAAAAAATCGGTATTCGGAAAAAATTGACTTCGCAGAACGCAGCCTCCTCCCTATTCAGCAGGATTTTTCCGAGACCTAACCCACCTCCAAGAATGAATAAAACAGCCTATCTTCCCACTATTCCTCAGCTGCTTTGAGAAAGCCCCGGTGGGAGGGGCGAAAAGCGTCAGCAGGAACGGAGGAGCTGGAGTGAGCGCTCACGTGACCCAGCAACGGCCGCACCAAAGACGCCAATGCGTCGGGAGATCTGAAGGATAGCGGATCTACACTTGAGCCTGAATCCGGATGGCAAGGAGAGGAGCTCGCTAACACCATAGCTGGAGCACCACTGAAGACCGCGGAGACGGCTGGTCCATATATCCACTCACACGCCGCCATAGCCGCTGGCTTCACTTAAGGCGGAAGCCGTGAGTATATAAAAGGGATCTGCAACAGCTATTACCGCTAAACGAAGTGTGACTTATATATCAAAATCCTGGAAGGGGGAAAAAAAGTTTGATGCAAATAATTGTTTTAGTATTTACAACACGATCTGGAAGTGGTTATTGATACCAACTCAAGACTAAGGCATTCTTGCATGAGAACAATCTGCATAGAGAGGAAACTTACAAAGGACTCACACTTTGTCAGTGAAAAAATTCCCAAGTACTCCGGTTTTTGTTTGAAGTGTTTGCAGCTGCTTTTTGAAGGCCTTGGTGTGCGTCGGTGGTGGGTCCACACACAGCCAGACCTCAACAGGTGGCGGAAGCGATTTGCATAGGCTTACGCTGGGTGATCGCTGTAAGCATTAACCTGGAGGCGGCTGGTGGAACATACAATGTTTGTGTAGTAGCGCTCACTCCTGCTCAGCCAGAGGTTTTAATGGATTTGAACAGGTGCCTTCCCACTTTTAGTATTTTGTACAAATAAAGTTATATGATGCACATGTAGGGCCAATTTTTCTTATTGTTTGGCGTTACAATTTTTTATATTGGATCCAATACAGATGTATTGAATTTGCCGCCTGATGTGATGACTCGACACCAGGCATGCAGCGTCATCAGAGGGACATGCCAGGGGACGTGGTTGCCGAGGGACAGCAAACGATGAAAGGAGGTTATTGCTGCCGGGGTTTGTGGCGAAGAAGACAGGCATATGCGTGCAGGGAAGCTGCAAGATGCCGGCAGGGGATCCTGCACGACAGTGACACCGCAGGTGAGTAATAGTAATTACTGGAAGATCCTGACTCGTCCTTATCAATTTCAGCTATTTTTTAGGATGAATCAGGCTTGTCCGTAATGCTAGGAAGGTTAAGCTATTTCTGTATTTCCTTTATTTAATTTTTCATGTCCTCTTTAACCCTTCCATTACTCTCCCTCCCCCCCTTTGTCTAATTTTTCCTCTACTTTGTTCCTCTTCTGCCCTTCTTTTGGGTGGTTATTATCAGGAGCGTAATAATAGACCCTTCAATGGATGCAGCCGCAGGGGGGCCCAGATGCCACAGGGGGCCCCGTCCTGAGAGACTGACAACTAAGGGTAAGGAGAGAAAAAACTTTCTGTTCTCTGCACAATTGTTCTAATGGCTGCATATGCTCAGCCACTGATAATGAATCATACAAAGTTTTGAAGACAAATATTTGTAGACAGTGCTTATTCAGTGTGGCGCAGAGTCCTGTGTACAGCGCTGTTCTACCCCCAGCCTTACCCCACTTTCTACCTGTACTGTAGTGATGCTGGAGATGTCTGCAGAGCCAGATGTGCTCCATCAGAGGTGGACAGAGTGAGTGTAATAGGCTAAGGCTGGGAGCATACTCGTCTGTTGTTTTTCTGTATGCGTTTTCTTCACACCACATGTGTCTGTTTGTGTGAAAACAGCACATTTTATCACAGAAGCTTATGCAATTGATAGATAAAATCTGTGCAGTGCTTCATTGCTGTTTGTTTTTATCTGCATGGGGAAAACACATTTAAGTGTGCACTAGCCAATTGAATAACATTGGTTCTCGGATAGGGGGCGTTTGGTGGAAGAGGGCCCCATCCAAAGTTTTGGAGGGGGGCCCAGTGATTTCTAGTCACTCCCCTGGATATTATGCGTATAAGTTTGCGATTTTCACCATTATTATATATGGTACAGTGCTGCATAATATGTTGGTACTTAAAGAATAAAAATAGTATTAAATAAATATCACAATATTTGGACTTGAATTTCAGGCGTTTATTGTATAAGGCATACTAGCTTTACTGTGTGTGTTGAATTGACTGCAGTTTTTTAGGTTGTAGTGGTGGTAGGTCACTCTCTGTAAGACCTTGTTGTATGTTTTGTTGTGTATGTTGTATGAAGTGCACTGGAAAAGAGCTGTGGAGAGGCAGGTTGCCAAAGTTAGAATATCCAGATATCAACAGTTTTTAAGCTTTCATACTGTTTCCATCACCCAAAAGAGTCCGACATCACAGCTTGTTCCCTTTAAGGTAGATGGATTGGTCTGTGAAACTCTATATTTAAGTCAGGTGAAATCAATTTGTCTCCCTTCATGTGGTCAGGCTCACAGCCAAACTCGATGAGACTGACCGTCTAAAATAATATCAAAAATATAACGTGTAATGTTAGCTCAAGATTAGTTTGAAGAAAAAAATATTTTCAAGATAATCATGTATTGCTGTGTTTCTATGGGCTTCATCTTTGGTCTAAGATTTCAGAAGTGTTTTAAAATGAGTATATTGTATGTTGCATTCAAATGTTATTAAACTGATAAAATCAACATTTTTAACAAACCACTGTAATGTGTTTACTAAACTCACATCTATATGACTTTGCCTTACAATCCTCTTATTTATAAGGATACAAGTACTGTATATTCCGGCGTACAAGGTGACCCGGCGTATAAGATGACCCCCCAACTTTTCCAGTTGAAATAAAGAGTTTGGCATATGCTCACCGTATAAGACTACCCAGTTCAGTGTGAGGGTGCCGGGGGTAAATTACCTGATGCTGCCTGCAATGTGCCGCTGAAAGGAAACATAACTCACACTCTCTGTTCCCCCCCAAAAAACCCATTGTAATATCTTCTTGCGAGCGAGAAGCCACTTGCGCGGTTAGCAGAGCGGCTTCCAGCGTCACCTGACTGGTGACGTATGCGCTCCACTGATGATGCTCACGCATGAAGAGATTGCTGGGATGTATTGTGAAGCGCACACGTCACCAGTCAGGTGACCCCGGAAGCTGTGCTGCTACCCGCACGAGCGGCTGATCGGAATAAGCTGTTACAGGGGTTTATTTTTTAAACAGAAAGCGAGATCTATGTTTCTTTTCAGGGCACAGTGCAGCATCAGGTAATTTAAAGCTCTGCATGACACTCAGCACCTGGGAGCCTCACACTAAAAAACTGACACCTGGCGTATAAGACGACCCCCGACTTTTCAGAGGAAGATGCTGACAGCTGCTGGTGTGAGTGAGGTGGCTGATGAATAAGTCGCTTATGAAACCTAATCTTTATAAATCAGAAATTCCCATGTGTTTTGATTTAAATACAGTTTGCCTGTGTAGGGATCTCAGTAAGAATGTCTATAAACTCTGGGAGGAGGGTGGGCAAATGTACTTAAACATTGATGCAGAAGAGAAAAAAAGTAATGGAGGAAGTTACATCACTATTGGCTTCAGAGGCACTAAAGATGAGGAATGTCAGGAATAGTTTTTTTTTTGTTTTACTTTATAAATGATCAAAAAAACATAATAAGCCATAACATAGGTTATTCAAGTTAAACTGTTATTTATCTTCTGATTTATTTAATTTTTAATTTTTGTACTTAAAGTAAACCTGTAAGGTCAGTTTGGAGGAAAAAAAAGTTACCTCAGAGGGGTAAGCCTTTGGATCCTATAGAGGCTTTCCTCATCCTCCTACGTCAAACTACTTCCACACTGGAACCCCCAAAAAGAGACTTCCCTACACATGCACACTTTCACCGTCCCACAGTAGCACGGATAGGGTCCGTAGTACTGCGCATGTGGCTCACGCTTGCGCAGTAACATGGACCCGATCCGACCCAGCACTTTTTTGCTTCAGGTATACTTTAAAGCGTAATGAAACCCAGCATTTCTTCTTTGCTCTAAAAAAATATTAACAGCATATTATATACAACCAGCATTTTTTTTTACTAAAACAGCATTCAAAGGGTTACACGCAGGACTTCAGAGTTCAGTGCAGAGAAATCTGGACGCATCTGAAGTGGAGATAATGTTATCTTGTGTTTACTTAATTGTATCAAGTGAGGAATGTGACACATTCTCTGACTGTGCAGAAGCTCCTGGACACAGACAGATACTCAAAGCATTTCTGCCTTTAATACATAATGAATAAAACCAGTTATGAATAAAATGCAAAGGCAGCTCTCAAAGCAAAAAAACTGTACTTTTGGGAACTTGTAATTTCTAGCAAAAACAAATATGATAACCATATTTCATATACAAAGTAGGAAAACTTGTTTTTATTGATTAGAATGTCAGGATTGTATACCGCTTTAACTATGGCTTATAATTTTGTTAAATGTTACTGTAGTGTAAATCAACACTGTATTTTGTGTGTTATATTTGTGTTGCCAAATTAACCTTATACTTACCCAACAGCCTTCAGACATAATCTACCAACTTAACTCTTGTCAAATACTAATCTGAAAGTTTGTTCTTCTCCTTTTGAGGACAGGGTTTGCTCATCCTTAATGCTTTTTATGTCCCTGAAAAAAATGCTCAGTTCCTGCCCTTGTAACACCAATGTTTTGCTCAAATTAAGGCCTATGATGTAAAAAAAAAGAGTGTGACATCAGTAGAATCAAATAAAAAAATATTTTGCCCACTTTACTAAATAGTCTCTGATGAAGAAATGTATCCACTTCCTGTTTAGAGAAGAAATTAGGATTTTTTCCCTCTAGGGGCAAGCATGTTAGCAGTAGCAATAAAGCCCCAAATTAGGCTGTAACAATGTTCTACTCTATCAAAGCCAAATAACAGTTTTGGGGGGAGTTGGGCTTTAAGGGCTAGTTCTCAGTGCTCAATTCCATTGCAGAATAATTCTGAATGTCAATTCACTGCCCATACAATTCTATTGGCCTGTTCACAGTAGTGCGTTGTAACTGATAGCGGTTTTCTAACTCGCTGTATGCAGGTCTTGTATTAAAGTCTATATCCAGTCTGGATTGCAGTTCACACTCATAATGCATACCTTATGTAACTAACCACTGTGAACCTAGCCTAAGGGAAATCTAAAGTGAAAATAAACGTATGAGATAATGAATTGTATGTGTAGTACAGATAATAAATAGAACATTAGCAAAGATAAGAGTCTTATGTTGTTTTTCGGTACTGGAAGAGTTTAAAGAGGAACTCCAGCGAAAATAATGTAGAAAAAAAGTGCTTCATTTTTACCATAATTATGTATAAATGACTTAGTCAGTGTTTGCTCATTGTAAAATCTTTCCTCTCCCCGATTTACATTCTGACATTTATTACATGGTGACATTTTTACTCTGGGCAGGTTATGTAGCTGCTCCTAGCTGTTTTGGCTGTTAGAGACAGCTGTAAACAGCTATTTCCTGTCTGTGAACATTGTTACATTGTGGCAGTTTGCCCAGAGTACCGCGGTACTCAGAGCTTCTTGTGGGAGGGTTTTCGGCACAAAATCAGTCATACAGCGCCCCCTGATGGTCTGTTTGTGAAAATCATTATATTTCTCATGTAAAAGGGGGTATCAGCTACTGATTGGGATAAAGTTCAAGATAGGTTGGAGTTTATCTTTAAAAAGAGTTGTTATCTATGCAAAAGAGCTTCTCTGAGCTAGTCGTCTAAAGGGGCCCATACACCTAACGATTTTCACGCCGGGCCCCAGAGCTACACAGAACTTCCTGTCCCGGCAGGAAGTTTAAACAGTAAAGCGCCCTCTACTGTTTAAACTTCCCCTGGACAGGACGTTCAGTAGCCGGAGCGTGGTGGGGCCGGAGCGGAGAAGAAGACAGCGGGGACTCGCGCCGGACGGAGCAGGTAATGTATGCGGGGGGGGGGGGGGGGGGGCGGAAGCAGCCAGGGGTGCAGCTAATGTTTTTGTGGCCCCAAGCGGACTGTAGTAAGTGGCCCTATCCTGCGCGCCGGCGAAAAATGGGTGTGGCTATCCCGAATAAGTGGGCGTGGCCATGACATGTGGGTGGAGTGGGAGGGCGGATTGGGGCGGAGATGTTTGCGGGGAAAAATGGATGTGGGGGTGATTGAGGCGCGCGCAGCCATGCCATGACATTGTATGAGCGGAGCTTAACCTTTGCACAGCAAATATAGCCAACTATGACCATTAAATAATAAATGCAGCAACAGTTACCCCAGACACCAGAAAATAAAAACGCAATTTGTGCCACATTTCAGCAGAAAACAAACGCAATTTGTGCAACATTTCAACAGAAAACAAACAGAATTTGGGCCACATTTCAGCAGAAATCAAACGCAATTTGGGCCACATTTCAGCAGAAATCAAACGCAATTTGGGCACATTTTCAGCAGAAATCAAACGCAATATGGGCACATTTTCAGCAGAAATCAAACGCAATTTGTGCACATTTTTAGCAGAAATCAAACGCAATTTGGGCCACATTTCAGCAGAAATCAAACGCAATTTGGGCCACATTTCAGCAGAAATCAAACGCAATTTGGGCACATTTTCAGCAGAAATCAAACGCAATTTGGGCCACATTTCAGCAGAAATCAAACGCAATTTGGGCCACATTTCAGCAGAAATCAAACGCAATTTGGGCCACATTTTCAGCAGAAATCAAATGCAATATGGGCACATTTTCAGCAGAAATCAAACGCAATTTGTGCACATTTTCAGCAGAAATCAAACGCAATTTGGGCCACATTTCAGCAGAAATCAAACGCAATTTGGGCCACATTTCAGCAGAAATCAAACGCAATTTGGGCACATTTTCAGCAGAAATCAAACGCAATTAGGGCACATTTTCAGCAGAAATCAAACGCAATTAGGGCACATTTTCAGCAGAAATCAAACGCAATTAGGGCAAATTTTCAGCAGAAATCAAACGCAATTAGGGCACATTTTCAGCAGAAATCAAACGCAATTAGGGCACAGTTCAGCAAAAATCAAACACAATTAGGGCACAGTTCAGCAGAAATCAAACGCAATTAGGGCACATTTTCAGCAGAAATAAAACGCAATTTAAGCACATTTTCAGCAGATATCAAACGCAATTAGGGCACATTTTCAGCAGAAATCAAATGCAATTAGGGCACATTTTCAGCAGAAATCAAATGCAATTAGGGCACAGTTCAGCAGAAATCAAACGCAATTAGGGCACATTTTCAGCAGAAATAAAACGCAATTTGAGCACATTTTCAGCAGATATCAAACGCAATTAGGGCACATTTTCAGCAGAAATCAAATGCAATTAGGGCACATTTTCAGCAGATATAAAATGCAATTAGGGCACATTTTCAGCAGATAAACGCAATTACGGCTGCAAAAAGAAAAGAATTTACTCACCTGGCACTGGCAGAAGTCTTCTCTCCCCGTCTCCTCTCCTGGCCGGCTCCTCAGGCGTGCAGTTCCCACGGAGCTCCCTCCCTCCTGCAATCTCCAGCGCTGATTGAATGCAGGGCTACGGGAAGATGGCCACCCGAAGCCCTGTACTGGAGACATAAATAGTCTCCAGAGCAGGGCTTCGGCGGCAGCCATCTTCCCGTAGCCCTGCTCTGCCAGCCCCGCGGGGCTGCGGGAAAACAGTGACGTCACGCCGACATCACAGAGCGCCGAGGCCCCTAAGACCTTGAGGCCCCAAGCGGCCGCGTGGTCTGGCAGCAGCGGCAGCTCCACAGTTTGTGATCGGTTCCAGTCCTGTTTTCTGAAGATCTTAAACAGCCAGGAAACAGAGACAGCTTGAGATAAGGTTTTACTGCAAGAAAGTTCAAAGGGTTATTAGTTCTGCTTTCTTCTACAGCTTAACATACAGAGTGTGGATTCTAAACTTTAAATGTGAAAGTCTGATGCATTGATTCATTATCTAATAAGTTCCTTTTAGATTTGCTTTAAAAGGAGTTTATGTGCTGTGATTAACATTAAAAATAAAATGAAAAAAAAAAACTATAAAAAGGAAATCTAAGAAATATTACAAATAAACCTTAGTTTTTTAATCCTAACAGTGCACTTTGACTGCAGAATGTTTTCTACCAGTGAGTTAATGTAAAGAAAAAAATAAAACATTTTTACTACGGGCCCTTTTAATAAAATAATTCTTAAAATTTGCAGTTTTTTATCAATAACTTTGATGAAATATCATATCAGTTAACTAACATGATTCTTGACTCCTTCTCCCATGGGGTGGGAACACAAGGACAATAAAGAGGAAATTAAAGAAGTGTCAGTTTATTAAGTGATTCCCAGACATTCAATATTGAACAATCTAGCTCTGAAGAGTTCAAGGTATTTTCCGTATTAGTTGCAGGCATCAAAGGATTCATTAAACAATACTCATTTATATTTGAAAGGAACAGTGAACAGCACAAAACTCCAGAGACAATGGCTGATAAAATATTTAGAGTCTCTGTTAAGCTTCATAAAGTCCCTTTATTTCAGAGTAATAAGAAGTGGTAAATTCCATTCAACCCCAAAGGTTTTTACAATGTTGTCAGATGTCTTCATTTTATCACCAGTATTTTGTGTTGCCATGGACAATTGACTTACTTTCAAAATTGGTCTTATTAAAAAGAATATCATGGTTCTTGGTTCATTTAATTTGTTTTATTACAACTGAAGTTTGACATATTTTTAATTATTTGCATTATTATTTTATTTTAAAAGTGAACATTGAAAGCAGAGAGCATACATGATTAATTTTTAGTAGATTCTGGTTTTTCTCGTACTCTAATCAGAAAGCTCATCCTTGCCTTTGTAGCTGGAGACATAATAAATTAGACTGAGTCTATTTACAGTAGGTAATTTTGCTGGGAAATGGACCTTACATATGGTATGTATGAAACTGTAGGGCAGCAGTGTGACATAGTGGTTAGCGCTCTCGTCTTACAGTGCTGGGTCCCCAGTTCAAATTCCAGCCAGGAGTTAAGTTTGTATGTTGTCTGTGTGGTTTTCCTCCTGGCACTCCACTTTCTTCCCACATCCCAAAAACATACAGAAAAGTTGATAGGCTTTTCTCTAAATTGGCCCTAGACTACAATACAATACACTACACGATACATACATAGACATGTAACTGTGGTAGGGATTAGAATATGAGCCCCTCTAAAGGACAGTTAAGGAACAAGACCATATACTCTGTACAGCGCTGTGGAAGATGTAGACGCTATATAAATACTAAATAATAATAATAAAAAAGATGGGGAACACTGTTTAGCAGAAAATGTAATAGACATGTATGCATATTTCAGAACAACAGGAAAAGGAAATGATATGACCTATGTTACCTTTGCAGATCCCACAACTTGCCCACTTGTAGTCTAAAAACAATGTCAGATATTGCACTGGGGAAAACATGTAAAACAAAGAAAATCCGTAGAGGTACTAAAATATAATCTTTACTAATTTGGTTCAAATCAAAAGATATGTATCTCAACATACAGTAAATGTTGGTGGGAGCAGGGTGTATTTTCTATTTAGAAGTCATTACACCGATTTGCTCTGTCACCCCTGATGCCAGTTGCCAAACATAGTTTCTGGTCAGTAGTATAATATTTATTATTATGCATTTATATTGCACTGCCATCTTCCACAGTGTTTACAAGAGTACTACCTAGATATGTCAGTAAATGTCCCTCAGAGGAGCTCAGAATCTAATCCCTACCATAGTTCTAGTTCAATGTCCCTACCAAATTTTAATCACGGGATTTAATCAAGGGATCCAATTAACTTCGGAGTGTCCAGAGTAGGGATGCCAAAAAATGCCTCTGACATTATCGCAAAAAAATTGTGAAACATAAGGTCATTCCTCAAATGTTTGCAAAGACATTACCACACACTACATTGAAGTAAATGATGCTGACTTTAGCAGTTAAAGTGTAACTGTTGGGCATAAAATAAAAATCAATTCTTTATTTTTATCTGGTAAACAAGTAATAGGTATGCTAACCAGGCAATCCAAAAGTTAAACATCACTATTACTTTTCTTGTTGATAAATGATAATTCCCCAGTTTGCCTGACTCTTATTTGGTACGTTGCCGCACAAAGGAAGTTACAGGGCATGCTGGGTGGTCTTTTTTTGCTTCTTTACTTTCCTCTCAGACTTAACTAGTGCAGCCTGATTGGCGGAAACCTCTTCCCCCCCTGTTTTTCCCTTCCACATCTCTGTTCCTTTCTGATTGGCCAATATTTCTCATGCTGAGACAATGCACGTTCTATTGCAGGGCTGGGTGGGAGTGCCTGAAGACTGGGTAAAGGTTAGGCAATGCATACACAATCAGGCATAGGAGAGTAAGGGAGAAAATTACATCAGGATTGTGTGAGAAAATGCGGAAAAGCCGCTGCGGGTGCTCAGAGCAAGGCGGCTGATTCTGCGTTCAACACGGCAGGTTGCGCGCGTGGGCCTGCATCTGCTAGCATGACTGAACGCGGAGAAACTGCCGCATGTCCTGAGAACAAGGCAGCGGATTCCGCGTTCGACGTGGAGGTTTGCACGCATAGGCCTACATCTGGCAGTATGGCTGAACGCGGATGAACCGCCGCATGCTCTGATAGCGGTGCGGCTGGTTCCGCTCTCAGCACAGCGGATGGTTTGCAGCACAGGTCTGGTGTGGCTGGGACTGATAGTCCACACAGGTTCAGAAGGACACGCGTGCGCACTGAGAGGCAGAGCTTTTATGACAGCCAGAAAGGAGTCAGCTGACCAAGCCGGTCAGCTGACAATTCCACCCCTTCCCATTGGTCCAGCACTTAGGGGAGGCGCTGGAGAGCGCCTTGCTATATATACTGGGTGCTGGTCATTCTCTGGTTGTCTGCTGTTGCGATCACTACGTGGAAGCACTCAGACCTTTTTGTCAGATTCTGTATTATTCCTTAGACCAGTTCCTGAGGGTTGATGACCAAGGACCTCACACCTCAGATTAGGAATTCTGTATATTATCTGTGTTATTCTTCAGACTAGTTCCAGGGTGTTGATGACTATGGAGCTCACACCCAAGATTAGGAATTAGCTTTACCATCCTGTTATATCTTCAGACTAGTTCCAGGGTGTTGATGATCAAGGAGCTCACACCTATAGACTAGACAATTGCTGATTATTTGTTATGACCTTCTGCTTTTCCTGACCTCTCTTCTGATCTCTGATTTGGTACTTCGCTATATCTGATACTCCGTTGCCAAACCTTGCTTGCCTTAGGATTCCGTATCAGTCTCTTTCCTTTGTATCTGATCTGTCTGTCTGTTGCCGACCTGGCTTGTCCGACCTCGAGAACTATCTCCTCTGTTTGGAGATAGTTCGCAGATCTGTCGGTGACACTCCACCATTGGCGTCACTCACACTCTGGTCCTTCCCACTCTCAGCCTGACTCCTCCCCTTGGGGAGCCTCAGGCCTTTGGAAGGAGCCTGTTCTTTGGGCAGTATCTCTTACTGCCTTGCACCCTCTATACGGAGGCTCTCCTTAAAGTATTACTGTTGCACCAAACACTCATATTACTCAGGTATCCAGAGGTTAGAGATATATCTGATTATCGGTGATACTGCAGATCATCAATAATCGGGTATATATCTGTATTCTCGATGATACTGCAGATCACCGGTAATCAGATCCTCTCTGTGTTACACCGATCGTTACAGATTGGCTTCAAGATAGACACCGTTAAAATGGAGAATTCTATTTTTTTTACTATAGAATAATCACGAAAATCTAAATGTGGGCAGTGCAATACATATGTTATGTAAGTAAAATATATATACTTATATATGTGGCTTTTTTCTGAAATAGTAGGGCTGACAGCTCTACTTTAAAGGGAACCCGAGGTGAGAGGGATATAGAGGCTGCCATATTCATTTAATTTTAAGCAATGCCAGCCTGGCAGTCCTCCTGATCCTGTGTTTCTAATTCTTTTAGCTATAGGCCCTGAATAAGCATGCAACAAATCAGGTACTTTGACACAGCTGACTCAGCCATATGCTTGTTCCAGGGTTTTAACTCAGACACTAACTACTTATGCCAGAAAATCTACAGGGCTGGCAGGCAACTAGCATTGTTTACAAGGAAATAAAAATGGTTGCCTCCATATAAGTGAACTAAGGCTTTTGAAGGAAAAAATATAGAATGCAATTTTAAATACTGAATATAGTTGGTAAAGAAACACTTCTAATTGATTTAACCACTTGCCGACCGCGCACTCATACCGCGCGTCGGCAAAGTGGCAGCTGCAGGACCAGCGACGCAGTTCTGCGTCGCCGGCTGCAAGCTAATTAATCAGGAAGCAGCCGCTCGCACGAGCGGCTGCTTCCTGTCAATTCACGGCCGGGGGCTCCGTGAATAGCCTACGGGCCGCCGATCGCGGCTCGCAGGCTAAATGTAAACACAAGCGGAAATAATCCGCTTTGTTTACATCCGTACAACGCTGCTAACAGTATCAGCGTCGTACCAGATCAGCGATCCCCGGCCAATCAGCGGCCGGGGATCGCTGTCACATGACAGGCAGGAGCCTGTTAGAGGCTGCACAGGACAGATCCGTTCCTGTGCAGCCTCGGATCTCCGGGGAAGGGAGGGAGGAGAGGGAGGGGGGGGGGGGGGGGAATTTCACCGCGGAGGGGGGCTTTGAGGTGCCCCCCCGCAACACCCAGGCAGGCAGGAGCGATCAGACCCCCCCAGCACATCATCCCCCTAGTGGGGAAAAAAGGGGGGGCGATCTGGTCGCTCTGCCTGCACCCTGATCTGTGCTGGGGGCTGCACAGCCCACCCAGCACAGATCAGCTAAAACAGCGCTGGTCCTTAAAGGGGGGTAAAGGGTGGGTCCTCAAGTGGTTAAATAGCATGTAACCTGTAAATAGTAATATAATGGTGCCTGTGTGTGTAATCAGCTCCTGATTCTGTTGCACATTGAAGAATGTACAATTCTATTTCTGAGTGTCATTTTACTGAGATATTCTCTATCAGAATCCACAGCAGTCATTTATCTATTAGCCTCAATTGAAATCTCAACATCAGTGGCGTAGCTAAGGTGCTATGGGCCCCGGTGCAAGTTCTACATTGGGCCCCCCAAGCACCATATACATAGCAATTGATATGGTGTACCAAAACTTGCCAAGGATTTCCACAGTGTCAGAGGTGCAAGAAGGGCATGAGAAACAGTTTGTTAATGATTACTACTATTTAACCAGAAACCGTGACAAGAATTGAACTTCATCCCAATCAGTAGCTGATACCCCCTTTTACATGAGAAATCTATTCCTTTTCACAAATGGATCATCAGGGGGCTCTGTATGGCTGATATTGTGGTAAAACCCCTCCCACAGGAAATTATGAGGACCATGGTCCTGCCAGTTTCCTGTCAGTGAACCTCATTGCATTGTGTGAAATAGCTGTTTACAGCTGTTCCCAACTGCCAAAAAGCAAGCAGCAGCTATTTCCCGTAACATCACCTGCCAGGAGTAAAAATGTCACCATGTGATAAATGTTAGAATGTAAATCAGGGAGAGGAAAGATTTTAGAATAGACAAACAATGACTAAATCATGTATACATAATTATTGTAAAAATGAAGCACATTTTTTTTGTGATTACATTATTTTCACTAGAGCATCTATAGAAATGATTACTAACAGCAAAGGACCAATAGAGACCTAATATTGTGCTTGAAGAAGTGCCCCTAGGGGCCCCTCTGGCCCAAGGGCCCGATGTGGTCGCTACCTCTGCACTCCCTATTGCTGCGCTACTGGTCAACATGTGTAAGTATGGGAATTTAGGGATGAACAAATGCTTTTTGCTCTCATCTATCTATCTATCTATCTATCTATCTATCTATCTATCTATCTATCTATCTATCTATCTATCTATATCTAATGAATAAGGGTTATACAACAAGAGTCCTGCAGTGAACATGTGCAAGTTCTGAATGTTTCCAAACTGGGTCATTTCCCCATTAAGTTCACTGAATTTACCTCGAAACACATGTACACAAGATCTTAGTTGGAGCTAGAGGGTTGTTCCACTGACCTGCTGAATTTAAAGGCTGTGGAATCAGTAGCTGGAGTTAAGCCTGGTACACACTTTCATTTACGATTAGCAAATCACTGACCAATTTTACCACCTCCATGTACAGTATGAGGGTTTACCTACACAATCTGTTCATAGTGTTTTATCATAGGCGCCTATGGCAGCACCTTTTTTCCATAAGGGCTCCTGCGCCTTTTTTACCTGGTTAGTTTTTTTTCTCGCTTTAATTTAATGTTGAAAAGTCTTGATTCATGTTTGTGTTCAGCATAAGATTTGCGAATGGGTCTGCACAGCCAGTGACATATGTAAGCAAAGAACAGTGTCTCTATCTGATAAGAAGCAATAGATTCTTTTATTCCCCCGGCTGTGCTGGCCAGAGCTATAATTTCACAATGTCACAGGGATCCTTTTATAGCAGAAAAGATTCACACCCTAGATAAAGCTGCCTGATCTGTTCTATGGCTTGTTTTGTATTTATTCATTTTTCGAAGACATCAGGAGGCTGTAGATGTGGACTGTTCACTAGAGATGGCCCAAACCTCCGATTTTCGGTTTGCGAACCGCGAACACAAACTTCCGCAACAGTTCACGAACATGCGAACTTCCGCAAACCGCAATAGACTTCAGGGGGGAGGCGAACTTTGAAAACTAGAAACATTTATGCTGGCCACAAAAGTGATGGAAAAGATGTTTCAAGGGGTCTAACACCTGGAAAGGGGCATGGCGGGGTGGGATACATGCCAAAACACCCTGGGAAAAATCAGGATTTGACGCACAGCAGCGTTTTAAGGGCAGAAATCATATTTTATTGCTAAATTGGAGGCCTAAAGTGCTTTAAAACATCTTGCATGGGTATACATCAATCAGTGAGTGTAATTAGTGTACTGCTTCACACTGACACACCAAACTCACTGTGTAACGCACCGCAAACAGCTGTTTGTGTAGTGACGGCCGTGCTGGACTTGTGCGCACCATGGCCAGAGTGCAGGCGATGGCGGTTTTAAAGCCCATATGGTCAGGTTGAGGTAGCTGAATGACAGAACAACAGTGACTAAGTGTCCAGCTGATCAAATTTGGTCTGTCCACAATGAAGCAACGACCTTATTATCTATCTTCTTGGTGTGCCCCCCAACCCCAACACACTCATATAGCCGGCAGTCATTGCTTCATTGTGATACGCAAGCCGCTTCACCGCGGCAAGGTAATGATCACGAAGGGAAATTGACACATGTACATGCCTTTTGTTTTATTGTTGCAGCTGCAGTGCAGCCAGAAAAATTAGGCAGGCATGTACATGCACCAGAAAAATTATTATAGCGACTGCTGCTAGCAGCGGCCTTAAAAATTCAGGAGTCCGCCTGGAGTCCTGGTGGACCCTGTTGGTGGTGGCAGTCAAGCGGCCTGCAGGTAGAGATGCTGTGTGGGGACCGACTTAGTCTTGGGGCAGGCAGCCAGTCACACGGTGTGCAGGCAGAGATGCTGTGTGTGGGGACTGACTTGGTCTTCGGGTGGGCAGTAACCCTCCGGGGTCCATGCCTCATTCATTTTGATAAAGGTGAGGTACTGAACACTTTTGTGACCTAGGCGACTTCTCTTCTCAGTGACAATGCCTCCAGCTGTGCTGAAGGTCCTTTCTGACAGGACACTAGAGGCAGGGAAAGACAGAAGTTGGATGGCAAATTGGGACAGCTCTGGCCACAGGTCAAGCCTGCGCACCCAGTAGTCCAGGGGTTCATCACTGCTCACAGTGTCTACATCCACACTTAAGGCGAGGTAGCCCGCTACCTGCCGGTCGAGGCGTTGGTGGAGGGTGGATCCGGAAGCGCTCAGGATAGGCGTTGGACTAAGGAATGTCCTCATGTCCGACATCATCATGAGATCGCTAGAGCGTCCTGTCCTTGCCTGCGTGGACATGGGAGAAGGCTTACTGGCAGTGGTACCTTTATTCCGTTATGCTGTGACATCACCCTTAAACGCATAGTTGCCAGTTTGTTCTGCATGTGCATCATCCTTTCTGCCTTCAGGTGAGTTGGTAACATGTCCGCCACTTTGTGCTTACCCAGTACAGTACAGTACAGTACCCAGTGGCCACCCAGTACAGCTCATTCCCCTTGAGTCTTCTTATACAGGGGTCTCTCAACAGGCTGGACAGCATGAAAGACACCATCTGCACAAAGTTGGATCCAGACGTACTATCCAACTCCTCTTGCTCTACCTCAGTGATGTCAGGTAAGTTCTCCTCCTCCCCCCAGCCACGAACAATACCACGGGAGCGTTGAGCAGCACAAGCCCCCTGCGATGCCTGCTGCGGTTGTTCTTATGCGGCCTCCTCAAAAAAAAAAAAAACACCTTTCTCATCATCTGACTCCTCTTCCCCACAACACTCCTTCTTCCTCCTCCTCCCCCCTCTGTGCTGCTGCAGGTGTTGGTGGTATATTACACTGCTTTCGGTCACGTTGGTGCACTGAACAGGTTACAAGTATGCACTGCAGTGATTGGTATTACAAATGTGCAGGTGTCACACACAGGTACCGTGAACAAGTGCAGTGACTGGTGGTATATTACACTGCTTGCGGTCATGTAGGTGCTTTGAACAGGTTACAGGTATGCACTGCATTGATTGGTATTACAAATGTGCAGCTGTCACACACAGGTACCCTGAACAGATGCAGTGACTGGTGGTATATTACAATGCTTGCGGTCACGTAGGCGCACTGAACAGGTTACAGGTATGCACTGCAGTGATGGTTATTACAAATGTGCAGCTATCTCACACAGGTACCGTGAACAGGTGCAGTGACTGGTGGTATATTACACTGCTTGCAGTCACGTAGGTGCTCTGAACAGGTTACAGATATTCACTGCAGTGATTGGTATTACAAATGTGCAGCTGTCACATACACACACAGGTACCGTGAACAGGTGCAATGACTGGTGGTATTAACAATGCGCGCGCTCACGTAGGTAGGTAGGTAGGTGCACTGCAGTGAACAGGAGCAGCGATTGGGATTAAAAATGTGCGCTGCCTGTCACACACACAGGAAGTCCCTGAATGTGCTGGGCTTGGCAGTGGCACAATAGGAATTACCACCAAGGGGCCAAAGGCCAGCTGCGACTGACTGACAGGGCTGTTTATAATGCAAGTGGGCCACACACACAAAAAAAAAAATCACAAGAACAAGATTAGCTCTCAAAAGAGCCATTGATGGGTGCTTTTTTAACAATAAGAATCAGCAAGGAGCAAGCTAGCAAGCTAACAAGCCTACAAGAGCCTAACCAAGCTTTCCCTATATCTCTCTTTGCAGCAGCTCTCCCTTCTCTAATTACTGCAGGCACACGAGTGAGTGAAATGCCTGACGCTGCCTGCCTTTTAGAAGGGGAGGGGGGACTCCAGGAGGGAGTTTAGCCTGATTGGCTACAATGTACCTGCTGACTGTGATGTAGAGCAGTGTTTCTCAACATTTTATTGGTATGTACCCCTTTTAAAACCCTGTACTCACCAAGTACCCCCTAGCATAGTAATCATTATCACAAGTACCCCTTGACAAATATATATTTATTCGTAGCACATGAAAATTGGTTCTAAACAATTTCCAAGCATTTACTATTGCTTTTAATTAGCTAAAACACTAATTTGGTGTTGTTTAAATAATATTTATCATTTTCTAAAACTCTAAATTTGTTTTTCTTGGTTAAGTATATCAAGCCAGAGTACCCCCTGGAACCATCAGAAGTACCCCCTGGGGTACGCGTACCACGCGTTGAGAGCCTAGAATGTAGAGGGTCCAAGTTGACCCTAATGATGTAGTATAGGGGCGGACCGAACTTCTGAAAAAGTTTGCGGTTCTCCGCGATCGCGAACCACGGAAGTTCGCCGGTTCCCGCCGGTGAACCGTTCGGGCCATCTCTACTGTTCACGTTGCAAAAGTATTCGGCCTCCTTGAAGTTTTCCACATTTTGTCACATTACTGCCACAAACATGCATCAATTTTATTGGAATTCCACGTGAAAGACCAATACAAAGTGGTAAACATGTGAGAAGTGGATCGAAAATCGTACATCATTCCAAACATTTTTTACAAATAAATAACTGCAAAGTGGGGTGTGCATAATTATTCGGCCCCCTGAGTCAATACTTTGTTGAACCACCTTTTGCTGCAATTACAGCTGCCAGTCTTTTAGGGTATGTCTCTACCAGCTTTGCACATCTAAAGACTGAAATCCTTGCCCATTCTTCTTTGCAAAACAGCTCCAGCTCAGTCAGATTAGATGGACAGCATTTGTGAACAGCAGTTTTCAGATCTTGCCACAGATTCTCGATTGGAATTAGATATGGACTTTGACTGGGCCATTCTAGCACATAGATATGTTTTGTTTTAAACCATTCCATTGTTGCCCTGGCTTTATGTTTAGGGTCATTGTCCTGCTGGAAGGTGAACCTCTGCCCCAGTCTCAAGTCTTTTGCAGTCTCCAAGAGGTTTTCTTCCTAGTTTGCCCTGTATTTGGCTCCATCCATCTTCCCATCAACTCAGACCAGCTTCCCTGTCCCTGCTGAAGAGATGCACCCCTCGAGCATGATGCTGCCACCACCATATTTGGGGATGGTGTGTTCAGAGTGATGTGCAGTGTTAGTTTTCCGCCACACACAGCGTTTTGCATTTTGGCCAAAAAGTTCCATTTTGGTCTCATCTGACCAGAGCACCTTCTTCCACATGGTTGCTGTGTCCCCCACATGGCTTGTGGCAAACTGCAAATGGGACTTCTTATGCTTTCTGTTAACAATGCCTTTCTTCTTGCCACTCTTCCATAAAGGCCAACTTTGTACAGTGCATGACTAATAGTTGTCCTATGGACAGAGTCTCCCACCTGAGCTGTAGATCTCTGCAGCTCGTCCAGAGTCACCATGGGCCTCTTGACTGCATTTCTGATCAGCGCTCTCCTTGTTCAGCCTGTGAGTTTAGGTGGATGGCCTTGTCTTGGTAGGTTTACAGTTGTGCCATACTCCTTCCATTTCTGAATGATCGCTTGAACAGTGCTCCGTGGGATGTTCAAGGCTTTGGAAATCTTTTTATAGCCTAAGCCTGCTTTAAATTTCTCAATAACTTGATCCCTGACCTGTCTTGTGTGTTCTTTGGACTTCACGGTGTTGTTGCTCCCAATATTCTCTTAGACAACCTCTGAGGCCATTACAGAGCAGCTGTATTTGTACTGACATTAGATTACACACAGGTGCACTCTAATTAGTCATTAGCACTCATCAGGCAATGTCTATAGGCAACTGACTGCACTCAGATCAAAGGGGGCTGAATAATTATGCACACACCACTTTGCAGTTATTTATTTGTAAAAATGTTTGGAATCATGTATGATTTTCGTTCCACTTCTCATGTGTACACCACTTTGTGTTGGTCTGTCATGTGGAATTCCAATCAAATTGATTCATGTTTGTGGCAGTAATATGACAAAAGATGGAAAACTTCAAGGGGGCCGAATACTTTTTCAACCCACTGTATGTATATATATATATATATATATATGTATATATATATATATATATATATATATATATATATATATATATATATATAATTTTTTTAAATTATAAGACATGTTACATATTGCACAACAGGTAGACGACAGGCACTGTTGCAAGTTGTGTGGTTATGATTAATTATTGCCACTCTAACCTCTGACTTCATCATGGGGCAACTCACCGGATTGTCAGACTCTCAGCATGTCTAGGGCATATGACTGCCTCTGTGGCTTTGCTGTCCTTTGACTCCAGTGGCTTGACATATCTCCAAAAGATAATGCATAGCATCACCAGAGGGAGCAGGAAACAGACAGGATGGTTGCACAGACACAGCACTGGACTCCAGAGGGGAGGTTAGAGCACAGCTCCTGCTGTGTTATGTTCTGCCTTTACACACTGGACTGGGGGAGCGCAGAAGGGGGACAGGAACAGATAGTGGGACAAGCAGACAAAGCTGGGCACAAAGGGGGACAGAAGGAGGCACAAAGTGGGACAGAAGGAGGCACAAAGGGGGGCAGAAGGAGGCACTGTGGGACAGAGGGAGGCACAGAGGGACGCACACAGAGCCAGATCATCCACAAAGCAACGTAGGCAGGTGCATAGGGTCTGGAGAGAGTCTAGTGGTCTGGTTTATGCTATCCCCCAACAAGTCTTGCCAAAAAAAGCTAGGTGGCCATCAAGGGTGGGCCCAAAATCGTTACTTGCCTAGGGCACCTTAATCCATCTCTGGGTGCACAGGAGCGCAGAGGTGGCACAGGGGGATCAAATGTGGCAGAAGGAGACAGAAGGAGGCACAAAGAGAGACAGAAGGACGCACAGGGGGACAAAAGGAGGTACAGGGGAACAGAGGGACACACGGGGGGCAGAGGTAGCACAGAGGGGCTGAAGAAGGCACAAGGAGACAGAGAGAGGCAGAAAGGGGGACAATAGGAGGCACAAATACCCATGGGGCGTGGCTTAGTTCCAGGGGCAGGGCTTAGTTTTTGAGTGGGGCTTAATCAGGGGAATGGGGCTGCTCAGGACCAATGGCATTCCATGTGGTAAACTGGAATGTTTAAGCATAAAAACACACCTGCATGAACAGAAGGAGCACTGCTCCACCCGACAGGCACAGGAAGCTTTGCACGTGCGCAGTAGCATGGCACTTCCCAGGCCTGGCAAAGCCTGAATGGCCCCATGCTACTGTGCAGGTGTGTGCTGTCCTGTGCCTGCGCAGTACAGCCATGCTTGTTCATGTATGAGAGTGCAGCTGCAAACTTTCAGGGGACTTCAGAGCCCAGCAGTGATCTGGATCCAGTGGCTTCCTTCTACAGAAATAAATATCTGATTTTTCTCTCCTTTTAAAGTGAACTTGAGGTGAGAGTGATATGGAGGCTGCCATATGTATATCCTTTTAAACAATACTAGTTGCCTGTCAGCCCTGTAGCACTATTTGGCTGCAGAAGTGTCTGAATCACAACAGAAACAAGCATGCAGCTAATCTTGTCAGTTCTGACAATATTGTCAGAAACACCTGATTTGCTGCATGCTTGTTCATAGTCTATGGCTGAATGTATTAGAGGCTGAGGATCAACAGGGCAGCCAGGTAACTGGTATTGCTTAAAAGGAAATAAATATGGAAGCTTCCATATCACTCTCACATTGGGTTCACTTCAAACTTACAGGTTTGCTCTAAGTCTCAGATCCTACCTAACAATAGTGCCAACAAAAGGTCCACCAACACCCAAGGCAAACGCAAATACATTAAATACAGGGAGTGCAGAATTATTAGACAAATGAGTATTTTGACCACATCATCCTCTTTATGCATGTTGTCTTACTCCAAGCTGTATAGGCTCGAAAGCCTACTACCAATTAAGCATATTAGGTGATGTGCATCTCTGTAATGAGAAGGGGTGTGGTCTAATGACATCAACACCCTATATCAGGTGTGCATAATTATTAGGCAACTTCCTTTCCTTTGGCAAAATGGGTCAAAAGAAGCACTTGACAGGCTCAGAAAAGTCAAAAATAGTGAGATATCTTGCAGAGGGATGCAGCACTCTTAAAATTGCAAATCTTCTGAAGCGTGATCATCGAACAATCAAGCGTTTCATTCAAAATAGTCAACAGGGTCGCAAGAAGCGTGTGGAAAAACCAAGGTGCAAAATAACTGCCCATGAACTGAGAAAAGTCAAGCATGCAGCTGCCAAGATGCCACTTGCCACCAGTTTGGCCATATTTCAGAGCTGCAACATCACTGGAGTGCCCAAAAGCACAAGGTGTGCAATACTCAGAGACATGGCCAAGGTAAGAAAGGCTGAAAGATGACCACCACTGAACAAGACACACAAGCTGAAACGTCAAGACTGGGCCAAGAAATATCTCAAGACTGATTTTTCTAAGGTTTTATGGACTGATGAAATGAGAGTGAGTCTTGATGGGCCCGTGGCTGGATTGGTAAAGGGCAGAGAGCTCCAGTCCGACTCAGACGCCAGCAAGGTGGAGGTGGAGTACTGGTTTGGGCTGGTATCATCAAAGATGAGCTTTTGGGGCCTTTTCGGGTTGAGGATGGAGTCAAGCTCAACTCCCAATCCTACTGCCAGTTTCTGGAAGACACCTTCTTCAAGCAGTGGTACAGGAAGAAGTCTGCATCCTTCAAGAAAAACATGATTTTCATGCAGGACAATGCTCCATCACACGCGTCCAAGTACTCCACAGCGTGGCTGGCAAGAAAGGGTATAAAAGAAGAGAAACTAATGACATGGCCTCCTTGTTCACCAGATCTGAACCCCATTGAGAACCTGTGGTCCATCATAAAATGTGAGATTTACAAGGAGGGAAAACAGTACACCTCTCTGAACAGTGTCTGGGAGGCTGTGGTTGCTGCTGCACACAATGTTGATGGTGAACAGATCAAAACACTGACAGAATCCATGGATGGCAAGCTTTTGAGTGTCCTTGCAAAGAAAGGTGGCAATATTGGTCACTGATTTGTTTTTGTTTTGTTTTTGAATGTCAGAAATGTATATTTGTGAATGTTGAGATGTTATATTGGTTTCACTGGTAAACATAAATAATTGCAATGGGTATATATTTGTTTTTTGTTAAGTTGCCTAATAATTATGCACAGTAATAGTCACCTGCACACACAAATATTCCCCTTAAATAGCTAAAACTAAAAACAAACTAAAAACTACTTTCAAAAATATTCAGCTTTGATATTAATGAGTTTTTTGGGTTCATTGAGAACATGGTTGTTGTTCAATAATAAAATTATTTCTTGCCTAATAATTCTGCACTCCCTGCATTCATACATATACAGACTGGTATAACTGCTTGTTAATGTATTTGCAATGTGTATAACTGATCTAGTGAAGATTGTTTTTCATTAGTAAAAGTAGAGTCACACTTTAAATGGGTGGCAATGTATGCCGTAACGAGTTAACATACAATCCCTAAAGTCAGCTTGAAACATTCAGCGGTTGAATCATGCCGACAGCTAAATATCAGTTTTGGGTGGACTGACCTTTCAGACTGAAGGAAGAAGTTAATCTGGTGGAAACACGGTGCACTGTAGCAATCTTATTCCAGTGTTTAGCCAGATTATTTGGCCTTTTTCCATCTTCTATTATTCAGTACACACAGATGTCTGATGGAAAACGACGTTATTCTTTTTATGTTGCAATAATCACATATTTGCTAAATAAACGGCATGGCGAATGATGCCTCTGTAAAAACGATGCACAAATTCTACTATTCTCAGGACAAATAAAGCCTAAAATTGAATTTCCAGCAGATGAAGCATACAGTTAAAATGTTATCTCTTATCTGCCTACAAATTGTAACACAGCCTTGTCACTGAACATGGTTTAATGGAATGATTGCTTCCAATCATCCTCATAAGCAGCAGGTATGACAGACAGGAGACAATTGCTGAGTGATACAGATCAGAGACAGATGCACTCATTGAAGGGTGTCATTACAAATGTGTGATGGCCTTGTGACCCCAGATATAATGACACACTCCTCCTACCCCTCTTCCCAGGATACTACTGGATGTAGAGGAATTCAGGCCTGGTGCACAACGAGTGGTTTTTGAAGCGTTTTGCAAACCGCTTCCGCCTGTGAAAACGCTTTGCTAATGTATTTCAATGGGATGGTGCACACCAGCTGTTTGCGGTTTTTAGCAAACTGCAAACATGGGTCCTGCAGCACTTTTGCGGTTTGTAGAAGCGTTTCTGCCTCAATGTAAAGTATAGGAAAAGCTCAAACAGCTCTGAAAAACGCTAGATCAGAACGGTTTTCCAGGCGTTTTTGTAACAGTAGCTGTTCACTAACAGCTTTTACTGTAACAATATTTGTAATCTGCTACACAAAAATGCTACAAAAAACGCTAGGCATGTTTAGAAAACCTCTCTGAACATGCCTAGAATCGCTCAGAAATCTGCTTCAAAAACCTCTAGCGTTTTGAGGAACTGCTAGCGGTTTTGGTGTGCACTGGGCCTCAATCACTTTTCATGCATTTTCCTCCTCCGAAATGGAGTGTGTCTGTGTGTATATGTGTGTGCGTGCATGCTTGTGTGTCTGTGTGTACGTGTGCATGCTTGTGTGTCTTGGTGTGCGTGCGCATGCTTGAGTGTCTGTGTGCATACACATGCTTGTGTGCCTGTGTGTGTATGCGCATGTTTGTGTGTCTGTGTGCATGCTTGTGTGTCTGTGTGTGTGGATGCGCATGCTTGTGTTTTGGTGTGTGTGCGTGTGCTGCAGAAGTACCTGACCTATGCAGCCCCTGCCACCTCCTCCCAAATCACAAAAGTAGCTGGCCTCTGCAGCCTCTACCACCTCTCCCCAAATCACAGATATAGCTTGCCTCTGAGGCCCCTACCACCTCCCCCCAGATTGCAGAAGTAGCTGACCTCTGAAGCCCCTACCACCTCCCCCCAGATCACAGAAGTACCTGGCCTCTGCAGCCCCTACCACCTCTCCCCAGATCACAGACATAGCTTGCCTCTGAGGCCCCTACCACCTCCCCCCAGATCACAGAAGTAGCTGGCCTCTGCAGCCCCTACCACCTCTCCCCAGATCACAGACATAGCTTGCCTCTGAGGCCCCTACCACCTCCCCCCCCCAGATTGCAGAAGTAGCTGACCTCTGCAGCCCCTACCACCTCTCCCCAGATCACAGACATAGCTTGCCTCTGAGGCCCCTACCACCTCCCCCCAGATTGCAGAAGTAGCTGACCTCTGAAGCCCCTACCACCTCCCCCCAGATCACAGAAGTAGCTGATCTCTGAGGCCCCTACCACCTCTCCCCAGATTGCAGAAGACTCCAGACTCCAGAATTAGGAGGTCTATGCAGACTCTACACACTCACCCCTCCGGATTGCAAAAGTAGGTGGCTTCTCTAGCCCCTCTCCCGCCTCCCTTCCAGATTGCAGAAATAGCTGGCCTGCCTCTGTAGTAAAGTACCAGGGATAAAGCTTCCAGTGCCAGCATAAAAAAGGCCTGTAGGACAAATTCTATTACTGAGCTCCTGTAATTTATCTTCATAAACAATTTTTTAGTACAGTTGTAATATATGCAGTATTTTATTATTTTTATTGGGATAGCAGTCACTAAAGATAAGTGTGTGTTGGGAAATATTTGCCCCAAACCCCACTAATCTTACACAACATTATTTATGATGTTGTCAATAAAACATTTGTTAATAAAACAGCCTGCAATGTAATTTGTTCAACAGACCTTTAAATAACCTTTAGAGATTTTGTAGTAACAGTTCCCTCACAGCCCCTCCCAATATCTTGGTTAGGGAGTATAGATCATTCCTAGGTATGGGTCCCAGTCTAATAGAGGATCAAAGTTCCTAGGAAAAACATATTAAATAAGCTAGCATGAGAATGTGTTCACCACAGTGTGTGTAAGAGAGAGAGAGAGAGAAAGAGAGACAAATAAATAACAAACAAACAAATAAATAACAAACAAACTATACTTTCCACTACTAATTGATGCGAATGCAGCTACCTAGCCGCATCGCATCACCTCCGCCGCCGGCCACATCACTTCCGCATCGGGAGTTGCGGAAGTGTATTGGAGGAGATGGGACATGGCTGCGGGCGGACGCGGCCGTGCGAGAATCTGCAGCACGCTGCAGATTCTCGGATCGCTCCGCACAACATGCACGCAGTGGAAACTCTTCCATTGCCGTGCATGTGTTTCAGGACACCTGCGGTGCGATGCGACTATGTAGCCGCATCGCACCACTCCTAGCGGAAACAGGCCCTTAACTGATTGTTGTGGAAAAAAAATTCTAAGCTTTTATTTACATTTGAGCAAAAAGTGTCCAGTCCAAATTTTTTCTTACCCTTCACAAACCTCCACAGTCTATGGGAAAATCCGAAATTCTATACCATTGCAAATATTTCAAGCTGTTCTAAAGCATCCTAATTACCCTGATTAATTGGGAACAGCTGTTTTAATCAACTCATCAGGTGAAAAACAGCAGCTCTCTGCAGTTGGTTTGTGGAAAGACATGGCTAAGACAAAGGAGCTCACTGAGGACCTGAGGCTGCGCATTGTGGCTCCTCACAAGTCAAGAAAGGGCAACAAGGCCTCTAAATGTTTCCAAGTTCCAGTGGTTGTAGTGCAAAGTATTATTAAAAGAATACAAGATGTTCTGCACTGTGGAAAATCTCAGAGGGCGCAAGATACCGTCTATACGAAAAAACGATATTTACACTTGTAATAAGCATAGTAATAAAATTGTAGATATTACAGGTATTTTACTGAAATTATACCTGACTGTACTCTTACATACATAGAACCCTCCCTGTACCTATCTCTAACCCCTAGACCCCCCTAGTGGTGCCTAACCCTAACCACCCCCCTGGTGGTGCCTAACCCTAACCACCTCCCCTGGTGTTGCCTAACCCTAACCACCCCCCTGGTGGTGCCTAACGCTAACCTCCCACCTGGTGGTGCCTAACCCTAACCACCTCCCTGGTGGTGCCTAACCCTAACCACCTCCCTGGTGGTGCCTAACCCTAACCATTCCCCCGGTGTTGCCTAACCCTAACCACCCCCTCTGCAGAAACACCCTTTTCCACATAGAAACGATAATATCGCACAATCTGTACATACAAACAAAATAATATGATAAAAACTATAACTTTGCAAGCTTCTAAAATGACAACATATTTTCAAAAATGTTAATGTTCTAATGTTGTTAACGATATTTGTCGTGGCGCTCTTTTTTCTGCTTTTTCCACTGAATTAACGATAACTGCATGAAAGTCTACGGCGGCGCCCTTTTTGCCCACCCACAGCGCAAACACCCTTACATACATAGAAACAATAATATATTTGATACCGTAAAATACTTCACACAACATGAATATAATAATTTATATATTTTGAATACAGTAAATAGCCTTACAATCACGTAAACATTTAAAATATTATGAATAGTAAAAGTTATATATTGGTAATAGAATAAATAGCTTTACAATCACGTACACATTAAAATATTATAAATAGAAAAAGTTATATATTTATAATAGAATAAATAGCCTTACAATCACGAACGCATTAAAAATCTTAAAATAACGGTAATATTAAGAACTATATATTAGTATGATAATAAACCTGAAAACTATAATTTACGCATAATATTTCTGAAAACAAGGTTAATAGTAATACCAAAAACGATATATTTGCAATACAATAAGCTTGAAAACGATATTTAAGCATTATACTTATGAAAACAAAAATTTACTCATTACACTCCTGAAAACAAAATTTGAAAACGATAAAATAAGTTAAACTGAAAGTAAAAACGAATTTGTAAACGATATTTGTAATAAACCTTATTCTGCAAATTAAAACTTTTGTTAACATGATCCTTGCAAATGCTATTTCTCGGGCGCCGAAATTTACTTGCTGGCGCCCAATAGCTGATATTTTGCATTGCAGTGTATGGGTGTGTCCTTTTTGTCCACTAGCCATATGCGCCCTTTTTTCCTGCTTCCCTCTACACTGGCTTGCTGGCGTTTACTGCCTCTAAAAGCAACATGTCGCTTTTGAGACAAGACACCAAGATCTACCGCCAGGCTTTCATAAAAGCCTGCAGAAGCTGGTTCTGAATGCTCTATTCACTTGAATGAGACAGCGCTCAATCCTGAAAAACGTTGTGGCCAAAACTTCACATTAAACGCCGGCAAACCGTCCCTCCGAACCAGCCTAAATGGAATTAATAGTTATGTATAATGATTGCATAAAGCACAGTTTGCCAAGAAAAGCTCCTTGGTGACTAGAGATGTCGTGAACCCTTTCGATTTTCGGTTCACGAACACTGTTTGCGAACTCTCGCGGAAGGTTCGGTTCGCGTGAACTTTCGTAAACCGCAATAGACTTCAATGGGGAGACGAACTTCAAAATTTTAAAAGATTTCTGCTGACTGGAAAAATTATACAAAAGAGGTTTCATGGGGTCTAATACGTGGAGGAAGACATGGTTGAGTAAAATACACATCAAAAGTCCCAGAAAAAAATCTGGATTTCATACAAAGCAGTGCTTTAAGGTCAGAAATCTCATTGAATTCAATTGCAGGTCTACACTGCTTTATGAATACCCCTCACTCCCTCCTTTCTTCTCTCCCTCTCGCCCTCCTCCCGGAGGGTCTCATCTTCCAGGGAATTGTAGTATTTCAAAAGCCAGCTTACGTACCATGGCTGGGAATTGAACCCAGGCTGGGCTGGAAATTGAACCCAGGGCTCAGTGTGCAGTAGTTAACTCATTTAACCACTATACCTCCAACCACACTACATCCTGAAGCCAGCCTAGCATGTACCATTGTGATATACCAAAGAGAAAAATTATAGTAGTTGGTGGTATTGTGATATACCAAAGAGAAAAATTATAGTAGTTGGTGGTATAGTGGTTAAATGAGTTACCTACCACACACTGAGACCTGGGTTCAATTCCCAGCCACGGTATGTAAGCTGGCTTTTGATATAGTACAATTTAGTGGATTAAGCAAGCTAATTTTTCTCTTGGATTGATCATAATGGTACATGCTAGGCTGACTCCCTCTGGGAGGAGGGAGAATAAGGAATAACAATCAGCTAGGAACAAGCCTACAAGATCCTAACTAAACTCTCCCTAGCAGAGTCTGTCAGCAGCTGTCCCTTAACTAATTACTGGGCAGACGACTGAGTAAAATGACAGGAGAACCTTGCCTTTTATAAGGGGGGGTGGGGCTCCAAGAGTGAGTGCAGTCTGATTGGTGACAATGAGCCTGCTGACTGTGATGTAGAGGGTCAAAGTTCTGCTCAATAGAGCATTATGGGGTGAATAGAACTTCTGCAAAAGTTCGCCTTCGCCGGCGAACGCGAACCACCTAAAGTTCTCCTGCAACCGTTCGCGGGCGAACTGTTCGGGACATCTCTATTGGTGACCTCTCAAGCAACTGTCACTTCAAACATCTGACTGGTTTGTCTATGCCTAAACTGCCCTGCCTGCAAGGCTTCTCTCTACTGATATGCAGCCACTTTGCCATAGAGAACAACAGTAGCTGTGCCTACAATTAAGTGGCTGTTCTAACACTAGAACTCATACTTCTTGATGCCAAATCATAGATACACCTCAGGTAGAGAATAATGACAATGGAAAACTGCTAGTTTGCCATTAGAAATATGAATATTTTCTTTTGTTATTTTCCATACGAGATGCCCAGAGTATTTCATAGAAAAGTAAAATTAATTACTTAAAATTAACATAATTCAAAACAAAAAACTTTTAGATCTTTTTAACAAACACATAAATAAGTACATTACTGATGAAGGTTAATTCTAAAACATTAGTAACCGTGGTGCAATATACAATTTGTGGATTAAAAACATAAAAGAACACACAGGGCCAGATACACTGACTTTTTCTTGTGCGTTATCACACTTTATTTATGTCTCAACATATTTATTGAACAACTTTACAGCTTATAGCAAGCAAAACATTTACTCAAGCTGTTCCCAAGGAACTAGAGTCTGATATTATCTCTTCACCTTATTTACAGTATTTTTGTCTTACTAGATATTAAAAAAAAGTATTATACAGAAAAAGGATGATAAAATAATAGGGGCATGTAACTTACGAGAAAACCTTAGTGCTTTTGTGCCATTCTGTGATATTTTCTGTGCCACTCAGGTTGCTATATTAAAACTGTGTTACTATGTTTAGTATTTCTCGAAAGGAATCTTGCACAGACCGCCATTGTGAAACTAGGTTAATGTTGGTTTGTCAATGAAGGGCACAGGTAATGCAAATTAGCGATGCTCCAGATGTGTCAGACGAGCCCAAGCGACGGATTTCTTCCTCACTAAGAGGTTGGGTGACCTTGTGAAAATAAGACCTGGGAGAGAAAAAAAAATGGCTTGAAATCTATTCATTACAATGATGTTTCTTATTAAATCAGTCAAAAAATGATAATTTAGTCTCTTTATTGCCTGTTTTATATCTTCTATAACTTCTATAATTTTGCTGTCTTCCTCTTTCTCATGATTTACAAACAATAAACCTTTGTTTAGGCTTGTGTTTTTTATGCATTTTGTATGTAAAATATCCTAATTTGCAGTGCATTGTAAAGAAAAATATCAAGCTTTGTAGATTGGAAGTGAACCATTTTTGCAGTATTCATTTTTATTACCTGTCCAGCTGGGTTTGCATAAATGTCTTAGGCCTTACACATTACAACATTTGTGTGCGATTTCCATTTTTTTGGAATTTCACGTCCGCTGCACATATACTGCAAGTCAATGGCATCGCGTTGAGATGCAAATTTTTCTCCAGAAAATATTTGTTAGGCATGTATGCTCCCCCCGCCCCCGCCCCCAACGGGCATGCGATTCGCATGTCTTGTAAACACGCTCAATCAATGTCACCTGATGGGGATTGGGACCCGATCCCTTGGGCGACACCCTCCTATGTTTACTAAAAGTTAAATTTAAAGTGACAAATGATTTATTGCAAGAGATGCAAGGTAATTGGGACTTATATGAACACATTGGGAAGGGTGTGGGAAGGATTAAATGCTACATTACATACTTGTAAGATGCGATAATATTGATCATATTCTTACAATATAGAATCCCCATTTGCTTTAGAGAACTATGATTTAGTCAGGAGACTCTATACAGAGTTCCCCTTTAACCACATAAGGGCCGCGTCACGCGTAACGTCAATTGGCGTTAAGTCCTGGGTGCATGGTTTACAGGGGATCAATGCGCTCTGCTCCGTCATCAGTCTCCCAGCGGCGATCGTTGGTAGGAGACTGTATAGCTGAAAGAACTGACAGACTCCGGCACTCCTCATAGAATCTTCTTTTATTGAAGCCACAAAGCACAGGTACAAACGAAAGCCCCTATGTCAGTTGGTAGGAGACTGTTAGACGGTGAGACCACATCTATATACACTGTACAGTGCTGCAATCTACGGCAGCACCATACTGGGGACAGTCGTGTCACTCGGCTGTCCCCCGGGGAGGCACAAGAGCGATCGGCTCTCATAGGCTGTTGCCTATGACAGCCGATTGCTGTGATTGGCTGGCGGGGGGAGGGAGGGCGGAGCTAAAAATAAATAAATTAAAAAAAAAACAAATTTATTGAAACAATAAACAACCTGGCATGCAGCATAGGCCCCGGGGAGCTGGGGCTGTGCAGCTAGAGAGGAGATCGCAGCACCAGTACAGTTGCACTGCAACTCAGCCGAGGAGGAGGACGACAGCGAAGAGGATGTAGCAGGAGGGGTAGGAGGAGAAGGAGGGCAGGTGGCAGCAGGCCTGCCTGCAAGACGTAGAGATGTCACAACTAGGTCCGCTATACAGCCACATACTCCCTGCTTGCCAGCGGTCACCAGGTTGACCCAATGGGCTGTGTCAGTAATGTACCTGCCCTGACCGTGCTTTGCAGACCAGACATCCGTGGTCAGATGGAGCCTTGACCATGCCCGTTTCTAGCCCCGTGCGGGGCGTGCCACCGCCCGGGGCGCTGTTGGGAGGGGGGCGCTGTAATGGAGGGGGGAAGCACCGTAGCCGCGGGGAGGGCAACCCGACCTCTCCCTCCCTCTCCCGGGCCGCCCTCCGTGCTCCCCCCTCAGATGTTTAGTGAGCAGCATCCAGGGAGGGAGCACTGTATACAACATACCTCCCTGGCTCCAAGCGCTGCTCTCTCGCCGCCGGTCTTTTTCTCTCTGCATACACACTTATACACACGCTGCTTCCTGTTTAGCCGGAAGCAGCGTATGAATACGCGAGTAGGCAGATGGGAGAAGACCGGCGACGAGAGAGCAGCGCTTGGAGCCAGGGAGGTATGTTGTATACAGCGCTCCCTCCCTGGCTGCTGCTGCTGCTCACTATACATCTGAGGGGGGAGCACGGAGGGCGGCCCGGGAGAGGTTGGGTTCCCCCCCCCCCCCCGCGGCTACGGTGCTTCCCCCCTCCATTATGGGGGACAGCTACCTATCTAACCTATCCTGGGGGGCACCTACCTAATCTAACCTACGCTGGGGGGCAGCTACCTATCTAACCTATCCTGGGGGGCACCTACCTAATCTAACCTACGCTGGGGGGCAGCTACCTATCTAACCTATCCTGGGGGGCACCTACCTAATCTAACCTACGCTGGGGGGCAGCTACCTATCTAACCTATCCTAGGGGGGCACCTACCTAATCTAATCTACGCTGGGGGGCACCTACCTAATCTAACCTACACTGGGGGCAGCTACCTATCTAACCTATCCTGGGCGGCACCTACCTAATCTAACCTACGCTGGGGGGCAGCTACCTATCTAACCTATCCTGGGGGGCACCTACCTAATCTAACCTACGCTGGGGGGCAGCTACCTATCTAACCTATCCTGGGGGGCACCTACCTAATCTAATCTACGCTGGGGGGCACCTACCTAATCTAACCTACACTGGGGGGCAGCTACCTATCTAACCTATCCTGGGGGGCACCTACCTAATCTAACCTACACTGGGGGGCAGCTACCTATCTAACCTATCCTGGGGGGCAGCTACCTAATCTAACCTACGCTGGGGGGGCAGCTACCTAATCTAACCTACACTGGAGTGCAGCTACCTATCTAACCTATACTGGGGGGCACCTACCTAATCTAACCTACACTGGGGGGCAGCTACCTATCTAACCAACACTGGGGGGCAGCTACCTATCCTGGGGGGCACCTACCTAATCTAACCTACGCTGGGGGGCAGCTACCTAATCTAACCTATACTGGGGGGCACTTACCTAATATAACCTACACGGGGGGGCAACTACCTATCTAACCTATACTGGGGGGCACCTACCTATTCTAACCTACACTGGGGGGCAGCTACCTATCTAACCTACACTGGGGGGCAGCTACCTATCTAACCTATACTGGGGGGCACCTACCTAATCTAACCTATGCTGGGGGGCAGCTACCTATCTAACCTATACTGGGGGGCACCTGTCTAATCTAGCCTATACTGGAAGGGGGGGGGGGGCAGCTACCTAATCTAACCTATACTGGGGGGCACCTACCTATCTAACGTATACTGAGGGGAACATACCTATCTAACCTATACTGGGGGGCAGCTACCTATCTAACCTATACTGGGGGGGCAGCTACTTATCTAACCTATACTGGGGGCACTTATCTAACCTGTATTGGGGGCACCTACCTACCTAGCTAGCCTATACAGGGGACAACTATACTGGCTACCTATATTGGAGACACCTATGGGGGGGCGCAATTTTTACACCCTCGCCCTGGGTGCATTTTAGCCTAGAAACTGCACTGCCCTTGACCCAACGCTGTGTGCCACAGATGACACCACTTGCCTTTCATCTTCATGGTGTAATGGACAACGGGGCAGCTGCGGCGAACAGCACCGCCGCCGCAGCTGCCTCCGCGCTTCTGCCTGACCTCCCGGCGTATAGGACGCCGAGGACGGAACGTTCGTTGTCTCAAAGGGTCACCGTCTCTTTGGCGGGCGCGCGCACAGACGGGACCTTCATGCTAGGAGGAGGCTCGTCAGCTGACCTGTTGGTCGGCTGACGTCAGAGGAGTCTCACGGCGCCCAGGATTGGCTGATTGCAGGGGGCGTGCCAGTGAGGTCTCCTCTGCTTCTTAAGCCTCCGGGCTTCATTCAAGCACTGTCTGCTGTCGTGAATACTTTCGTGTTAGCGTTTAGACCTTAGACTAGATCCCAGGTGTTAAAACCAAGGACTTCACACCTAGACTAGGAGATTGTTATATTGTATTGATTATCTGTGTATGATTCTGGCTATACTCTGACCTTGCATCTGCTCACTGATTCTGTACTTCTGCCTGTATGACTTGTTGCTGAACCTCTGCCTGTTTACCAGTTATCCTTTGCCTCACAATTTTGTACTTCTGCCTATCTGACTTGTTGCTGAACCTCTGCCTGTTTACCCGTTATCCTTTGCCTCACGATTCTGTACTGATACTTATCTCTCTGTTGCAGAACTTAGCCTGTCTGACCACTCTGTCCTCACCAGTGGACCTAGCCTCTGGTGAGGGATTCTTAGTATAGAATCACCTGCTCCTCAGGTGATCAATATTTGCAGTACTGTTTGTAACTCCTGCTCCTCAGGTGTTCACTAGCCTGCAGTACAGTCTTAATCACCAGCTCCTCAGGTGATCATTAGTTGCAGTACTGTTTGTAACTCCTGCTCATCAGGTGTTCACTAGCCTGCAGTACAGTCTTAATCACCTGCTCCTCAGGTGATCATTAGTTGCAGTACTGTTTGTAACTCCTACTCCTCAGGTGTTCACTAGCCTGCAGTACAGTCTTAATCACCTGCTCCTCAGGTGATCATTAGTTGCAGTATTGTTTGTATCACCTGCTCCTCAGGTGTCCTCTAGGCTGCAGTACCGTCTTATTCACCTGCTCATCAGGTGATCACTAGGTTGCAGTACAGTCTGAATCACCTGCTCCTCGGGAAATTCTATCTCTTCAGTATCAGTATCTCCAGCTTGCTGGGGCTTGTACGCTATTATACAGTCAGTGTACTGATTGTACCTCACCAGCCCCTCTGGTGAGGTCTCGCCAAACTATTATATTATGGTTGCACCAAGCACTACACTCTTAGCACCCTTTTGGCTATACTAGTATTATTGGTGATTCTGCAGATCACCACATAATCAGGTATAGCGTCTGCATTATTAGTGATTCTGCAGATCACCAAATAATCAGACATCTGAGTTGCTACACCCAACTGTTACAGAACAGCAGACCAGAAAAATATGGAGACACTCTGCAACCGGGTCGATGTGTTAGCCACTACTGTTAATGAACTCATTAAAATGGTTAATGCACAACAGACTCAGATTGAACAACTGACTGAGTCAGTTAACCGCTTACTAGACCCTAATGCACGAGTGTCACCCCCTTCTGTGATCGAACCGAGGGTGCCCCCCCCTGAGAAATTCTCGGGGCATCGCTCGGATTTTTGTAATTTTAAGCATAGATGTTTATTATATTTTGAATTAAGACCCATCTCTTCTGGTACAGAAGGTCAGAGGGTCACCTTCATTACGACATTGTTGTCTGGAGATTCGCAGTCCTGGGCTTAAAGTCTTCCTACTGGGCATGAGGCCTTGGTTTCAGTGACAGAATTCTTTAAAGCTATGGCTGTGATTTACGATGATCCCGATTTGGCAGTAACTTCTGAAAGGAAGTTAAAGACCTTCAGGCAGGGACACAATCCAGTTGAAATTTACGCAGCTGAGTTCAGGAGATGGGCGGTGTCAGCCAGGTGGGGGCAGTACGCACTCTTAGACTGCTTTTTATCAGGATTGTCTGATGCGGTAGCTGACCTCATGTTGGGTCATCCAGAACCCAAGTCCCTGGATGAGGCCATATCCTTGGCCATCAAAATTGATAGGCGAGTTCGCTACCAGAAACAAACTCGTACTAAAGCCTCAGGGAAGTTCTCTTGTACTTTCTCAGCTCCTACGCCTTCCTCTCCACCCACTGACGAGCCAATGCAGATTGGACATGCCAAGCTTTCAGAGATTGAGAAGAATAGAAGGCGGGTAGAGAAATTATGTTTGTATTGCGCCGACAAAGGGCATATGGTTTCTGCTTGTCCCAAGAAGGCGGAAAACTCTATCGCCTAGGAGTAGCTGGAGGTACTACCCTAGGCAATCCAGTCTTACCTCTAAATAATAAACGTGTGTTGCTTCCATGCTCTATCACTTGGGAGCGTCAGGTTCACACTACCCAGGCTTTTATAGACTCGGGTTCCGCGGTTAATGTCATGTCTAAAAAATTTGCTGATCAGTTTGGGTTTCCTTTGACTCCTGTGGGTCAACAGACTAAGATTACGGCTGTGGACGATTCCCTACTGCCGCTTACCATCACTCAGACTCCTGTATTGTTGTGTCAGATTGGGGTTTTGCACAAAGAACAAACACAGTTTTTGGTACTTGAGATGTCCACTTCCACTGTCATCCTAGGGATGCCGTGGTTAAAGAAGCACTCTCCGGACATTGATTGGAGTACCAGACAGTTGATAAGTTGGTCTCCATACTGCCATGTTCACTGTCTGGAGCAGGTTCCTCTCGCGGCTACTGAATTACAAGTGGATGAAGCTGCTGAGCAGGATTCGGAACCCTCTGAGGAGGAGGTCGGGGTAGATTGGGCTTCTGAGTTAGCCCCTTTTCAACAGGAGATTCCTGAAGGAAAACCGGAGGGGTTCTTTTTGTTCCCCTCCAGTTTAGATTTAAAGTGTTACAGACATTTCATGCTCATAAAAGTGCTGGTCACCCTGGGGTGGTTCGTACCCAGGAGCTATTAAGTCATAGTGTGTGGTGGCCCTCAATCAATTCTGACTGTAGAGAGTTTGTAGGAAGCTGCCCTGTTTGTGCCAGGAGCAGTGGCGTAGCTTAGGAGCTGTGGGCCCCGATGCAAGTTTTACATTGGGGACCCCCAAACACTCTATTCATAACAATTGATATGGCGCACCAAAACCTGCCAATGGCAACTACAGTGTCAGAGGTGCAAAAAGGGAATAGGGAGCAGGTTGTTAATGATCACTACTATTCAAAGTATCTATAAAAGTGATTATTATGAGCACAGGACCAATAGAGAGCTAATACTGAAGTTCAGGGATGGCTCTACGGGGCCCCTCTGGCCCAAGGGCCCTGATGTGGTTGCAACCTCTGCACCCCCTATTGCTACGCCCCTGGCCAGGAGCAAGACGTCTAGACGGGCTCCTGCAGGTACTTTGCAGGCACTCCCAGTGCCCGAGGAACCTTGGAGATTTGGTGTGGATTTCCACTCGGCATCTGTCCTTATGGCAGCCCTCTGTTAAATTGGGTCCCAAATTTATAGGGCCCTATCCTGTTTCTAAGAAAGTGAATAATGTTACCTACATGGTGTCGCTCCCACCCAGTTTCAGGGGTGGTAGGATGTTTCACGTGTCACTTTTAAAACCTGCTGCGTATGTAGATTCCACTTCCCCCCTGGTCCACTGGCGAGGGTATGGTACAGAAGAGAGATCTTGGGTACCAGTCTCTCGCATGCATGCGGAGGAACTCAGGGAGGAGTTTCATAGGTTGCATCCAGATAGGCCGGGTGGTGCGTGTTCGGAGTCCATGCCTAGAGGGGGGGTACTGTAATGGACAACGGGGCAGCTGCGGCAAACAGCACCGCCGCCGCAGCTGCCTCCGTGCCTCTGCCCGTCCTCCCAGCATCTAGGACGCCAAGGACGGAGCGTTCGTTGTCTCAAAGGGTCACCATCTCGCGCGGGCGCGCCCACAGACGGGACCTTTATGCTAGGAGGAGGCTCGTCAGCTGACCTGTTTGTCGGCTGACGTCAGAGGAGTCTCACGGCGCCCAGGATTGGCTGATTGCAGGGGACGTGCCAGTGAGGTCTCCTCTGCTTCTTAAGCCTCCGGGCTTCATTCAGGCACTGTCTGCTGTCATGAATACTTTCGTGCTAGTGCTCAGACCTTAGACTAGATCCCAGGTGTTGAAACCAAGGACTTCACACCTAGACTAGGAGATTGTTATATTGTATTGATTATCTGTGTATGATTCTGGCTATACTCTGACCTTGCATCTGCTCACTGATTCTGTACTTCTGCTTATCTGACTTGTTGCTGAACCTCTGCCTGTTTACCCGTTATCCTTTACCTCACGATTTTGTACTTCTGCCTATCTGACTTGTTGCTGAACCTCTGCCTGTTTACCCGTTATCCTTTGCCTCACGATTCTGTACTGATACTTATCTCTCTGTTGCAGAACTTAGCCTTTCTGACCACTCTGTCCTCACCAGTGGACCTAGCCTCTGGTGAGGGATTCTTAGTATAGAATTACCTGCTCCTCAGGTGATCATTATTTGCAGTACTGTTTGTAACTCCTGCTCCTCAGGTGTTCACTAGCCTGCAGTACAGTCTTAATCACCGGCTCCTCAGGTGATCATTAGTTGCAGTACTGTTTGTAACTCCTGCTCATCAGGTGTTCACTAGCCTGCAGTACAGTCTTAATCACCTGCTCCTCAGGTGATCATTAGTTGCAGTACTGTTTGTAACTCCTACTCCTCAGGTGTTCACTAGCCTGCAGTACAGTCTTAATCACCTGCTCCTCAGGTGATCATTAGTTGCAGTATTGTTTGTATCACCTGCTCCTCAGGTGTCCTCTAGGCTGCAGTACCATCTTAATCACCTGCTCCTCAGGTGATCACTAGGCTACAGTACAGTCTGAATCACCCGCTCCTCGGGAGATTCTATCTCTTCAGTATCAGTATCTCCAGCTTGCTGGGGCTTGTATGCTATTATACAGTCAGTGTACTGATTGTACCTCGCCAGCCCCTTTGGTGAGGTCTCGCCAAACTATAATATTACGGTTGTACCAAGCACTACACTCTTAGCACCCTTTTGGCTATACTAGTATTATTGGTGATTCTGCAGATCACCACATAATCAGGTATAGCGTCTGTATTATTGGTGATTCTGCAGATCACCAAATAATCAGACATCTGAGTTGCTAACCATTACACATGGTACAGTTTGGGTATCGCCTTTTTTGAGAAATAATTGTGGCCTGGTATCTTCCACTGTGGTCTCCCAAGTGCCAAAAATTTTCGGAAGGCCTCAGAGTCCACCAGCTGGTATGGCAACAGCTGGTGAGCTAACAGTTCTGCCAAGCCATCTGTCAGACGCCGGGCAAGCGGATGACTGGCAGACATTGGCTTCTTCTGCTCAAACATTTCTCTCACGGACACCTGGCTGCTGCTGTGGGCAGAGGAGCAGGAACCGCTCAAGGTGAGAGGCGGAGTGGAGGAGGGTGGCTGTGAAGGTGCAAGGGAGAAAGCGGCTGAAGATAATGCACCTGAAGGAGGAAGAGGAGAAAGAGGGTGGCTTTGCTTTTGTGTGCTGCTTTTCCTCAGGTGGTCTTCCCATTGCAATTTGTGCTTTTTCGTCATGTGCCTTCGTAAGGCAGTTGTCCCTACGTGGGTCTTGGCCTTTCCACGGCTCAATTTTTGGTGGCAGAGAGTACAGATGGCATTGCTCTCATCTGAGGTAGACACACGGCATCAGCAGCTGACTTTGAAGGGCATGTTGGCTGGCTGTCCATAGGTGGCAATACATGCTGCCGGACACTGACACGAGCTGTTTGTGATGACGAGCTTCCCCTGCTTCTTTCAGCAACTCGTCTCCTCCTACTCCTCTCTTACTCCCCCTCCGAACTGTCCCCCTGTTCATCTCCTCTATTGGGAAATCACGTGACATCCATATCATCAGAATCATCATTATAATCATCCTCCACAGTTTCGCTTGTATCAGACACCTCCAAAACTGCACCAACAGCAGGTACTTCATCCTCCTCCTCACACCCTATGTCCATAGTGACGCCTAACTCACACATATGAGGTGGTTTAACTTGCTTAGCGCCTTTATCTTGTTGTAACAATAATGACTGTGAATCAGTTAATTCCCCACCAAACAACTCCTGTGAAGTGTCAAATGTAGTGGATGTGGTGCTTGTAGTAGCGCTGGTGGCTGCGGAAGATGAGGTGTTCTGTGTTAAATACTCGACTACGTCCTGACAATCTTGGAAGTTGATGGCACGTGCCTTCTTCTGAGCGCTGTATTTTGGTCCCGGGCCGCACGAAATCATGTCAGCATGACCTCGAACAGACCTGCCGGGTGGCCTGCCTTTGGCTCTTCCTCTGCCTGTTGTTTTGTCCATATTGGGGGGGATGAAGTGAAAGGTATGCACTGCCACTGACTTGACTAATAGAATGTGCAGTCACACAGGTGCATTGAAAGGTATGCAGTGACTGGTATTACAATACAATGTGCAGCTGTCAGGTATGCACGGACTGGTATATAAAACAGTGTGCGGTCACACAAGTGCAGTGAACAGGTATGCACGTACTGGTATCACAAATGTGCAGCTGTCACATACACAGGTGCAGTGAACAGTTATGCAGTGACTGATATATAAAAATTGTGCGCTGTCACACAGGTGCAGTCAACAGGTATGCAGTGACTGGTATGAATACAATGTGCAGCTGTCACCCACACAGGTGCAGTGAACAGTTATGCAGTGACTGGTATATAACACTACATGCTGTCACGCAGATGTAGTGAACATGAACAGGTATGCATGGACTGGTATTACAAATGAGCAGCTGTCACACACACAGGTGCAGTGAACAAGTATGCAGTGACTGGTATATAAAACAGCATGCGGTCACACAGGTGCAGTGAACAGGTATGCAGTGACTGCTATATAACACTGCGTGCTGTCACGCATGTGCCGTGAACAGGTATGCAGTGACTGGTATCAATGCAATGTGCAGCTGTCACATACACAGGTGCAGTAAACAGTTATGCAGTGACTGGTATAAAACACCGCGTGCTGTCACGCAGGTGCAGTGAACATGAACAGGTATGCACAGACTGGTATTACAAATGTGCAGCTGTCACACACACAGGTACCATGAACAGGTATGCAGTGACTGGTATATAAAACTGCGTGCAGCCACGCAGGTGCAGTGAACAGGTATGCAGTGACTGGTATCAATACAATGTGCAGCTGTCACACACAGGTGCAGTGAACAGTTATGCAGTGGCTGGTATTATATAACACTGTGTACTGTCACGCCAGTGCAGTGAACATGGACAGGTATGCACGGTCGGACCGGTATTATAAATGTGCAGCTGTCACACACAGGTGCAGTGAACAGTTATGCAGTGACTGGTATTATATAACAGTGCGTGCTGTCATGCCGGTGCAGTGAACATGAACAGGTATGCATAGTTGGACTGGTATTACAAATGTGCAGCTGTCACACACATGTGCAGTGAACAGTTATGCAGTGACTGGTATTATATAACACTGCGTGCTGTCACGCCGGTGCAGTAAACATGAACAGGTAAGCACGGTCGGAGTGGTATTACAAATATAACAAGCCTAACAACAGCCTAACTAAGCTTTCCCTAATCTCTGCAGCAACTCTCTCCCTTCTCTCACTAACTACGCAGTGTTATAATTTAAGTAGGCCTCAGTTATTTGGACTGAGTTAGTCAAAAAGGCTTGGGGAGCAGACCTGCCCTTTAAGGGGGTTTTCTCTTAGAGAGAAAATCTGCAGTTCTGTCAGCAGAACCAGAACATACCAAGAAGCTGTTCTATGGACAAGGGCACAGGTCTCCCTGACCTGTGCATGTACACCACTAGAACAATAAACATCAGCCATATTTACTAAATACCGAAATTCTTGTATGTATGTCAAAAGCCGCATTGAATATTATTCGAGTAGGTGTGTATGATGACACCACGAGTGGGTCCACCAATAGTCTGATCTAGGGGATGGCGAAGATGATGTCATATTTAACTCTTTTCTAGTCGGTATTAAAGCCCGAGTGAGCGATGAGAGCTCACTCTGCTTCTTACTTTCACACTAGCTCTAAATGCTGACTGGAACCTCTAAGTATTTCATTCTTTTCTATAATCTGATATAATGTATGCTGTACATAGGTAGTCTAGTGTAACATAAGTTAGAAAGAAGATACCTGATTGACTTCAGCAGGAAGTTTAATCAAGAAGCTTGTAACACAACATGGAGATTGGCGTGGCTAGGATATGATGAACTGTATCTATCTGTATTTCTGTTTCCTGAATAAATAACGTGAATATTGAAGAAGCCTGAGAAAGTCTATCTCCTGCTTGCTGTGTTGAGAGTCAAGTTATCTCACAGTCCGTGAGACGCAACTATAAGAAGTTGCTGGTGCCGGAAAAAGGTGATTAGAACAGTTTATAACACGCAGCACATAGAGTGATAACATGGCCGACGCTGCTGCCTTTTATAAAGGGGGGGGGGGCTCCAGGAGGGAGTGTAGCCTGATTGGCTACCATGTGTCTGCTGACTGTGATGTAGAGGGTCAGAGTTTAGCCCAATGATGTACTAAACTTGCATAAAGTTTGCGGTGCACCACACACCAGCGATGTTCGCGCGAATAAGTTCGCATGCGAAGCATTCATGCCATCTCTACCTGAGAGCACATATTGATTGGTTTTAGGCACGGGGTACAGAATGCGGGAAAAGTTAAAGTGCTAAAATTGTGTACATGTAAAAATGTCTGATAGTGATTTAAATTAATAATTCTATTCTCTCCTGTGTTAAAGAGATTATCATACTGAGTTTAAAAGTCTTCTTAACTAGTGAGCTTTTGGAAAACCCCTTCAGAACATTGATATTCAGGTAGATACCATGCCTCTCTGTCCTGGTAGTCTACATGTGTGACTGTATACCGTATTTAATTACTTTAACACTGAAGATTCATAAGTATTTCCCAACACTTTTACATTTGGGTTTATACAACCACAAACAAAAGAAGCTAAACACATTGTTTTGGGCAATCCAGATCAATAACATCTTCTCCACCTATTTAATAATGATCTCCGGGGAGTCAGGGACCCTACAGTGCACTCCATTCTGTGACCTTCCGCCTTCATCCTCAATAGGGCTCCTGCTCTCTGGGACCTGGTGGCTTGTACATAATCATGAAACATGCTGCTAGTTCAAAGAGAACAGGTGTCCACTGGAGCTGAAGATGGAAGGGCACATGAGAGAGTGCTCCAGTGGACAGGTGAGTGCGCTCCACTGCAATCACTCTGCAGCGGGATCACTATTAGATGGGGAGACCTGGAGGGTGTTTCAGCTGGCCGTCAATGTATTGCTGTGCCCCCATTCCACCCCCTTTGAGTGAGATCTTTGTGTCTGGCGCACTCAATAATGTTGATTGATTTCAGCCAGAATCGATCACTAGGGTCAAATCTGATGGGAAAATGAATTAGTGTATGGACACCTTTGCAGTAGGTTTCAAAAATCTGACAGGTTTTGGACTAATCTAAAAAAACGATAAAACTATTCCCCACCCGGATCTCTGACCCCCCATGGAAAAGCCTAAACTAAAGCAATACTAAACCAATACTCACTTTTTACCATCTTTACTACTAAAATCCCAGTCCAATCGAATGACAACACCCAAATAAGCCTCTTTTGTCTGAAATCATAGCTCAGGCTAAAATAAACTGCTCCATCTTGGAGGGGCTCACAGAGAGTGGAAAATAGATGCTACTTTTCACCAAGCATTGCTTATTAGTAGCAGGGCTTTTAGGTCTCTTTTATCCCCCTATACATTCCTAGTGGTTTGGGTCACCCCAGGCTGCTTGGTTACTCTGTTGTACTGGTCCAAGCCCTATCCCATACAGCCATATCAATCCCTGCCATGTACTGATGAGGGCCAAAAGCCCGAAACAGGCTGTCTACATGTGGGGTTGGTGTGGCTGTGTAATATTTAAAGCTATAGGCTTGCTATACATCAGCGGTTCTGAATGCTTGCCTTGCTTACAGAGGCGAAAAGGGATAATTTGCATATTCAGTAGTGGTACATTGTGGGTAATCACAAATGTTCACTTGTAGGTAGCTGAATTATTGCAAATTTCCTTCTGTTTTAAGAAGGCAAATTTCACCAAGCATTACTTTTGATGTGTGTGCCCACACTGAATTACACGTCATGGAATGGCAGAGGTTTCACATTTTATCTTAGGGTCTTAGACAAAGAAGTGTCTCTGTCTCTCTGACTGTGCATTGCCGACAATGCACAGATGCTGGAACTTAGAATGGGGTTTCGTAAACATGGCAAGGAAAAAACATTACCAAGCTTAAAGAGACACTGAAGCGGAAAAAAATATATGATATAGTGAATTGGTTGTGTACTATGAATAAATACTAGAAGATTAGCAGCAAAGAAAATATTCTCATACTTTTATTTTCAGGTATACAGTGTTTTTTCTAACATTGCATTACTTTATAATATGTTCAGATTACACAACACTCAGCATTCAAAATGAGTCTTTCAGAGCAGTCTGTGAAGTAATGACCTCTCCTCTAGCAGAGGAAAAGTAAATAGTCCAGGAACAGTTGAGATAATAAAAGTCAGATAACAGCCCTCTCCACCACTAACTTAGTCGGAGAGCTTAATGGCTTGTTTGCATAGAGATAACAACTGGAGTTTCTCAACTCTTCCTGTACTGGAAACAATTACACTGATGTATCTGATCTTAATGTTTTATTTCTTAGCTGTGCTACACATACAAATCATAATATCATCATTTTTTTTTCGCTTCAGTGTCTCTTTAAGGAAATCAGTACTTAATAGAATATGAATGCTGTCATTCTGATCTTTTGAATTCAGTAGAGTCTGAGCCATGCACTAGCAGCAAGCATGCAGCCAATGGAGGCAGATTACTTGAGCTACACATTTGATCAGGCATTGAAGGTGTTAAAAGCAGAGGGGCAGTATAATATGCTGGCAAGTATTTTTTTTTATGTAATAAATGTGTATTCCTCTTACTATAAAAGCCCTATAGGCCATTGTCACACAAGCAATTTGTGCGATAAATGCTTTCCTATGGGAAATAACAGCCAGCAACAAATCTATTAACAGCAGAATTACTTCATAGCTATCACTCTTTGCTGTATGCATTTGCAGCAGAAATTGCTGGTAATAAAATATTTTAGTAGCAGCAATTTACTGCTGTCATTGTATTACTTGGGTGACATGGATCTACTGGGCCTGTACACACAGGTAGTGCTGCTGGGTACTGCACACAGCTCAGCACTACTGCAAGCTATGGAGGTTCATATAGAGACATACAGCACCATTCTATACAAGTGAATGGAGCTGCCAGTCTCCACTGCTAGAAAATATATGCAGTTACATGGTGCTACACTGCACAGCCTAGACTGTCAACGCCACCATGTCAGTGAAGGGGCTGTGGTAGTGATGAAATAGTGTAGAGAAGTGTGTACTGCTCTGCACCACATATAGTCAGGGCCAGATTTGTATTTCTCACTGCCCAAGGCCAGTTGTCACTGGCTGGCAGCCAATTGGAGCAGTCCCTGCAGGAAGGTGGGAAGTGATTGCTGTACCCGAACTTCTCTTCCGTAGCCACCAGAAGCAGGCTGCAGCTGTGGCGGCCGCAGAAGGTGGACTGAGGCTACTGTGTGGGCTCCTGACTACCTGCCCTTGTTACTTTGGTGCCCTAGGCCATGGCCTAGGTATCCTCCCCCCAAATCCGGCCCTACATATAGTGTGAACAACTTTAAAAAAAAAGACAAAACCGTTTCACATTTAACAGAGAAGAAACAATTACAATCACTCTGTGAGCAAATCACCAAATGTATTATAATATATATTGAAACAGTCTGCATCCAGTAGATTTTAAGAATACATCTGTATATGTGACCCAAGTTAATCTTGTTACACATGATTATTCATTAAAATAAATAGACTATATGGTGTGTGCAGTGCTGTGGAAGATGTTGTCAGTGTATATATACTAATAAATAATAATATAAGTAAACTGCAAGAGGGTGTATATACATGGCCAGATTTCTGGAAAGGCCATTGCCTTGGGTGCTGAAAAGAAGAGCAGGAGGGACCGGACCTGGACAGACAAGAGAACACATGTCAATGTAAATCATCTCTTCTGGTCTGAAGCTGCACTGCTTTACCGTATATATATATATATATATAATGATTATTATTATTTATTTATAAAGCGCCAACATATTCCATGGCGCTGTACAATGTAAGAAAACAAACAAGGGATACATAATGATACAATGATATACATCAAATATGGACACTTGTACAAAATACAGAACTGGTGATTAATAGCAAATTTAACATGATGACTAAATGTATAACAGACTGCAAGCTATTAAATGAATAACATTCCAAGACATAAAAGGGTGAGAGAGCCTAGCCCTTGCGAGCTTACAATCTATATATTTATATATACTACAATCTATATATATACTAGCTGATGGCTTGGTATGTATTTGGCTGGTGTTGGCTCTGCCCACTTTTTCTAACCCTAACACACAATTACTCAATGACCTACAGTAGTTTGTGAGCTTTGCAGTTTTGACATCAATAATTTGCACTGAAATGAAACAAATCTGATTGGCGTCTCCACCCCCTTTTCTGAATTTGAACCCCAGTCACCGAATGACCAACTGTACCAGGGAAACTGTACCAGGACCACCTGTACCAGGTTTGAGGCTTGTGCCATTAACAGTGCAAGAATGGCAGCAATTAAATATTCCCCTTGAAAACCAATAGGTGATTTTTGATTGGATTTTGTAGGCTCCACCCACTTCTCTGAATACTAATCCCAGTCACCCAGTGACCAACTGTGCAAAGTTTGAGAACCCTAACATAAACAGTGTAAGAATGGCTGCAGTTTACATTTTCCCAGTGAAATTTGTATTTGTCTCCGCTCACTGATGACCCAGCATTGCCCGAGTATGTATTTGGCTGTTGTTGGCTGCACCCACTTTTTCTAACCCTAAGGGCCCGTTTCCACTATCGCGAATCCGCATGCGGGCAACGCATGCGGATCCGCACAGTCAGTAGAAGTGGATGGGACTGTTTCCACTTGTGCGTTTCCCCGCACGTTTTTCTGTGCAGAAAAAATCTGCAGGGTAGGGGCCTCAGAATTCGCCTGCGTGTGGAATGCAGGCGAATCGCACACAATGTATTTAATAGGGAAATCGCATGCGTTTTCCCCATGCGTTTTTTGCCGCGATTTCGCATGCGATTTCGCATAGGTACCCATGTTAATTCACACAGGCAGTGACATGGTTAAAATCGCATACAGCCTTACCTATGCGAAATCGCATGCGAAATCGCGGCAAAAAACGCATGCGGAATCGCACCCGCATGCGATTTGCCTGCGGTGATTCGCCGGCGATTTCGTAACGCTACAGTGGAAACGGGCCCTAACACACAATTACTCAATTACTCAATGACCAAGTTTGTTAGCTTTGTGGTCTTTGGCATCAATGATTTGCATTGAAATGAAACAAATCTTATTGGTTGTTTGTGGCCCCAACCCCTTTTCTGAATTTGAACCCCAGACACTCAATGACCAACTGTACCAGGTTTGATGCTTGTCCCATTAACAGTGCAAGACTGGCAGCAATTAAATATTCCTCTTAAAAATCAATAGGTGAATTTTGATTGGCTTTTGTAGGCTCTACCCACTTTTCTAAATATTAATCCCAGTCACCCAGTGACCAACTGTGCAAAGTTTGAGAACCCTACCATTAACAATGTAAGAATGCTGCAGTTTACATTTTCCCAGTGAAACTTGTATTTGTCTACGCCCCTTTTTTGGTTATGGGGATAAAAAGTATCCTATATGTTATTCCAGGTAGTATACAATGTGTGGGCCAAATTTCATTCAATGCAATTCAATGTCTAAATGCAAATAGATCTCAAAAAACTTATATTGAAAAATATACTTTATGTGCATCATAAACAATTGAACACTTACTGTAAGGTGTCTTTACATCAGGTGACTTGGCGGCTGATCGACCATCCGATTTTCTTTATTATAATCATATTGGATGAAAATTGGTGCCACCAAGTATATGCCTGACCAACAATGCGACCAATTTCGGCCATGAAATTGATTGCATAGTTAATCGCACATGCTGCAAGATGTTGGGCCGACTTGCTCGATCGGGTGCATGGTAGGAATGGTGTGCAATTTTGAAATGATCAACAAACGCGACAAAACTCACGGTGCTGTCCCCCTAATGATAAATGTCCCCCCCTGGTGCCCAGGTGCAATGTATACACTACCTTTCCTCTGCCTTGGCTTGTCCCTGCAGGCTCCAGAGCATTCCGCTATGCATACATGTGCGTCCCATGTGGTTACCTAGTAAGGGGCGTGCGTATGACATCAGACGTCATACACGCGGCCACGTTACTAGATTGCCCCCCTTTTTTCCCCCCTATGGGGATGATGTGCTGGGGGGGTCTGATCTCTCCTGCATGCTGTGGGTGGCGGGGGGGGGGGGCACCTCAAAGCCCCCCTCCGCGGCGAAATTCCCCCCCTCCCTCTCCTACCTGCTGCCTCCCCCGGTGATCGGGGCTGCACAGGACGGCTATCCGTCCTGTGCAGCCAGTGACAGGACGTCCCCTGTCACATGGCGGCGATCCCCGGCCGCTGATTGGCCGGGGATCGCCGATCTGCCTTACGGCGCTGCTGCGCAGCAGCGCCGTACAAATGTAAACAAAGCGGATTATTTCCGCTTGTGTTTACATCTAGCCTGCGAGCCGCCATCGGCGGCCCGCAGGCTATTCACGGAGCCCCCCGCCGTGATTTGACAGGAAGCAGCCGCTCGTACGAGCGGCTGCTTCCTGATTAATTAGGCTGCAGCTGGCGACGCAGTACTGCGTCGCTGGTCCTGCAGCTGCCACTTTGCCGACGCACGTTATGAGTGTGCGGTCGGCAAGTGGTTAAGTTTTGTCTCAAACAAGATACCATACAATGATTACCTGACTAGAAAACAAAGAGTATCCAGAAGGACCTGGGAGAGCAGAGCTGCGTGTAACAAAGAGTTGTATTCACTAGCTGTTGCTAAAGTTGCCTAATTGTACAACATGCATTACCTACTCAGTGTAGGAACTGTAAAATTGCTGTGCATTTCCTCTGCACAGAAATTTTACCAACAGTTAGTGAATAAACCAGGCTGGGAAGTGCACTGCAAACACTGATTAAACAGCAAGCATTGCACAATTAGCCTGATCTGAATTACTAGGGTAACTTGCAGTATGCAAGTAGTGCACCTTGCATTACCCTAGTGATTCTCGCGTTACCTGGGTGATGCCGGATATGCTAATGCAACACAACACAATGAGCTATGTGTACTCAGAATAGGTAACTGTAAAATTGCTGTGTGTGCTCACTGCACATGGCAACTTTACCTATACTTAGTGAATATATACCCCTATGCTTCTATACACATGCACATTGTAAAAACCCAATTGTTTTATTTTTATTTTTTTTCAATTGTATTTATCTGTGATTGGTGGAGCACATAGAAAATGAAGATTGGGCTCCAAAAAAGTATGCGAAGCAATGGAAGAAACCATACAAAAAACATGTTTGAAGTAATTAGGCTGACCAATACTTATAGTCAAGTGTACAAGACCATCCAGTGGCAGTTTCCTGCTACCAAATATAAGGTTAATAGATAATGCTAGTGTTAACCAAAGTACTTACGGTGGACCGATTTCCAACATTTACAACCTGCATATATAATAGCCATTGTACCAGTAGGAGGATAATTGGTCAACCTAGGGAAAAAAAAAGATGTATCTGCCCCATTATGAAGGAGTCACAAAAGCAAAGATTGCCATGCACTATACAATGGCCCTATTTACTGGCCCCTTTAGCGCCAGCCAACTATAAGCATGTGCCTACCATACCTAAAGGTAAATCTGACCCTGACTGTTGTATAAAATGGGGGCAGCTGTACAGCTGTACGTGGAAGACAGGGGTTGTTGAATAAGGAAAGTGAGTGACATGATACAGCTGGCATAAAGCTGTACAAATAACAAATCATTCAGTACCTAATACACTTTAATATATAAGCTCTGGAGTGGCTTGTCAGTGTTCTAGATCAGGGAATCGTTCATCTGAAAACAGCTGACAGCAAATGTCTGCGTTCATCATGACATACTGTAACAAGCATTAGCTGCACTATTACATACAATACATATCCAAAACAATCTCAGGTGACATTCAATGCTTTTTATAACAACAGATATAATCAGTGTATGCAGATAAAGCACTGTCTAGGCCAGGTAATGTATGATCAAACTTATGTGAAAGCACAGAATGCACTCTGTCACCAATTCTGTTCGTATATGGCTCAAAATTCTGTGCAGTGGCCGTATGGATTAACCATTGCAAGTAATGTCTTAAAGCTAATGGGAACCCATTTAGAAATAAAAAAGTCAGATACTCACCTAAGGAGAGGGAAAGGGAAGGTGCCCGGTCCCGCTCAGGATCCCCCGTAGCAGTATTCGACCAGTTCGGTCAAATACTGCCACTTCTGCTGCCGAAGGGAGGTTTCGGAAGTCTTCGCATGCGCGAGCGTCCTCTATGATGCACTCACGCGTGTCTATGACGCACTCGCGCGTGGACTCGGCTCCAGAAGACTTCCGAAGTCCTCCGCGGCGGGGGATTTGAACGGAGGATCCTGAGGGCACCAGGAGAGAAGAGGGAAGGCTCATTAGGACTCAGAGTCGTCCCTCTCCTTAGGTGAGTATCTGACTTTTTTTTTTTAGGAGGGGTAACATTGGCTTTAAAGCAGCAGGGACAGCCATACTATCCCAGGAAAAAAACACATATATAAGTAGATAAATACTTGTTTTACTTACATAACATGTATTGTACTGTCTGCATTTTGATTTCAGAGAAATCTGTTCCAGGCATTTTCCATCTTTACTGTCTCTGACTGAAGCCAATCCTGATATAATTTCCTCCCTTACTCTTTTTTCTCCTGCCTGAAATGGTGTATTAATTGCCAGCCCTCCTCCTCACTGAGTTCTGTAGAAACTGCACTGTCATAACTAGCTTGCTTTGTAAACACATGTGAGCACAACATAGATCATATTTCAGAGCTTCTGCAGAGGGATGAGGTGTATTTTCCTTCTCAGCCTCCCGTCAAACCTCACTGCCCTCAGCCAATCAGTGAGGAGCAGGAAAAGGGAGGGTGTTGCTGCACATGAAAAGTGAGTCACAACATATTTGGCCTAGGGGCACACAACGTATAAATCCAGCCTCTTTACGGTTTATATTGGAATGCTTGCAATGCAGGATCAGGCTACATAATACATTGGAATACATAAAAAACGTAGCGCAGTGGGTAAATGGAATTTGATTTTATGGCTGACAATCCTGCTATAAAACAAGCAGTCAGGTCATATCCATGCTATTTATTATCAAAGCACTGATTTCTCACAATACTGATAATAATAATTGAACAATTACTAGTAAGTATGTAAGCTGACTTGGACTGAATTAACTGAATGCGCATATTTACAAAAATACTATAAACATCTCTATATATAATAGAGTAAGTGCCTCAACCTTCAAGCAAGAAGAAGAAGTAGCGCCCTGCCCCCAGGGCCGGTCCAAGCAAGAAGAAGGGGCTGGCCCAAGCAAGAAAAAGAAGTAGTGTCATATCAAACCAAGGGCAAAGAGGGATAATTTGCATATTTAGTAGCAGTGCATTGTGGGCAACCACAAATGTTCACTTATAACTGAATTATTGCAGATTTGCTTCTGTTTTAAGAAGGAAAATTACACCAAGCTTTGCTTTTTTTTAGTAGGAGGGCTTTTTGGTCTCTTTTATCCTTCTATACATTCTTAGTAGTTTGGGTCACCCTGAGCTGCTTGGTTACTCTGTTGTACTGGTCCAAGCCCTATCTCATACAGCCTTATCAATCCCTGCTATGTACTGATGCGGACCAAATGGCTGAAATAGGCTGTCACATGTGGGTTTGATATGACTGTGTAAAACTTAAAGCTATAAGCTTGCTTGAATTACTAAGGGTGAAAAGGAATAATTTGCATATTTAGTAGTGGTGCATTGTGGGTAATCACAAATGTTCACTTATAGCTGAATTATTGCAGATTTTCTTCTGTTTTAAGAAGGCAAATTACACCAAGCTTTGTTTTTTTCAGTAGGAGGTCTTTTTGGTCCCTTTTATCCCCCTATACATTCCGAGTGGTTTGGGTCACCCTGAGCTGCTTGGTTAGTCTGTTGTACTGGTCCAAGCCCTATCTCATACAGCCATATCAATCCTTGCCATGTACAGATGAAGATCAAAAGTCTGAAACAGGCTGTCACATGTGGGTTTGATATGGCAGTGTAAAATTTAAAGCTATAGGCTTGCTATACACCAGTGGCTCTGGATGTTTGCTTGGCTTACTAAGGGTGAAAAGGAATTATTTGCATATTTAGTAGCAGTGCATTGTGAGTAGCCACAAATGTTCACTTATAGCTGAATTATTACATATTTCCTTCTGTTTTAGGAAGGCAAATTACACCAAGCTTTGCTTTTTTTTAAGTAGGAGGTCTTTTTTGTCCCATTTATCCCCCTATACATTCCGAGTGGTTTGGGTCACCCTGAGCTTTTTGGTTACTCTGTTGTACTGGTCCAAGCCCTATCTCATACAGCTGTATCAATCCCTGCCATGTACTGATGAGGACCAAAAGTCTGAAACAGGCTGTCTACATGTGGGTTTGATATGACTGTGTAAAATTTAAAGCTATATGCTTGCTATAGACCAGTAGCTCTGGATGCTTGCTTGGCTTACCAAGGGGGAAAAGGGGTGATTTGCATATTTAGTAGCAGTGCATTGTGGATAACCACAAATGTTCACTTATAGCTGAATTATTGCAGATTTCCTTCTGTTTTAAAAAGACAAATTACACCAATACACTGTGCGGCATTACAGGAAGTGACGACAGTGGAACGCACGATGGAACAGGTGAGTCATCCCCGCCCGCTGCGTCTTACTAATAGTGGCGGCTGCTACTGTGCTTAAGCAGGAGGGGGAGCGCACATGGGGGACCCAGGTGAGGGGGGGTTCCTGCTGAGCTTAAGCAGGAGGGGGAGCGCACATGGGGGACCCAGGTGAGGGGGGGGGTTCCTGCTGAGTTTAAGCCGGAGGGGGAGTGCACATGGGGGACCCAGGTGAGGGGTGGGGGGTTCCTGCTGAGCTTAAGCTGGAGGGGGAGTGCACATGGGGGACCCAGGTGAGGGGGGGATTCCTGCTGAGCTTAAGTTGGAGGTAGAGCACACATGGGGGACCCAGTTGAGGGGGGGTCCAACCCCCCTCCCCGCCGCTGTGCCCAATACCCCCTTCCTGCCCTCTACCCTCTTATGCAGCGTATGCTACGCCGCGGGTCGGCTAGTGGAAATATAAAAAAGCAATAGGGAACAAAACCACACAAAGTTTCTCTCTGGGCCTGATGCAATTCCAAGTAATGAAAGCCTTGTCCCACATAAGTATCCCAGCGGCTTGCATCGCACATAAGCTACTGGCTAATTCAAGTTTTGAATTAATTCTTCCTATCCCTGAGCAGATTCTAACTCACCTCTGGACCCTTGTTCAATTAACTTTTTATCCTAAGCTTTCTCCTAGGTGATATTTTAACAGCTCATCAATAAAATGCCTTTTAGGCCACCACCAACCAAGAAAATATGGTTCTTTGTCACCTAGTTTTTTAATACGTTTTTGATTGACAGAGTGCAAAAGTTATTTTAAACAGAAGATAAAAAATGATCTTCTAGGAAAAACATTTAGGAGAAAAAGTGAATTGAATGAAGGATCCAGCATGTTAAATCAATTGACCTGAGCATTAGCAAAGTAGGGTGCATACTTTTCTATCCTCTCCTTTACACTTCTTTTCTTCAGAAAACCAAGCAGCTCGGGGTGACCCAAACCACTAGGAATGTATACGGGGCTAAAAGAGACCAAACACCCTCCTACTAAAAAACAATGCGTGGCGTAATTGGCCTTTGCAAGTTTCCTTCTGTTTTAAGAAGGCAAATTACACCTAGCACTTCTTTTCTTCTAGTCTTTTTTTCCATTTTTATGCCTTTCTTCCTGATTGCACAGCTGCCCTCTGCACATTTGTCCCTAATGCAATAACTCCAAAGCACCACTAGACGCAGCGTAAAGTACGTTTAAATCTCCCACCAGAGCACCCTATGGTCCAATAAAAGTTCTTCCTGAGGAAGATTCCCATTGGACAGATTGAAATACTAATGGGTATTCCTGGTGGCACATTCAAAGATGGGATTGTAATGAGGCTCTTTTCTCTCTACTATTTAGAAACCCTGACAAAAGCATCTTTGAATTTGCTGCTTGTTTCCTACTGATGCACTCATTTCTATGATTTTCTGATTTACTGACATTCCACGCACATCCCTAAACACCTTTTGCATGCCCATGATCTTGGGGCAACTCACACAGGTGTTATTATGGTGTTGCTAGGATCTGAAATGATCTGAGACACTCTCGGGAATGAATGAAGAAGATGTAATGTGTGCTGGGGCAAGGAGTGAACATTGTCATGACAGATAGTGGGCGGGGCCACACACTGTATGTGAACCTAGCAGAGGTGTAAATAGAGATAAATGGGCCAAGAAGTCACAAATCCAGCAAGCACTCCAAGTTAGGCTAAGCAATGGGAAATCTGCTTAGCCTTTTGTGTGCTAGATTGTCGACAACACTAGCGTAAAGTCATACTAATTATTTGCTTGCTGAGATAAGGTGTTAGAATGGTATAGTTGTGTGACATGCATACGTGTTAAGGTCCGTACACACGTCAAACATGTACACAACCACATGACCAACACACGACCAACACGACAAACCGTACGTCTTGACCTTTATATCCACACATCCTGATGGCTAAACAACCAACTCATTTACATAACGCTCACGCAAGCAGAATGATGGACTACACATTCAAAACAATTACAAGTCGTTCAAACGCACCAACTGCACATACCAACATAGACCAACATAGATCCGACAGTTGGATCGAGCAAACCACCTCTTATCAGTTGCTCATCAAGTCATTTTTTGCACGCGCACACATGCCTGATTGTCATCCGGCAAACTAAAGTCAGACGATAATCAGGCTGCAAGTTGGTCCTTGTATACTTATCTTAATACCGCCGCCTGTCAGCTGGGCGCAGGGTGAGCCGAATGAAGAGCCGAATTTCAGCGGTGTTAAATTCCATTCCACTTCTGATTTGTAGCAGCTCGGAGGGAGAATTGCCAGAACCTCACATTACCCTTGCGTGTGGTGCACACTATAGAGCACCAAAACCCTCTGCTTCTTTGTGACATAGACGATTAAGCATTTTGTTCTTAACAAGTAATTTTACTTTTTTTTTAACAATTTTTTTTTTTAATTATTTGTTTAAAAAAAAAAAGACAAAACAAAGACACAGGTTAATAACAAGAAAAATGCGTTAACCACTACACCAAAATAATATAAGGCAACTTTCAATATACTGTACTTCCCTTAATATATAAATAACTAGAACCTTATAGATATTTAGTAAACGGGAAAACAATGTTAGTTTCAGCAGACTCATACACCAAAAATGTATTCTTACAGATAATTTTGGAGTAAGGTCATCCTCCTGCTTTTTAGCATGGGAAGGATCTCTTCCTTGTTTTGTTTCCCAACAAACACAACTATAATGAGGTAAATTAGACCCAATATGTTTAAATTACCATATAGCTAATAGCCTCAATTCACTTTAATCATAAAGTTGACTACTGAAAAGGTCCATAAAATACATCTGAGACTTAAGTGATAGTATGTAGAAGAAAAAAGGAAAACGGTAAGTATGAATTACAGAAAGAAGAATGTAAGAAAAAGAAGCCTCTCCTGCCTAGTCTCCTTTTGAGGGGCTCGATTCACAAAGCCGCGCTAATGCATAACACGGCCGGGCTATGCGTGTAGCGTGCAATGATACTCCCGCAAAGTTTTACGCACGTGAAGTTTTACACACGCGGGCAAACAAAGCTCTTCGCGTGTTAACACAACACAATAATGAGCGCATTATGCCACGTTAACGCGTGAAGAGCTTTGTTAGCGCGGGTGTGTAAATCTGTGCACGTGTAAACCTGTGCGTGCAACATGCATAGCACAGCCGTGCTATGCATAAGTGCAGTTTTGTGAATCGAACCCGTGGACTGTTAGCTCTTCTGCACCTAACCAGGGTGCCCAAATGTTGTCAAATTTGTGGGGAAAATTTCAGCTTAAGGGACAGCGTGGGGACAGTTTCTACTTAGGTAAATAAGCCTATGTAATTGAACTGCTTTATTGATGGCCTTTAAGCAAGTTGATTTAGTAGGTGCAGAAAATCCTGACCATTTCAAGAATATTTATCTTCTGGTATAGATGCATAAAGATTTTACTTACAATTGACCATATTTTTTAAAAAAATATTTCACACAATAGCCCCAGGAGAATAGTTTCAGGCACAACTTGTGTTTTAAGTGTGTTAAAGAGGAACTGTAAACAGAAAAACAGTTTTTTTTTCTTTATTCCAGCAGTTGTAACTGTTATACAGTGAAGGCTGTAACCACCTTTTTTTTCTTTTAACTGACTGATGTCATTAGAAGGCGCCCAATGCCAGTGTGGAGAGAAGTGCAGTTAGGGAACTAGGAGGCTAGTGGTTGGTTGGTTTGTCTGTCTGTCTGTCTGTCTGTCTGTCTGTCTGTCTGTCTGTCTGTCTGTCTGTCTGTCTGTCTGTCTGTCTGTCTGTCTGTCTGTCTGTCTGTCTGGGCAGCACGGTGGCGTAGTGGTTAGCGCTCTCGCCTTGCATCGCTGGGTCCCTGGTTCGAATCCCAGCCAGGGCACCATCTACAAGGAGTTTGTATGTTCTCCCCGTGTCTGCGTGGGTTTCCTCCGGGTACTCCGTTTTCCTCCCACATCCCAAAAAAACCATACAGATAAGTTAATTGGCTCACCCCTAAATTGGCCCTAGACTACAGTACTTACACTACATAATACAGACATAGACATATGATAATAGTAGGGAATAGATTGTGAGCTCCTTTGAGGGACAGTTAGTGACAATACAATATATATATACTGTACAGCGCTGCGTAAGATGTCGGTGCTATATAAATACTAAATAATAATAATAATAATAATATACAAACAAAATTGAATGGCTGTTGTGAAGCAGTTTTAGTAAAGTAATTGCAGCAGGGTAAATGAACAGAAAAAAGGTGGTTTATTGTGATGAATGGGGAAAAGAGAAGATGAGGTCTATTTCTGTACTGTGAGAATCAAGTTTCAGCCTAGAGCAGTGATGGCTAACCTTGGCACTCCAGCTGTGACAAAACTACAAATCCCATCATGCCTCTGACTCCCCGATGTATGCTTAGAGCTGTCAGAGTATTGCATTGCCTCATGGGACTTGTAGTTGCACCACAACTGGAGTGCCAAGATTAGCCATCACTGTCCCTAGAGGGTGGGGCATAGAAAGTTTCTGTTTCATTGCTACTCACGCAATCTGAAAAAAGCAAATACCTCCCCCATCTTATGCCGGCTACACATCATGCTATTTCCCGTCTGATAGTCGGGTAGAATTGATTATTTCTGACAGATCCAATCTGATTTCCGATTGTTTTTCTAGTCGATTTTTCGATCACTTCTATACAAAATCAATTGTGGATGTGATTGGTTACTTTTGGCAGCTGCGGGATGTGAAGATTTTTTTTCTTTTTGACTTGGATACATTTTAAATCAGGTAGTGCAGTTTTTGGTTCTTTGACTTTTAAAAGGTCCAATGTTTTTACTGTAAGCTGTGTTCTGTCAGTAAGGGCCTGAGTCCAATGACACAGTTATGTCAGCTTTTCAGTTACACACCAATGTTACAGATGCTGAAAAGCAGACAGAAGCAGACAGAAGCATTAGTGGTCTCAGGCCCTTAGGCTCCTTGTACACTATGAGGTTGATTCACTATAACAAATAGAGTGCCTTATCAGTTAACATGCCTTATCAGAGTTAGTGTGCCTTATCAGAGTAGCATAGCGAACGCTACAAACTTATGCCTGCTAATTGGCAATGACGAGAGCTCCATCTGCCCAGCCCTGAGCCCCTGCGGGTCCAATCACTTTAAAGGACATCATCCCCGCACTTTGATTGGCCCAGCAGCCTGTCAAGTTCCTTGTGAAGGGCAGCCTATTGGGCCAATCAAAGTGCGGGGATAATGTCCTGAAGGCTGGATGCACACAAACGCTTTGTGGAAAACGCTGCGTTTTTGCCGCAAATGGAAGTCTATTGGCCGCAGGAAAAAACGCATATCAAAAACGCACATGCGTTTTCGCTACATGCATTTTTGAAAATGCTGGTTTTGTTGTATAGTCTTCAAAAACGCATCAAAATGCATCAAAAACGCACATAATGAAAGTCAATGGAAACGCAATGGTATTCGTTTTCCATGTGTTTGTATGCCTTTTTTGATAAAAAAAGGAAACAAAATTGTTTTCTGATGTATTTCTGTTTCCTGTTGTCTTCCCAGTGATTTGCATAAAACGCAAAAAAATGCTGCGAACTGCAAACGCATTAAAACGCACACAAAACGTTTGAAAAACAAATTGGCGGTATAAAAAAAAGCTAATATAAACACACCAAAAATGCAGCAAAAACACACACTGCGTAAAAAAAACATGACATAAAATGCAGGCTTTCATGTTATGTGTACACCTACCCGAAAAGTGATTGGACCCGCAGGGGCTCAGGGCAGGACGAGTGGAGCTCTCCTCATTGCCTATTAGCAGGCATAAGTTTGTAGTGCTCACTATGGTACTCTGATAAGGCACGCTAACGCTAATAAGGCATGCTATTTGTTATAGTGAACCAACCCCTATATGCAATGTGATCCGTCACAACACACAATATCGTGGCATCCCAATGCGATGCAATGATGTTTCTATGGGGCTAGTAAACTGTGCACATTGCATTGCAATGGGTTATCTGGATAATGCACTGCTTTATAGTAGCAGTGAAGCATACTTTAAGTTATACTGTATGCATTACAACGCATCGTATTTCTAAGGTGTGATGTGACTTTTTGGCAGCATTGCGTTACGATTCTATCATAATCAACGTACATAGTGTGCAAGGAGCCTTAGCCTGTGGAAAGGGTGATGGGAAATTTGGGCACCTGCTAGCAGCAGAAGTTTCGGCACCCCTGTAGGTGCCCATTGAAATCCGCAGTGAGGTGAAATTTGGGCACCTGCTAGCAGCAGAAGTTTCGGCACCACTGTAGGTGCCCATTGAAATCCGCAGTGAGGTGAAATTTGGGCACCTGCAGCGCCGGTATTACAATTGGCACCTATGGTGGCATAGTGGTAAGCACTCTTCCCTTGCAGAGCTGGGTCCCCGGTTCAGATCCCGGCTGGGGCACTAACTGCATGGAGTTTGTATGTTCTTTACGTGTCTGTGTGGGGTTTCCTCTGGGCACTTTGGTTTCCTACAACCTCAGACAAGATGGCGTCCCCCTAAATTGGCCCTAGAGTACGATACATACATAGACATATGCCTATGACAGGGATTAGATTGTGAGTTTCCCTGAGGGACAGTTGTGACATCTGTCATTTGTCCTGGAATCTCTCCCGCTATTTTGACCAGTTGCACACTTCTGTGCATGCGCGGCCTCGTCCACGGGCCCACGCCACGCTCCTGTGCCCTGGAGCATACTGCGCATATCCCTCCTGTGCACAGGAGCGTGCAGGAGAGCGTGGCTGATGGACAGCGAGGGAGCCCACATACTGTACCTCATAGGGCTGGAGGAAGCCCCAGGAAAGTATAAATATGCCCATTACTGTTATCTCAGGTTCCCTTTTATAGTGAACCTGAGATGAAAGACATCTCAAGCTTTATACTTATCCCCCTTAGAGCCGCTCAATCCCTCACTACTTCCCTGGGTGGCTCCTGTCCCCCATAGTATGGCCCAGTAGCCTGGCCCATTGAACGTATTGTGCAAGCGCAGAACACTCCCAGCCACGGAAGCATGCCTGGCCGAGACACGCATGTGCGACGAAGCAAGACTCGGCCATGCTACCAAGCCATGCGGCGGGGGAGGGGAGGACTGGGACCTTTTGGCCTGGGGGGAAACACAAACCAGAGGCCCGTTATCATGGCAGCCCCAGCCCAAATGACGTCACACTCGCACCCCACATTGTATATGCCAGTAGTCACGTGGAGCACAAATGCGGAAATACAGGCAACAGGTGCACATAATACATTTTGAGGGGCAATGGCCGGGGTTTACGTCGTGTCTATCCTCCCCTTCGCCACCATCTCTACTAATCCCTCAAATGCGCCCCTCTTCCACCTTGGATATCCCCTCCCCCTTTACCAGACACATCCTTACTGACCTTCCTGCTGGCACCATGATCCCTGCCTCGTTAATGCTAATTTCCAAGGGTTTGATACCCCTCCTTCCATCACTGTTTTCACTCCCCCCCCCCCCCCCCCCCAACATCCATGCCTTGCTTACCTGCTTTTTATTGGTGGTCAGTGGCAGTGAATCACTGCCTGCCCACGACCCACTTTACTATAGTATGAAACCCTATAGGCCACATCCATACTCAGTACTGACAGGTGGAAAAGCCATTATGATTCGATCATAGTGAAAGAATCTGTCCGTAACAATTGATGCATGTATGGCCAATTTTAGATTATGGTTTCTAATAACAAGATTGGAGAGAGGAGAGAGAAGGCAGGTGGTTTTGGTGCATGGCGCTCAGCACCGGTTACCCAAACTAGGAGCCCCATAGCAGCAATAATATGCTGCGCGGGGCGCGTAAGGGAAATTCGGGGCTCCGGTGATCGCCGTACCCCAAATTACACCTCCCTCAGAGTTGCAACGACTCGGAGGGGGAATAGTATTTAACACCGCCAGGGAGTTTAGTGGCAGCAGGAAGAGCCATCATTCGGTGCTCCTGGCGCCCAACTTACCCACAGCGTACAAATACTAAGGGCTCAGACACACTATAAGCGCTTTTATGAGCACTTTTTAGCCATCATAACTTTCTGAGAGCTTTTTAAAAAGGGCTCCCATTGACTTACATTAAAATCATGGTAAAATCATGATTGCGGTAAAATCGCTCAGAAAAGAGTTTATAGTGTGTCTGAGCCCTTATGTAGAGAAGGGGAGAAGCGTTGAGGAGAGAAAAGCTGAAAGAGAAGGATGAAGATAGTTAAGTGACAAGACAATATGTTCTGTACAGCACTGTGGAAGATGGCGGCGCTATATAAATACTAAATAATAATATCAATAATTTGCCTCACCAGGATTGAACTTTTACTTAGCTTTCCTGTATGACAAGACGACACAGCCAGCTCTAGGGGAAGAGGGAAACAAAGGTGAATGAGGGAGGGCTGGTGCACAGTGATTCTGAGCGTTTTTCAAATCGACAGTGATTTGAAAAGCTCTTGGCTAATGTTACCCTATGACTGTGTTCTCACAGCAGCGTGATTTTTTAAAAATCACAAACACACTGCATGAAGCATTTTTTGGAGTGATTCATTCAAAAATCTCTCTGAAAATCTATTCACAAAATCACACTCGCAAATTGCTAGCGATTGCTATTGCGATTTTGGCTTGCACTAGCCCAGAGAGAGGAGGAGTGGAGAGAGACTGAGAATAGCCTGTGATAGAGCAAAGCTGTATTGCAGTCTCACATCACACAGAGGCTACTTGCCTATAATATGACTACTGTCCCTGCCAGTCTCTCACACAAGTCAGAAAGCAGCCCTCCTGGAGTCTAGGGACTGTCAAACTTGTTTAACACCTTATCCACACATGCAGTCATTATCACAATGGGGAAAGATAAGACCGATGTTTGCCCACGGACCCTCCAAGTAAGCTCTGCATCATGCTGTGTATATTTACCAGCTTGCCTGCCCTCTAATTGCACTTTTATCAGCTAGCCTAGTGTTTCACATTGATTTACAACAACAAACCTGAATACACCAGACACTGGACCGGACCTAAATCACTGAATGAAAGGTGGCCTGGGGGGAGATTGCCCCCCTGGCCAGTCCGCGCAGTGGCGGGGACAGGAGCCACCTGCAGAGACATCGAGGGACTGAGAGGCCTCTAGGAAGCCCCAGGTAACTATAGTATATAAAAATGTCTTTCATCTCACGTACACTTTAAAAGACTTCCTATGTGACAAATATTACTCACCTGGGGCTTCTTCCAGCCCCTAGCAGCAGTCTCAGCCCCTTGCTGCAGCCCCGGCCCTCCGCATTGTCCCACTGGTAAAGATCGCGACCCCAGCAGTGGGTTGCCCATGCTTCCATGTCATCTGGAGCGTACTGCGCCTGCGCAGTAGTTGTGCACAGGCGCAGTATGTGTCAGATGACGTGGACACGCAGCCCACGCAGGTGCAGAAGAGACGTCCTGACGGCGGGGTCGCAATCTTTACTGGTGGCCAGTGGGACAACGCAGTGGACCGGAGCTGCAGCGAAGGACTGAGATTGCTGCTAGGGGCTGGAAGAAAGCACAGGTGAGTAATAATTGTCACATTGGAGGTCCTTTAAAGGACTTACGAGGCCAGTTTTAGTAAACAAAAAAAAAGTTAGATACCTGCTTCAGTGTGTAAGGCACGGAGGACGCCGTCCACGCCCTCCGTGCCGTATCGCTGGGTCCCCGCCGCTCAGTAGCCCCCCGAACGGCCCCCGACCGCACTGCCCGGAGGGAGGTGTAATCTCTCTGTCTCCCGTTTTCTCTCTCTCCCCTCGTTAAAAGTTTACACAGTAGCCTTCTCCCCTCCCATTTCAGCGACATGTGTTTAACTCCCCTCATCCCAGCTGGAATTTCTCTCTTCAGCTCTTTATACAGCCTCCGACAGAGGCGGGACAAGGTCCTCCAGCACCCAAGGCTGAGACACCAAAGTGCACCCCTCCATCCCTGCCACCCCAGCCATCACACACTGATTGCTATTAGACTAAGAGGCGCCACAGGGCCCACAACCTCCCCAACACCTTAATATCTAGTTATATGGCTTGCAGTAACTGCCATGTATCCCCTTTTCTTATTTCTTTCTGCTTCAAACACAATTAAGAATGACAGCTGAATGAATTCTGCGCCCCCTCCTACACTGCGCCCTGAAGCTGAAGCCTCTCCAGCCTATGCCTCGGCCCAGCCCTGGCCTCCGATGATCTTATAGCTCTGTCTGCATGTCATGTGCATTCACCCGACATGCAGGCAGAGTTAGAGGATCCAAGGATGTAGGCAGAGCTGAGGAGAAAGGGATTCCAGCTGGGATGAGGAGAGTTAAACACATGCCGCTGACTTGATAGTGGCAGCGGCAGCTTCACAGGGCAGAGAGGGATGATGAATCATCCCAGCAGAAGCTTATGAGGGGGCGTGGCTTCCTACTTAAAGGTGCAATTCCAGCATAATGCTGGATTTATGCAGGGCAGCACGGTGGCGTAGTGGTTAGCTCTCTCGCCTTGCAGCGCTGGGTGCCTGGTTCGAATCCCAGCCAGGGCACTATCTGCAAAGAGTTTGTATGTTCTCTCCGTGTCTGTGTGGGTTTCCTCCGGGCACTCAGGTTTCCTCCCACATTCCAAAAACATACGGATAAGTTAATTGGCTCCCCCTAAAAATTGGCCCTAGACTACAGTACTTACACTGCATAATATAGACATATGGCAATGGTAGGGATTAGATTGTGAGCTCCTTTGAGGGACAGTTAGTGACAAGATATATATATATATATATATATATATATATACACACTGTACAGCGCTGCGTAATATGTCGGCGCTATATAAATACTAAATAATAATAATAATAATAATATTTATATCAGGAAATACTGGGTTTTCATCTATAAATTGGGTATAGGCTACCTGCTGGCAATAAATTATTTTGAGCTTACAGTTCCTCTTTAAGTATGGAGTTGATAATTCTAGACTTATCAGGCCAAGACACTGTATTGAAGGGCATTTCCAAAACAAAAGGAAATGTGTATCAAGAACTGTATGGCTTCTCAGACAATGGGAATTTCTAGATAAACCCATCACTGACAGCCTTTGAGGTCTGCAATCATTTCTATGCCGGAATTTGATTTGGTTAACCTAGCCCTAGCAAAGATTATTATATTGGGGATTTTGCAACGAGATAAAAACAAGGAACACCAAGAGCCCCAATAGTGTAATATGTACTGGTAAATGGTTACTAGATAGAGTAAATATTAATACTCACAAACCAGGGTTACCATTAGGCAACCACTGTAAAGGCAGGTGGGGAGATTTTCCTGACCCCACTCAGGAATAAGAAGTCGCTCTCTGTAGATGAGAAAAAGGGGTTCAACCCTCCACTCAGGGTGGACTGTTCCCAGAGGTGCCTGGCTCTTCTACTGACCACATATGCTATTGCTCCGTTGTTATTGCCTGATGAAGCGGGATCAAACCTGCGAAACGCGTTGCATATTTGGAGTTCATAAATAAAATATATTGACTGTGTTTACTACAGTCGTTGTGTGTCTACTTGGAGGAGGTAAGTCCACCACTACCTCCTCTAGTTACCAAGAATTTGGTTTTTAAGCTCATTTAGCTTCCTTTTATCCTTTTGGCGCCTCTGTTCTCCTGCATAATATTACATTGGGGAATTCTTCTTGAACTTCTATCCAGCCATCTATAGTCATCGTAGACATACCTGCTAATCATTTATTCTTATATTCTGAATGTTTGGTAGAGCTCGCAGATGAATGTTCAAAATAGAGAATAATAAAGGTTTTTCTAAAGTACTTTGGATCAGCAATTTTTCAACACTGTGGCTCTCCAGAACCAAGGGGTTTGTCTGATTGTATTCATTAAAAGCGTGCCACAGATGAAATAATCTAAAGATTATGTGTATATAGGTTGCCCTCTGGGGCAATATATCTTTGATACTATGGGCTCGATTCACAAAGCGGTGATAACCCAGTTAAAGACTTTAGGCGTGATAACCATTTTTATCATGCCTAAACTCAGTTTAGGCATGATAAGTTTAGGCATGATAAGTTTAGGCATGCTAAGTTTAGATAAGTTTAGATTGCATGCAAAGGCCCGCACGCAAAGCAGCGCCATTAAACTCTATGCAAAGTGCATCAGACTTTGCTAGCGCAAAACTTTTGATCAGCTGTGCACTGCGGTGCTAACCCAGTTGGTGCTTAAACTTATCACGCCTAAAAACTTATCACACCTAAACTTATCATGCCTAAACTTATCATGCCTAAACAGAGTTTAGGCGTGATAAAGGGCTTTTCACCACAGTGCTAACTGTTAGCACCGCTTTGTGAATCAGGCCCAATATCTGGCCTATATTACCGTATCAGGTAAAATTGGAGTAGGTTCATTATGAGCATGTTGGAAGCAGGCATGTAAGTTTCTCATACAACCCAAGGAGTCCTACCTCTGCCGCCACTTCCCGGATAACACACATGTTGTAAGAACCACCAACTGACTAAGACCAGCTGATCTGCCCAATAATGAATTGGGAGTAGGAATGCCAAACCTCCATTATCCCCTCGTAGCTGTAGAGTATTCAAGGCCAAGGGTAGTTCTATGCCAAAGAAAGGAATTTATTATTGAGTCATCATTTCCCATAAAGAAAGACCGTATTTTTCGCTGTATAAGATGCTCCGGAATATAAGACACACCTAGGTTTAGAGGGCAAAAACCAGGGAAAAAAATATAAACTAAAATCCATATTTTAGGAGCGTCTTGTACATGACCTCCCCCAAATGGTGCCCTCCTGTGTCCCCATGTGTCCTACGTCCCAATGTCTCCCCCATGTGTCCTCCTGTTACCCCCAAGTGTCCTCCTGCCTTAGAATTCCTCCTGTCTCCCTTAGATGTCCTCCTGTCTCTCCAAGGTGTCCTCTACCACCCCTATGTGTCCTCCTGTCACCCCCAGGTGTCCTGCTTTCTCCCCCACATGTCCTTTTGTCACCCCCATGTGTCCTGCTGTCACCCCCATGTGTCCTTCTGTCACGTACATGTGTTGTCCTGTCTCCCCCAAGTGTCCTCCTGTCACCCACATGTGTTGTCCTGTCTCCCCCAAGTGTCCCCTGTCTCTCCCAAATGTCCTCCTGTCAGCCCTATGTGTCCTCCTCTCTCCCCCAAGTGCCCTCTGGTCTCCTCCACTCTATGGGCTTGATTCACTAATGTGTGATAACTGCTATCACAGCAGTTATCACGCGAGCTGCCGTGTGCAAAGGTTAGTGCGAGAACAGCGTTACTTCGCGTGATAAGCGAAGGTTTGCGCGTGATGACGTGCGCTTTTCATGTGAAAAGCGCACGTGATCACGCGCAAGCCTGCGTTTATCACGCAAATTAACGCTGATCGTGCGCTAACCTTTGCTCGCGGCAGCTCGTGTGATAACTGCTGTGATAGCAGTTATCACACATTAGTGAATCGAGCCCAATGTGTCCAGCTGTGGCTGAGTCCCCCCAGCTTGTCTCTACCCCCTCCTCGTGTCGCCAGGTCCCCCCGTGTGAGAAGCGGCAGAAGCTTACCTCCTCCATCATGCACACGGTGATTGAAGACATCCGGCTCCTGCGTGCGGTTTCCTCTAGTGTTGGCTTCTAATGATGCATCATTAGAAGCTGGCACTAGAGAAAGCCGCACGCAGAAGCCGGATGTCTTCAATCGCCGCGGGCAAGATGGAGGAGGTAAGCTCCTGCCACTTCTAACACGGGGGGACGACGATCCGGCAACACGAGGGGGGGGGGGGATAGAGACAAGCTGAGGGAGAAACTCAGCCACAGCGGGCACACAGGCAGGGAATCCCCGATGACGACGGGTCAGTGGTTCGTATTGGCGGACGTCCATAACTTGGGGGTTCCTTGTCTTTGCCATATAAGACTCAGGGACTGTCTGCGTCTTATACGGCGGAAAATACGATACTTCCATTTCATGGTATGAAATGCCTTTTTTGTGTCTGGAGAGGCCTCGTCCCCCTAAGCAAAGATGCTATGTTAGTGAAATCTCCTTATATTAACATCTGTACCCTTCTGTAACGATCGGTGTCAGCAAAGACAGATTTTCTGATTATTGGTGATCTGCAGTATAACCAATAATACAGATGCTATACCTGATTACGTGGTGATCTGCAGAATCATCAATAATGCGAGTATAGCAAGACACAGGACAACCAGGTGTAAGATAAGTGTTTGGTGCAACAGGAAATGTAGATGGAGATACCCACTTTCCCAGAGGAGCTGGTAGAGGGAGGTATCTCTATAGAACACTGGAATCAGTACTCCAGCAGGCTGGAGATGCAGATGAAGTAGTGATCAGGTCACCCGAGGAGCGGGTGATGCACAGTAAGACAGAAGGTACTTATCATCCGAGGAGCGGGTGATTCAGACTGTACTGTAGCTATCAACCTGAGGAGCAGGTGATTAAGACTGTACTGCAACTATCAACCTGAGGAGCAGGTGATTAAGACTGTACTGCAGCTATCTACCTGAGGAGCAGGTGATTAAGACTGTACTACAGCTATCAACCTGAGGAGCAGGTGATTAAGACTGTACTGCAGCTATCTACCTGAGGAGCAGGTGATTAAGACTGTACTGCAGCTATCTACCTGAGGAGCAGGTGATTAAGACTGTACTACAGCTATCAACCTGAGGAGCAGGTGATTAAGACTGTACTGCAGCTATCTACCTGAGGAGCAGGTGATTAAGACTGTACTGCAGCTATCAACCTGAGGAGCAGGTGATTAAGGCTGTACTGCAGCTATCAACCTGAGGAGCAGGTGATTACTATACTGAGGATCCCTCACCAGAACTAAGCTCACTGGTGAGGGCAGGAGAGTCAGACAAGCAGATACGGCAACACCCGGACAGATACAGTACAAAGACAGAAGACAGGATCAGAGTAAGGTTCAAGCTGAGTCGGCAACAAGATCAGACAGGCATAGGCACAGAATCAGTAGGCAGAAGAGTAGTCAAGGCTAGCAGAGGGTCATAACAAATAATACAATTAAATTAGTACTTTAGCTATCAACAGAATCTGACTAAGTGTGGATCCCCAGCTCCTGCTGGTTCTAGCACACTTTGTGATCTGACTAAGGTCTGAGTGCTAACACGTAGCATTTGCAACAGCAGACGAAGAGCAACTGACAGGCAGGTCCTATATATGCCTAGAGCGCTCATCAGTGCCGCCCCAGTCACTCAGCCAATCCGGAGCACTGCTGGAGTCGGTTGACCGGCTGATCAGCTGACTTCCCTTCTACTCGCATAAAGGTCCTGTCGCCTGGCGTGCGCGCGCGTAGCCCTCAGTCTATGTGCAACTGAGGGACCAGGCGAAACTCCACCATGCAACTGCGCGGTGGAGGCCGCCGGCTGAGATGCGGAGACAGCCGCCATGCCGCTTACCGCCGCGGCGGCATCTCTGCTATCAATTACACCTTCTCTGGTATAAATCCTGATTGGTCCTTCCGTAAAATCCAATCTCCTCTGGTAGCTTAGTAAGATTGCATAAGTGAGGTATCAGCAGCATATGTTTTACAAAGAAATCAGCTATGATGATAGCTTTATCTGCATAGGAAACATCCCCCAGATGTGGAAATCCAGTATTTCCTAGGTAACTTAGTAATTATGCATAAGAGTATAGATGTCTCTGTAAAACCAGCAAAATTATTTGCTGATATCAACAGGGTCGGTAGTAATTACCCCTTGTATCATCTTAATTAGAGACATCATTGTTACCTGATTTTGGATTTTGTTCCTTAGCTAACTATGCTAAAACCTTCCAGTTGTTATCACCCAGTTCAAAAATCCCTTGGGATCGACGTAAGAGCGATTTTTTTGTCTAGCTTGGTCAAATTCCCTTTCCATAGTACAACATGCCAGATCTGGAATCTCTCAAGCTCCAACTGTGCAAGTCTATTTTCTAATATAGATTTTTCTATTCTCGTTTACTCCTTGTTATTTTTAATTGCTTAGGCGTACATGCCCGTTACTGGGGAGATGCGGAATCGTTACAGTTTACCCAGTAATCTATTAAGCTGTTTAAAGGCCCCAGAATCCTGCAGAGATGGCAGGAAGGTGGTTCTGGCTGTGTAAGACTGGGTGAAACTGCTTAATTGGAATCAGACTGTCACATGTGTAATAAGTTTACTGCAAACATGTCACAGATCCAATTGAATACAGAAAATGATTAAGAGAAAATGGAGCCCAAAGCAAGGCAATAGATTTATCTTCTCTTGATAGTCTTTTTGTTAAGCTGAGGTGGAAGTGGAGTCAAAAAAGGTAGCTGCTGGACCCCTAGACACCCACTAGGCTCCAAGCACCTGCCTAAACTGGTCTGTTGTGCTTTCTACCAATCTCACGATTGCCTTGTGTATGTGATGTAGGACAGTTGTATTGGGGGTTGTGTGGGTGTGAGCGTGGATGGGTACTGGGAGCCATGTATCTCTTCTCTGCCCCACACAGTGCCCCTACTCTACCCTATGTGCCCTTTCCATACCCTACTTTACACCACCCTACTTTGTGCCCCTTCCTACCCTATCCATGCCCCAACCCTACCCTGTGCCCATAGTAGAGTAGGATAGAGAAGGGGCACAGTGTAAGGTAAGGTATGAAAGGGGCACAGGGTAGGGAAGGGGCACATTAAATGGTAGGGAAGAGAAAAGACACAGGGTAGGGGCACAGGTTAAAGTAGATTATGGTAGGCTAGGATAAAATAAGGTTGTAAAGGGGCACAGGGTAGGGTAATTTTATTTAGGATGACATGGTAAAGTTTAGAAGGTTAGAGAAGGGGCACAGGGTAAGGTGGGGTAGGGGCACAGGGTAGGGAAGGGGCACAAGGTAGGGTAAAATAGGAAGGTGCACAGGGCAGGGATTGGTAGCTGCATTAGGGGTTGAGAGGAAAATATAAAATCAAACCTATCTAATGTGTTCAGGCTCATCTGATCTACTTTTTACAACTTCTCCGTCATCTTTCTGGTCTCTGGAGCCCAGGCCTCTCCTGTTACTGCTGCTGCCTAATTACTCTAGGGCCTCCCAGCATATCTTTCCATATCTTAGCAGCTCTTGTGACATTATGGCTGTCCTGCCTGACATCTGTGACACATGACTTCATCTTTACAGTGTGGTTGCATGAGGTGTGTCCTCCACTGAATTAAAAGATTAGGCATAATAAGGAGACAGAGGATAGTAATGGGCTGATACACCTCATACAAGCCTGCGAGTCCACATTTCCAGGAACAGTTTCTGTGCCAGCTGTGTTTTCAGTTTTAGTTAATCTCCTACCACCAGTGTTTTATATTCACTGATCTTCCCATGTCTGTGCATATCTCAGACTGAAGTACACCTGTCATGTGAGAAGGAAAAAGAGAATTGCCATAACTGACCTGCTGCTGAAAATGCTGCTTCCCTAATAAAGCTCTGATTATTATGCATTCTGGGTTTCTAAAGCTGGACAATGGGATTCTAATAACACCACACTGATGCAAACGTTATGTTTATGTTATGCAAGTGTATTTAGCTTGGAACTGGACCAATTAAAAACTCAGCTACATAAACATAAAATTCACATCACCTTTAAATGTTTAGCTTCCCATTGAGCATCTCTACTAGTTTATAGCCTTCCATCCTTCCTTAGTCAGTGCCATACAAAGTCCCACCACCATCCATCCCAGCCCACTCAGCCACATGCACATTTCAGCAATGAGGCGCTCAGCCTTCCTCCCCAACCACCAACTGTCTTGCGCCCCTTCCCAGGCACCACAGCAAGTACTGCTCACCCTATACTCCCTACCCCAACCAGCGTTGCAGAGCTTGCCTACTACCCTAGTCACCTCCACTCAGTTTCACCTTCTCTATTCCTCTCCTGGCTTCCAAACCACAAAACTGCATAGCCAGTCTTTTGCTAACCACTGTCATCCCATGCCACTGGGCACATATAGCCAAGTAAAATGCAGGTGTTGGAGCTCAGCAGTGGGTTGGTGATACAAGCAGTTACTGTGTCTTAAGTGTGGTGAGTCTCCCTGGCTTTCACAGTAGGCTGTAAACACTTGGTAAGAGCTGCTGAATTCATTTACAAGCAGCAGTGAACAGCTAGTATACAGGAAGTGAAATAATCACTATTGTACTGTCTGTCTAAATGAGTCTTAAAGGACAACCGAGGTGACATGTGACTTAATGAGATAGACATGTGTATGTACAGTGCCAAGCACACAAATAACTATGCTGTGTTCCTTTTTTTTCTTTCTCTGCCTGAACGAGTTAAACATCAGGTTTTGTTTCTGTCTGGGCAAGACTGGGTCAGACAATCGCATAACCCTCACTGATTACGCTCATAAAATACTTTCCTGTCAGTAAATAGCTTCTGAGAGCAGAACAGAGATAAAAAAGGTCAACAATTCATAGATTTAAACTCTGACATACTTCAATGGAGGTGTCATTGAGCAGAGAAGTATAAACAGTAAAAATCTTAAAGTTTCAGAAATCAGAATAGAACAGGTATACAACAAATCCAGTCAAACAGCGTTGCACCTTAGATATCATTTAAAGGAGCTCTCTAGAATGCGCTAAAGTACCCCTCATTATTTTTCTTTGCTTATAATATCAAATATAATTTCTGCTACTGAAAACACTGTGTAATCTTGGAGTGATATAAATTGAATTGTTTTATACCTTATATTGCAGGTGGTAACTATTCAAGGATGGACATTTGTAAAACATGAAAACTGCACATGTTATTCTTAAACAATGCCAAATGAAATGAAACTTTATGTAAAGGCAAAGCTAGAAAATGAAGCAGGGCTATTATGTGCTCAGCACAACCCTGCCTTTCTTACCTTGCACGAAAGTGATTTTTTGTGGTGTAGTGTATGTGTGGCATGCTCCCCTGCATGGACTCTGGCTATCACACTGGTCCTAAGACCATGGCCCTGCTCCTGTGGCCTACGCTACAGTATGAGAAATCCCTATTCTGGGAGGTAGGATGTGCAGGGCAGTGCTGCAAGTGCAGCATTAGCCCAGCTGTTTTTTTTTCAATTTTACCTTCAAATGGACTTCAACAAGAGCTAAAAAGAGGTTCTGGCTGAAGTCCTGCTTTAAAACAGTTTAATGTGTGTGGTGTACATTCACTACTATTCTGACAAGCTGGCATCATGGGCATCAGCAGAAAAACAGCAGATTTTTTTTTTTGTAATTTGCAAAAATCCTTAATTCTGATGCATGAAATTGTTCTCATGAGTAATCTCTTCTCTTTTTCTAGTTTTAACTACCTGATGCCTTTTCAGCAACTAGCAAGCAAGGCACATGTAATATTAAGGGCCCATTTTCACTTGTACCAGCGTGAGATGCTTCCCGTACTTGTGAAGCAACAGCTGCACCCTCATTGCTACCATTCTCAAGCTCCCAATTACATGACATTCATCAAGAAGTCAGAGGTTGGCAGTACAGAGCACTTTACACTGCACCCTGCTCTACCATGCAACACATGGAGAGTGTGCAGGTGGGAAAGGTTCAGAGGGAAGGGAGGTGGAGTGTTTAACTGGCCACACTTGAGGGAGTGGGAGGAAGAGAGGGTTATTGTCTAAACTTCACTGTGTGTGTGTGTATGTGTGTGTGTGTGTGTGTGTGTGTGTGTGTGTGTGTGTGTGTGTGTGTGTGTGTGTGTGTGTGTGTGTGGTGTGTGTGTGTGTGTGTGTGTGTGTGTGTGCCTGTGTGTGTGTGCCTGTGTGTGTGTGTGTGTGTGCCTGTGTGTGTGTGCCTGTGTGTGTGTGTGTGTGTGTGTGTGGTGTGTGTGTGTGTGTGTGTGTGTGTGTGTGGCGGGGGGGGGGGGGGGGTTGTGGTACAGTTACTTCCCTGACTTATGTTTCTAACCTATAGGATGCTATACTTAGAGCTATGCCTTGAGTTGGGTTTGTAATTTTGGCTTTAAATGATATTAATTAGAAAGGATGAGAAAGAAACTCCTGAAAAACTAACTTAATTAGAGACACTGTAGAAACCAGGTAACCACAATCACTATTGTTTATATTATTGTAATTTGATTCAAATAAATTCTGTATTTTATAATAAGATAGAGTAGCTCTTATCTGTGTTTTTTTCCATTAGTGTCATCTCCTGAACAGAAACATCACTGAAACCTGCAGATCTGGAAATATATGAATGGTACCAGCCCTTGTATTGTGAATGTATAGGTGAGCTTCACTAATGTTGTGTGTAGTGTGTGCACATCTTCCCCCTCTATGTACCACTGGAACTGATGTAATAATATGATGATAGGTAGTCATTCTCTCTAGAGAGAAAAGGAAGGGAGGAGGAGTAACACCCCTTGCATTGACACCCATGGCTCTGGGAAGTATTACCACCTTGCCATATGCAAAGCAGGGATAGGTGCTTTACATAGAACGTGCCTTCTCAATCACAGCCTTAACATTCTATAGGCATGCTTTGTGTATTTAGCTATTCAACTGGAGATACCCCTTATACCAAATCCTTGCACAGGGAACATTGTCTTCCTAGTTATTCATTTAACATATTGTATTTACAAAGGAATCCACATAAATACTGCTCGTAACCTTCATTCTGTAAATAGTGTGATGACTTATCTATCTTCAGCTGAAGACGAGGTGTTTTTGTGACATTGTAACTGTGCAGTTAGATTGCCCACGCTTAGGTGGGATTACAATTTCTCTAACAATGCAGCTGACCTCCACCTCCAATTTCACAGGAAACTAAGCTCCATGGGAATTATCTAGTTGCGACAGCACTGACTTTTAAATCTGATAAACGCTGCATCCTGACATTGCTACCGACCGCGCCATTTCTCACCGTCAGGGGTCGGCGGTTAGGAAACCTCCATGATGCATAGACACAATATCCTATATACGTATCACCTCTGTACATTGTGGCCATTGCATTCCATCTGGATAATCTTCCTTCTGATTTTCTCAAGCTGATCCTTCTAAGTCAGCCCGCGGCATGGGTTGATAATCTGTGTCTAAATTCTAAAAGATATCCGAGGGAAATAGCTCTTGCTCTATTTTGTGCACAGCTGGGATACGTTTTTTGTGCAAAAATATTATTTTGCTTTTCTGACCTGTTATGGGCAGTGTTAATTAAGCCTGTTGTTATCACACAGGGTGTAAATAAGCCAGCGGCCCTCAGTATGCAAATATAGTGCTCTGATACACGAGGTACGCTACAATGAAATGATATGATCAATACAATCTCTTTGTCAAAGCATGCTGCCATTGGATGGATATATGTAGATGGAGGTAGACAAAACTCTTCACATCTACAGTATACTGAACTTAACCTAACTTTGCTAGACCAGGTAAGATAAGACAGAGAAAAGGTTTGTCAATTTTAGAGCCAATTATACCCCTACTTATCACAGTGTTCAAACATAAAAGAGAAAAATGCAACACATCCAAAGAGAGTGTGTTGGGAAAAAAGAGGAAAAGAAAACAAGGTATGCCCAGCCCCATGCATTATATTCATTACAATTAATCAAGGCATAACTCAAAGTTCTTGCAATACTGGGTCCCCAGTCCAAATCTGGGCCGGCCCAGAACGCTATGTGCACAGAGTGTGTATGGTCCCCCAATGTATGTGTGGGTTTCTTCCAGGTTCTCTGGCTTACTATATCAGAGTTTACTATCGCGAGATTCTACTATATTTGTAAAATTAAATGTTACAGAAGATTTTGAAAAGTCTTCTCCTCAGTTTAAGTTGTTGATTTTTTTTTTCTTGAATCTCCAAGTATTGCAAAATTAAGATTAAATACCCATGTCTAAGAATGTTACAAACTCTCTCTCTCTCTCTCTCTCTCTCTCTCTCTCTCTCTCTCTCTCTCTCTATATATATATATATATATATATATATATAAATATTTATCATTTAAACTGTTATACATTACCTAAGGATTTAAGGAACTCCTTACTTCTTTTGAAGTTATTCACATAAAATTATATTTTGAGTAATACATTTTGACATTATTTCTTAAAGGTACAGATCAGGCTTAGTAAAATGTCCTAGAAACTATGGCTATTTACCTTCTGAAATAATTTTTAGGCTCCTTTCACAATGCCATGTTTTCATTGCGTTGTGTTATCCATTTTTTAACGCAGGGTGACACTAAAGTAATTAAAGTCTATAGGACATTTCATATTGGATCCGATGCACCGTGTTATAGGACAGCATCTGCTGTACCGCACATTGACGGGAAGTCATTAAAGTCAGTGTTGCCAGAGATATTGTAAACTGTTTGTTCGGTAGTGTTATGGCGCGCGTGCCAATTTAATCTGGCTCTGTGATGGAAAAATTGCTTGCGATGCGTCTTTCCGCAAAAGGAAGTGAGCAGTAAAGAGCCTCACTTATGGTATGTTTTGCTGTCAAGAATCACATTAATGCTCATTAACCATTTAGGGACAATGTAACGCATTAAAACGTCATGTTCGCCGCTATTAATGGCAACAGGACGTTTTAATAAGTTACATTGTAGCTCTGCTGCTGTGTGCGAGCGGGCGCGCTCCCGCTGCGCGCGCACGTCGGGTCCCGCGGCTTGGTGATTGGACCAGGGAATCACATGGTCCCTGGGCCAATCAAGTGCCAGTAACAAGGCAGATCATTGTTACAAGCCAGTAACAATGATCTGTCCTGTAGTGTCTGTAAACAAAGTTGCTTTCTCCCTCCCAGCTCATCTGTCACCTCAGACTGCTGTCAATCAGCATTCAGAGGTGACAGGAGCTGTGAGGGAGAAAGACTGTGATTGTGGTAGGATTTTTATATTTTTAAATAAAATTTTATCCCCATACTTTTTTATTAACCCCTTATCCTCCCCCTCCTTTGCCATTTACTGATTTTCTGTTTTATTTTAGTACTTTTTAGTACTTCTTAGTACTTTTCTGTACTTCTTCACCCCTCTTTTACCCTTTCTCTGATATTTCTATCTATACTTTCTTTCTATCTATATCCTTTTTTTCATCTTCATAAAAAAAAATAAAAAAAAAATAAAAAAAAAATCTTTCTGTTATTGATCAATTGCTCGGTTGATCGATCGATCTGTCTGTCTGTCTATCCCATCCATCCATCCCATCCATCCATACATCCATCCCATCCATCCATCCATCCATCCATCCCTCCCTCCCTCCCACCCTCCCTCCCTCCCTCCCTCCCTCCCTCCCTCCCATCCATCCATCCATCCATCCATCTATCTATCTATCTATCTATCTATCTATCTATCTATCTATCTATCTATCCCCTTTGCTTACTATGGCGAGGAGACTGTATTCTGTTGAGGAGGCAGCCGCCTTCCTCCAGCAGAGCAGCAGCAGTGGGGACGATTCAGGGAGCGAATGGCACCCAACGAGCAGCAGCTCTGAGTCATATTCTGACAGTTCAGAGAGCGTTGGGCAGCCATCTCGCCGCTTCAGGAGGGATGATGAGTCCACTGGTGAGGGCCCTTCAGAATCCACCGCAGGGGGCTCGGTGGGTAGCACAGCTGCAGCTAGCAGCACAGGCCAGAGAGGAACCACTGTCCAGGGCCCTTCAGATGCCACCGCAGGGGGCTCAGTGGGTAGCACTGCTGCAGCTAGCAGCAGAGGCCGAAGGGGAGCCAGGCAAAGGCAGGTACGCCCACCGGTACCTGAGGACATAATTCGGGGCACCTGGTCACCCGCTAACCTTGTAGCACCCAACATCCCGCCTTTTACAGGGGCAAGCGAAATATTAGTGCCCACTGACAACTTCGGGCCTGCTGACTTCTTCCAGCTCTTTGTGGGTGATGATTTGCTGCAGCACATTGTGCAGCAAACTAATTTGTTTGCACAGCAGTATATTGCCCAGAAGCTCACCTGCTATTTGGCTGAGAAATGGGAGCCCACCACCATACCTGAGCTAAAGGTGTTTCTGGCCCTAACACTACACATGGGCATACTCCAACAGCCAGAAATAAGACTGTACTGGTCTAAGGACTTTATGCACGCAACACCCCTGTTTCCAGCTTCCATGAGCAGGCAGCGCTATGAGGCTCTTATGAAGTGCCTGCACTTTGCCGACAATTCGGACAATGTCCCCAAAGGTGATCCTGGACATGACAAGCTTTTTAAGCTGAGGCCCATCCTCACCCACCTCAGTACAAAATTTAGCGAGGTGTACACCCCAGAGAGAGAGGTTGCAGTGGATGAATCCCTCCTACCCTTCCATGGCAGATTAGGGATAAAACAATACATTCCAAGTAAGGCTGCCAAGTATGGGATAAAATTTTATAAACTATGTGAGAGCAGCACTGGCTACACCTATTCTTTTTTCCTGTATGAGGGCAAAGATAGCCATTTGCAACCAGCTGGGTGCCCACCATACATGCCAACCAGTGGGAAAATTGTGGTGGAACTAGCCAACCCACTCCTCCACCAAGGCTATCATTTGTACGTGGATAACTTCTACACCAGCATTCCCCTTTTCAAATTTTTATATTCTGCAGAGACTGGTGCCTGTGGGACAGTGAGGCCAAACCGCAAAGGCCTCCCACCACAGGTGGTTAATAAAAAATTATTGAAAGGGGAAACACACAGTCTCAGAAGTGGTGAGCTCCTGGCTATAAAATTCAGGGACAAGAGAGACGTCATGGTCCTGACTTCAATTCATAATGAAGAAGTGGTTCCTGTCACAACCTCCAGAGAGCGGATCGAGAAGCCAATGGCATTGGTCGACTACACAAAAAATATGGGTGCGGTGGATCTTGCGGACCAAATGCTCTCCTACTACTTTTTAAAAAAAAAAAGAGGGCCTGGTACAAAAAAGTTTTTTTTTACCTCCTGCAGATGGCCATGCACAACGCATTTGTGCTTTATAAAAAGAAATGCCACGGTGACAGCTACCTCCCGTTTATGCGACAAGCTTTAAGATCGCTGATCAATGAAAGCGTACACCTTATGGAGGAATTCAATCCAATGCAACTGGATGGCGCAGTTCGCCTAAGGGGAAAACATTTTCCTGCCCTGATCCCCCCGAACCCAATTAAGGCGAAGCCAGAGAAGCGATGCCGGGTGTGCACCAAGCACAAGAGGCGGAAAGACAGCAGATACCACTGCCCAAAGTGCCCCTCACAGCCGGGACTCTGCGTTGCCGGCTGCTTTGAGGCATACCATACCCTCAGCAGCTATTAGACTTTTTTTTTTTTTTTCCTTCTTCATTACCCTAAATTTTCACTGGACTTTTTCCTCTCTACTTTTATTTGCCACTTACTGTCCCTCAAAGGAGCTCACAATTACCACTAGTTAACATTACCACCTTTTTTGGGGATGTGGGAGGAAACCCAGAAGCTTAGAGGAAACCCAAGACTCCTACAACCTGCAAATAGTTTTTTTCCCATTTGGACTTGCTGCTGCAAGGCGAGAGTGTTCGCCACAAGACTTTACTCTGCAGACCACCCCCCATCTTCTGACCACTGGCTTGCCTTGGCGTATGACCTCTGGCCTTTCTCCATCCTGCTAGACCTGCAATGGTGAGTTCCAATATATCTGTCATTCATGTTATGGATAGTGATTTAGGCCTCACTTAAATTATTCTATTTGCAACTGAGTAGGCCTGAGTCTCTAGTTTTCAGAATGGTAACATTTGTGTCTTTTATTGAATGGTCTTACACTCCTGGGGCTTTGAGAAGAAAGAATTACATTGTTGCATTTGGTAAAAAAGGGCCTTAGGGCTCTTTCACATTAGGGCAGATTTTCTGCGTTTCAACGCAAAGGATAAAGTTTGCGTTACCCAAGGTGAAATGAAAGTCCATAGACTTTCATTTTAGCTTTCACATATAACGCAGCCTTTTTGTGCGTTGCGTTCCACTGCACCCAGGCGCAGTTTTTTGGCCAACGCTAGCTTTATGCGTTACAATGTTAGTCAATGTAAAACGCACACTATGCGCGTTTTTAATCCGTTAACGCAGGCAATCAGTCCCAGAATGCAACAGAGGAACAATGTAGAAAGTTGACAACTAAAAGAAAAAAAAATTACCTGCGTTTTTCTATGTGCAGTAACGGATTGAAAACGGATTAAAAACGCACACTCACTGCAGTGCAACGCATATCAAAACGCAGTAAAAGGCATACAACAAAACGTATGCTTTGAGCGTTCTCCAACGCAAGCTCTGATGTGAAAGAGCCCTTAAAAAGTACATTGGCACTGCTCATGATTAACAGTGTATTATGTGGCCAAAACACTATCTGATGATGTGTGTAGGGTATCATTTTAACCGTGACAAGCAAGAGAAGAGAATTTGGGGTGTTTGAGAGATTATGCATATGTCATTTGAATTGTTGTTGTGTGCCAAAGTAAAAAAAACTGTCAAAAAATACAATTTTCTAAGTTGCGGTGCAATTTCAGCAAAACCGTACAAGTGCAAATGTTACAAAATATGTATATTTGGGTAGGTCTGGTTCTCTAGTTTTCAGAATGGTATCATTTATGACCTATATCAAATGTTCTGAGACACCAGGGGTTTTTCTAGGAAAGTATGACTGTATTGTTTCTGGTGCAAAAAATGGCCTTGAAAAATACATTGGCGCTGCTCATGATTAACAGTGTATTATGTGGCCAAAACATTATCTGATGATGTGTATAGGGTATCATTTTAACCGTGACAAGCAAGAGAAGATAATTTGGGGTGTTTGAGAGATCATGCATATGTCATTTGAATTGTTTTTTCATGCCAAAGTAAAGAAAACTGTAAAAAAAAAAACATTTTCAAAGTTACGGTGCAATTTCATCAAAACCGCAAAAGTGCAAATGTTACAAAATATGTATATTTGGGTAGGTCTGGCTCTCTAGTTTTCAGAATGGTATCATTTATGACCTATATCAAATGTTCTGAGACACCAGGGGTTTTTCTAGGAAAGTATGACTGTATTGTTTCTGGTGCAAAAAATGGCCTTGAAAAATACATTGGCGCTGCTCATGATTAACAGTGTATTATGTGGCCAAAACACTATCTGATGATGTGTATAGGGTATCATTTTAACCGTGACAAGCAAGAGAAGATAATTTGGGGTGTTTGAGAGATTATGCATATGTCATTTGATTTTTGTTTTTTGGCAAACTGAATGAGAAGCAATAAAACTGTTATTTCCATATACTCTGTACCAAAATAAAACACTTGTAAAAAACACCAAAAGTGACAGAATTGAAAACCGAATGCATAAATAGTTACCTTAGGGACTCAGCTTTTAAAATATATATGCTATGAGGGTGAACTACTGTTATATTTGCAAATAAGGGCTTGAATTCATTGGCAGTATGCAATGAGAAAACAAAAAACACAACATAGGAAAAATACACCTTTATTTCCAAATAATATATTGTCACCATACTTTGCACTAGGGACATAATTTATATATTGTGATAACCAGGACAAATAGGCAGATAAAATGTGTGTGTTTTATGCACATTAGCAGTGTTTATTTTAAAACTATAGGGGATGAAAATGGAGAAATTGTGTATTTTTTCATTTTTTTCCTTGTTTTTCCCTTTAAAATGCATAAAAAGAAAAGGTATTACTGAAAATAAATATCGCCTCCAAAAAGCCTATTTAGCGGCAATAAAAACAAGGTATTGATCAATTTGCTGTGATACGTAGTGAAAAAGTTATTGGTGAATGAAAGGGAGGAGCGCTAAAAGGTGAAAATTGCTCTGGTCCGTTAGGGTAAAAACCCTTGGGGGTGAACTGGTTAAAGCAGGTATTTCTGAAGCTTGTTTTTTGCAGTGCGATGTGATCATCTTATCGCACTGCAATGAAAATGTTGGTTGCCAATGTGAAACCAGCCTCAAATTCATGGTAAATAATATTTGAAACATAATTTTCACATCAATCTACATGCATATACTCTAATAACAAAACTACTCATGCATTTTAGTGCTTTTTAGTGCTAAATGCAATAGATACTTGACGATTTAGCTCAGTAAATTGCATACACTGGCAAGACAGACTTTTAGGGTTAAAATAACAGCAAAGTCTGTTCATAACAACTTGCTCCACACAGGATTAATGAGAAGATACCCCCCAATGTATACCCTTAACCTGTGTGCTACACCCTTGTCTTTGGTTATCTCTGATATCTACAAGCCTTGGGACTCAATAAACCTTACTGGTTCACTATTCGTTATCTGCCATGGGCAAATATTGTTCAGTTTTTTAATCGTGGTTATGACTAAGAGGGATGGGTTGGTTATTTGTTTTATTTGTCCACTGGTGAACCGGCCACATTCATCAAATTCTATGTCATGCTTGAGGAAAAAATTTAAAGTTTTGATAGTTTGCACGAAAACTATATACAATTAATCATTAAAGGTATTATCCGAATCAACATGCTTTTTACCTTGGCAGACAGGCTCTGGGGTGGCACATAATTTATATAGAAGCCTATGAGCCCAAGACACTTGCTTTGTCAGATCATGTCTTAGTTTATGATCCTCTTCAATTTTCTAATACCTTTTTCCCCTGTACAGCTGCACTCTTGTAGTTGAGCAACAGTCCATTACTACTGTTGAACCTGTAGCTGACTGAAAAGTCTGCCCAATTTTCCAAGAGTACAGATCCATACTTCCTACACTAAATTCTCAGCAACTTATTTAAAGCTCCTTTTGTCTCAGATATAGCGTGTGGCACTGGAAGTATTTCTAAAAACACTATCTGGATTAAGTCCTTTGTTTATGTTCCCTGCAATATTTCCACCTCCCAATAACTTTGTCGTTGGTGCTTATGTGTAACTTGAAAGCTAGATGCTCCCTAATCTGTTATCTCACTTGTTTATCTGTCTACACAATCTACTAAATGCTGAACCTATAGTATTTTAGAGATATTGTTGACTTTTTTTTAACAATATTAAAATACTGTTATATATTTGCAAAATGGAAAAGTCCAAGTAAAGAAGCTTTAATTGCAAATAGGTCAAATCAGGAAGGACCTGCGTGAGAAAATCTAGGTAAAAAAAAGGGACTGTTGCTATTGGAAAATATGCTTCAATAGATCAGCATTGTTAAAGAAGCCAGAAATAAACAGCAGACATGAACATGTGGCTTTCCACTTCATTGAATTTCTATGTACAGAAGATTCCTAAGTAGAGTAAATGTTTCTTTTAAATGGCACCTTTCCTGTGCAGTGGATTGCTGTTCTGGAGGTAGCGGTTTTAAGGCCTGTAATTGTGATGCTTCCCCGGTGCGTGGGATTTTATTCTATTGTGCTCCAAAAAACAAAGTCCCCCTGAAAGCCGACGTGTTAAACTTTTAGCAGCATTGTGACATTTGGATGAATACCAGCATGCTGCGAGAGAAGGGACATTGCGTAGTTAGAGTCTATGCCTGGGGCACCGCTCTTTGAATCCATACATAACAAGTTTTACCACTGAATAAAAACAGGCAGGATATTTCAGAAGATAACTGCATTTCATCTGCAAGAACAGGGTTCAAAGCCATTATATTTAATAATGCTGAACTTTGTTTTAATTTTTTTTTTTACAGTCATATTATTAGCTAGGTGCATCCAGTGCCAAGCTGTTTTAATGCAGGATCCTTTGCATGTAGACGGCTCCATTGATTGACGTACCAAGCAGAAACTGTGACAAAACTACCTTGGCACCAAAGCAGTAGGCTTTGATCGTTCACAGCATTCGTGCAATCTCAGCCCTGTACATTCCAGTGCCAGGTGTATTGACACAAGCTTTGTGAGATTTTGGTGCTAGTTACTGGATAAGGATACACACTTGACAAGACAAGACACAAAACATTTATATCGTGCTTTTCTCCTGGTGAACTCAAAGCACCAGAGCTGCAGCCACTGGGGCACACTCTATAGGCAGTAGCAGTGTTAGGAAGTCTTGCCCAGGGTCTCCACACTGAATAAGTGCTGGCATAGGGACTTTTTCCATTAGAAGCGATGAAATGCAGCATCGCACTGCAGTTGGCCTGAACCCATTGAAGTTTCCATTGCGTGTTGAGCGATCTGAAAATCAGCTGCATCCGCTCGCCGTCTCCTTCAATACACTTGCGCATCGGGAGATGCGGAAGAGAGCGGAAGTGATGCATACCCACATTGGCTCCCATCCACAAACAGAAACGAGCCCTGGGATTCAAAATCTGGTCTCCTGTGTCAGAGGGAAAGCACTTAACCAGTACACTACCTAGCCACTATCCAGAAGGGAGGCTTGAAAGGTCAATGGCGAGTGGCTTCTTTTAGACACTTAAGACTGCCGATAACTGTACCAATCTATCAGGCCTAATAGATTGCATTGATAGAATCTGCCAACTATTTACTGGCTTTAGCAAGGCCCAGCTTTACGGCTAGTTTTAGCAACAACATGAGGCTCTCTGCACACTGCATGCAATTTCGATTCTGATTTCTAATCGTTTTTTACATCTGAATTTTAATCGTTACTGCATGCTGCGTTTTTTTTCTCCGTTTTTCTGTTGATTGTATTCAGGGAAAATAGGAATTGAAAATCAGAATCGGAATCGGAAACAGAATCGTAATCGCAAAAGGGATTTGAAGTGTGCAGGGAGTCTGAAGGTTATTTCTCTGGAATGAAAAATTGTCTTGCTGTCTTATACAGTACATACATACACATGCACAAATTACTTTAGCATGCAATCACTATGCATTATTTTACATTGCTGTAAATTTTTTAAAAAAATGTAACGGATATTTGCAAGATACAAATTTTGGCAAAAATTAGAACTTTCTTGAAATTTCTCATATGTCCATATACTTTTATGTATTTAGTTGATATGTGTTTTCTCATGCCCTTAGACTTCAATGCATCTGATGAAAATGTGTTGAAAATTCAATAGACACGTAGCACGCGTACTGTGAATGGACTTTTGCAAATTAGATGCAAATACATAAGTTAATTAAATTTTATATAACTTGCAAAAATATTGCGAAAGCACACACAAAATCGTTATTACAATTAGATTAAAATATCTAAGTCCAGTATCTAAGACATCTGGTAGGTGGCAACATTCTGAGACCAGGAACATTGAAGCCATCACAGCCATCACGGCCATCACATCACAGTATTAAAAATTATACAGCTAATTAGACTAACAAAGCTGGAGGCTGGAAAATAAAAAATATGTTGCTTGTGATTTAAAGTGGTGATTTTTACATTATACCCAAAGCCCTTCCAAAGTAGCAGAGGAACCAGCTCCAGCATCTTCAGTGAAAATGTGGGAAACAGGAGGAGCGTCAGGGGACAATAGAGTTTGCCCTTCCCTACACCACTCTCTACTGTTCCAAAGGATTACATTCTAGACAGAGAGAGACCTGGGGAGTTGGGGGTTCCATTGTGGTTCCGAAATCTAACTCTGCACACTCAACTGCCCCTTCTTTGAGTGAGATCTTCCCAGCCTGATCTTTCTGACCACGTTGTGGCATCGATCTTTGACAGAATCTGTGAACTGATGGAAAAGGAAGTTTTCTTTATATTTTGCAAGAACATTTTTTTTTCTTTTTACAAAGCATTACTTATTTATTTAAATATTTATATAGCGCCAACATATTACGCAGCGCTGTACAGAGTACATCGTCTTGTCACTGACTGTCACTCAGAGGGGCTCACAATCTAGTCTCCACCATGGTCCTATGTCTATGTATGTATTGTGTAGTGAATATTTCATAGTCTAGGGCCAATTTAGGGGGAAGCCAATTTACTTATCTGTATGTTTTTGAGATGTGGGCGGAAAACAAGTGCCTGAAGGAAACCCACACAGACACAAGGAGAACATACAAGCTCCTTGCAGATGTTGACCTGGCAGGAATTCTAACCAGGGACCCAGCACTGCGAGATCGCTAACCACTACGCCACCACGCTGCCCAAGCTTTATGCATAATTACCTCACAATTATGTTCTATAAAATGCTTATAAAAAAATACAACCTGCGGTCATTCACTAGTGAAAGCATCAGTAGATGTAAAACAGTCACCTGAATTTGGCCCCCTGTGTACACTATTTGTAAACATGTGTGCTGTACAAGAAACAAGATTTTCAGCAATAACTGGTACAATGTCCACCATTTTCTCTATTGCTAAACATTGCAAGCTACAGTTTTCTTTTGTTTAAGCTGGAGTGCATGTGACTGCTCCAAATATAAAGGCAATGTGGATTATTTTGAATGTGTGATTGCTTTGAGTCACATCTGTTGCATAGCATGAGCTTCTTGGATTTATTTCACCTTGTACATTACAAATAAAAATTGTGTCTTCTAAATAACCATCTCCAGTTACAAGTTCGCTGAAAGTATAGTGTAGTGAATATCACTAAAATTGCTTACCTGTTGAACGTAGAGTTTGGATTCTGTGATCCTCTGTGGAAGTGTAATGCTCTGTGTATTGCATAAGACCTGGCGCATAGGAGGTCACCACTTGAAGCATCGAGACTTCGCTGCTTTGGATTGAGTAGAGCGGTTTGTCAACAGATTTCTCAGTGGAATGAAACAAGCTTGACTGATTTAGAAGCATATTACGGACATGCGGTCAGTTTCATTCATCAAAAACAATATAGTGCCCATGTCAAAGCCCGTTCTGCTGCCTGAGCCTGCATGACCCTCCGAATGGAGTTTAAAGTATCATCGAACATCTAATCATATTTTTTTTATTTGTGCAGAACCTTGTGCTGGTGACATGTAAGGGCTGATTGATGTATTTAATCAATGAGTTGAAATACGCCTCTCAGAGTGGAGAGACTTGGGTAGATTTGTGATCACATATTGTCTGTAGATAGGAAGTGTTTACAGCCAAACTCTGGGAACAGTTCTAAATAAAAGAATCTGATAGCTTAGATTAGGAAATGGGGCACCCAAATGAGCAATCTTTGTGTAGCTAAACAACCTGTTATGAATTGGCAGAGCCCAAAATGAAGGGTTTAATAGCAGGCTTTGAGGCCAGGGCTGCTGCTTAATTCAGCACTGTCACACTATTAAGACTGTAAAGGGCTCCAGGTCAAACACTGAATTTTTACAAAGACTGCAGCCTTAATCTTGAATAGAGTGAAAATAAGGTTTCAAGACCTTATTACCAGTGCTGGTCGTAATGGAAAAAGCTACGCTTACGGATCATTACGCGTAATTTTACGCTATTACGCATTACGAAATTACGCTTACGGCATAGACATTCAATTTCGGTACATGTCTGTAATTACGCATTGCCCTTACGCAATTACGCGTAAGAATACCGTAATTCAGGTTGTTACGTTATAGGCTTACGCGTAAAATCCTACTAGCAATTAATGCGTAAGGTCATGCTGCCAAGCGGAAAAGTTGACGCATGGATCAATGTTAGGCAGCCGCCGACTTTAAGGGTTAATAGCAAAGCCCCCTTAAGTGCTAAGCGCCTCAAATTTGGAGAATATATTAAGGAGATCAGAAGGAATAAGAGGAAATTTTTTTTTTCAAAAAGACCTTATAGTTTTTGAGAAAATCGATGTTAAAGTTTCAAAGGAAAAATATATACATTTAAAAACCCGCCGACTTTAACGGTTAATAGCAAAGCCTGCTTAAAATTTAGGAACACCAAATTCACAGGGTATATTAAGGGGATCAGTGGGAATAAGAGGAAAAAAAATTATTTCAAAAAGACCTTATAGTTTTTGAGAAAATCGATTTTTAAGTTTCAAGGGCAAAAATGTCTTTTAAATGCGGAAAATGTCAGGTTTTTTTGCACAGGTAACAATAGTGTTTTACTTTCATAGATTCCCCCAAGTGGGAAGAGTTTTACTTACTTCGTTCTGAGTGTGGGAAATATAAAAAAAAAACGACGTGGGGTCCCCCCTCCCAGACCTCTCTAACCCCTTGTCCCCCATGAAGACTGGGATAGCCAGAATGCGGAGCACCGGCCGCGTGGGGCTCCGCACCCTGACTATACCAGCCCGCATGGTCCATGGATTGGGGGTCTCGGAAGGGGAGGGGCAGCCAAGCTTTCCCCTCCCCCTCCGAGCCCTTGTCCAATCCAAGGACAAGGGGCTCTTCTCCACCTCCGATGGGCGGTGGAGGTGGAGGCCGCGATTTCCTGGGGGGGGGGGGGGGGTTCATGGTGGCATCTGGGAGTCCCCTTTAAAAAGGGGTCCCCCAGATGCCCACCCCCCCTCCCAGGAGAAATGAGTATAGAGGTACTTGTACCCCTTACCCATTTCCTTTAAGAGTTAAAAGTAAATAAACACACAAACACATAGAAAAAGTATTTTAATTGAACAAAAAACATAACCACGAAAAAAGTCCTTTAATATTCTTAATTAACCATTAATACTTACCTGTCCCTTTAAATAAATGATCCCTCGAAATAGCCTCGGAAATGTTCTATCAGTTACAATGTAACAAAGTTATTACAATGTAACAACTTTGTTACATTGTAACTACGCCGCACCCGACGTCACTCGCCGCCGCCGCCGCCGCCGCCTCGTCTGCGCTGCACGGACCCGACAGAGCTCTGAGCTATAGCTCAGAGCTCTTGAAAGCATCTTTGTATTTGGGCTCCAAGGAGCCCCATTGGTCCTTAGCAGACCAATGGGGTTCCTTTAAATCAAAAGGAACCCCATTGGTCTGCTAAGGACCAATGGGGCTCCTTGGAGCCCAAATACAAAGATGCTTTCGAGAGCTCTGAGCTATATAGCTCAGAGCTCTGTCGGGTGAAGGGACGCTAAGTCCCCGCCGGCTCCGCTGCCCTCCCCGCCTCTCCCACATGTCACCTATATACATGTATATGGGTGACAGGTGTGAGCGGAGTGGACGGCGGGAGCCGGCGGGGACTTAGCGTGTATGCGGCGGCCGGCGGGTGAGCGGCGAGTGACGTCGGGTGCGGTGGTGTTACAAAGTAACAAAGTTGTTACATTGTAATAACTTTGTTACATTGTAACTGATTAGTATATTTCCGAGGATATTGCGTGGGAACTGGCTTTTAAAGGGACAGGTAAGTATTAATGGTTAATTAAGAATATTAAAGGACTTTTTTCGTGGTTATGTTTTTTGTTCAATTAAAATACTTTTTCTATGTGTTTGTGTGTTTATTTACTTTTAACTCTTAAAGGAAATGGGTAAGGGGTACAAGTACCTCTATACTCATTTCTCCTGAGAGGGGGGGGTGGGCATCTGGGGGGGTGGACTCCCAGATGCCACCATGAACCCCCCCCAGGAAATCGCGGCCTCCACCTCCACCGCCCATCGGAGGTGGAGAAGAGCCCCTTGTCCTTGGATTGGACAAGGGCTCGGAGGGGGAGGGGAAAGCTTGGCTGCCCCTCCCCTTCCGAGACCCCCCAATCCATGGACCATGCGGGCTGGTATAGTCAGGGTGCGGAGCCCCACGCGGCCGGTGCTCCGCATTCTGGCTATCCCAGTCTGCATGGGGGACAAGGGGTTAAAGAGGTCTGGGAGGGGGGACCCCACGTCGTTTTTTTTTTATATTTCCCACACTCAGAACGAAGTAAGTAAAACTCTTCCCACTTGGGGGAATCTATGAAAATAAAACACAATTGTTACCTGTGCAAAAAAAACTGACATTTTCCGCATTTAAAAGACATTCTTCCCCCTGAAACTTAAAAATCGATTTTCTCAAAAACTATAAGGTCTTTTTGAAAAAAAAATGTTTCCTCTTATTCCCACTGATCCCCTTAATATACCCTGTGAATTTGGTGTTCCTAAATTTTAAGCAGGCTTTGCTATTAACCGTTAAAGTCGGCGGGTTTTTAAATGTATATATTTTTCCTTTGAAATTTTAACATCGATTTTCTCAAAAACTATAAGGTCTTTTTGAAAAAATGTTTTTCCTCTTATTCCTTCTGATCTCCTTAATATATTCTCCAAATTTGAGGCTCTTAGCACTTAAGGGGGCTTTGCTATTAACCCTTAAAGTCGGCGGCTTTTTTATATTATACGGGAGCGTAATATTACGCGATTACGGCAGACTGTGTAATTTCAATGGGAGTTTACTGTCTTACGCGTAATTTGTAACGCGTAAAAACGTAACCCACGGTCTACGCGTAATTAATTACGCGTAATACCGTAACCTTACACGTAACGCTTATGGTGCATTTGTAGTGAATTACGATGCGTAATTACGCTAATGCGTAATTTCGGCCCAGCACTGCTTATTACTGTTATTGTACATTTATACTTAGTAGTGAGGATGTTAAAACTGGTATAAAGTATGCTGACGATGGCATAGTATTTTGCTAGTAGGCCCATGTTAATAGGCATGACTAGCTAGCTTCTATACCTGCTAATTTGGACACTGGAGCTGCAGTTTGTGTAGTGGGCAGCCCCGGCACACATTGTCTTATCGGGTGGCTCCGCTGTCCAAAATTCTAGATAGCAGCTAATCGTGGCTTATTACATGGGCACCTATGGTGGCACCCAAACAAACAAGATGGATAATAAGACGTTAATGAGTGGAATCAGCAGCACTTGGGGTGAGGGATGATTAGGGTTAAGCACCGGGGGGTGGGGGGGGGGGATAGGGTTAAGCATTTTTCAGCAGTGGATCGGCACTGGATAGAGTTAGACACTAGAGGGGGAGGGGGTGGTGGTGGCGGTGGTGGTGGTTGGGGGGGGGGGGGGGGGGGTTAGACATCAATAGGGGAAAGGTTCAAGTGAGAATGAAGTCGGGTTAGGCAATAGCAAAGTATCTGTAAAAATTACCTTTATTTTACTATCATAATTACATTGCGCCAAACATTATTATATTTTTATTTATGTAAAGCCAACATCTTCCAGAGCGCTGAACAACATCCAAAAAACATACAACAATGGGAAGCATAGTTACATGAGCAGTTAAACACACTGTACAATCAGGACAACCAGTGACGCGATTACAGGTACATACAGTTGATGTGTGTTTGAACAGTGGCATAGCTAAGGAGCAGTGGGCCCTGATGCAAGTTTTACAATGGGGCCCCCCCAAGCACTCTATACGTAACAATTGATATGGCGCACCAAAACCTGCCGATGGCAACTACAGTGTCAGAGGTGAAAGAAAAGGATGGGAAACAGTTTGTTAAGGATTACCACTATTCAAAGTATCTATAGAAGTGATTATTATGAGCACAGGACCAATAGAGAGCTAATACTGTAGTTGAGGGAGTGCCCTTCGGGGCCCCTCTGGCCCATGGGCCCCAATGTGGTCGCTACCTCTGCTGCAACCTCTATTGCTACGCCCCTGTGTTTGAAAAACATCACCAATACTGAAAGATGTGGTAGTGGGGCACACTGGGGAAGAGGACAATGGGTTAGCAAATGAGACAGTGAGCTTTAAAATTCTAGCTATAGCAAATTATGTTTGTCTGAATAGGTGTGTCTTGAGGGTACATTTGACTTTTTTGCCGGTATTCAACCAATGGCTATCTTTGGCGTCCTTTTTACCATGGCACCCTGCCTACATGTACACAAGATATTACCAACGTCCTGCCAATATGTGATTCTAAGAAGATGCAACAGCACCTCGGCAGTCCTCAATGGGTGTGCGAGAACCAACCCCTTGTACCAGCAGGGTAAAGGTGAAAATTTTTTGAAGATAATGGTCGGCACCACGTCCAAACTATGGACACTGAGTGGTTTGTATAAGAGCCTGTAACCCGAAACAGTGGGCTGTAGCTGCTAGACAGCATTTTATGGACCTTCAATAAAAGCTGATTCATAATTTGGACGTGGTGTAGTCCATTATCTTCAAAACAACATCCTGCCAATCGAAGAACTGGTGGATCTCTTTTACAGTGGCAGAGACAATGATATTGCTGTCACACTTCCTTTGTAAATTGCTGGTCAAACTGGCAGGAAGAGATTGAGTGCTCACAACCTCGAAATAGAGTCTGGGAGACACAGACAGACGTACAAACCCAGGGAGGAGAGACTATGCCAACACTGTGAGCAGAAGACCCGTGAGGATGAAAGCCACTTCCTGCTGCATTGCCCCAAATATACTGCAACCAGGGACACTTACTTTAAGAAATTGTCGGAACTATTCCCAGACTTTCTCACACTAGAAGATGAGAGAAAAACATATATCCTACTGGGAGAAGAGGAATCCACAGTGACAATCGCTGCACGCTATGTCACAGCATGCCACAGACTGAGAGGAGCATAACGGAACTGTAAACCTAAAAATGTCCACAGACTGCTTAGCCATTGTCCCCCTACCCCACCCCCTCCCATGTCCCCCTTTTTCCCCTTGCTTTGGCAATACCTGTAGGAATCTTGGTCATGCCAATAAAGCTATCTTTGATTTGATTTGATTTGATTTGAGTGAAGGATTCCCCAGAGGGAAATTAGAACGCAACAACAGAGGCTTTGTCTCTTTTTCCCTTCCTTGATCATTCTGGCTTCCTAAGTACTATGTGAAACATTAGTTCTATGTATTAATCAATGTTCCTATTTATTACAGTCATTTCTTAAATACTCCCCCCCCCCCCCCCATGGTTTTAATTGGCTTTATATTAGAACAGCTTTTTCTAGTTTTATCATGCCTGCTTATTATTTTACAATTCTGAAAACATGTTTAGAAAAGCTTTATTCTGCCCCCCTACCTGTATCAGCAATACTGAGCAACTTCTCTGAATCAGAAGTGGTCAATTCAGTTTTTGTTTGTGTTGTGGCACCTTTGTTGTCCCCTCAGCCATCAATGAAGATTTGATTGTGTCAGACTAATGCCAGTATAATTACTGACTTCAGGAAGTTAAACAGACATTCATAGCCTCATACATACACTAGAGGGCACTCTGCAGGAAGCAGACAACCAACATCATCTCAGCAAAGAATCTAGCATGTTCATCGGTGACATACAACGTCACTTAGAGATCTGACATGCCAGATCTCTAAAGGTGGTCATACATCTAGCGATAATGGGCAGATTCGACCAAGAGACAAATCTCTCACTGATCAAATCTGATTAGAGAGAGCAGGGGCGTAATTATAAATCACTGGGCCCCCCTGCAAAACTTTGGATGGGGCCCCCTCACACCAAATCCTCCCGCCTTCCCCCTGCTTTCTGCACAGGTACCACAGGTACAAGTGAGAACCAATGTTATTAATTTGGCTAGTGCACACTTTAATGTGTTTTCCCAATGCAAATGAAAACAGACAGCAGTAAAGCACTGCATGTATTTTCTCTATTAATTACATTAGCTTCTGTGATCAAATGTGCATGTTCTCATACATACAGATACACATGGTGTGCAGAAACACATACAGAAAACCAACAGACGAGTGTGATTCCAGCCTCAGCTTCTTACACTCACTCTATCCATCTCTAATGAAGCAGAACTGGCTCTGCAGACTGCTCCAGCATCACTACAGTACACAGCACTTGGGGAGGGGTAGAGAGGTTGCGGGCTGTACACAAGACCATGCTGCACACTGAATAGGGACTGCCTACAAATCCTTCTCTACAAAACTTTGTATGATTCGTTTTCTGTGACTGAGCAGATGCAGTCATTAGAATAATTGTGCAGAGAGCAGAAAGTGTTTTTCTCTAGCCCTTAGTTGTCAGTCTCTCAGGACGGGGCCCCCTGTGGCTTCTAGGCCCCTCTGTGGCTGAATTCCTTGCACGGTCTATTGTTACGCCCCTGGGAGAAAGATCTGTCAGCTGGCCATACACCACAGACCGATTCCCGATCAATTTCAGCATGAAATCACTCGGCAATCATCCGAGTCCACCGTGTCTGCCGCACCCGACGCCTCACCGCTGCCCCCCTAGTGTGCCTCCCGTGTGTGCATTTATACATTACCTGTTCTGTGTTGCCCCTGGGTGTGGTGTCCATCTGTCTTCGGAATCCTCCACTCTTCCATTAGCACTATACACGCCACAGGCGTATAGCATGTAGCTTGTAGATATCTGGATCAACACTATTTTTTGTCCTTATATATTAATGTCCTTTTCCAAGCCCCTTTGGCTTATACACATTTCAGCATCTCTGTTGGCGATCCAACAAGATTGATATCTTCAACAGTCATTCCCTGCTCCCTTTGACAACTTTCTTGAAATGCCTCACCATGTCAGAGCTTTTGTCTCCTCCAAGTTCCATCCGTCCATCTGCTTTCTATCACAGGAAATATATCGCCTAGGAGTTAATGAGAGTTTTGTCCTTCCCGTTGCATTTTTTCGGAGCTGATTTTCAGAGAGAAAGGACAATGACGAGAGCTTCTGGAACACTTTCAGTGACATTCAACTGTGAACAGTAAACTTTGGCAAGTGTGTTTTATTCCGTTGTTACCCATATGGTCATTTTTGCCTGCATTGTAATCTTTCAGTAACGATCGGCGGGCAGGGTAAACAACATTACATATGAATAGACTTCATGGGATTCATATGCATTCAGCTGCACAGATGTTTCTAGCTCCCGCTTAAAAGCGAACAATATCTTTGTTTAAAGTTTCATTGAACTTCAGCGTTCTAGCCTCCATTTTGAATTATTTAAAAGGCTCAGTGGCTGTTGTTTGCCAGCTGTCTAGTATTTACGAGACAGCCACTATTCCGAACGCGCTGTAGCAGTTTCCCTCTGAACTTGCGCAGTGACATACGGGAAGCAGGTGTTGTAAGAAGAATAAAATTGCAAATAATGCTTTGAATATTAACATTTACATTACGAGGAATTATAACTAGTTCAGTTTATACAAAATGATCTTTCGTATACAAATTTCTGTGCTAGAGGAAATGTGTACTTTTTTCCATTCTTATTTTAAATAGTTATTAAGTGTGGAATTTATATTTATAACAATAACAATAATATTTTTATAGCGCTTTTCTCCCTGGGGACTCAAAGCGCTGTGACCCTGCATTATGCAGTCTCAAAGGCTCGGGAAAAGAGGTGAGTTTTTAGCCTTTTTTTAAAGCTGTCCAGAGAAGGAGCCTTTCGTACTGATTGTGGAAGTGAGTTCCATAGAGTTGGGGCTGCATAGGAAAAGGCCCGAGCACCAAATGTTAAGTGTGTCCTTGGAATAACCAGCTTCATCTTGTTGGCAGAGCGGAGGGTGCGTGGAGGGGCATAAAGTTCCAATAGATCCGCAATGTATTTGGGTCCCATGTGGTTTAGAGCCTTGAATGTCAGCAGGCAGATCTTAAAATGGATATATATATATATATATATATATATATATATATATATATATATACTGCATATATAATTTTTTTTTCAAAGTTTTTTTTTTGTCATTGTTCAAAACTAGGAAGAAATGCAATGCTTTAAAGCGTAACTGTCAGGCATATCATCAAAAATCAATGGATGCTAACCAGGCAATCCAAAAGTTAACTCTTACTTTCCTTCTCCATAAAGATCATTCCCCAGTTTTACCTGGCTCTTATTTGGTACATCTGCCGCACAAAGGAAGTTGCAGGGCATGCTGGGGTTTCTTTTTTACTTCTTTACTTATCTAACGAACCTAACAGACCTAACGAATGCAACCTGATAGGCTGAAGCCTCTCTCCCTCTCATTTTCCCCTCCTACACCTCTGTTCCTCTCTGATTGGCCAATATTACTCATGCTGAGAAGCTGAAACCAGCTCTGCAGTCACACAATGACAATGCACTTTCTACTGCATAGCTGGTTGGAAGTGTCTGAAGACTGGGAGGTGGGCAGGCAATGCACAAACAGAGTAAGGGAGGAAATTATGTTACGATTGGCTTCAAGATAGACAGAGTCAAAATGGAAAATCTTAAGAAGGATTTTCTCTTTTATTTACTATTGAAAAATCACTAAAATCAAAATGTGGACAGTACAAAACATATGTTATGTAAGTAAAGCAACTATTTATCTACTTATATCTGTGTTTCTTTCTGAGATAGTATGGCTGACAGCTCCTCTTTAATAGGGACGCTCACTGAATTCAGATTTCTGCGATTCTGGTCGGAAATTGGCAATTCCGTTCCGTCGCATCGGAATGGAAATGCTATAGCGCTAAACGGTAATTCCGGGATTGCTATGCGGAATTCCGTCGGAATGCGGATTTTTTAAGCCAATCAGAAGGAAGACCCTACACAGAAGCTTAAAAGTGAAAACAACAGGATTTCTGCATGAAAATCGGAATTTCTGCACCAATTAGAGTCTTAACAAAAACCAACCAATCCTACGTTAGCAACCAGCTTCCTAGCTACCTATCATCAACTATCCCACCCATTTTGTATATAAAAGAGGTGTGCAGTCACGCAGCTTGTGGGTTTCAGTCTGGTGTTGGAGAGAGAGGAGAGACAGAACCATATTAGTTGTTTCAACATAAAACAATAGTCTTCTTAAAGACTGTATATAAACCAAAAGTCTTTTTAAAGACTGTGTGAGAGAGTTAGATCGGTGTGAGCTATATAAGTTGTAGTAGCTAGGTGTATTGGTGAGAGATTGACAGTAGATTGTTAGTTTGAGTCATAGATTGTACTGTAGTGTGCTAGTAGTTGCTGCAGAGCCAGCCAGGCCGCAGGCTTAGTGTTTGACAGAGTAAGAGAGTTAGGTGGTGATTGATTAGTTGAGTGTAGTGGATTTTTATTTTTTCTTTTGTTTTTCTAAGTTCATTTTTGTTGTTGTTTTTTGTTGTTTTCTTTATTTAGTTTTTTTGATTTATTTTCTTTATTTCACCCCCTTATTTTCTTATTTGTTCTGTCACTCATACCCCTTCCCCAATAAAGTTTGCGGCCCCAAAACAATGGAGCAAGAGCAGCAGCAATTTCCTGCCACTCCTAAGGGCCCGTTTCCACTATCGCGGTTTCCGCCGCGATTCCGCAGAGTTTCCCCGCACATGAATCGCATGGGGAAACTCTGCCATAGGGGATAACGGCGCCGCGACCGAATCGCTTGCGGGAGCGATTCGGCTGGAACCCCTGCAGAATTCGTGGCGGAGGCTGCGAATCCCATAGCCGTGCATGGCACGCCTCATGGGATTCGCCTGCGATCCCGCCCACCCGCTTAGTGCCGGCGTGCGTCTGCGAGACACATGCCGCACTAGTGGAGACGAGCCCTAAAAGAAAATGGAGTGATGGTGGTGTTGGTGGATCACGTCAAGTACATGATCAGGTTGAGGGTGGCAGCAGCAGCAGGAAGCGTTCTCCCTAGTCAGAGATTTCTTCCCTGTGTTCGCACGCAGGAAAATTTTGACAGAGCAGCAGGGGAAGAGAGTTGTCGATTATTTAGATCAGGAACCCTCTACCCAGTCTGAGGGACTTAAAGCTAGTTGCAGCAGCACCAGTAGTGGCCAGGTTCCTTATGACCAGAACCCAACGCAGCTGCTTCTCTTGATGAGTTTGCTTCCTCCCAGTACTCTCCTCCAGAAGTAAAGCACACCTACATCGATGACAGAGAAGTGGAGAAGGATTGGGCGGAGGCATTGGAGGAGACCATGGGACCAAGCTCCCAAGAAGTGGTGGGTTCTGTGGTGACAGAAATGGCCCTTGTGTTTTCTTCATCCAGGGTCACCAGTCAACATCACCACCAGTCAACTACAGAGATGTTTGGTGACCAGGTGGAAGGTCCAGAAGAGTCACTTATGGGTTCCAGTGCTTTGGTTGAACTGGATGATATTTTGGATGATGAGGCATCTGATCCAACGTGGTCGCCATCTAGTGGTGGGTTAGGCACTAGCAGGCATGAGCAGCATGGAGAAACAGAGCAGATGGTTGGCCAGCAGCCTGCAAGTATTTTCCCGTCTGTCAGTACCCTCCAGTCCAATGCTGAGCGAGGACGTGCTAGAACAGGTCGCACCATTCGCACTACTGCTCCATGTGCACACACATCCCCATCATGGAATGTAAGGGTAGAGGTTGGGAGAATAAAGTTCAAGGGAGAAGTAAAAAGAGAGGACTAGTTGGTAAAGAGATATGTTGTTGGTGGTGATGATGATAATAATAATAATTGTATCCTAAATCTTTAATACGTTTAACCTAGATCCATGATGTTAATATGGATGTTGATGTGTTTCTACTGAAGCTTCTAGTTCACCTGGCTGTCATGCTCGGTGCTAGTAAAAAAGGGCGCACAGGGATAGTTGACAAAAAGGGCGCCGCCATAGACTGCAATGCAAAATATCGGCTATTCGGCGCCCGACATGAAAAAAGGGCGCCCGAGAAATAGCGGTTACAGGGATTGCGTTAACAAAAGTGTTCGTTTACAGAATAAGGTTTATAACAAATATCGTTTACAAGTTCGTTTTGACTTTGTGTTATACTTATTTTTTCGTTTTTAAATTTCGCTTATAGCAGTTTTTACTTTTTTTTTCGTTTTAAAATTTCGCTTACAAAAGTATAACAACTACATTTTCGTTTATACTTCTTTGATCATTTAAAAATTCGTTTTCATATGTATAATGCTTTCTTCAAATGTAGTTATGCAACCTGACTGTAGAACAACGACGTGCCAGGCTGTAAGTAGTGTTGGGCGAACACCTAGATGTTCAGGTTCGCGAACGTTCACCGAACATCGCCGCGATGTTCGGGTGTTCGCGCCGAACTCCGAACATAATGGAAGTCAATGGGGACCCGAACTTTCGTGCTTTGTAAAGCTTCCTTACATGCTACATACCCCAAATTTGCAGGGTATGTGCACCTTGGGAGTGGGTACAAGAGGAAAAAAAATATTTGAAAAAGAGCTTATAGTTTTTGAGAAAATTGATTGTAAAGTTTCAAAGGAAAAACTGTCTTTTAAATGTGGAAAATGTCATGTTTCTTTGCACAGGTAACATGCTTTTTGTCGCCATGCAGTCATAAATGAAATACAGAGAAGAGGTTCCAGGAAAAGGGACCGGTAACGCTAACCCAGCACCAGCAGCAGCACACGTGATGGAACAGGAGGAGGAGGCGCAGGAGGAGAAGGCCACGCTTTTTGAGACACAACAACCCAGGCCTTGCATGAGGACAAGAAGCGTGCGGATAGCATGCTTTTTACTGCCATGCAGTCATAAATTTAATAAAGATGAGAGGTTCCATAAACAGGGACCGGCAACGCTAACCCAGCAGCAGCAGCAGCACACGTGATGGAACAGGAGGAGGCGCAGGAGGAGAAGGCCACGCTTTGAGACACAGCAACCCAGGCCTTGCATGAGGACAAGAAGCGTGCGGATAGCATGCTTTGTACCGCCATGCAGTCATAAATGTAATAAAGATAAGAGGTTCAATAAACAGGGACCGGGCGGCAACGCTAACCCAGCAGCAGCAGACGTGATGGAACAGGAGGAGGCGCAGGAGGAGAAGGCCACGCTTTCAGGCGCAACTCAGGCCTTGCATGAGGACAAAAAAATGCGTGCGCAAAGCAATGCAATGAGTAGTTTTCAGGACACAATGGGCTATTCGGAGGAGCTATTCCCACCCCCACAATCTTCTACCTGTGAAAGGTCAATGGAACAGCCACAAATGTTGTGCCCGGATTCACAACCTTTTTCTGTGGAAAATGCACCTCGCACTGAAATGCAAGGCGAGGCCGAGGATGAACATGACGTCAACAACTCAACATGACGCAAAATGGGGGCGGAACAGAAAGCTGCTTTCAATGTTTTGAAGGCCTTAATTGCCTCCGGTGGCCAGTTAGATGCATCATTCATCACACCCAAATCCCAGAGCAATGTGTGCAGGAATTTGAATCGCAGGAGGTGTACCGAGATCATCTGGACAAGTGACCAAGTGACCAAGTGACAAGTGACCGAGTGACAAGTGACAAAGTGAAAAGTGACCAGTGACAAAGTGACAAAGTGACAAAGTGACTGACAAAGTGACAAAATGACAAAGTGACAAGTGACAAAGTGACAAGTGACAAGTGACAAAGTGACAAAGTGACAAAGTGACAAGTGAGAGGTTGTTCTGGGGAGCTCTACTCCACTGCACACAGTCACATATGAGGAGAGGTCTCGTCGGGACTGCTGATCCTCCTCAGCTTGCTCAAAGCCTTGAGGGTTCCTGAAGATCCTCTGCTTGGAGTTCGCCGGGGTTCAGCTTGGTGTCGGGGTCGGCGGCGTCCTCCTCACTCCAACGTGGCAGATCTTCTGTTGAAGGAAAAAAAAAAAACATTTTTAAAAGTCCAGTACCGCTTCTGAAGGACTCACCAAGAGATGCAGGAGCGCTTCAATCTAGCGCACCATCGCTCGCTGGGTGATGTCCCTCCCTACGCGCTGGAATTCTACGCTGCACATGCTAGCACGCTTTTGCGCAGTGCCGAGGCGCATTCCAGCAGCTAGCTACCAAGCTTCTGTGGATCTGATTGGGCCACCATGTTGGATCTCTGCCAAGTCCTCCAAAATTTTGAGCAATCCACGTTGCTTGTGACTGAGCAGTGAAAACTCTACAGTCAGCATTACAATACCACTGCTGTGTTTACTGAAGAAATCAATGTTGAAGATGGAAACCGCTGGCATGATGCAAGTGGGGGAATCTGAAGATGAAAACGATCAGCGTGATGATACCAACATCAGGCAACCTGCCTCAGGAAACGCTGGTCCCAGCTATGACAAAGAACAGGACGAGGAACAGCTGGAGTTGGAGCAGGAATTGGATGCCCCCACTGCCGAGGGACAGAGCGGTGCACGTTGGACTTCCACAATTTAGCGGGAATGGACAGCAGAAGAGGAAGAAAGTGATGCTGGTGACGAATATGGTGCATCACAACAATCACAACGCTCACAAGAACATGAAGACAGAGGAGTCTGGCAGGATTCTCTGGCACACATGGCTCAATTCATGCTAGACTGCATTGAACGCGGCCCGCGCATTATTCACTATTCATTATTATTCATTATTCTGGACAACACCAATTACTGGGTTTATACCCAGTTTATACAAACACAATGTTAAAAAACTGATTGAAGAAAGTGTCAGACAGGTCAAAAATGGAACAATTCCAGCAGGCCCTTGAGGATGGAGACTTTAGAGAGGAGATTGACATCCTCCTCCTTCTCTAGCCAGTTGTACGCCGACAGACTGACTTCAGCAAACCCAGGAGGACCAGGAGGGCAGCAAAGAACACAAGCTGCTGCTAGTGCCCAAAAGGGAATGGTATTGGCAGTGTCCTTGGAGTGGGAACATTTTCTGACACCCATGCAGCAGCCCACAGAACAGCAATCGGGCAGTTCCACGTCCTCCAACACCAATCGCCTGGAGAAGATGGTCAAGGACTACATGTCAGATGGCGTAGCTGTGTTGAACAATCCATCTGCAGACAGACGGTGAGTGTGACAGCACAGAAGGACCATGGCAACTCACTTATAGTACCACAGTTTGATAGTGCTGCCCAAAAAATTATATGGATCCGTGGACCCGGGCAGTACTGGGAAGTGGGAACGCAGATTTTAGTACCTAAACACACGATACAACATGTTTTCCGGGGTCAGACTCTGAGGCACATACAGATGGTCCCGATCATCATCCTCATCATACAACTCTTCTCCTGAGTCTGACCCACCCACCACCTCTGCCACCCCAACATCCCCAGACACAGACCCCTCATCGTCCTCAACATTAACTTGGGATGCTGGCCTGAGCCCGACCTCCTCCTCCACATCAGGCCCGATCATCTCCTCAATGGCAGCCCTCAATAATCGCTCTGGCGCCGGGCCGATGGACACAACGTTCTCCTCCGGGGAGGGCTGCTGCTGACCACTGGCTGCTGGGGTGGATGTTATAGCTTGCGTGGGGCGTTGGCTGTTGCTGTTGTTGGGAGTGCTGCTCACAGCGGAGGTCTCTGAGGAACTCATGGTGAGCTCATATAGTGGTTGACGTTGAGTGGAGTATTACTGATCCCAGCAATATACACACTGACTGGCAGAGTACGCAATGCTATATAGTGGTTGACGGTGAGTGAAGTACTACAGATCCCAGCAATATACACAGTGACTGGCAGTACAATGGTATGGGTGGGTGAGCAGAGTACTACAGATCCCAGATGCTATATAGTAATGAGGTGACTGAGTGAGCGGCATTGTACTACTGTTCCCAGCAGACACAGAGTGGCAGTAAACACAATGCTATATAGTGTGGCTGAGCGAGCGGTGTACTACTGTTCCCAGCAGACACAGAGTGGCAGTAAACACAATGCTATATAGTGTGGCTGAGCGAGGTACACAGAGTGGCAGTAAACAGAATGCTATATAGTGTGGCTGAGCGAGCGGTGTACTACTATTCCCAGCAGACACAGAACAGTAAACAGAATGCTATATAGTGTGGCTGAGCAGTGTACCACTATTCCCAGCAGCGACACAGAGCACAATGCTATACAGTGGCGGGTGAGCGGTGTACCACTATTCCCAGCAGCGACACAGAGCACAATGCTATACAGTGGCGGGTGAGCGGTGTACTACTATTCCCAGCAGACACAGAGTGGCAGTAAACAGAATGCTATATAGTGTGGCTGAGCGAGCGGTGTACTACTATTCCCAGCAGACACAGAACAGTAAACAGAATGCTATATAGTGTGGCTGAGCGAGGTACACAGAGTGGCAGTAAACAGAATGCTATATAGTGTGGCTGAGCGAGCGGTGTACTACTATTCCCAGCAGCGACACAATGACTGGGGGGACCCTGGCTAGCGTGGCTGGAGCGCGAACTACCCTGCCTGCCTACCCAAAGCTAAACCCACAGACAAATGGCGGAGATATGACGTGGTTCGGGTATTTATTTACCGGAACCACGTGACAGTTCGGCCAATCAGAGCGCGTTCGGGTCCGGACCACGTGACCCGTTCGGCCAATCACAGCGCTAGCCGAACATTCGGGGAACGTTCGGCCATGCACTCTTAGTTCGGCCATGTGGCCGAACGGTTTGGCCGAACACCATCAGGTGTTCGGCCGAACTCGAACATCACCCGAACAGGGTGATGTTCTGCAGAACCCGAACAGTGGCGAACACTGTTCGCCCAACACTAGCTGTAAGGATAACCAATCCCGTCAAATGCGAAGTAAAGCAGTCGGCACCGTCTTCAATTGCTATTATTTATTCAGCTTAGTCATGTAAAACACAACGTTTCGGAGCGCAGCTCCTTTCTCAAGTGATGACTGTCTGACAATACTGAAAAACATATGCCTGTTTTATACCATTTCCCTGTAGACATGCTCCAATCACACCCCTGGACTCAAAAGAACCAATCACTGCTCTCAACATAGAGCGGACCTGATGGGGAACGCATGTGTCATACAGTGGGCCAATGGGTGTACGCCAAAAACACCATGTAAAACAGGAATATGTTTGTCAGTATTGTCAGACAGTCATCACTTGAGAAAGGAGCTGCGCTCCGAAATGTTGTGTTTTACATGACTAAGCTGAATAAATAATAGCAATTGAAGACGGCGACGACTGCTTTACTTCGCATATGTATAATGCTTAAATACCGTTTTCAACCTTATTGTATTAGAAATACATCGCTTTTGGTATTAACTTTTTTTTTTACTCTTATAATGCGTTGAATATAGTTACTAAAATATCACTTTTAATATTACTGTTATTTTAAGATTTCTAATGCGTACGTGATTGTAAGGCTATCTATTGTATTGTATATATTTATATATACTTTTCTCTATTTATAATATTAATGTATACGTGATTTTAAGGCTATTTTAAGGCTATTTATTCTATTACAAATATATAAATTATTTTATTCATGTTATTTGTAGTGAAGTATTTTAAGGATTAAATATATTATTGTTTATATGTGTTTAGGGTGTTTGTGCGGTGGGGATGGTTAGGTTTAGGCATTACCAGGGGGGTTTAGGGGTTAGGGATAGGTACAGGGAGGGTTAGGTATAGTTACAGTATAATATACGCAACCAGGGGGTGGTTAGGGTTAGGCACCACCAGGGGGGTCTTAGGGTTAGGCACCACCAGGGGGGTCTTAGGGTTAGGCACCACCAGGGGGGGTCTTAGGGTTAGGCACCACCAGGGGGGTCTTAGGGTTAGGCACCGCCAGGGGGGTCTAGGGGTTAGGGATAGGTACAGGGAGGGTTCTGTGTGAGAGTAGGGTTAGGTATAGTTACAGTACAATATACACCACCAGGGGGTGGTTAGGGTTAGGCATCACCACGGGGGGTCTAGGGGTGTTGGGCGAACACCTGGATGTTCGGGTAAGTTCGCCGAACATGACTGCGATGTTCGGCATGTTCGGGCCGAACCCCGAACTCCCCAAACATCCCGCTTTTGGGGGCCCTATGGGGTCGCAGGCATAAGGGGGGAGCATGCCCCGATCGCAGGAGGGGTCGGAAATTCCCCCCACCCCCTCCGCTAGCGCTCCCCCCTCTGCCCGCTTCCCCATTCAAAAGTTTAAGGAAAGTACCGGTGGTAGTGGATGGCCTGGCAGTGGCACTGTGGAGTGAGGAGGAGGAGTCCGGAGAGTGACGCGTTGAGGGAGGCCGGGCAGCGGGCGGTTCAGCGGTAGTACCCTTGTGGTACTTCCGCCCTTTCTCTGACCTCACGCCTGCTGCCCGGCCTCCCTCAACGCATCACTCTCCGGACTCCTCCTCCTCACTCCACAGTGCCACTGCCAGGCCATCCACTACCACCGGTACTTTCCTTAAACTTTTGTATGGGGAAGCGGGCAGAGGGGGGAGCGCTAGCGGAGGGGGTGGGGGGAATTTCCGGAGGGGCCCTGTTTGGCCAGGTTCGGCCAGGAATTGAGCCGTTCGGGCGAACGCGAACAGTTTGGCCGAACACCACCAGGTGTTCGGCCGAACTCGAACATCACCCGAACAGGGTGATGTTCTGCAGAACCCGAACAGTGGCGAACACTGTTCGCCCAACACTAGGTACAGGGAGGGATAGTTACAGCACAATATATGTAATATGTACAATTTATTAAATTATGTATATTTAAACAAAAGGGGGTCTAGGGGTTAGAGATAGGGATAGGGAGAGATCTATGTGAGCCTACAGTTAGGTATAATTGCAGTAAAATATCTGTAAAATATACCATTGCATTGCTATGCTTAATACAAGTGTAAATATTGTTTTTGTTATAGACGCTATTTGACGTTTCATTTCATAATTCGTTTGTTGTTATAGACGGTATTTCGCCATTTCATTTCCGTTTATTTAACCTATTTAGCACTACATTTTCGTTTACAACTTCTTAAACGAAAAATATGGTTTTGCATTAAAATTTTAAATTTCGGCTATACCCCGCGCCCTTTCTTCCAGGCGCCCTTTTTTCATACACGCGTCATGCTCATCCTCGATTTTCATTTAATCAGTGATCCAGTTCAAGCATGCTGTCGGTGAAGCCAGAGGTCCATCATGCTACACAGCACTATACAATACAAGTACAAGAGGGTGACAAAAGTAAGGAAGCAGTTAATGCATAGTATAAATAAGCACAGAACTAAAATACAAATATATGCGGCATTGGTAGGCGATGAGCAAATAATACAAAAAACAGAAGTGGGGAGGTCCTGACCTTAAGATCTCATTACTCAGAAATGCCATGTTCCATATTTCTATAATAGGTACAGTTTAATGCAACAAACTTTACAGAGTTACATTTCTTAAAGTGAATCCAAGATAAACTTTTATTCATTGCATAATTGTGTTCCTTTCATATCTAAACTTTAGATAAGATATATAGACAAGTAGAGATGGCCCGCACCTCCGATTTTTGGTTCACGAACCGGGTTCGCGAACTTCCGTGAAAGGTTTGGTTCGCGCGAACTTTCGCGAACTGCAATAGACTTCAATGGAGAAGCGAACTTTGAAACTAGAAAAAATTATGCTGGCCACAAAAGTGATGGAAAAGATGTTTCAAGGGGTCAAACATCTGAGTTTTTGCATGGATAAGTGGGATAGATGCCAAAAGTCTCGGGGGAAAATCTGGATTTGACGCAAAGCAGCGTTTTAAGGACAGAAATCACATTGAATGCTAAATTGCAGGCCTAAAGTGCTTTAAAACTTCTTGCATGTGTATATGTTACGGCCAGAACCCGAAGTTTGGCCAGAACTAGAAGTGGCCGGCCACTTCGGGTTCTGGCCGGCCAATGTGCGAACTGGCCGCTGCGCTGCGGCCAATGTGAGAAATGCAACAATTCCTGTAAGGTTAATGTTATGTTGTGGCCACAGCGCAGCGGGCAAATGTATCACATCTTTAGTTTATTCAATGAAATTAAGCCGGCGACAATGTGCGAACTGCCTTTTTTTATCTGCCTCTCTCTCCTCCTCCCCCCCCCCCGCCTCTCTCGCTCTCCTATGGGCAGCCTGGCGGGGACACGCGTGTCCCTCCGGAGTCGTTCCTCGCGGCAGGTAATCCTGCCGTTCTTGCAGAGCGGGTGCTGGCAAAAGCAATGTCTGCAGCCTCCCCGCTCTGCTCTCCTGCCGCGACGAACGACTCTCCTGGACACGCGTGTCCCCCGCCCGCTGCCCATAAGAGAAGGAGAGAAAGGCGGGGGGAGGAGAGAGGCAGAGAAAAAGCCGGCGGCTTAATTTCATTGAATAAACTAAAGATGTGATACATTTGCCCGCTGCGCTGCGGCCACAACATAACATTAACCTTACAGGAATTGTTGCATTTCTCACATTGGCCGCAGCGCAGCGCCCAGTTCGCACATTGGCCGGCCAGAACCCGAAGTGGCCGGCCACTTCTAGTTCTGGCCAAACTTCGGGTTCTGGCCGTAACATATACATCAATCAGGGAGTGTAATTAGAGTACTGCTTCACACTGACAGACCAAACTCACTGTGTAACGCACCGCAAACAGCTGTTTGCATAGTGACGGCCGTGCTGGACTGGTGCACACCATGGCAAGATTGCTCTTCCTAACTCAGTTGTGTCAGGTAATGTCTGACTGCCTTATCAACTTTCAATGGTTCTTTCTCTACCATTGTTAAAGCTTACATCTATTTTTATAAATACTTGTTCTGCTTGCTGTTCAGTACCCGCAACGAGAATCTTATGGAGGGCAAGCCTGCCATTGCGAGTAACCACGGGTAATGGCCAGGGGAATCCTGGTTCGATTCCGGTCCGGGGTGGGAGCCTAAGAAACGGCTACCACCCCCGCACATCCAAGGAAGGCAGCAGGCATGGCATGCACGTCCCGAGGTAGTGACCAAAAATAACAATACAGGAGGAATTTCGAGGCCCTGCTGTATATGTGAAATTAATCAACTTTAAATACTTTAACGAAAATCTGTTATGGACGGCAAGTCTGATGGTGCCTTCACTGCGACTCACCAGGTTGGTCACCTCCTCAAACGGCCACATGAGCCGGCATGCATTTCGCATCAGTGTCCAGTTGTTGGGCCACAACATCCCCATCTACCCAGATTGTGTCCTTCTACTGTAATTGTACAGGTACTGGGTGACGGCTTTCTCCTGTTCTAGCAGGCGAGAGAACATGACCAGGGTCGAATTCCAGCAAGTCGGGCTATCACATATCAAGCGTCTCACCGGCAAGTTGTTTCTCCGCTGAATGTCCACAAAGCGTGCCACTGAATGCAATGATGAGGTGGGTTCACTGAATACAACAGGTAGGTATATGCAATGATGAGGTGGGTTCACTAAACAAAACAGATAGGTATATGCAGTGATGATGTGGGTTTACTGAATACAACAGGTAGGTATATGCAGTGATGAGGTGGGTTCACTAAACACAACAGCTAGGTATTAGAGATGTAGCGAACGGTTCGCCGGCAAACGGTTCCAGGCGAACTTTAGTAATATAACTTATATAAGGCAGCCTCCGGCAGCCATTACACTCACTCGTGCCTGCTGCAATAAGACAGACTAGGGAGAGCTGCTGCAGAGTGTTCTCCTAGGAAAAGATTAGTTAGGTTCTTTGCTGCTTAGCTTGCTCCTGGCTGATTATTATTGCTTTTATAGCACCCCTCAACAGCTCTTTTCAGAGCTAGTCCTGTACTTTTTTTTCTGTATGTCAAACTGACACTTTTGTTGCATGCACAGGCTTGCTAATTCATAGTGTGTGTGCCACTGCCAGCAGCCCAGCACATTCAGTGACTACCTGTGTGTGTGACAGGGAGCTGCACATTGTACTACCCAGTACACTGCATATACCTAGCTTTCTGTTGAGTGAACCCAGGTCACTGCATCTAACTACCTGTTGTGCTGAGTGAACCCAGCTCACAGCATAACCTAGCTTTGTGTTGAGTGAACCCAGCTCACTGCATCTAACTACCTGTTGTGTTGAGTGAACCCACCTCACTGCATCTAACTACCTTTATTGTTGAATGAACCCACCTCACTGCATCTAACTACCTTTACTGTTTAGTGAACCCACCTCACTGCATCGAACTACCTTTATTGTTGAATGAACCCACCTCACTGCATCTAACTACCTTTATTGTTCAGTGAACCCACCTCACTGCATTTACCTACCTTTATTGTTGAGTGAACCCACCTAACTGCATATAACTACCTGTTGTGTTGAGTGAACCCACCTCACTGCACCTAACTACGTTTATTGAGTGAACCCAGCTCACTGCATATAACTGTAACAAATGTTGGAGAGGCAGCCGCGGTGAATAGCGCTACCTCCGCGGCTGCCTCCAGCTCCCTGTCTAGCGCTGTATCCGTGCCTCAGGCGTCTAGCACGCTGCGAACGAGGCTGTCTGTTGCGCATAGGGTTGCTTTGTCGCGTGCGCGCGCGCATAGACAGGACCTTTATGCGGGAAGGAGGCGCATCAGCTGACCAGCCGGTCGGCTGACGTCAGAGGAGACGCTCGCCGCTCCTCATTGGCTGATAGGAGGGGGCGTGCCTGATGGGTCTCCTCTGCTTCAAAAGCCTAGCTGATTCACTCGCAACTTGTCTGCTGTTGCGAATACTTCGTGTTAGCGCTCAGACCCTTAGATAGTTCCGGTGTGCTTTGATCCAGGAGGAAACCGGGGATTTCACACAAGGGGCTTGATTCACAAAGCGGTGCTAACTGTTAGCACGCCTGTGAAAACCCCCTTAGCACGTCTAAACAAGCTTTTCGCGCATAAAACTTTACGCGCACAAAACTTTATGCGCGTAAAACTTTACGCGCGTACTGCACAGAGCGCAGGGCGCTCCGCGCGAAGTGCCCATTAAAGCCTATGGGACTTAGCGCGCATAAAACTTTGCGCGCGTAAAACTTTGCGTGCGCAAAGTTACCGCGCGATCTGATTGAGAAATCCGGTGCTAACCTACTTAGCACCCTGGTTAGCGCGTCTAAAGACTTAAGACGTGCTAAGTAGGTTAGCACCGCTTTGTGAATCAAGCCCAAGATAGGAATTGTTTGATAACTCTAATCATTATACTACTGTGTATTATATGTGCATGACTCTGGCTTGTTCTGACTATTCTTCTGCTCAGCGATTCTGTACCTTTGCCCATCTGATCTTGCTGCTGACTCTGCTTGTTTATACCTTTCAGTCTCTGCCTTCCGATTTTGTACTGCATCTGTCTGTCTGTTGCCAAACCCGATCTGTCTGACCTCTCTACTCTCACCAGAGGGCCCTTGACTCTGGTGAGGGGCATTGTACTGTTAGTACCCACCAGCTCCTCTGGTGAGGTATTGTTAAACCTATCAGTACTACTGTTGCACCAAATCACTATATATTGTTGTCACTACAGCTTCTGATATACCAGCATTATAGGTGATTCTGCAGATCACCATATAATCAGGTATACATCTGCATTATAGGTGATACTGCAGATCACCTATAATCAGAATTCTGTTATTTGCTGACACAAATCGTTACAATAACTACCTGTTGTGTTGAGTGAACCCACCTCACTGCATCTAACTACCTTTGCTGTTCAGTGAACCCACCTCACTGCATCTAACTACCTTTATTGTTCAGTGAACCCAGCTCACTGCATCTAACTACCTGTTGTGTTGAGTGAACCCACCTCACTGCATATAACTACCTGTTGTGTTGAGTGAACCCACCTCACTGCATCTAACTACCTTTATTGTTGAATGAACCCACCTCACTGCATCTAACTACCTTTACTGTTCAGTGAACCCACCTCACTGCATCTAACTACCTTTATTGTTGAGTGAACCCACCTCACTGCATCTAACTACCTTTACTGTTCAGTGAACCCACCTCACTGCATATAACTACCTTTATTGTTGAGTGAACCCACCTCCCTGCATATAACTACCGTTATTGTTCAGTGAACCCACCTCACTGCATATAACTACCTTTATTGTTCAGTGAACCCACCTCAATGCATATAACTACCTGTTGTGTTGAGTGAACCCACCTCACTGCATTTAATTACCTTTATTGTTCAGTGAACCCACCTCACTGCATCTAACTACCTTTACTGTTCAGTGAACCCACCTCACTGCATATAACTACCTTTATTGTTCAGTGAACTCAACTCACTGCATATAACTGTAACAAATGTTGGAGAGACAGCTGCGGTGAATAGCGCTACCTCCTAGGCTCCCTACAGCTCCCTGTCTAGCGTTGTATCCGTGCCTCAGGCATCTAGCAAGCCAAGGTTGAGGCTGTCTGTTGCACATAGGGTTGCTTTGTCGCGTGCGCGCGCGCACATAGACAGGACCTTTATGCGGGAAGGAGGCGCATCAGCTGACCAGCCGGTCGGCTGACATCAGAGGAGACGCTCGCCGCTCCTCATTGGCTGATAGGAGGGGGCGTGCCTGATGGGTCTACTCTGCTTCAAAAGCCTAGCTGATTCACTCGCAACTTGTCTGCTGTTGCGAATACTTTGTGTTAGCGCTCAGACCCTTAGATAGTTCCGGTGTGCTTTGATTCAGGAGGAAACCGGGGATTTCACACAAGATAGGAATTGTTTGATAGCTCTAATCATTATACTACTGTGTATTATATGTGCATGACTCTGGCTTGTTCTGACTATTCTTCTGCTCAGCGATTCTGTACCTTTTCCCATCTGATCTTGCTGCTGACTCTGCGTGTTTATACCTTTCAGTCTCTGCCTTCCGATTTTGTACTGCATCTGTCTGTCTGTTGCCAAACCCGATCTGTCTGACCTCTGTACTCTCACCAGAGGGCCCTTGACTCTGATGAGGGGCATTGTACTGTTAGTACCCACCAGCTCCTCTGGTGAGGTATTGTTAAACCTATCAGTACTAAGGCGCATGCGCGGCGGATCCAGGATGGCCGCTTAGAGACAGAGCTCCGGCCCGACCCCGCACTGAAACCGCCACTATCCGCTCCCTCTCCGCTCCAAAAGCTTGGCGGACACGGAGATCAGCATCCGGACATCCCCCCGCACAGATGGCTACAAAAACAGCCCCCAAGCCACCCGCACAAGCCGGATCCATGGATCGGTTCGTCCGCCCTCCTCCCTCCCAAGATGGCGCCGACCACGCTGATGCTGCAGGCTCTGCATCCGCCCTCCATACCTTACAGCAACAACAGACTGGGATGGCCTCACAGTCCACGGGGGAGACACCGCTGACTGCAGCAATGCTGGAGGTAACACTAGATAAGCATTATCAGGCCCTACATGACTCACTGCAGCAAGTTATACTCTCAGCCATAAAAGACCTTAAGGGGGACATTACATCTTTAGGAGAACGCACTAGCAGCTTAGAGGCAAAGATGGACACTCTGACTATTAAACACCATGGGTTGGAAGATGAGCAGCATATCATCCAGAATGACTTGAAAGCTATAAGATCTGCTCAGGAAGACAGTGAAAATAGAGATAGGAGACAGAACATCAGGATTAAAGGCATGTCTGCAGCGATCACACCTGATCTCCTAAAACCACATCTTACTGAACTTTATAACTCTATAGTACCTGATCAGCCAAGCGAATTCTGGCGAATGGACCGTGCTCACCGATCTTTGGGAGAACGGCAATCGACAGCACGCCGGCCCAAAGATGTAATAATACGACTCCATTACTATGAAGCAAAAGAAGCCTTAATGCGTGCCCTGCGCAACACCCCCAAAGTGTCATTTAAAGGAGATGAACTGTCTATTTACAATGACTTGTCACTTATTACTCTGAATAAAAGAAGGGCCCTCAAACCTGTTACGCAATTGTTAAATGAAGCAAAAATTCCCTACAAATGGGGGTTCCCATTCCGCCTTATGGCTAACACGTTGGGTGCTCAGTTCACGCTTACTGACATAGACGATGCACCTATGTTCTTGAAGCAAATGGGTCTCCGACTACCTCCAGCATTGCCAATACAACACTCCTTTTCCCCATCGGCCAGATCCCCCCCACGAAAGTTTCGACATATCTCCGAGTGGAACAAAACCCCCGTGCGCAGCCTTACTTATCCTGACAACCAGGACGAAATGGAAGCTCTGCCGAGCTGATCTAACCACAGGGGGAAAATTGTTAAAATTGGATTGACATCATAAGCTTACCCTCAACTGGCATATCTAGCCCACTACACTTTATGATCTCCCTAAACATTCATCATTAGGGGATCGGGCTCTGGACTCTGAGGGTTTTTTCTCTTGGGCCCCTACATGTACCTCCGGAAAGGTGCCTACGAGACTGCCTCAAAATTTCAGCTTCTCCAAAAAGGTGTTTTTTAGGTTATATGTGATTTATGTATATACTTCTCTTCCTTTCTTCTTTACACTTCCATGCTATACTAAGGTTCTATACCTAAGGGTTACCGGTTGCCTACATGCTAATTCATTCCTTCTTCTAGACAATGGTTAAGCTGTACACGTTAAATACCAAGGGCCTCAATGTTCCTCAAAAAAGATTATCTCTTTTAAGAGACCTACGGAGACTTGACGTAGACTTGGCCTTCCTCCAGGAGACGCACTTGACTTCCCAGGACTCCGTACGCCTCCATAATAAACACTATACTGATGTGTTCCTAGCCTCGGGGCCAAAAAAAAGAGCTGGGGTAGCATTAATCTGCAAGAAAGGACTTCCCCTACAGGTAGAAAAAATAATACGTGATGATAAAGGACACTTCTTGATTTTACTGGGTTCCCTCGCAGGCAAACCAATTACATTAGCAAATGTATATGTTCCAAACACACAACAAATTCCCTTTTTGTCCTCTTTCCTCAACAAACTGCAAAAAAATGCTAAGGGTACAATTATTCTAGGAGGGGACTTTAACCTGGCCTTTTCCTCCATCAAAGATAGAAGCAAAAATATCTCCTCATCCTCATTCGCTTCACATGACCGAAACTCCCGTAAATTCCGTATCCTTCTCAGAAAGTTTGGCTTACTAGACCTATGGAGAATAGTCAACCCAACTATGACCGACTTCACATTCTTCTCTCCCCCCCATGCTTCACACTCACGGATTGACTACTTTTTTGCCAAAGCCCAACTCCTTCCCATTTTAGCTGACGCTTCCATAATTCCTACCGCCTGGTCTGATCACCAAGCAGTGCTACTAGATATAGATTGGGGGTCCAACCCACACAAGCCAATGCATTGGAGGTTAAACGAATCCCTATTAAAAGACAAAAGGGTCACCTCAGAATGCCTAGAGGAGTTACAAGCATTTTTTGATACAAATATCGGCTCGGTTTCATCCCTAGGCTTAATTTGGGAATCTCATAAAGCTTTCATTAGGGGCTTTTTTATCTCACAGGGCTCTAGAAAAAAGCACTTTACCTCAAACAAACTCAAAGAATTAAATAACTCCCTTGCAAAAGCACTTAATACATACAAACAACAACCTACGCAAGAGAACTACTCTGCTATTCAGCAACTTAAACTAGATATCCGCACTCTCCAATCTTCTCAACTTGAGAAAAGCCTCAAATGGACTAGACAGCTGTTTTTTGAGAGAGGTAATAAACCACACACTATTTTAGCCCGAAAGCTTAACCCGCAAAATTCCCAACATACAATCTATGCAATGAAAGATTCCCAGGGCACCACCCACTATGACCCAACTAAGATTGCAAGTATATTTTCCTCTTTCTACAAACAACTCTATAACTTACCGGACCCATCCACCAACCCACACTTCTCTGTAAAAATATCAAGTTTCTTGGAGCAGCTCCACCTCCCCAAACTAACAGACCAAGACTGTACCACCCTAAACACCCCTATCACTACATCTGAGATACTAGACGTCCTTAAAAAACTGCCCTCTTCTAAATCCCCAGGTCCAGATGGCCTTCCCTACTCATATTACAAGCACTTTCAATCAGTTCTCATACCACACTTAACTGATATGGCCAATAAAATTATGAAAGGCGAACTCCCACCCTCTACAATTCTTAACTCACTTATCACAGTTATCCCTAAAGATGGAAAAGACCCCCAACTCCCTCAAAGCTATAGACCTATTTCCCTTCTAAACTCGGATTTAAAAATCATTACTAAAACTATAGCCAATCGCCTTAATCCCATATTAATTAGACTCATAAATAATGATCAGGTGGGTTTCATCCAAGGCCGCCAAGCGGGCGATAATACACGTAGAGCCATAAACTTAATATCCATAATGAGCAGAACCAGCAGGCCCTCTCTGCTCCTAAGTTTGGATGCAGAGAAGGCATTTGACCGACTGAATTGGTCATTCCTTTTCAAAGTACTGGAGCACCAAGGCTTTACAGGTCCTTTCATGCACCTGATTAAGTTTCTATATTCGAGCCCATTAGCCTCAATCAAACTACCATTTGCCCCCACTAACCCCTTTCAAATTTTCAATGGCACGAGGCAGGGCTGCCACCTCTCCCCACTCTTATTTGCCCTTAGCATTGAGCCTCTCGCAGAAGCAATTAGACAAAATGTCAACATAAAGGGAGTTAACCATGGTAGACACGAGTATAAGATCTCCTTATTCGCAGACGACATTCTATTGACTATTGTAAACCCACTTACCTCATTGCCAGCCCTGCATAACACCTTATCTCTATTTGAATCCTTATCAGGTTTCAAATTGAATCAGGATAAAACTGAGGCCTTACCCATAAAAATTCCCTCAGATCTCCTTACTTCCTTACAAAGTAGCTTTCCCTATAAATGGCAAACCCACTCCTTAAAATATCTAGGAATCCACCTCACACCTACCTATAGTACTATATATAAGTGTAACTTCCCATCTCTTATACAGCGAATCATGCAAGATCTACACAAATGGACTGCCTACAAGATTTCCTGGCTAGGACGAATATACGCCTTAAAAATGAACATTCTGCCCCGTCTTCTATATCTTTTCGAAACCCTCCCAGTATTGATCCCATCCTCCCAATTGACAGCCCTACAAACGGCCTTCCACAAATTTGTCTGGAATCATAGAAGGCCAAGAGTCCACAAAAACATTCTCCTCTCTCCTAGAGAACAAGGAGGTTTGGGGCTACCACATATACGCTACTACTACTATGCTGCTCATCTACGTCAGTTATCTGAATGGTCCGAATTAAAAGTATATACAAAATGGGGCCTTATAGAAGCAACAAGTATGCTCCCGGTTTCATTAGCCTCCTTAATTTGGGCAAAATCTGTACCTAAAATACAACAACAGCAACCTATACTCCCCACAATTAAATTCACATTACATATCTGGCGTATTACCGCTTCTATGGCCGGGTTGAGGTCCTCTCCTTCACCATTATTACCAATACTGGGCAACCCTTCCTTCAAACCAGGCCTTTCTGAGTCCTTCATGAGCACTTGGTATAAATGGGGTTACTTCAACCTTAAGGATTGGATACATCCCCTCACAAGTAAACCATATACTAGAACTCAACTTAAAAACAAAATTTCCTTCACTCCTCAACGGATAATGGAGCATAACCAAATTACCCACTTTATCAATTCAATTATCCATACACCCGAAATTACGCTACATTTTTCTCCTTTTGAGCGATTATGTGATAGTGCAGGACATCAGAAAGGCCTGATTTCCCAAATCTATATTCTGTTACTGACTAAATCTGGATCCTGGTCTCCAGACCATTCTTATATGGCAAAATGGTCGTCTGCAATCTCCACACCTATATCTCTAGATGACTGGTCTGACATATGGGATAATGCTAAGCACTCCTCAATGTGTATCCAAATTAGGGAAAATATATACAAAATTTTATTCCGTTGGTATCTTACACCGGAAATTTTATCAAAAGCCTATCCTGGCTCATCTGATTTATGTTGGAGAGGATGCAATAACAAAGGCACTCTAGAACACATTTTTTGGTTTTGCCCTCTTCTCACCCCTCTTTGGACCAAGATACAAGACCTGATTCATAGCACTACTGGTGTCATGATACCTCTGGAGCCTCTTCATATGCTTCTAGGCAAACCTATTCCAAAGACAAACAAACACACAAATCGCCTAATTACCCATATAACAACAGCAACTAGGTTGGCCATAGCCTCCTCCTGGAAGAAAATAGCCCCACCGGACATCTCTGAGGTAATCCTTAAAGTCAATTGGACTAGATCAATGGAACAATTGACAGCTTCCCTGAGAGATACAGAAAATAATTTTCATAAAATCTGGGACTCATGGCCTTACGCATTCCCAATCTATCAACCCCCTTAAAGTTACAGTTGCAGGTCTATTTTTGGATCCAAAGAGATCTCATGACACCAGAGAGGTATTATCTTATCTAATCATACCATAGAACAACATTGGGCCCTAATCCTAAACCAAAGGCACCGGACAACCCTTCTTTTCTTCCTTCTTTTTTCTATCTTTTCCTCTCTTCTATAACCCTGGCCGCAAGAAGCACTGCCATGTTTTCTCTACCCCATCTGGTTTCCCTTCACATCCCTCATGTGCTTTCTCCTACAATTTCTCTATTAGCTGTAATAGCTTACTTCCCTCTTATAGGGACTGATATAATCTTCGATAAAGTAGAATAAAATATGGTTCCTTTTCAACAGGTTAAGTGTTTTATAGACATCAGATTTAGTACCTGCTAACAGTATCCAGGTTGGGAACAGCATTTAAAACTCACCGACACCAAGGATACATTCCCAATCATACTGGACCTTTTTGCTATCTGTTTGATGGGTGTTTCCTTCCTGAGATCATCTAAACAAACTATTTCAAGCTTGATCTGATCCCTTTTCGTTGATACTACAAAGCATCACTGTCACTCTTAATGTTATATATGTTGTTATCATGACATTTGTTGGAAACATGTTTTATTACTTTTCTACCCATGTTAAAAGCTTGTATGACACTTTTATTGATAAGATGGAAATCAATAAAAAAAAGTATAACAAAAACAAACAAACCTATCAGTACTACTGTTGCACCAAATCACTATATATTGTTGTCACTACAGCTTCTGATATACCAGCATTATAGGTGATTCTGCAGATCACCATATAATCAGGTATACATCTGCATTATAGGTGATACTGCACATCACCTATAATCAGAATTCTGTTATTTGCTGACACAAATCGTTACAATAACTACCTGTTGTGTTGAGTGAACCCACCTCACTGCATCTAACTACCTTTGCTGTTCAGTGAACCCACCTCACTGCATATAACTACCTTTATTGTTCAGTGAACCCACCTCACTGCATATAACCACCTGTTGTGTTGAGTGAACCCACCTCACTGCATCTAACTACCTTTACTGTTCAGTGAACCCACCTCACTGCATCTAACTACCTTTACTGTTCAGTGAACCCACCTCACTGCATCTAACTACCTTTATTGTTCAGTGAACCCAGCTCACTGCATCTAACTACCTTTTGGGTTGAGTGAACCCACCTCACTGCATATAACTACCTGTTGTGTTGAGTGAACCCACCTCACTGCATCTAACTACCTTTACTGTTCAGTGAACCCACCTCACTGCATCTACTACCTTTGCTGTTCAGTGAACCCACCTCACTGCATCTAACTACCTTTATTGTTCAGTGAACCCAGCTCACTGCATCTAACTACCTGTTGTGTTGAGTGAACCCAGCTCACTGCATATAACTACCTTTACAATGCCCCCCGCAGCTCACACATCACCCCAGTACTGCAAACTCTTCACTGGTTGCCAGTAAAATGGAGAATCAATTTTAAGATCTGCCTGCTGACATTCAAGGCTCTACACCACATGGGACCCAAATACATAGCGGATCTATTGGAACTTTATGCCCCTTCACGCACCCTCCGCTCTGCCAACAAGATGAAGCTGGTTATTCCCAGGATACACTTAACATTTGGTGCTCGGGCCTTTTCCTACGCAGCCCCTACTCTATGGAACTCACTTCCACAATCAGTACGAGAGGCTCCTTCTCTGGACAGCTTTAAAAAAAGGCTAAAAACTCACCTCTTTTCCCGAGCCTTTGAGACTGCATAATGCAGGGTCACAGCGCTTTGAGTCCCCAGGGAGAAAAGCGCTATATAAATATTATTGTTATTGTTATTGTTACTGTTCAGTGAACCCACCTCACTGCATATAACTACCTTTATTGTTCAGTGAACCCAGCTCACTGCACAGCTACACTCCCTGATTGATGTATACACATGCAAGATGTTTGAAAGCACTTTAGGCCTACAATTTAGCATTCAATGTGATTTCGGCCCTTAAAACGCTGCTTTGCGTCAAATCCAGATTTTTCCCCGCGACTTTGGGCATGTATCCCACTCCGCCATGCCCCCCTCCAGGTGTTAGACCCCTTGAAACATGTTTTCCATCACTTTTGTGGCCAGCATAATTTGTTCTGTTTTTCAAAGTTCGCCTCCCCATTGAAGTCTATTGCGGTTCGCGAACTTTTCCGCGAACCGAACCTTCCGTGGAAGTTCGCGAACAACGTTCGCGAACCGAAAATCGGAGGTTCGCGACATCACTACTAGGTATATGCAATGATGAGGTGGGTTCACTGAATACAAAAGGTAGGTATATGCAGTGATGAGGTGGGTTCACTAAACAAAACAGATAAGTATATGCAGTGATGAGGTGGGTTCACTGAACACAACAGGTAGGTATATGCAGTGATGAGGTGGGTTCACTAAACACAACAGCTAGGTATATGCAGTGATGATGTGGGTTCACTGAATACAACAGGTAGGTATATGCAGTGATGAGGTGGGTTCAATGAATATAACAGATAAGCATATGCAGTGATGAGGTGGGTTCACTAAACATAACAGGTAGGTGTATGAAGTGATGAGGTGGGTGCACTGAACACAACAGGTAGGTATATGCAGTACTGGGTATTACAATGTGCACCTGTCACACAGGTAGTCACTGAATGTACTGGGCCTGGCAGTATGAATTAGCAAGGCTGTCTATGCAACAAAAGTGTCAGTGGGACACACAGAAAAAAAAATAGATCACAAGAACAAGATTAGCTCTCAAAAGAGCTGTTGTGGGGTGCTATTTTAGCAATAAGAAATCAGCAAGGAGCAAGCTAACAAGCCTACAACAGCCTAACTAATCTTTCCCTATGAGAGAGTCTGATGCAGCTGTCCCTTCACTTATTACTGCAGGCACACGAGTGAGTTTAATGGCTGGCAGAGCCTTTTATAAGGGGGAGAGTGGCTCCACGAGGGAATTTAGCCTGATTGGCTACAATGTGCCTGCTGACTGTGATGTAGAGGGTCAAAGTTGACCCTAATGGTGCACTATGGGGCAAACCGAACTTTCGGGAAAGTTCGCCTTACATGGCGAACGTGAACCACCGGAAGTTCACCGGCGAACCGTTCGGGACATTTCTATAGACAAGTTACTTGTTTTAGTTTAATTTAGTTATAGTTTTTTTTATCTCGGATCCGCTTTAAGCTAGATTACCTCTTACAAATATAAACAAAAATGGAAGAAAAGAGCAAAACTGGTGTTGCTATGGTAATAAAGACACTCCTCTCCAATAATTTCATACAAGAGGGTTAGTATGAGCAGAATTGAATGTATTACTCTCATATTTCTGAAAAATCCATGGCAATTTAAAATGCTCCCCATCTGAATATTTCACCGTGACTGCCACAAAAGAAAGAACATTATTCCCGGCTTATCTGATATTGTCCGTGGCGTGCAGGCGGCAGTCCCTCCATATTGCTCTCCTTAGTTTCTGTCACCTATAACAAATTGACTAAACTCATCTGGCAAAAAGAACAAAAAAATATTGCTGATCCCTGAAATGTCAGGCGGGCGGCATTTGTAAGTCATCGCATTATGTTGTAAACTCATCTATTTGTCGCTGATCTCCACTTATCACAGAGCTTATTATTAGATGACTTGTGTCGGAGATAAGGGATGAAATAAGCGTGCACTTCACACTCATGTACTGGGGATTGCATTTACATGCAGAATTACACTTGTAAATGCAAAGGCCGCGGATGCATGGCGCACACATAATAGATATCTCTTTCTAAAAGGGATTATTCAAGTGTATTGGATGTGCTTGGCGAGAGAAAACCCGCTGTATGTAAAGAGAAAAAACGCCCAGAAGAGAAAAAATGGAATAAAAATAAATAAAAGCGGCAGTTTTCCATCTTGAGAAATGGCACCTACGTAGTTATAAAAGCATATGCATAAAAATGCACGCCCATCTATTTCTGCCTCACATAACAATTATTTTAATCCATAGGAAGACAAAGCAAAACCCATGGGATACTGCAGCAACATTTCCATCTGAGGAAGAAAAAAATCCCACAGTGGTGTAACTACAATTCATGCGACGTTAAATACTATTCCCCCTCCAGGCCGCCATGGATGCAGTTGCTGGAGGGCGAATTATAGTGTTTTATAAGTAACTTTAGCTCCGTCTTCTGACAGCGCTGAAGTTACTCACTGTGTGCCGCTATAACCGGAATTCCTATTACGGCCTATGGTGGTGCTGGCTGCGCCCAAATCTCCTGCGCTGGAATGAATGACCAGGGCTGTATTTCTGGAAAGACTAGAACGGCATGGGTCTTGAGTGGCATGGAAAAGGGGTTGCTGCATATGGAAGAAAAGAATGCACATGAACTAGTGAGGATGCCAGAAGAAGGTAGCTTTTTATGTTCATTACTTATCAAGAAGGGTGCTGCACATGCCAGGAAAGCCACAAAATTTGGCTTTTACTATAATCTGACCCAGTCCTGATCCAGATAAAAACTGTCACTTGCATACCTGATGTTTAACTTTTTCAGGCAGAGAAAGAAAAAAGGAACACAGCATAGTAATTTGTGTGCTTGGCACTGTCTATCTCATCATGTCACATGTCACCTCGGGTATCCTTTAAGAGAGGATGCAATATTTTTCATATCTGCGACTGCGTGTCACTGACCTCTTCATTATGGAGGAAAGGAAAATGCACGTCTCTGAAAATGCTGGGGCCAGATTGGCAAGGCTGCTGGGGATACTGTATTTACTTATATTGTGCATACTAATCACTACCAGTCATCACTTCTTGCTAAAAAAGATATTCCCATGCATTGCATTGTCAGAACCAGATCACAGCAGGTATCTCAGTGTAACAGTTTGTTCACATTCCTACAATGTACTTAGGTGGCCTGGGGAAAATATATATTTTTTCTCTTATTGTGGAAGTGGAGTTACAAATCAAAGGATCTCCATTCCTAACTTTTAAAATAATAGCCCTTCTCTCACTACTATATATCATGCCAATACTAATGTGACTGGCACAAATATGGAATAGCATTGTGTATACCTAACTACCACAGTGTCTAGATTATGGTGCCAAATTGCACCGATCCATATTTCTTTGTCCCTGTTTAGTTAGCAGAACAAAGAGATGAGCAGTGGAGGAGCGCAGTCATTCAGCTGAGACAAACCAAAATGCTTTGCCACTGTACAAAATGGCATCAGCTTGGCACAACCACCCTCTCCAGGAAGGAACGTAGCCATTGTTCAACTAAAGAGCCACAGTTAAATTCTGAATATTTGCTGTTATAAATAAACAATGAACAGTCTGTCTATTATTCCAACTGGCAAGCTGGGTAAGGACTTTTGTTGTTAGGGTGCTGATTAGTAACGCAAGGCTGGAGTCCTCGATTATTACCATTTAATATCAAACATCAGCAAGGAGGTAAACATTAGAATTCATACAAATGATTGTGCTAATACACCTTGGCACTTGCTAATCTAATTACTTTATTGTGACTTTTTTGTAATTCAAATTTCTCTTAAGTATCTTCTGGAAGATCATGCAGAAATTCATCTTTGGAATAATACTTGTCATACTCTCCTTGCGCGAACTACTGTGATTAATTTCAAGGTGGTTTTATCCCTCCCTTCTGCCTCCATCATTCATTTTCTTAAGTAGTGATTGAAAGCGACAGTCTCTATTCTGAGACCTGTGTGGTGATGGCAAAACTTTACACGGACACTGCTCAGCCTGTTTGTTTAAGCTAGCGGCAAAGTTGTCTTGTATCTTCTCTAACAGGAATAATCAAATGTGTTTTCTTCAAGGGGCTCTCCATCTTTTCATCTTAGAAGCATAAGTTAGAAGTAATGAATGCTTACTAAGAGCATAGGCACTTCATCATTTATTTTAATATTTTATCCAGCTAGTAATCTCGTATATAGTTCCAACTATACTTTTTATTGGATTTGTACCGAGTATTACCCAGATAGCACATGGTGACCCAGAACCACTAAGATATTTTAAGCGGCTCGAATGGGACAAAAAGCGCTTTTGCTAAAAAATATAAATCTTCATTCTCAAAACAGGTAGTTGCAATTTTTCAGCTTTCCGTGAGTTTAATAATTAATATCCTAATGGTTTTGGGTCAGCTCACCTTTAGCTATCTGGTAGCCCTGTATTACTTAGCCGTCACACCCTGCCTACCTCAAAGAGCAATAATAATCAATAATATGGCTCTTTAACTACTTGGCGACCGCGTTACGCCGATGGACGTGGCACCAGCCCCAGGACCGCCTAACGTCGATCGGCGTAAAGTCCTGGGGAGGGGATTTGCAGGAGATCACGCCACAAGCCGATGCGTGCGCATCTCTGCTTAGATGACGGACCTCCGCTCCGCCATCAGTCTCCCATCGGCGATCACCGCTATGAGACTGTTAGACAGCAAAACTGACGTCTATTTACACAGTACAGCGCTGCGATCTACAGCAGCACTGTACTGGGACAGCAATGTGACACGGCTGTCCCCTTGGGAGACAGGAGAGCAATCGGCTCTCACAGGCTTAAGCCTATGACAGCTGATTGTCGTCATTGGCTGGCAGGGGGAGGGAGGGAGAGTAATAATAATATTAATAATAATAATAATAATAAAAAAATAGCAACATTTATTTAAAAATAAATACAATAAATATTTGTATAAAAAATAAACATCCCAGTAGGGATCGACGCCCACTAACAGAGAGCTCTGTTGGTGAGCAGAAAAAGGGGGGGGGGGAGGAATCACCTGTGTGCTGAGTTGTGAGGCCCTGCAGCGAGCCCTTAATGCTGCAGTGGCGTAATTAGTGAAAAATGGCCTGGTCACTAGGGGGGTTTAAGCCCATGGTCCTTAAGTGGTTAAAGTCACTGGGAATCAATATTAAAAAAAAAAATATCAGCCAGAGAGGGAAGGTTTTGGGTCCCTGGTAGCAGTATTTAACCAATTTGGTCACATACTGCTCTGTCTGCCACCGAGGAGGCTTCAGAAGTGTTCAGGAGTCTGAGTGTTCCTGAAGACGGGCTGTTCTATACTGCGCACATGCGAGCGCCCCGCCCTCTCTCACACACTCGCACCTCTGCAGTATGGAAGAATTCGGAGTGCCCCGCAGTGGGGAATTCAAATGGGGGAGCCAGCGCTTAATGGAGGGGACCTGGAGAGAAAGGAAGGGACTACAGGACTCAGAGCCTTCCCTCTCCTTAGATAAGTATCTGGCTGATTTTTTTTACATTGATTCTCATTGATTTTAAAATTAAAAGTTGATAGGGGTTCTTCGCCCTTCACTGGTTCTGGATTTGTGTCTGGCATTTAGGGACATAAAGAATGATTTGCATATTCAGTAGTGATGCATTATGGGATAATTTTCTTTCTCACATAAACTTGAAAGAAAGATGCCAGCACCATCAGATATCTTCTTATGCTCTTTTATTCATCCAAAAACAGCGTAGCCATCATAGCAACGTTTCAGAGAACACTTCTCCTTTGTCAAGCTAAGCCACGTAGTAATACACTTAATATACATTTTTTCACGCTTTATATATAGGACATGGTAGGTAATCCACCAATAACATGGGAGATTGGTGTTTAACCAATCCCTCAGGTCCGCTGCTAGTCGGACCTGATGGGAAACTGCATAGCTTTAAGCCTATTGGGCGCTGATAGGGGAACCCGCCTCTCCGCTCTTTTAAATCTATTGGTCGCCGCCACGAGCCACCGCTAACCATGCCGCGCCTCCTCCTGCGTGTACCGCCCACCATCTCCGCGAACAGCGGACCTGATGGGGAACATCGCAGGGTGACGTGGGCGGGAACAGCGTCATACGCTTGTCCACGCCCCGCCAGAGTTGCAGCCAATGATGTAGGTGCCGTCGACCATCGGCACCTCGCATCACCCATGATGTAAACAAAGCGGCAGAGCGTGCGGTGGACTATACAAGTCAAGGCGATCATATACTTTGTTACACAGACACGACACTAGCAGGAAGCCATAAATAGAGGAAGCTGGGAAGGGAAGAGAAATAAGGAACAACAGGGGAACACATACTATAAATAAATACCATAGTAGCGTAGATCGTCATGTCATACAGATGGATAAAATTGCAATTATAAGTGCAGCAGCCCAAGGGGAGGTACCTACAGAAACGGCAACAGATCTAACTCACGGTTTAAACCCCGTGGTTCCATGGTATCGAGTTTTTTTATCCAAAAAGCCTCACGCCATAATAACTTCTTGATCCTGTCACCACCTCTTCTAGGGGGTGAAACTTGCTCCAGAATCATGAATCTAAGTTGAGATACATTATGTCTAGCTAGAGAAAAATGATAAGGGACTGCCTGATCAATTAAACTTTCCCGTATTGCGTGTTTGTGGGATGAAAGTCTCACTTTCATTTTCTTAGTGGTCTGGCCAATGTACAGAAGGCCACAGGGGCATTTAAGTGCATATACTACATACATTGAGTCACACGTGTGACATCCTTTAATCTTAAATTTAGTGCCCCTATGGGGATGTATAATTTCATCGCCTTTAATGACCGAACTGCAGTGAACGCAGTTCAAGCAAGGGAAGGTACCTTGTCGGGTAGAAACTGATTTAGAGGGCGGATTTGTATCTGCATGTACCAATCGGTCCCTAAAATTTGGTGCTCTACGATAAGAGAACAGGGGAGGATTCACAAAATGTTCTATGTCTGGAAAGCTGTCGGACAAATAGTGAGAATGTTTCCTAATAATTTTAGATACATTATTACTGGCTGTAGAGTATCTCGATACAAAGGGTATCCTATTTGACATCTGTCTATTATTTCTTTGTCTGCCGCCATTGCTCAGGCACCTCCCATGGGCTGCCTGCACAACATCAGGGGGATAACCCCTCTGTGTGAACTTTAAATGCATCTGGTCCATTCTCTCTTTCCTCACTGTCTCATCCTCTACAATTGTCTGCACCCTCTGAAACTGACTAACTGGAACCGACCTCTTGGTGGCCCACGGGTGGAAACTCCCAAAATGCAACAGGGAGTTTACATCCGTGGGCTTAACAAAAAGGTCGGTGGTCAAACGGCCATCCTGTCTGATGACCATGGTATCAAGGAAGCTGATCCTCTCTCTAGAGCTGTGGATAGTAAGTCTAATGTCGTGGCATTGGTCCATTAGTTCCGAGACAAAAGAGTCTAGGGTCGAATGTGGTCCCGCCCACACGCAAAAAACATCATCTATATATCTTAACCACTGTAGGGCATGTTTTTTCAACAAAGTGCTGGTATATACATACATCTGTTCATATGAGCCCATGTAAATGTTTGCGTAGGACGGGGCCACATTCGACCCCATAGCAGTGCCCCTCAATTGCATATAAAAAGTATCTTCAAATCGGAAGTAATTATACTGTAGGACAATCTCCAATAATCTACACACAAAATCAACCTGTTCCCTAGAGTAATCAGAAGCGACCTCCAAAATATGTCGGACAGCCTCCACACCCCCATCATGTGGGATGGAGGTGTAGAGGCTCTCAACATCCATAGTAACCAACCAACAATCATCCGGAATACACTGTACATTACGAATCACTTTCAAGAACATAGGAGTGTCACGTAAGTAAGACTTCTGTGATATCACATAGTGTCGTAAAATCCTATCCAGATATTTAGCAATGGGGGCAAACACTGATTCTACCCCCGCCACTATAGGTCTACCTGGGGGGTTATCAAGTCTCTTATGGATCTTTGGACAGACATACATTACCGGGGTAGTGGGATGGTCCTGAATGAGATAACTAGCAAGTTTCTCATCAATAATGGACTGTTCCACAGCCCGTGAGACTGTCTCAGCTATTTTAGTCTGTATTTCCTGTAAAGGGTCACATAAGAGGACCCGATAGGTGGTCTGATCTGTAAGCTGTCTTAATATCTCTCCACGGTACATTGTAGTGTCCATGACAACAATAGCCCCGCCCTTGTCGGCAGGTTTTATAGTTATGGCCGGATTTGCAGCTAATTGTTGGATAGCTAAGTTCTCAGCTTGTGTAATGTTTCTCTGTATCTTCAATCCAGTGAGTCTATTGCTACGCATTAGATTGTCCATATCATCCTGGACCTTTTTAATAAAGATGTCTATGATTTGACAAGAGGGTGGCTGGAACTTGCTTTTAACCCTCAGGCCAGACTCACTCAATGATAGCTTTTCTGTCTCACTTGGCAAGGAAATTGCCGAAGGAAATTCTCTTGGGATGGAGAAATAATATTTAAGTTTAATAGAGCGAAAGAATCTCTGCAAATCAATGTCTAATTCCAGAGGTTCAGGGAAATGTACCGGAGCAAATGAAAGTCCATGATTGAGTGCAGACAACTGCGAGGCAGTGAGGACAGTAGAGGAAATATTGATCACTATGTTTTCCTGTAGGGCTTGTTTTGTCGTGACCTGAGTCGCTCCCTGATGTTTCCCCCGCCTCCGCCCGCCCCTGCGCCTCCTCCTGCGCTTGACGGGTGATCTGAGAGGCCTTCCTGGGAAGAGCTTGTTAAAAAATCAGAGGAATCCTGTTGGCCTGTTCCCTGTTGTGGGCCTGGTATAGGTCCTGGCCGGGGTCTGCGTATAGGTCTGCCGGAGCGTATTGGTCTCTGCCACTGATACACATATCCGGAGCTATAGTCCTGAACATCACGTTGGTATTTATCTCTCTTTATGTTTTCAATTTGTTGTTGATGACAATCAACTGTTATAATGAGTTCAAGATCAAATTTCTCATATTCCTCCTTGGAGATCAGGGTCATCAGTTTCTCCTTCAATGTCTGGCGTTGGGTAGCCAGTTTAGGTAGCTCTTGTTGTAAGCGCTCAATGGTCAAAAGCATGGAGTCAAAGGAAGCTCTGCTCCAAATTAGGCTCCACCTGTGGCAAAAGTTTGGATCGGCAGGGAACATAATAGGGGCTACATTGGATCTCATGCCTCTTGGTATCCGTTTAGTTCTATAATATTCCGCCAGTGTCTTAGCGTGCAACTCAAATGTGACATACGTCTTAGAGATTTTGATGATTTGTTTACGGATCGCCCTTTCATCCGCCATACTGAGGTAAGCTACCTCAGTTGATACTTGTGAGATGATTCTGGATGCCTCCTCAGGTGTATAGGAGAGAATCAGGGCCTCCATATCAGCGTCCTCCACGTCTAAGCCAGAGGGTGCACTCGCTGTGTGCTGTGACATCATAACTGGTAAAGGTGTGTGAGGCACCCCTCTGTAGTAACTGTGTGATGTGCCTTGGCAAGGCCCGGCAGCACTCCTGGCTAACTTGATGCTTGAAAGAAAGATGCCGGCACCATCAGATATCTTCTTATGCTCTTTTATTCATCCAAAAACAGCGTAGCCATCATAGCAACGTTTCAGAGAACACTTCTCCTTTGTCAAGCTAAGCCACGTAGTAATACACTTAATATACATTTTTTCACGCTTTATATATAGGACATGGTAGGTAATCCACCAATAACATGGGAGATTGGTGTTTAACCAATCCCTCAGGTCCGCTGCTAGTCGGACCTGATGGGAAACTGCATAGCTTTAAGCCTATTGGGCGCTGATAGGGGAACCCGCCTCTCCGCTCTTTTAAATCTATTGGTCGCCGCCACGAGCCACCGCTAACCATGCCGCGCCTCCTCCTGCGTGTACCGCCCACCATCTCCGCGAACAGCGGACCTGATGGGGAACATCGCAGGGTGACGTGGGCGGGAACAGCGTCATACGCTTGTCCACGCCCCGCCAGAGTTGCAGCCAATGATGTAGGCGCCGTCGACCATCGGCACCTCGCATCACCCATGATGTAAACAAAGCGGCAGAGCGTGCGGCGGACTATACAAGTCAAGGCGATCATATACTTTGTTACACAGACACGACACTAGCAGGAAGCCATAAATAGAGGAAGCTGGGAAGGGAAGAGAAATAAGGAACAACAGGGGAACACATACTATAAATAAATACCATAGTAGCGTAGATTGTCATGTCATACAGATGGATAAAATTGCAATTATAAGTGCAGCAGCCCAAGGGGAGGTACCTACAGAAACGGCAACAGATCTAACTCACGGTTTAAACCCCGTGGTTCCATGGTATCGAGTTTTTTTATCCAAAAAGCCTCACGCCATAATAACTTCTTGATCCTGTCACCACCTCTTCTAGGGGGTGAAACTTGCTCCAGAATCATGAATCTAAGTTGAGATACATTATGTCTAGCTAGAGAAAAATGATAAGGGACTGCCTGATCAATTAAACTTTCCCGTATTGCGTGTTTGTGGGATGAAAGTGAGACTTTCATCCCACAAACACGCAATACGGGAAAGTTTAATTGATCAGGCAGTCCCTTATCATTTTTCTCTAGCTAGACATAATGTATCTCAACTTAGATTCATGATTCTGGAGCAAGTTTCACCCCCTAGAAGAGGTGGTGACAGGATCAAGAAGTTATTATGGCGTGAGGCTTTTTGGATAAAAAAACTCGATACCATGGAACCACGGGGTTTAAACCGTGAGTTAGATCTGTTGCCGTTTCTGTAGGTACCTCCCCTTGGGCTGCTGCACTTATAATTGCAATTTTATCCATCTGTATGACATGACAATCTACGCTACTATGGTATTTATTTATAGTATGTGTTCCCCTGTTGTTCCTTATTTCTCTTCCCTTCCCAGCTTCCTCTATTTATGGCTTCCTGCTAGTGTCGTGTCTGTGTAACAAAGTATATGATCGCCTTGACTTGTATAGTCCGCCGCACGCTCTGCCGCTTTGTTTACATCATGGGTGATGCGAGGTGCCGATGGTCGACGGCGCCTACATCATTGGCTGCAACTCTGGCGGGGCGTGGACAAGCGTATGACGCTGTTCCCGCCCACGTCACCCTGCGATGTTCCCCATCAGGTCCGCTGTTCGCGGAGATGGTGGGCGGTACACGCAGGAGGAGGCGCGGCATGGTTAGCGGTGGCTCGTGGCGGCGACCAATAGATTTAAAAGAGCGGAGAGGCGGGTTCCCCTATCAGCGCCCAATAGGCTTAAAGCTATGCAGTTTCCCATCAGGTCCGACTAGCAGCGGACCTGAGGGATTGGTTAAACACCAATCTCCCATGTTATTGGTGGATTACCTACCATGTCCTATATATAAAGCGTGAAAAAATGTATATTAAGTGTATTACTACGTGGCTTAGCTTGACAAAGGAGAAGTGTTCTCTGAAACGTTGCTATGATGGCTACGCTGTTTTTGGATGAATAAAAGAGCATAAGAAGATATCTGATGGTGCCGGCATCTTTCTTTCAAGCATCAAGTTAGCCAGGAGTGCTGCCGGGCCTTGCCAAGGCACATCACACAGTTACTACAGAGGGGTGCCTCACACACCTTTACCAGTTATGATGTCACAGCACACAGCGAGTGCACCCTCTGGCTTAGACGTGGAGGACGCTGATATGGAGGCCCTGATTCTCTCCTATACACCTGAGGAGGCATCCAGAATCATCTCACAAGTATCAACTGAGGTAGCTTACCTCAGTATGGCGGATGAAAGGGCGATCCGTAAACAAATCATCAAAATCTCTAAGACGTATGTCACATTTGAGTTGCACGCTAAGACACTGGCGGAATATTATAGAACTAAACGGATACCAAGAGGCATGAGATCCAATGTAGCCCCTATTATGTTCCCTGCCGATCCAAACTTTTGCCACAGGTGGAGCCTAATTTGGAACAGAGCTTCCTTTGACTCCATGCTTTTGACCATTGAGCGCTTACAACAAGAGCTACCTAAACTGGCTACCCAACGCCAGACATTGAAGGAGAAACTGATGACCCTGATCTCCAAGGAGGAATATGAGAAATTTGATCTTGAACTCATTATAACAGTTGATTGTCATCAACAACAAATTGAAAACATAAAGAGAGATAAATACCAACGTGATGTTCAGGACTATAGCTCCGGATATGTGTATCAGTGGCAGAGACCAATACGCTCCGGCAGACCTATACGCAGACCCCGGCCAGGACCTATACCAGGCCCACAACAGGGAACAGGCCAACAGGATTCCTCTGATTTTTTAACAAGCTCTTCCCAGGAAGGCCTCTCAGATCACCCGTCAAGCGCAGGAGGAGGCGCAGGGGCGGGCGGAGGCGGGGGAAACATCAGGGAGCGACTCAGGTCACGACAAAACAAGCCCTACAGGAAAACATAGTGATCAATATTTCCTCTACTGTCCTCACTGCCTCACAGTTGTCTGCACTCAATCATGGACTTTCATTTGCTCCGGTACATTTCCCTGAACCTCTGGAATTAGACATTGATTTGCAGAGATTCTTTCGCTCTATTAAACTTAAATATTATTTCTCCATCCCAAGAGAATTTCCTTCGGCAATTTCCTTGCCAAGTGAGACAGAAAAGCTATCATTGAGTGAGTCTGGCCTGAGGGTTAAAAGCAAGTTCCAGCCACCCTCTTGTCAAATCATAGACATCTTTATTAAAAAGGTCCAGGATGATATGGACAATCTAATGCGTAGCAATAGACTCACTGGATTGAAGATACAGAGAAACATTACACAAGCTGAGAACTTAGCTATCCAACAATTAGCTGCAAATCCGGCCATAACTATAAAACCTGCCGACAAGGGCGGGGCTATTGTTGTCATGGACACTACAATGTACCGTGGAGAGATATTAAGACAGCTTACAGATCAGACCACCTATCGGGTCCTCTTATGTGACCCTTTACAGGAAATACAGACTAAAATAGCTGAGACAGTCTCACGGGCTGTGGAACAGTCCATTATTGATGAGAAACTTGCTAGTTATCTCATTCAGGACCATCCCATTACCCCGGTAATGTATGTCTGTCCAAAGATCCATAAGAGACTTGATAACCCCCCAGGTAGACCTATAGTGGCGGGGGTAGAATCAGTGTTTGCCCCCATTGCTAAATATCTGGATAGGATTTTACGACACTATGTGATATCACAGAAGTCTTACTTACGTGACACTCCTATGTTCTTGAAAGTGATTCGTAATGTACAGTGTATTCCGGATGATTGTTGGTTGGTTACTATGGATGTTGAGAGCCTCTACACCTCCATCCCACATGATGGGGGTGTGGAGGCTGTCCGACATATTTTGGAGGTCGCTTCTGATTACTCTAGGGAACAGGTTGATTTTGTGTGTAGATTATTGGAGATTGTCCTACAGTATAATTACTTCCGATTTGAAGATACTTTTTATATGCAATTGAGGGGCACTGCTATGGGGTCGAATGTGGCCCCGTCCTACGCAAACATTTACATGGGCTCATATGAACAGATGTATGTATATACCAGCACTTTGTTGAAAAAACATGCCCTACAGTGGTTAAGATATATAGATGATGTTTTTTGCGTGTGGGCGGGACCACATTCGACCCTAGACTCTTTTGTCTCGGAACTAATGGACCAATGCCACGACATTAGACTTACTATCCACAGCTCTAGAGAGAGGATCAGCTTCCTTGATACCATGGTCATCAGACAGGATGGCCGTTTGACCACCGACCTTTTTGTTAAGCCCACGGATGTAAACTCCCTGTTGCATTTTGGGAGTTTCCACCCGTGGGCCACCAAGAGGTCGGTTCCAGTTAGTCAGTTTCAGAGGGTGCAGACAATTGTAGAGGATGAGACAGTGAGGAAAGAGAGAATGGACCAGATGCATTTAAAGTTCACACAGAGGGGTTATCCCCCTGATGTTGTGCAGGCAGCCCATGGGAGGTGCCTGAGCAATGGCGGCAGACAAATAAATAATAGACAGATGTCAAATAGGATACCCTTTGTATCGAGATACTCTACAGCCAGTAATAATGTATCTAAAATTATTAGGAAACATTCTCACTATTTGTCCGACAGCTTTCCAGACATAGAACATTTTGTGAATCCTCCCCTGTTCTCTTATCGTAGAGCACCAAATTTTAGGGACCGATTGGTACATGCAGATACAAATCCGCCCTCTAAATCAGTTTCTACCCGACAAGGTACCTTCCCTTGCTTGAACTGCGTTCACTGCAGTTCGGTCATTAAAGGCGATGAAATTATACATCCCCATAGGGGCACTAAATTTAAGATTAAAGGATGTCACACATGTGACTCAATGTATGTAGTATATGCACTTAAATGCCCCTGTGGCCTTCTGTACATTGGCCAGACCACTAAGAAAATGAAAGTGAGACTTTCATCCCACAAACACGCAATACGGGAAAGTTTAATTGATCAGGCAGTCCCTTATCATTTTTCTCTAGCTAGACATAATGTATCTCAACTTAGATTCATGATTCTGGAGCAAGTTTCACCCCCTAGAAGAGGTGGTGACAGGATCAAGAAGTTATTATGGCGTGAGGCTTTTTGGATAAAAAAACTCGATACCATGGAACCACGGGGTTTAAACCGTGAGTTAGATCTGTTGCCGTTTCTGTAGGTACCTCCCCTTGGGCTGCTGCACTTATAATTGCAATTTTATCCATCTGTATGACATGACAATCTACGCTACTATGGTATTTATTTATAGTATGTGTTCCCCTGTTGTTCCTTATTTCTCTTCCCTTCCCAGCTTCCTCTATTTATGGCTTCCTGCTAGTGTCGTGTCTGTGTAACAAAGTATATGATCGCCTTGACTTGTATAGTCCGCCGCACGCTCTGCCGCTTTGTTTACATCATGGGTGATGCGAGGTGCCGATGGTCGACGGCGCCTACATCATTGGCTGCAACTCTGGCGGGGCGTGGACAAGCGTATGATGCTGTTCCCGCCCACGTCACCCTGCGATGTTCCCCATCAGGTCCGCTGTTCGCGGAGATGGTGGGCGGTACACGCAGGAGGAGGCGCGGCATGGTTAGCGGTGGCTCGTGGCGGCGACCAATAGATTTAAAAGAGCGGAGAGGCGGGTTCCCCTATCAGCGCCCAATAGGCTTAAAGCTATGCAGTTTCCCATCAGGTCCGACTAGCAGCGGACCTGAGGGATTGGTTAAACACCAATCTCCCATGTTATTGGTGGATTACCTACCATGTCCTATATATAAAGCGTGAAAAAATGTATATTAAGTGTATTACTACGTGGCTTAGCTTGACAAAGGAGAAGTGTTCTCTGAAACGTTGCCATGATGGCTACGCTGTTTTTGGATGAATAAAAGAGCATAAGAAGATATCTGATGGTGCCGGCATCTTTCTTTCAAGCATCAAGTTAGCCAGGAGTGCTGCCGGGCCTTGCCAAGGCACATCACACAGTTACTACAGAGGGGTGCCTCACACACCTTTACCACTTTCTCACATAAACTTGAATAATTGCAAATACCTTCTGTTTTAAAAGGCATATTTATGTTTAGTGTTGGATTTTTGTTGCTATGGTTTAAATAGTGACACTTTGATCAATTTTTTTTTTACAATCTTAGATGAAGTTGAGAAAGATTAGAACCTGTTTGGACACTTATTGATATTTGTACAAGTAACAGCCAGGACTCTTCTGTGAGCTCCTGTGACTCTCTTGTGAGTGTTTTTAGCTTTACCCATGCCTTGACCTCACCTCCTACTTGAACCAGCGGTGAGTCAAACACTTCCAGGAGGCAGCCGGGCTCCTTGCAGAGTGGGGAGAAGGGAGTGTCTCCAGGGTTACCGTGGGTGCTTGTGCATATAGTTCCTCCAGTGTTGCCAGGTGAAAGGGGCGTGTTATATGCTCAGCATATGTTTTCTTCATAATATCATAATATCTTCTTAATATCATTAAACCAGCTATGATTGTCCCTAGAGATCAAATTGTTCAAATCGTGCCTTCTTGCATCTTCTCATAGTTTTAAACAGCCTTAAATTCCCATTTCCCTTGTGTGGTTGACTGAAAAAAAAAAAAGTAAACAGCATTCCCATCTACAATCCTCTGTTTTTCTGCAGTGATTGTTTTGTGCCTAAGAATAGGATAAGGGGAAGTCAGAAATGACAAATACAGGAACAGTGAATGGTCCTCCATGAGACCCTACTGAGCTAAAGTGCAGTATGTACAATAAACCAAGCAACAAAAAAACCACTTTGAAAAAAAAAAAAAAAAAAACATACTCACAAACCTCTATTGCCTCTGTAGGAAACCCCTTTTCTAGCTTGCAGTGATAACATCTAGCCTATCCACTGTAATGATTGGTGTCAGCAAAACAGATTTTCGGATTATTGGTGATGTGCAGTATCACCAATAATACAGATGCTATACCTGATTATGTGGTGATCTGCAGAATCCAGACAACCAATGTGATATAGTGTTTGGTGCAGCAGTAATGAGTAAGAGGAGTTCTCCCGAGGGGCGGGTGACTCAGACTGTACTGCAGCCAGTGGACACCTGAGGAGCAGGGACCACTGACTGTGCTGCAAGGATGATCACCTGAGGAGCAGGTGATTAAGACTATACTGCAGCCAGTGGACACCTGAGGAGCAGGAACCACTGACTGTGCTGTAAAGGATCATCACCGGAGGAGCAGGCGATTAAGACTTTACTGCAACTAGTGGACACCTGAGGAGCAGGTGTTACAGATAGTGCTGCTAAGGCTGATCACCTGAGGAGCAGGTGATTAAGACTACACTGCAGCCAAGGGACACCTGAGGAGCAGGTGTTACAGACAGTGCTGCAGTTGGGCTTCACCTGAGGAGCATTTGAAATGCCACAGATCCCTTGCCAGTGACTAGGCCCAAGCAGAGTAGGCAACGTACGGACAGATAAGGTACAAAGACAGGCAGGGTCGGCAACATGAATCAAATAAGCAGAGGTACAGAGTCAGTAAGCAGGAGAATAGTCAATGGAAGCAGAAGGTCATAACAGATAATACAATGAATTAGTATTTTAAGCTATCAACAGAATCTGGCTAAGTGTGGATCCCCAGCTCCAGCTGGTTCTAGCACACTTTGGGATCTGACTAGGTCTGAGCGCTCACACGTTAGCATTTGCAACAGCAGACATGGAGCAACTGACAGACTACCACTATATATACATAGCAGCTCCGCAGCGCCGCCCCAGTCACTCAGCCAATCCGAGATAGCTTTCGGAGTCAGATGACCTGACAGATCAGCTGACTCTCCTTCTATTCACATACAGGTCCTGTCGCCTGGAGCGCGCGCGCGTAGCCCTCAATCTATGTGCAATAGAAGGACCAGGCAGAGCACCAACATGTAACTGCGTGGCCGAAGCCGCCGGCTGATACGCGGAGATAGCCGCCATGCCGCCCATCTCCGTGGCGGCATCTCCTCTATCTATTACATCCACACTCAGGTTTGGATCTGAATAAATGGTGGTTATTCTCCAGGGAGATTATTTATGTAGTAAAACTATATTAAAAAAATAGACTCTTGACAGAGGTGTATAGAACGATCGTGTAGTGGAGAAGTGGATAGAACGATCACGGAGTGGAGAGGTGGATAGAACGACTGTGGAGTGGAGAGGTGGATAAAACGATTGTGGAGTGGAGGTGCACAAAAAAACAAAAAAATTAACAACAGATTAAAAAGGAGAACCTTTCCTCTTTCGGAAAACAGTGCCACAATGTAGATGTATACTGTAGGTTTATTATCACAATGTAAAAATACAAGCAAGGGCCTTATTTAATTCACTTTTTCTCCTCAGTTTTCTCCCAGGTTAAAGTTTTACACTTTATCAATAAAATGCCTTTAAAGCCACCAGTAAGCAAGAACATACACAAAATAATTTTGACAGCAATTTTTTTTTCACTCACTTTTTGGTCCCATTTCAATTGCAAAATGCTGAAAAGCTATATTAATGAGAAGATTGAAAACTATCTTGTAGGAGAAAACGTAGTTGGCAGAAAAGTTGAATAGAATAACGGTCACTAGTCCATATGCAATTAACTTTTTCTCCCGAGTTTTCTCCTTGGTAATATTTTAACACCTTCTCCTTATCAATAAAATGCATTTTAAGCCACCAGCAAGCAAGAAAATACTCATAATATTTTTGACAATACTTCTTTACCAACTTTTGTACTTTTGGTATTTTTTCAATTGCAAAGCGCTGGAAAGTTATTTCAAACAAAAGATGAAAAATTATCTCCTAGAAGTAAACTTAGGAGAAAACGTGAATTGCATATGGGCCAGTTTTCTCCTTGGTGATATTTTCATACATAATCAATAAAATGCCTTTCAAGCCACCAGCAAGGACAAAAATAGTCAGAATCATTTTGACGGTTCCTTTTTACCTACTTTTTGGTACTTTTTAAATTGCAGAGTGCTGAAAAGTTAATTTAACCTCTTTATGACCACATAATGTCATATGGCAGCGGCAGAGCGGCTCTGTTGTACCTCCGTGCCACCATATGGTGGTCTCACGAGAGGCCAGATTAGACAGGAACTAGGAGTTTTCTCCTAGTAGATAATTTTTCAACTTATTTTTAAAATAACTTTCAGCACTTTGCAATTGAAAAAAAATACCAAAAAGCAGTTGTGAAAGTACCTTAAAAATAATTTTGAGCATTTTCTTGCTTGCTGGTGGTTTAAACGGTGTTTTTTGGGAAGTTGTGAAAATATCACCTAGGATAAAAGTCAGGAAAAAAAGTTAATTGCTTTTGGGCTTTTGTCTTTTTACATTGTTGTAATGAACATACAGTATATCTCTATATTGTGGTAGTGTCTTCCTGGATAACATGGCCCAACATGGCCCATACATAATTAACTTTTTCTCCAGAGTTTTCCCCTAGGAGATAATTTTCATATAATTTCTCTTTAAAATAATTTTTAAGCATTTTACAACTGTAAAAGTCCCCACAACTTGGTTAAAAAGTACTATAAAAATTATTTGTATCGCCAGTTGATTCTACTTTTTTACATGTATACTGCAGCTGTCTGGACACTACTTTAATTGACTTATTTAAAGTGTTACTAGGGCATATTTTGAAGTAGGGCTTATATTTTGAGCATCCTCAAAAATCCAGAAAAATCATGCGAAGGTTTATTTTTAGAATGGGTCTTTTTTTTGAGGGTAAGCCAGCACCTATCTCCCATTTAGCCTGTTCTTATGTATTCATTTATTTATTTTGGGTGCCTTAATCCCACGGGAATGACAAATATTTTTCTTAGAGGCTGATCCTTCATAGACACCACTAGCTGAATGTAATCCCACATCTACCAGCTGAAACATAATGATCAATATAAATATGTAACTGTAGTGAAGTTTGCTAAAATCCTTGAAACAATTTAATTGACCTGGAGGGAATTGTCTTTTGTTCTATGACAATGGAGTTAACTTCAAATGTGATTCTATCTTCCTTGCACATTACAGATTCGTGTCATCCATTTACTACTTCCTGGGAGTGTGACCTACATATCCAACCAAGATATGTTTTTGTGCAAGTCTAACAGCATCCTTCTTAAGCTATAGAGAAAGAAGCAATATGGCTGTAACATGTAATCTGACTGCACAGTATTTCTGTGATCAGTTTTAAAGTTTACCTGAGATGGTTAATAGTGGTGTATTTATACTTACCCGAGGTAAGTATAAATACAGACAACATAACGGGCCTGTTTAGCAGATAACATAATGGGCCTGTTTAGCTTTGGGCGTTCTACTCATAGCCGGCCTTTGAGATGAGCGACCGGAGCGGTCGCTCAGGGCGCCAGCTTCCAAGGGGGCGCCTATAGCTGGTTGCCTATACTGAGGGCACCTACACCTGATTTCCTATACTGAGGGCACCTATAGCTGGCTACCTATACTGAGGGCTCCAACACCTGACTTCCTATACTGGGGACACCTATAGCTGGCTACCTATACTGAGGGAGGGCACCTACTCCTGGCTACCTATACTGGAGGCACCTACACTTGGCTACCTATGGGGGGGATGGAGACCTTCAACTGACTTCCTATACTGGGGGCACCTATGCTTGGCAACCTATATTGAGGGCACCTATACATTAGATCCTATACTGGGGGCACCTATACCTGGCTACCTACCTATACTGAGTCTGAGGGCATTGGGTGGGGAAGGGGCACACTGCGGCTATAACGCGTGGGGCAAATTGTCAGTGCTGTGCTATCATTCTAAATGGGGGAGGAGGAGGCTAACTGTCCCACTGATTGTTTTTATTAATATTCCTGAAAGGTTCTAGCCTTCATTTTTAAGTGTATTCAGGATAATGCACTCTTTCCATCCATTCGTGGGTATCAATAGTATTTTTCAATTATACATACGTGACGTGTCACAGAGATCTGAGCATTTGGCGTAATGTGTCACGACATCAAAAAGGTTGGGAACCACTGTCCTAGGAGATATCTCAGGAGAAAAGGGGATTTGCATATGGGCCTTTGTGTGTGTATACGTGCGTGCGTGTATATGCACGTGGGAAAAGGATGAAGGGGGCACAAAAATCAGGTTTCGCTCAGGGCGCTGTGAAACCTAAGGCCGGCCCTGGTTCTACTGTATTGCTCTGAGTGTATATTGACCACGGTTGTTTGACCTTCCCACTTTACTGGCAATATTGACCTCTGCTTCATGCCTTGGATTATTCACTCATTTGCCTCATCCTCCGTGTTTGACTTCTGGCTAATTCCTGACTTTGAGTTTGTCGTTTGCTCAGACTGACGAGAGCCAGGGCCGGATTTGTACTTTCCAGTGCCCTAGGCCTGCTGTCACCAAGCGCCCCCCCCCCCCCCCAAAAAAAAATATTTGTCCAACACTCTGACTAGCGATCATTGGTTTGAATGGGCTCATCTCAGTTGTGCTGCTCTGTCTCCCATTCAACAAATAATTCCTGTAATTTGCGCTCCTGCCCGAATGTGCACAGCATGCGATAGTGTTCTGGGCATGCATACTTGAGAAATGACGCTGATGTATGACCAGTACTTGTCAAGAATGCATAACACTGTACCGGCCTCAGTTGCTGAGCACATCTGGGCAGGAGCGAGATATTACAGGGAGCGCGAGTGGCCAGAGCATGCGCTGCTTCTTTGTCCTTTGTGCGACTGGCTGCAGTCAGAGCCACATACAGGTGACAGGGAGCGCGAGTGGCCAGAGCATGCACTGCTTCTTTGTCCTCTGTGCGACTGGCTGCAGTCAGAGCCACATACAGGTGACAGGGAGCGCGAGTGGCCAGAGCATGCGCTGCTTCTTTGTCCTCTGTGCGACTGGCTGCAGTCAGAGCCACATACAGGTGACAGGGAGCGCGAGTGGCCAGAGCATGCACTGCTTCTTTGTCCTCTGTGCGACTGGCTGCAGTCAGAGCCACATACAGGTGACAGGGAGCGCGAGTGGCCAGAGCATGCACTGCTTCTTTGTCCTCTGTGCGACTGGCTGCAGTCAGAGCCACATACAGGTGACTGACAGGGAGCGCGAGTGGCCAGAGCATGCGCTGCTTCTTTGTCCTCTGTGCGACTGGCTGCAGTCGGAGCCACCAACAGGTGGCAGGGCAGTGCAATGGAGAGAAGCCCATCCAAAACAGAGAACAGGTAAGTAGAAAACATCCTGTCAAGACCCACTTTGGATGTTCTGTTGTAATTACAGTGGACCTGAACTCAGAACTTCCTCTCTGCTCTAAAAGATACGCAACAACATAACCTTTCAATAAAAACATTTTTGTTACAGCTGATACAAATCCTGCAATAAATCTGCAGTGTGTCTACTTCCTGCTTTTATGGAAGCAGACATATGTTTAACATCCTGTGCTTTCAAATGAGCTTAGCTGTTGTGGCAGTCAGGTGACACAGTGTAGAGATTAAATTACAACTTGTGACACAGAGGAGGGGGAATTAGACAGGCTCTCGAAATACATACAGGGTACATTTCTCTGTTTTCCTTCTGTCCTGTGCAAGAGTTCAGCTTCACTTTAAAGCATCTGAATGACATTTATTTATATTTGCTGAAAAATCTATGCATCTCTTTTGAATGCTGAATGTACATATGGTGGTGTGCTCTAACATATTGGCAGTATACGGGAACAAAGAAGGCTTATTTAAATTGCCTTTAAAACGTTTTTTAGGGTAAATGAGGCATGTAACATCATGTTTTTTTAATGATGTGGGGACTTAAAATCTCTCTCTCAGATGGGAAATCCGAGTTTTCTCGGATAGTGCAGATTTTAAAAAAATATCCGAATTGCTATTCAAAGTTCGGATAGTGGAAAAAGTTCAGATTATCTGGGTAGTTCGGATACCCAAATATTGGATGAGCACCACTGCTCAGGTGTCATTTAAAATGACAATTTAGCAATGAAAGGGAAGAAAACAGCATTTTTTATCCTGCAGTATCATAGATGGTAGGAGCTGGAAGACAGAAAATGAGTCAGGAAAGAGTTAACTAAGGAAGAGAAGCGACCACTGCTAAAACAGTCATAAATTAGGATTAGATAAATTAGCTGAGGTCAGTGTCAAAGTTGTAAAAGTGGTGAAGAAACTGCAGAGCTCTCTGATGTTTGGGAATGCTTGGCATTAAAACTCAGCGGAACTTAGTTCTATCTGCTTTGTAATGTAAATCCCTGGTATTTCTCACATCGATCTGTAAGTCTATCATACAAAGAAAGGAATGGATTATCAGATGACCGATATGATTGATCCTGATTGTTTTTACACATCAGGAAGTGAGAGAGAGAGATGCAGGGATTGGGGAACTGTGGAATTCAGCTATTAGTGCAGAGCAGGGCGCTGGCTGGCTGTGCTGCGGGACCAGAAGAGATGATTTACTTTGACATATGACCTCTTCTCTCTCCAAGTCATGCCGCCCTTCTTATCTTATCTAATTTTATCGCCCTAGGCCGTGGCCTTTTTTGGCCTTTCCAGAAATCCGGCCCTGACGAGAGCTGGACTGCAGAGGGAAATACAGATTTTCGGAGGCATCAACAAAGGGACTTTCCACTCTCCTGTACTGATGAAGATGGTAAGAATATTTGGGCAGTAAGACCTTGAGTGCTGGGAAAGGTATTGTTTATTATTACCTGAAATAAGCATGCAGCTAATCTTGTCAGATTTTACTAAAAGGCCAGAAACATCTGGGGCTTGATTCACAAAGCGGTGCTAACTGTTAGCACGCCTGTGAAAACCCCCTTAGCACGTCTAAACAAGCTTTTCGCGCATAAAACTTTACGCGCGCAAAACTTTATGCGCATAAAACTTTACGCGCGTACTGCACAGAGCACAGGGCGCTCTGCGCGAAGTGCCCATTAAAGCCTATGGGACTTAGTGCGCATAAAACTTTACGCGCGTAAAACTTTGCGCGCGCAAAGTTAGCACGCGATCTGATTGAGAAGTCCGGTGCTAACCTACTTAGCACCCTGGTTAGCGCGTCTAAAGACTTTAGACGTGCTAAGTAGGTTAGCACCGCTTTGTGAATCAAGCCCCTGATCTGCTGCATGCTTGTTCAGGGTCTGTGGCTAAAAGTATTAGAGGCAGATGATCAGCAGGATAGCCAGGGACCTGGTATTGTTTAAAAGGAAATAAATATGACAGCCTCCATACCTCTTTCACTTTAGGTGTTCTTTAAATGGAAATCGTTTGATGACTCAAGTATAGGTTGACTCAGGAAAGTGTGCTATTAAAGGCTTAAGTCGCCAAATACAGCTATACAGTAGTACCCTGTAGCCCCAAAGTGTATCCAAGTGTGTTAATACACAGCCAGTAACAGCAGAACAGCGCCTCATAATACTGCATCTGTAAAAATCGGGAAAGGGGTTGCGCAACTGCTAGGCAGACAAAATATGTGGTCTGCTCAATAAGAATTATTAAACATTTTACCAAATTATATGTAGTGTTCAAAAAACCTAATAAAAGTGTTAAAAGTGCAGGTAGATACAGAGCAATAACAAGGTGCTTAAAACCCTGAACACAGCTCTGGCATATAGAAGTGCACCTCTAAATTAAAGCATCCGTGCATTTACTGTGCACTTTTGCAACTTTTAATTGTGGCACTTTGAATATGTAATAAAAAGCGCTAAAGCTGTACTTTAACAATACTGCTGGAGCAGACCTCTATACAGCAGCACATGAAGGTACCTGTAAGCTTCTGCTTCTGTCTGCACTGACGCTGTCAGACACGTCAGGCACCAGCAGTGTTGACAGGAAGACACACTAATAGGCGGTGGTACTGGGGGAAGGGATGGGGTTTAGTATTACAGATTGTCACAGTAGAACCTGCAGTTTACAGGACTAAAAGTCAGAAATGTAGGTCGGGGCCAAGTATAAATCACCTCCTATGATTTACTTCAACCATTTAAGCCTTTTGAACATAGCTGCTACGTCCAAAAGGCTGCTGCCCAGCTGCCGCCTGCTCCCACAGCCGATCGCGTGCCCGCACGCTCCTGCACCGCCGCCCATTATTCCGGAGATCCCATTCATTGATCTAAGTCCCCGTTAGAATGATCGCTGGCTTCTATGAGAAGTCATGATCGTTCTATTTCCCCATCCACTCTTCAGCTCCCGTAAGCATACATAGTATGTTTACAGGACGCCTAAAAAAAAATGACTGAGGCCATCTTGTGGCCAAATAGTACATTTACATCCACATACATTTTTTTTAATACATAGACCCACGCTTACATTTAAAATTAACTGTTTGCCCTCCACACTCTCCCAAAAATGTTTTCTAAAAAAAAAATACAACAAAAAAAACATCAATACCTGAGGTTCTGAACTTCTTTTTAATATGCATGTCAAGAGGATATATTACTTATTTTTAATTATAAGCTTGTGAATAGTGATGGATGCAAAACTGAAAAAATGCACCTTTATTTCCAAATAAAATATTGGCGCGATACATTGTGAGAGGGACATAACTTAAATGGTGTAATAACCAGGACAAATGGGCAAATAAAGTACGTGGGTTTTAATTATGGTAACGTATATTATTTTAAAGCTATAATGGCCAAAACTGAGAAATAATGATTTTTTTTCAATTTTTTTCTTAATATTCCCGTTAAAATGCATTTCAAAAAAATTATTCTTAGCAAAATGTACCACCCAAAGAAAGCCTAATTGGTGGTGGAAAAAACAAGATATAGATAATTTTGTTGTGATAAGTAGTGATAACGTTATTGGCAAATGAAAGGGAGGTGAAAATTGCTCGGATGCATACGTTGAAAAAACACTGAAGGCTGAAGTGGTTAACAAGTCACTGTCAGACCTAAGCTTTTCATCTTATAGTCGAGTCTATACAAATATATATATATATAAATATACATATTCACACTGTAATGTTTGAATATAAAGGAAAAAGCTTGAAGAAGCTTTTTTTTTTCCCTGTCTCTGTACACAGCCTCTTTGGCGGTAATCCTGAGCTAGGGTCAGGGCGGAAAACTGCAGCTAAGAGCTGTAATCCTGACCTCTGTTCGGGGTAGCTACCGTGTGCCGAGTATAGCGCACAGCAGGCATTTATACCTCCCGGGGGATCCCGACATCGGCCGCCATTCTTCTTCCTCTCCTCCGGGCTCTGCTTAATTCTGGCGAGATCGCGGCTGTCGTCATGACGACAGCCGGCAATTTCACTTTAGAGTTGCATAACTGGCAAAGGCATAACTGCAGTGCTGGAGCCAGGGGAGTTGAGTGATTGTAAAACTGCTGCAGATCTCCCTAGCAGCATGATTTTTTCCAGGTTTTAGGGTCTGAAAGGGTGCAAAAAAATTGCACTGCTTTTAGACCCTAAAATCCGGAAAGAATCATAATGCCAAGGGGGTTAAACTCTCTCTTTCCTTCTCTGACACCTTGCACTTTGTCTCCAACACCTCCCTCCATCTGTGGTCACTCTCTCTCTCCTGCAGTTTTGTTGTCTCCCTCTGCCTTTTTTTTCTCACTTTGCTTTCTCTGCACCTTCTATACTTAAAGGGGCACTATGGCGAAAAATTGCAAAATTTAAAATATGTGCAAACATACACGAATAAGAAGTATGTTTTTTCCAGAGTAAAATGAGCCATAAACTACTGTTCTCCTATGTTGCTGTAATTTTTTACAGTAAGTAGTAGAAATCTGACAGAAGTAACAGGTTTTGGATTAGTCCATGTCTTCTTGGGGGATTCTCAGGGATTTATTTATTTTCAAAAGCACTTAGTGAATGGCAGTTGCTCCGTCCAACTGTAAAAAAATGTGTAGGGAGCAGGGAGGGTGGCCGGCATCACTGTTTAAATCCCTTTTAGGGAATATCTTTATAAAGAATAAAAGCCTTGCTGAGAATCCCCTATGAAGAGATGGACTAGTCCAAAACCTGTCACTTCTGTCAGATTTCTACTACCTACTGTAAGTGACAACAACATAGGAGAACATTAATTTATGGCTCATTTTACTCTGGAAAAAAAACATACTTCTTATTTGTCTATGTTTGCACATATTTTAAATTTTGCAATTTTTCGCCATAGTGCCCCTTTAACAACCATTTTTTCTTGTCACTTTTATTGTCATCTGCACGTTAAATTAATAAAAGATAGTTTCATTGTTGCGTGATTAGTTGAATGATAATTGAAAACCTAATCAGCTTAAAGAAAATTGAAAATTCATATATAAACACACGAGTGAGCATTCCTCCTTAAAGAGAATCTGTATTGTTAAAATCGCTCAAAAGTAAACATACCAGTGCGTTAGGGGACATCTCCTATTACCCTCTGTCACAATTTCGCCGCTCCCCGCCGCATTAAAAGTGGTTAAAAACAGTTTTAAAAAGTTTGTTTGTAAACAAACAAAATGGCCACCAAAACAGAAAGTAGGTTGATGTACAGTATGTCCACACATAGAAAAATACATCCATACACAAGCAGGCTGTATACAGCATTCCTTTTGAAACTCAAGAGATCATTTGTGTGTTTCTTTCCCCCTGCAGTTCTCATGCACTGAAGTTTCAGGCTGCTCTTTTCTTCCTGCAAACAGCTTTGCCCTTGTTTGTAATTCCTCAGTATGTGAAAGCCCAGCCAGCTCAGAGGAAGATTTATCCAGCTTGTAAAAGATAAGAGAGAAGAGAGAAGCTGCCCTAATCTAAATAATGCACACACAGGCAGTGTGCAGAGAGGGGCCTGGAAGGGTGAGTTCATAGCAGAACCACAACACTGAAGAACTTGGCAGCCTTCCAGACACAGGCTGACAAGTCTGACAAGAGAGAGATAAGTTGATTTATTACAGAGACAGTGATAGTATAAAGTGCTGCAGTAAGCCAGAACACATTAGAATAGCTTTTGGAACTTGTAGGATGATAAAAAACAGGATGCAATTTTTGTTACGGAGTCTCTTTAAAGGAAATGTATAGTATTTTGTTTTCATTTTCATTTATTCATTTGTTAAAGGGTCACTTAAGGCTAAAAAGAATGAGTTTTACTCACCTGGGGCTTCTACCAGCCCCCTGCAGCTGTCCCGTGCCCATGCAGTCTCACACGGATCCTGCTGTCCCCGCTGGCAGCTACTTTAGTTTTCGGCGACAGGTTCGACAGGCCTGGGAACGTGAGTGATTCTTCGCATTCCTGGATGCAATAGCGCCCTCTATACTGCTTTTGCGACCAGTAACGCGAATAATCACTCACGTTGCCAGGCCTGTCGGTCTTGTCGCCGAAAACTGAAGTAGCGGCCGGCAGAAACAGGAGGATCCAAGTGAGACTGCATTGGCACGGGACAGCTGCAGGGGGCTGGTAGAAGCCCCAGGTGAGTAAAACTCTTTTTTTTTTGTCTTAAGTGTCCCTTTAAATTTAGATTAAAAATAGATTTTTAGAGTATTTTTTGTTGGTAAATGAAAGATATGACATTCCTTTAAAGCTCCGTCATAGTACATGAAAAGCAATCTTTGCAAATACAAGAAAGGTCACATATAGGAAAAGCTAGCATCACACAGAGCAGTAGGGCCTTTTTTTTTTTACCATATCCCAAATCTGTGGACCGAGCTCTTATTTATTGGTACAGTGAATGGATGGCCTACTTTTGCTCACAAAATATTACCAGGTAGATGTGCAGGTGGAACGCCAAAATACCCATAAATAAATGCAATAAAGATGAGAAAAACAGAGGTGCATTCCTTTTGAAATGTTCCTGTTGCCAACTATTGAGCTGTATGGAAGAGTCATGTTGTTTCAGCACACAACTGCAGTCACAATGCTTACAAAGCATCCAACAGCAGCTGACTGGTTGAAGGCTTTCTCTCTAAAGAGCCCTGTCAATAGTTTAAACAGAGCAAACTAGTTATAGTAATATTTTAAAGTATACCTTTCCCTTCCTTTACCAACATTTTACACCATTTTCTTCATATCCAATAATAAGGATTAATGAATACCGCCAAAAACACACACATCACATCCCTATAGTTATATTCAAAAATCTATGTTAAAATCAAACTCCACTTATATGTAAGTTACTTATTAATGGCCCATTAGGAGTAATATCTTCATAAAGAATCTTTTCATACCTTCTTTGTTGGTTTAAACATGTTGTGGTCTGTTGTGAATCATTCTTATGGTGGCCATACATGGAACCATTTTTTCTAAAAAATTTTATTAGATAATTTAGTTTAATTATTCCGTTAGATCAAATGTAAAGATTTTTCCAACGTGTCAGATCTGATTTTTATTGAAAAAACAGGATAATCGTTTTGTTTTTCTTGATCGAAAAAAAAGAGATTCTTTTCAACTTTCATTCGATTTAATCATTTTGGAAAATCAAAGTTTTTATTGTACTATGGGTACCACTAGACATGTTGCTTAACTATATTGCTGTATTGCTATAATCTTTTGCTTTGCAGCTGTTGAGTGGTTAAGCAGTCAGTTGCTGCTTGTTATGCTGATAGTCTTTAAAGAGAACCCGAGGTGGGTTCTAACAATGCTATCAGCACACAGAGGCTGAGTCTGCTTATACTGCCCAGCCTCTGTTGCTATCTCGATCCCCCTAAGTTTCCCCTGCACTCTGCTATGCCCTCATAAATCATCAGCTGAGCTGTCGACACACAACGTGTCGCAGCCGGCTGTTTACATCTGCAGCTATCAGTCTCGGCGCTCCCCCTCCTCCTCCATAGCTCCGGGCCCTGTCCGCGTCCCTTCCCTCCCTGCTGATTGCAGGGGAGAGCCAAGACTGACAGCTGCCGATGTAAACAGCCGGCTGTGTCACTAGCTTGGCTGATGATTTATGGGGGCCTAGCAGAGCATGAGGGGAACTTAGAGGGGATCAAGATAGCAACAGAGGCTGGGCAGTATAAGCAGACCAAGCCTCTGTGTGCTGATGTGTGCTGATGGCATTGTTAGAACCCACCTCGGGTTCTCTTTAACCACCCTGGCGTTCTGATTAAATCGCCAGGGTGGCTGCGGGAGGGTTTTTTTTAAATTAAAAAAAAACTATTTCATGCAGCCAACTGAAAGTTGGCTGCATGAAAGCCCACTAGAGGGCGCTCCGGAGGCGATCTTCCGATCGCCTCCGGCGGCAAGGAATAACACGTAAGGCCGCAATGAGCGGCCCTCCGTGTTTCGCTTCCCTCGTCGCCATGGCGACGAGCGGAGTGACGTCATGGACGTCATCCGACGTCCTGACGTCAGCCGCCTCCGATCCAGCCCTTAGCGCTGGCCGGAACTGTTTGTTCCGGCTACGCTGGGCTCGGGCGGCTGGGGGGACCCTCTTTCGCCGCTGCACGCGGCGGATCGCCGCGCTGCAGCGGCGATCAGGCAGCACACGCGGCTGGCAAAGTGCCGGCTGCGTGTGCTGCTTTTTATTTGGTGGAAATCGGCCCAGCAGGGCCTGAGCGGCAGCCTCTGGCGGTGTTGGACGAGCTGAGCTCGTCCAGACCGCTCAGCAGGTTAAACTAACTTTGATATATTACAAATCTTGGTCTAATTGAGCAACTTGCAACTTTGTAATAGACTCAATTTTGCCTTCTTCTTAATTTCATTGTATAACTTAGTTTGTACTACACAGTTGTTTTTGTCTTACAACATAAGTTTGTTTCAAGATGTTCTTTCCTTTATTGACTTCTTAATAAAATATGATAAAAAAATTAAACTCCACTCCCAAAACAGCCTCATGCAGATGCCAGCTCTACGCTCACACAAGGGGAACAACAATCCAGATCCAGGATATATAGCTTGTACGAAGGTCTTTTGAGAATAAAACTTCACTGAATCACTGGGAACATCATGAAGATCATAAACCACAGCAATGTTTAGGTGATTTACTGCACCCTTTCTGAAACTCTGAGCACCAACCAGTGATTCAGTAAAGGAATATTTTATTCCCTGAAGACCACTGAGATAAGTATATATCTTGAGCCTTACAATTATGCAGATTTCACAAAAATAAACAGAAATTCAGTCGGCAATTAATAATTCCAAGCTAAGCGACAGTTGGAAGACAAAGAACATCAGAATTATTTTCACTTCGATAATTATTTGAAAGGTAACAGCAATAAGAAAGCAACAAAGCAGAATAAAGAATAAAGAAAAGAAAAAGGAAATTGAATAAAATAAAGACATATAAAAAAATTATATAAAGAAGAATTATACTAATATTAATGACAATGGGAAAGATTATAGATAAGATGTATACTAGCTGGGATTTGTATGCAGGGACACAGCTGCATGCCATGCTGTCTCCCCGCTCTTCCTGTTCGTGATTTTGTGATCCTCTGCCGTTGCTGCAGCCCCATTGCTCTGCTGTCATAATGACACCAGAGTTCCATGTGCTGGTCAGGAGCCAATTTCCTTGGCTCTTGATCCCATGATCACTGTGAGCCAATTACAGTGATCATAGCTCTCTTTTCAGAAAAAAAGAATCTGGTCCTTAACCTCTTTACGATCGTGTCAGGCCGATGGGCGTGAATGTGGTGGCTCCCCCAGGACTGCCTAATGCCGATCGGCGTAAAGTCCTGGGGGCGTGTTTTGCAGGAGATCGCCGCTAGGAGACTGTTAGACAGCATTAGACGGTGCGACACGGCTGTCCCCCTGAGTGGCAAGGCAGCGATCCGCTGTGTAGGGCTGAAGCCTATGATAGCCGCAGGGGGAGGGGGAGAGGGAGGGAGGGTAAAAAATACAATAAAAAATAGGGAAATGTATTTATAAAATAAAGAAAAAAATATTTAGATAAAACAAACAAACTAACACACTCCGTCCAACTGCCAAAATAGTGTGCAGCGAGCAGAGAGGCTGGCCAGTATCTTTGTATAAATCTTTTTCACGGAATGTCTTTATAAAGAATAAAGGCCATGCTGAGTATCCCCTATGGGGAGACGGACTAGTCTCAAACATATCAGTTTCTACTACCTACTGTAAGTGACAGCAACATAGAAGAAAAGTAATTTATGGCTCATTTTACTCTGGTAGAAATGTACTTTTTATTTGTATGTGTTTTGAAATTGAAGATTTTCACAACAGTTCCTCTTTTAAAACTCCAGCTGGCATCATTTTCAAAACAGTTTTCATTTTGGAAAAAAAAATTTCAATATTACAAATCAATTATGAAAATTATTGCAAAATTAAGTTATGATGCTTACAATAATAAAATACTTATTATTCTTAAAGAGAACCTGTACTAAGTAAAATTATTTAAAATAAACACTCGAGGTAGCTTCAAATGAACATTAGATAGTTACCTTGCCATCAGTTCCTCTCAGAAGCTCACCATTTTCTTCTGACAATGATCCCTTTCAGTTCTGACAACATTTGGTCAGAACTGAAATATATCAGTTGCTGTCAGTTATATATCAGTTGCTGTCAGTTACAGCTGAGAGGAGAACTGATGTGTCCATGTTTCCCTATGGTTCAAGTAGGCGATGTTACAGTTTAACTGTGTGCTGACCAGAAAGCTGTTATGGTGTAATGACCATTTTCAAAATGGAGGACAGAAAATTCCATTGATCACAGTGGACAAACAGGACGCAGGAGAGGATAAAGAGATTGAGGAGTAGACTACACAGGAGGTAAGTATGACTTGAGTATGCTAATTTTGACTTTTAATTTTTGGTTCAGGTTTTCTTTAACCAGTTCCCCACTAAGGTTTTTTCCCCTTAAAGGACTTTCGAGGCCAAATTTAGAAAAAAAAAAGTAAGATACCTGCATCAGTTTGGAAGACACGGAGGACGCCGTCCGCGCCCTCCGTGCCGTTCCGCCAGGTCCCCGCCGCTCAATAGCCCCCCGAACGGCTCCCAACCTCACGGCCGGCTCTCCTGCCTGCACAAAGATGGCCACCGGAGCTGGCGCATAGGGCCAACTCCCCGATCCACGTTTCCTGTAGCGTGGATCGGGGGGTTGGCCCTCCGTGTCCTCCGTGTCTTCCAAACTGATGCAGGTATCTAACTTTTTTTATTTATTTTTTTCTAAATTTGGCCTCGGAAGTCCTTTAAGGACCAGAGCAATTTTCACCTTTCAGCGCTCCTCCCTTTTATTCACCACTAACTTTATCACTGCTTATCACAATGAAATCTATATCTTGTTTTTTCTGCCACCAATTAAGGTTTCTTTGGTTGGTTCATTTTTCTAAGAATCATTTTATTCTAAATGCATTTTAATGGGAATAATAAGAAAAAAATCGAAAAAAATGTATTTCTCAGTTTTTGGCCATTATAGTTTTAAGACAAAACTTTCTGTGGAAAAAGCATGCAGAGTTTATTTGCCCATTTGTCCCGGTTAGTGCAATGTTTAAAATATTTCCATAGTAAAATGTATGGCAACAATATTTGATTTGAAATAAAGGTGTATTTTTTTCTGTTTTGTATCCATCACTAATTACATGCCCATGTATGCAAAAGAAAAAACAAGCACAAAAACAAACCCCAGTATCATACCCTCATGACATACATATCAAAAAGTTCAGTTCCTAAAGTAATTGTTTATTTATTTTTTAATTATATTTTTTTGAATATGCATTTTTTTTTGGGGGGGAGGGGTTAACTATGGGACACTGGGGGAGGTAAGTAGTTAATTTTTATAGTATATTTATATGTATTTCTTAAATAAAATATATGTAGGTGTAATTTTACAATTTGGCCACAAGATGTCCTCAGCTCACGAGATATACTCAGTCCTCAGAAGTCATTAGCGTCCTGCGAGTACTGTTTGTACGCGAACAGGAAGTAATGAGTGTAAGTGTAATGAGTGTCATTTACAATAACCGCAGGCATCCTGTTGATGCCGATCATCATTGATACGGCAACTTAGATCAATGAATAGGAACTGCTTTCCCATTCACTGATCTCCAGGTGAACGGGTGGCAATGAGAACGTGCGCTGGAGGGTGCAGAGTGGAGATCGCAGTGCGATAAATATCTCTATGAGGCTAAGATGATGTTTTAGAGGGGTAGATATACTGTCGCCGGAGCGACAAATGGTTAAAATGTACCAGAGATGAATAATGTCCAAAATGTATACATATCTGGGGCTTCCTCCAGCCCCATCCACATGGATCGCTCCCACGCTGCAGTCCTCAGCCTTCTCCATCTTATTATTGGGTCCCGTAACTTCCGCCAGTTGGGGCCAGTCTAAGCAAGCACAGTGCGCTCCCTCCGTACTGCGCAGGCATATGCATAAGGCAGGCGCCGGAGAGACAGAGGGAGTCACTGTACATGCATAAAACTGGCCGCATCTGGCGGATGTTACAGGACCCGGTAAAGAAGACGGAGAAGGCTGAGGACGGCAGCATGGGAGCGATCCGTGTGGATGGGGCTGGAGGAAGCCCCGGGTATGTATAAATCTTGTATATATTATTAATCTCTGGTTCCCTTTAAGCATGTCCTCCTCACAGATTTGATATTTATTATTGATAGACTGTAATGCATAAATGGAGCTGGGGTTCCCTTTTTTGCATTATGTATTCTGCATAATAATACCACAAGAATTATCTCAAACAATCTTTATTATTGATCGCTTTCTTTTCCATGTTTTATTGTCCTCTCTTTTGCAAATGAATTGAAATAGTTTGTGTCCTTCGATGTACTTTGTAATTTGCTTTGTGCTCAGGAGGACATTGATTATACAGATGGAATGCAGCTGAAGGTAATTGATGAGTGACAGGGGTTTTGAGTAGTGTTGGGCGAACAGTGTTCGCCACTGTTCGGGTTCTGCAGAACATCACCCTGTTCGGGTGATGTTCGAGTTCGGCCGAACACCTGACGGTGCTCGGCCAAACCGTTCGGCCATATGGCCGAACTAAGAGCGCATGGCCGAACGTTCCCCGAACGTTCGGCTAGCGCTGTGATTGGCCGAACGGGTCACGTGGTTCGGACCCGAACGCGCTCTGATTGGCCGAACTGTCACGTGGTTCGGGTAAATAAATACCCGAACCACGTCATATCTCCGCCATTTGTCTGTGGGTTTAGCTTTGGGTAGGCAGGCAGGGTAGTTCGCGCTCCAGCCACGCTAGCCAGGGTCCCCCCTGTCATTGTGTCACTGCTGGGAACAGTAGTACACCGCTTGCTCAGCCACACTATATAGCATTCTGTTTACTGCCACTCTGTGTACCTCGCTCAGCCACACTATATAGCATTCTGTTTACTGCCACTCTGTGTCTGCTGGGAATAGTAGTACACCGCTTGCTCAGCCACACTATATAGCATTCTGTTTACTGCCACTCTGTGTACCTCGCTCAGCCACACTATATAGCATTCTGTTTACTGCCACTCTGTGTCTGCTGGGAATAGTGGTACACCGCTCGCTCAGCCACACTATATAGCATTCTGTTCACTGTTCTGTGTCTGCTGGGAATAGTGGTACACCGCTCGCTCAGCCACACTATATAGCATTCTGTTTACTGTTCTGTGTCTGCTGGGAATAGTGGTACACCGCTCGCTCATCCACACTATATAGCATTCTGTTCACTGTTCTGTGTCTGCTGGGAATAGTGGTACACCGCTCGCTCAGCCACACTATATAGCATTCTGTTTACTGTTCTGTGTCTGCTGGGAACAGTAGTACACCGCTCGCTCAGCCAGAGTATATAGCATTGTGTTTACTGCCACTCTGTGTACACCGCTCAGCCAGACTATATACCATTGTTTACTGACACTCTGTGTACACCGCTCAGCCAGACTATATACCATTGTTTACTGACACTCTGTGTACACCGCTCAGCCAGACTATATACCATTGTTTACTGCCACTCTGATTCTGCTGGGAACAGTAGTACACCGCTCGCTCAGCCAGACTATATACCATTGTTTACTGACACTCTGTGTACACCGCTCAGCCAGACTATATACCATTGTTTACTGCCACTCTGATTCTGCTGGGAACAGTAGTACACCGCTCGCTCAGCCAGACTATATACCATTGTTTACTGACACTATATAGCAGACTATATAGCATTGTGTGTACACCGCTCAGCCAGACTATATACCATTGTTTACTGACACTCTGTGTACACCGCTCAGCCAGACTATATACCATTGTTTACTGCCACTCTGATTCTGCTGGGAACAGTAGTACACCGCTCGCTCAGCCAGACTATATACCATTGTTTACTGACACTCTGTGTACACCGCTCAGCCAGACTATATACCATTGTTTACTGCCACTCTGATTCTGCTGGGAACAGTAGTACACCGCTCGCTCAGCCAGACTATATAGCATTGTGTTTACTGCCACTCTGTGTACACCGCTCAGCCACACTATATAGCATTGCGTACTCTGCCAGTCAGTGTGTATATTGCTGGGATCAGTAATACTCCACTCACCGTCAACCACTATATGAGCTCAACATGAGTTCCCCAGAGACCTCCGCTGTGAGCAGCACTCCCAACAACAGCAACAGCCAACGCCCCACGCAAGCTATAACATCCACCCCAGCAGCCAGTGGTCAGCAGCAGCACTCCCCGGAGGAGAATCTTGTGTCCATCAGTCCGTCGCCAGAGCGATTAATGAGGGCTGCCATTGAGGAGATGATGGGGCCTGATGTGGAGGAGGAGGTCTGGCTCAGGCCAGCATCCCAAGTTAATGTTGAGGACGATGAGGGGTCTGTGTCTGGGGATGTTGGGGTGGCAGAGGTGGTGGGTGGGTCAGACTCAGGAGAAGAGTTGTATGATGAGGATGATGATCGGGACCATCTGTATGTGCCTCAGAGTCCGACCCCGGAAAACATGTTGTATCGTGTGTATAGGTACTAAAATCTGCGTTCCCTCCCAGTAGTGTTGGGCGAACAGTGTTTGCCACTGTTCGGGTTCTGCAGAACATCACCCTGTTCGGGGTGACTATATAGCAGACTATATAGCATTGTGTTTAATGCCACTCTGTGTACACGGCTCAGCCACACTATATAGCATTGTGTTTACTTCCACTCTGTGTCTGCTGGGAACAGTAGTACACCGCTCACCCGCCACTGTATAGCATTGTGCTCTGTGTCACTGCTGACAATAGTGGTACACCGCTCACCCACCACTGTATAGCATTTCTGTACTGCCACTGTACTGCTGCCAGTCAGCGTGTACTTTAAGGATAAGTGAAATGAGGAAGAAATCCGGTGAAAGAGGGAGGGGCAAGGGAAGAGGTGTTTCCCCTGACGGTTCACGTACAGGCCACAGGGGAGCACCCAAGAAAACCCACTCAATACTGCCCATGTTGTCCAGGACAACAACCCTCACAGATCCAAAAGAACAGGACCAGATAATTACTTGGATGACCTCTCAAGCGTCCAGCAGTGGGTTAAGCAGCACCAGCACATCACGCACGAGGTCCGAGTCCTCAGCCAGTTAAAGTCTGGGCTTTCTTTGAAGACTGCACTGAGGATGTTACCATGGCGATTTGCAAGGTGTGCAAGACCCGCCTGAGCAGGGGGAAAAGTATTAACAACCTCTCCACCACCAGCATGAGCCGCCACATTCTATCCAAACATCCCACTCTGTGGGCAAACGCGGCAGGACAGGGTACCACCAGCAACACTGCCTCCCTTGGGTTCACCAGACTCACCACCAGACCCGCCTCAGCAGCAGCAGTAGCCCAGCCATTGCGTGGTTCACAACATTCACAAACATCAGACGATGCTGACACTGTCACTTTCCGGACTAGTGCTCTTGAGGTCTCCCAGTGTTCATCAAACACAACAACCAACAGCCCTTCGGTGTGCAGCGCTACGGTTGAGTTGTCTGTCTCTGAGATGTTTGAGCACAAGAGGAAATTGCCAGCAAATGACCCCCGGGCCGTGGCAGTAACAGCCAGCCAGCATAGCCAAGCTTCTGGCCTGCGAAATGCTGCCATATCGAGTGGTGGAGACAAACAGCTTCAAGGGCATGATGTCAGTGGCCATCCCACGTTACGTGGTTCCCAGCCGCTACCACTTTGCGCGCTCTGCAGTGCCTGAGTTGCATGAGCACGTGGTCAGCTAAATAACCCGAAGCTTGAAGAATGCCGTTGCCTGCAAGGTTCACCTCACCACTGACACCTGGACGAGTGCGTTCGGCCAGGGTCGATACATCTCCCTTACCGCGCACTGGGTGAACCTTGTGGAGCCTGGCAGCGATTCCTCACCTGCTACGGCGCGGGTGTTGCCCACGCCGCAAACAGCTGGATAACAACAGCAGCACCTACCTCTCTGACTCCTTCTCCTCCAACGCATCTCAAAGCTGTACCTCATCCGGAAATGCTAACCCAGCACCAGCAGCAGTAGGATCGTGGAAGCAGTGCAGCACAGCTGTTGGCATGCGTCAGCAAGCGTTGCTGAAGCTGATCTGCCTTGGGGATAAGCAGCACACAGGGGAGGAAATTTGGAGGGGAATAAAGGAACAGACGGATTTGTGGCTGGCACCGCTGGACCTGAAACCGGGCATGAAGCTAGACACCTGGCACGAACTGGCAATGTACGCAATAGAGGTGCTGGCTTGCCCGGCAGCCAGCGTTATGTCGGAACGCTGTTTCAGTGCTGCCGGAGGCATCATCACAGATCGGCGTATCCGCCTCTCCACAGAAAATGCAGACCGTCTGACTCAAATTAAAATGAATCAATCCTGGATTGGAAACGACTACGCAACACTCCTGGACCCCAACCAAGTAACATGACCGATGAACATCTGGGATGGTTTAGCGTTTCCGGTCCCTGTTTATTGAACCTCTCATCTGTATTACATTTATGACTGCATGGCGGCAAAAAGCATTGCTGCTATATCCGCACGCTTTTTGTCCTCATGCAAGGCCTGGGTTGTTGTGTCTCACAAAGCGTGGCCTTCTCCTCCTGCGCCTCCTCCTGTTCCATCACGTGTGCTGCTGCTGCTGCTGCTGGGTTACCGTTGCCGGTCCCTGTTTATGGAACCTCTTATCTTTATTACATTTATGACTACATGGCGGTACAAAGCATGCTATCCGCACGCTTTTTGTCCTCATGCAAGGCCTGGGTTATTGTGTCTCACAAAGCGTGGCCTTCTCCTCCTGCGCCTCCTCCTGTTCCATCACGTGTGCTGCTGCTGCTGCTGGGTTAGCGTTGCCGCGTGGTCCCTGTTTATTGAACCTCTTATCTTTATTACATTTATGACTACATGGCGGTACAAAGCATGCTATCCGCACGCTTTTTGTCCTCATGCAAGGCCTGGGTTGTTGTGTCTCACAAAGCGTGGCCTTCTCCTCCTGCGCCTCCTCCTGTTCCATCACGTGTGCTGCTGCTGCTGCTGGGTTAGCGTTGCCGCGTGGTCCGTTTATTGAACCTCTTATCTTTATTACATTTATGACTACATGGCGGTACAAAGCATGCTATCCGCACGCTTTTTGTCCTCATGCAAGGCCTGGGTTGTTGTGTCTCACAAAGCGTGGCCTTCTCCTCCTGCGCCTCCTCCTGTTCCATCACGTGTGCTGCTGCTGCTGCTGGGTTAGCGTTGCCGCGTGGTCCCTGTTTATTGAACCTCTTATCTTTATTACATTTATGACTACATGGCGGTACAAAGCATGCTATCCGCACGCTTTTTGTCCTCATGCAAGGCCTGGGTTGTTGTGTCTCACAAAGCGTGGCCTTCTCCTCCTGCGCCTCCTCCTGTTCCATCACGTGTGCTGCTGCTGGGTTAGCGTTGCCGCGTGGTCCCTGTTTATTGAACCACTTATCTTTATTACATTTATGACTGCATGGTGGTACAAAGCATGCTATCCGCACGCTTCTTGTCCTCATGCAAGGCCTGGGTTGTTGTGTCTCAAAGCGTGGCCTTCTCCTCCTGCGCCACCCTCCTCCTGTTCCATCACGTGTGCTGCTGCTGGATTAGCATTACCGGTCCCTTTTCCTGGAACCTCTTATATGTATTACATTTATGACTGCATGCCGACAAAAAGCATGTTACCTGTGCAAAGAAAACAGACATTTCCCGCATTTAAAAGACAGTTTTCCCTTTGAAACTTTAAAATCGATTTTCTCAAAAACTATAAGCTCTTTTTGCTAAAAAATTTTTTCCTCTTGTACCCACTCCCAAGGTGCACATACCCTGTAAATTTGGGGTATGTAGCATGTAAGGAGGCTTTACAAACCACAAAAGTTCGGGTCCCCATTGACTTCCATTATGTTCGGAGTTCGGGTCGAACACCCGAACATCGCGGCCATGTTCGGCCTGTTCGGCCCGAACCCGAACATCTAGATGTTCGCCCAACACTAGTTTTGAGCTGCTTCTTCCAGTGACTAGTCAAAAGTTTGAAATAATGTCAGGCTGACTGTATTCAAGGCAGCTTTTAGTAATATTCAATAATGGTTTAATATAGTTGCAATATCAGAATGGTTGTCTGAAAATCATTTTGATAGATATAGCCATTAACAATGAGTGAGATTATGGTCCAGAATGGAAGTGCGGTGAGCATGACATTGCGCCACTGCTCTGAAGTGTTTTTTTTTTTTCAGAGAGGTTTTATAGTGGATGTACATGTTACATCTGGTATTATCGTTGAGTAGGTGAGGCTAAACAGAGCTTTGCGTCACAAAAGAGCACTTATATTCTGGCCAACAATCCTGCAAATGATGGAATTTCCAACAAACAAAACAAAACTTGTCATCTTGACATTCTCTACCTGGTATCATTTGAGCAGCAGATATTAGCATGACAAAAATAACCTAAAGTATCATTTAGAACTCAGCTGCCTTTCCTAATCTTTTACAAATTCAGTTAATATAATTAAATGTACCATAACCTGAAACCTAAACCCCAAGTGCAGTGGCGTAGCTATGGAACTATGGGCCCCGGTGCCAGTTTAACATTGGGCCCCCCCAAGCACTCTATACGTAACGGTGCTACAAAACCTGCCATCCACAGTGTCAGAGGTGCAAGAAGGGGATGGAAAGCTGTGTGTTAATAATTACTACTATTCAAAGCATCTATTGAAGTAATTATTACCAGCACAGGGCCAATAGAGAGCTAATACTTTGGTTGAGGAAGGGCCCCATGGGGCCCCTCTGGCCCAAGGCACCCGATGCGATCGCTACCTCTGCAACCCCTATTGCTACGCCACTGCCCAAGTGATAACCCTACATTAACCCTAGTCTGACTCTAGGGTTAATGTAGGAATCTTTGACTTCTTAAGCAGAGGTGGTAAAAAAATAGTCTGAATTGGGTAATGATAAAAAAAACAAAAAAACAAAATGGGAGCTTGAATCTGTTTCTGGTTCTTGGGGTTGATTTACTAAGAAAAATAGCACGAGTAACCTCCTATTACTCACGCTATTTCATCAGTGTGCCTTAATTGTCAGTGCTAGCATGCTACGTGCGTTATTGGCTGCGTAGCGCGCGTTATCAACCCCATTGACTGGAGCACACGCTATGCTGCTGTATTGCAGAATAGCGAGTGCGAGTAACTTTACATCTGCTCTCGAAGGGGCTAAGGGTAGGAGGAGTGGAGCAATACAATACAGCAGCATAGTATGCGCTCCTGTCACTAGGGTTGATTACACGTGATGCGGTACGCTACCAATAGAGCGCGTAGTGTGCTAACACTGACAATTTAGGCTCGCTGATGGAATAGCACGAGTAACAGGAGGCTACTCATGCTATTTTCTCTTAGTGGATCAACCATCATGTGTTTATTCACAATACCAAGGGTGTAACAACAGACCCTGAAAGGGATGCAGATGCAGGGGGGCCCAGAAGCCACAGTCCTGAGAGACTGACAACTAAGGGCACGGAGAGAAAAAAAACTTTCTCTTCTCTACACAATTGTTCTAATGTCTGCATCTGCTCAGTCACTGATGAGGAATCACACAAAGTCTTGTAGACAAAGATTTATAGACAGATCCTATTTAGTGTTCAGCAGGGTCTTGTCTACAGCACTTCTCTACCCCCAGCTTCTTCACTCCTCACCAAGTGCTCTGTACTGTGGTGATGCTGGAGGAGTCTGGGCACGAGAGAAAAAGCTTTCTGCTCTATGCACAATTGTTCTAATGACTGCATCTGCTCGGCCACTGATAAGGGATCATACAAAGTTTTGTAGCCAAAGATATGGAGACTAAACCAGTCTGTAACCAGCAGCTGTAGGAAGGGGGGATGGAAGATACCAAGACAACGCCGGGATCTCAAGGTCTACTACACTTATGCATTTCTGGGGACAACCCTCTTCCTCTGAGTGTAAGGGCCATAAAAACAACAGCTATTTAAACATTGCATTAAAAAAAAAAAGTAGGACCAAGGCATAATTGAAGAATTAACCTTAGGGCTGCAATCAGTGTATGGGCACTTGGAAAGGAGGCAAATGACAATTCCTGACTTCCAAGTACTCAGTTATAATTATTAGTGATTTATAAAGTGCCAACATATTCCATGGCGCTGTACAACGTAGGAAAACAAACAAGGGGTGCATAATGAAACAGACAATGATATACATCAGATAAGGACACTGGCACAAAATACAGAACTGGTGACTACAATGACAAATATAACATTATGAATAAAATGTATAGCAGAGCGCAAGCTATGAAATGCATAACAAATTCCAATATACAGAAGGGTGAGAAGTCTCTGCCCTTGCGAGCTTACATTCTAAAGGAATGAGGGTAAACAACAGGTGGGGAAGTATGCAGTGTACATACAGGCAGTGTGTGTTCAGGGCTGGTTCAAAACACAATGGGGCCTCGGAACAAAGCTAACCTGGGGGCCCCCTGCCTCCCCCCAACACTGTATTCACCCCCCCCCTCAATTTCATTGTGCTCCGTGGGATTCCTGCACTGTTTTTATCAGCATTGCTCCAGTGTTCTCACCATCATCCTCGCAGGGGCGCCTCTTCTCAGTGACCCACCCCATGATATTGCATAATTACATGCAACTAATCATGGATAAGAGGCAGCCAGCAGCAACAAGGGTGTGGAGCACAGAGGGAGCAGCGCGCTGGGACAGGTGAGATGCTATACTGACAAAACTTTGCAGGGGCACCAGGGAGCAAGTCAGGTTGAGACCTGAGGGGCCCAGCAGGGCTTTGCTGCCCTGGGGCAACTGTCCCTTTTGCCTCTATAGTATCACTGGCTCTGTGTGTGTTTAGGTCTAGTAAGGAGTAAAACTTGACGAGAGGTCGAAGGGGGATAGGCAAAAGTTAGAGCATATGCTTGTCGAAAAACGTGGGTTTTGAGGGAGAGTTTAAAGATTTCAAAGGTTGGAGAGTGACTGATGTGCTGTGGAAGGGCATTCCAGAGGAGGGGAATGCGAATGGGGCAAGTAAATCAACCCCACAGTGTTAACTAATCCTAAAACAAAATGCATTTCTATGTGCAGCGATATCTGCATTTTCTTATAAAGTCTTCATATGCTTGCCTTTTCTTCACAATTGCGTAGTAAAGCCATGGGATAAACATGACAACAAGGGAACTAGAAAATTTTTGAACATACAAAAACAAAACACGTAAATCAGCAATGGCATTTGCCAAATACGGTATACTCATCATGATAGGCAGACTTTAAGTGAAATAAAGTTTATGCTAACTTATAAGTGAAGAATTGACCTTGTTTTTCTATTGACTACCATTAGCTGTGAGTGTTCTAAGCAGTAACTATGCTCTATTGCTATGCTACGTGCTCTGCCATTATTATGAATAATATTTACATTGGCATTTGCTGTGCAATTCCTCAAGTGACAACTGATGATTTCCTATTCTGTTACAGTATTCTAAACAACCATTTAAAAGCGCTTAAACTAAAGTGCTTAAAATTCATAACCCACTATGGAAATCCCTAAAGCCATTGATATTATAGACACTGTCTGAATTTTACTGCTTGTCAAGCTATACCATTTAAAATGTATTCCTCACATAACCATGAACATTAATGCTTGCGGGTCATAATAGGTTCATTATTGACGTGCTGGTTCTATCATACTTGAGTCCCAGGAAGGCTGGAATAATGTGTCTACGTGCCTTGTCAGCACCATCTGCAGGGCTTACCATTAGACTAGGCTGATGTTTCTGGGACTACATACTTCAGTTTATAGGCATATTTATATTCAGTCTAGTTGTTTTCTTCTGTCAGGCTTTTTCAAATGTCAGTTCTTGCATTAAAGCACAACTCCAAAACGTATAGAAAGTTGAATTTCAGCCTGTATCCTTCAGGGATATTTTTCCTCACTAGTTCCTACTCCTGGAGTGTACATGAACTCGATGGACGTATGTCTTTTTTTCAACCAAAATAACTATGTAACTATGTAACTATGTAATTAAGGCTTTGAGAAATGTGGGCGCAGGTTGAAGCCAAAAATATGGTTTAGCCTACTCCTGCAAAAGTTCCGGCAGCTTTAACCTCCCTGGCGGTTAATTTTTTTTGCCAAATTGGCAAAAATCCTTTTTTTTTAAAAAAAAATTTTGTGTTTCATGTAAAGCTACCAGAGTGGTAGCTACATGAAACACCACTAGAGGGCGCATGAGTCCCTCTAGTGCGATCGTCGCCGGCATCAATAGCAAACAGGGGAACGCGTATATAACGCGTTCCCCTGTTTGGCTTCTCCTGTTGCCATGGCGACGATCGGAATGACGTCAGCCGACGTCCTGACGTCAGACACCTCCGATCCAGCCCATAGCGCTGCCCGGAACTCATTGGTCCAGGCAGCGCAGGGCTCTGGCGGGGGGGGGGGGGGCCCTCTTGCGCCGCTGCGTACGGGCGATCGCCGCAGAGCGGCGGCGATCGAGCTGTACGCGCGGCTAGCAAAGTGCTAGCTGCGCGTACAGCATTTTGAATGGAGGCAATCGCCCCACTAGGGGCTGAGATATCTTCCTGCGCGGCATAGCCCGAGCTCAGCTCGGGCTTACCGCCAGGAAGGTTGATTACTATTTACCCTCCAAGCTGCGGACAAATTACCCTGTTTTTATTATAATTTATGCTCCTCCTGTTGCCATGGCGACGATCGGAATGACGTCAGCCGACGTCCTGACGTCAGACACCTTCGATCCAGCCCATAGCGCTGCCCGGAACTCATTGGTCCGGGCAGCGCAGGGCTCTGGCGGGGGGGGCCCTCTTGCGCCGCTGCGTACGGGCGATCGCCGCAGAGCGGCGGCGATCGAGCTGTACGCGCGGCTAGCAAAGTGCTAGCTGCGCGTACAGCATTTTGAATGGAGGCAATCGCCCCACTAGGGGCTGAGATATCTTCCTGCGCGGCATAGCCCGAGCTCAGCTCGGGCTTACCGCCAGGAAGGTTGATTACTATTTACCCTCCAAGCTGCGGACAAATTACCCTGTTTTTATTATAATTTATGCTCTGTCTTTTGACGGCGACCAAATTACTGACTGAGCCCAGATATAGCCATAATTCACAATACAGCCTATATCGGTGCCCAGATGTCCTGTGCTGTTATTGCTCCTGGACCTCCATGCCTTTAATAAGGACATTGTTGACCTCAGGGACAGGAAACAACATAGAGTAATCATTTCTTTTTTTTTAATCTTCTTACTATACACAAAGCAAGTTTTATTTGTTGCTAAATATTTTTTACAGATGTAACCATTTCCCAAGAGAACAGGTGCTGCAGCCCGCCCCCCAGTTTGTTGGCTCTAATATTAGACTGCCTAACTGTGGGTGGGCTGCAGCAACAACACAGCTGCGGGTGGCCACATGGCAGTTTTGCCTCTGGGGAGGGGGATTCAGACTCAGGTAATTTAAGGGTGAGAGGAGGAGTTGAACGCATTTTTAATACATCCTTACTATGAAACGTGGAATGCTGCAAATGTATTCTTGAGCGGGATTCAGGTGATTTTTAACAACTAAGCCACTTACTGTAATATGGATGTTTCTAAACGTTGTATTTGTGCACCTTTGTGCAAATATGACATTTTTTAAGTCCACTTGCATGTGCGTGCATGCCACAGGAGCAAGCGTGCGTGTTTTCTCTTCAGCCCATGGCATGGCAAAGAGGGTAAAAATGAGTAAAAATCAATATCAAACTTATTCTGAGTATTTCCTTGCTTGCTGGGAGGTATGTTATTAAAAAAGGTGTGAAAATATCTCCTGAATGAAAACTCAGGAAACAAGTTAATTTATTAAGGGCCAATATGTTTGTTTGATCACCAGTTGACAGATAGGTACAGATATCATCAGAGAATGATTACGATAAAAGGAGGCCCCAGGCAAGATGGCAGTTTTTGCCCACCGTTTATGATCACCTGGCTTTTTAGTAAGATTTGGTGGAGGCTAGCATCACCAGGCCCCTAGATTCTCTCCAGGCCTTAGGCAGCTGCCTAGGTTTGCCTTGTGGATGATGCAGCTCTGGATATCACAGAAGAGATACTCTAGGGACATGTAGTTTTGCTCGAAAATGCCCTGGTTCAATTGGTGGGCAGTTAGGGTAAAACAGGTTGAAATTAACAAGGTCTGGACTTTATCTAGGTCAAAACTACTAGTGCATGTTTGGCATGTTTTGGCCAGTGATCGATCTTCGACATTAGTATTTATGGGGTCTTTCTTCACTTTTCAGTTTGTTGAGGTTCGTTTTGGTGCCGATATACTCGTTGACCATCAAGAACAAGAAATGCCTATTGGTGCTACCTGAGGTCAGGTCTGCCTACTACTGCCTGACAAAAGTTTGAAATTCCAGTGTTACACATCTTCTTCTGGTGGTGGTGCAACTGTTACTGTCTGCTTTTCTTTTGTGGATGAAAATGCTGTAACGTGTTGCCATCGGGCAAGGCTTTGTACAAAAAGCTTAGAAGTGCCTTCTTGTAGTGGCATGCTTTGACTCCCCTGTTGTATGATGAGATGTAATTACTGTTACTTTGGTCTGGTAGTGGGGATCTAAAAAGGATGGCAGAAGAAAAAAAGAAAAGAATAAAGTATCAACATTTTTGTGGTAATTCATTTTTTTTTCTAAAATGGTAAATTTTTACCCATGTCTGTCACATCTTCTAGTTGTGACAGCAACAAAGCTAAAGTCTTAATCCGTGAGGTGGGACATATACATGACATCCCTGAAGATATTGTTTCAGATTCAAGGGTGCAATTTGCCTCATAGTTTTAGAGAGAATTGTGTGAAAGATGAACATAGATAATTATTTCTTGTCTAGATGCCATGCTCAGCTAAGACAAATAGTCAGACTTAAAAGACGAATCAGTCATTTGAACGGTACTGGCATTGCTACGTTAGTGCCTCACAAGATGATCAGGCCAACCCCTTACTGTGAGCAGAGTTTGTCTACAACAACTCCAAGCCTTACACAACTTCCTCATTTATTGGACCATTCAACACATTTACCTTCTTTCTCTCCATCTAAAAAAATTGCAAGACACTCATGATGCTCAAAAACTTTAAAGACAAACAAATCTCTTGATAGAGTCCAAAGAGCCACAGAGTCTCATTTTGATAAGAAAGACAGGAGTGACTCTATCTAGATAGCATACAACCAGGTCTGGTTATCAACTACTCATCTAAAGCTACATTGATCCAATCTTTGTCCTAAATTCATAGATTTGCATTACATGAATCCTGTGATGGTAGAGCTTGACTTACCCCCCTTATCTTAAGATCCACCCAGACTTTCATGCTTGCCTGCCCAATAAGGTACCTGACCAAACCCAGAATCCTACCCTTCTGTTCTGATTGATAATGAAGAATATGTGGAAGTTGAAGCTATTCAAGAGAAGAGCCTGGAATAAATTGCAGTATTCTCCTAAAAATCTTCAAAACACACCTGTTCAGACAAGCCTATAATTAAAAAGAGTCTCTGTAAATTGTATCCCCGGGGGGATACTTACCTCGGAAGGGGAAAGCCTCTGGATCCTAATGAGGCTACCCCCATCCGCCTAAGCCTCAGGGATCCAGTGCTGTCTCCCCCCTGAAAATAACCTACTGTGATCCTGCGCAAGTGTAGTAGTGGCTTTCCGATCGGGCTCAGATGGACATAGTCTATCCAGAGTAGAGCGAACACGGCCAGGTCTTGGCTATTTCCATCAACCCGTGTGTTTCCTTCCCTAAAGTCTGCAACCCACTACCCTGTAGTGGTTAGCACTGCTAGATCCCCAGATAGAATTCCAGCCAGGTCAACATCTGCAAGGAGTTTGTATTTTCTCCCAGTGTCTGTGCGGGTTTACTCCGGGCAAGGTGATTTTCTCCCACATCCCAAAAAACATACAGATAAGTTAATTGGCTTCCCCCTAAATTGACCCTAGACTATGATATATGCACCACACGATACATACTGTACATAGACATATGACTATGGTAGGGACTAGATTGTGAGCCAATCTGAGGGACAGTTAGTGAAAAGACTATATATACTCTGCTAAGTGCTGCCTAATATGTCAGCGCTATATAAATACTTAAATAAATTTAATTTATCATATGAACATGCACTAATATTGGTGATGTCTCATACCACACATCAACTATATATGTATTTGTATTGCTGGACGTCCTGCTTGTAGAGAGTTTTGACCCTCTCATGTATCTATGTTCCCCATTATTTGATTTGTACTATGTGCAACCCTATGAAAGATGTTGGTGCTATATAGATACAGAATAATAATAAATGAATTAAATAATACATAATTATGGAACAAAATAAAACTCTTGGGAGCCATAAGAGAATGTTCATGCCCCTAAATTTGTCCAAGCCTTTCATCATAAATTTCCTGGTAAACTGGTGCCAAGATTGGTGTATACGGAAAGGGTTAATGTTCTAACTCACCTCTCCATTGGCAATGGTGGCCTCTATGCCCTCTTGTGGTGTGTATGCATAATCACAACTTATGTCCTCCTTAGAGTTCATGCATCGTGCTACAAATTAAAATGCTCTTAGGCCTCTTTGCCCCCCTCGGGTCAGACTCAGGCCACACACCCTCATTAGATCTATTTAAGGGTGCTGCTGTGCACTCTCTCACACCCTATGGATAGGACAGCTACAGCTTGACTCTTGAAGCCATGATCAAAAGGTTCCTCCACAAACCTTCCATAGGTTAAAACCAGTCCTTTTTATTGAATCATCTTAGAAAAATAGCAAAAATAGAACAGCATGCAAGCTTGAAGCCATGTTGGCCAGGCTTCAAACTCTAGCTCTCCTATACTTATGTCACTACATCTCTTTATTTAAATGGTGTATATGAGAGTGTTTGTAGCTCCCTGCAAGGGCTGTGACTGCCAGGGGGCTTGGGGAGGGGGAAGCCTGAGGGGCAGGGCCGCCATCAGACATTTTGGGGCCCCTCACACATCATCAGACCTGGGCCCCCCGCTGAACTCCCCCCACACCCCCCCCCCCCCCCGGATTTGGAATGATGGATGATCGCACAACAACACAAATTTTCACCCTCAGTATAGGTAGGTAGGTAGCAAGGAATAGGTTCCCCCTGTAGAGGGTATCCGGGTATAGTTAACAGCACTATAGCTAGCCAATATTGTTGCCCCCTGTATAGGTAGCTTAGTATAGTTGCCCCTGTCTAGTTAGCTAGTAAAGTTACCCCAGTATAGGTAGTTAGTATAGTTGCCCCAGTATAGGTAGTCTAGTTGACGAAGTATTGGTAGTATAGCTGCCCAATATAGGTAAGCAGTGTCAGTGTCAGTGGGCGGGGAATGACTCACCTGACTTCCATGTTTCTGATACCAGAGCGCTGGGTGCCACAGGTCTTCTCAGCCTTCAATGCTGCGTACTGTACTTCCACTAATCAGGAAGTTCAGTGAGCGGCACTGAAGGCGGAGAAGACCTGTGGCACCCAGCGCTCTGGTATCTGGAATGGTCAAAAACAGCCAGTGACATGACTATGTACTCTGTAAAGTGCTGCAGAAGATGCCAGTGCTATATAAATACCCCTATGTCACCCCTAAATATTGTCTGTAACCTAAACTAATGTCCAGCGCTGCGTAATATATTGGCGCTTTATAAATACAACAAATAAATAAATAAATAATAATAATGTAGTAGGACATTAGACTATGACTATGGTGGGATTAGATTGTGAGCTTCTCTGAGGACAGTCAGTGACATCACCATGTACTCTGTAAAGTGCCGCAGGAGATGAGCTATAATACATAATTATAATAACATGGTAGGCCATTAGACTGTGACAATGGTCAGATTAGATTGTGAGCTTCTCTAAGGGACAGTTAAGTGAGATGAAAATATAGTCTGTGCAGCACTGCAAAATATATAAATACTAAATAATAAGAATGCATTATAATATTAGGGCTATAAGGCAATAGCGCTCTTGCCTTACAGTTCTGGGTCCCCGGTTTAAATCACAGCCAGGGCACTATCTGCATAGAGTGTTCTCCTTGTGTCTGTGTGGGTTTCTTCCTGGCACTCAGTTTCCTCACACATTCCAAAAACATACAGATAAGTTAACAGGTTTCCCCCTAAATTGTCCCTAGACTATGATACACTACATGATCCATACACAAACATATGACTATGGTAGGGACTAGATTGTGAGCCCCTCTGACGGACAGTTAAAGGGAAGATCTGTGCTTGTAATAAAAAACAAACTGCACTTATCTGGGGCTTCTTTCAGCTCCTGGCAATCGATCGGTGCCCTCGCCGCAGCTCCTGCGTCTCCTGCGTGTCCAGCGGTGAAGAAGCCGACCTCGCCAGGTCGGCTTCCGGGTCGGCTTCCGTGCGCTCCATGGTGGGGGGTCACGTGGTGTAAGCGATGTCATCTGGTCTCTACTGCACAGGCGCAGTAGGTATGCGCCTGCGCAGTAGAGACCCGATGACGTCCCTACACCATGTGACCCCCCACCGTAGAGCGCACAGAAGCCGACCCGGCGAGGTCGGCTTCTTCACCGCTGGACACTGGGAGACGCAGGAGCTGCGGCGAGGGCACCGATCGATTGCCAGGAGCTGAAAGAAGCCCCAGATAAGTGCAGTTTGTTTTTTATTACAAGCGCGGATCTTCCCTTTAAGTAACAAGATAATATACTATACAGCACTGCGGAAACAGTCAACGCTATATAAATACATGAGAATAATGAGACAGAGATAAGTGAAAAAAACATAGCAGAGAGAAGTCAGGTAGATTGGAGGGACAGTAGAAGATAACAGACAGACCAGGAAAGTGGGAGAGTGTCACAGAAGAGAGGAGGTATTGAAGGAGAGTTGGGAAGAAAATAGGTAGATAGGAAGGGGAGATGTTGGGAAATGGAGGACAGTCAGAGTGAATGAGAGAGACAGACAGGGGAACATGCTGAAGCATAGGGAGGAGAAATACAAGAGGAGGGAGGGAGACAGGGAGATGGGGCATATGGGAGCAGAGACTAGCAGGGCAGTCAGACAGGCACTTTATAGCAATACCTTCTAATCTCCTGTCATCAGAGGGGGGCTCCTCACACAGCTCTCTCTGCTCACATGACAGCCGTGTCTGCTGTGCTCCTGGAATTCCATCCTATCCCTCTGGCTGGAGCTGGCTCTCTTCTCCTGCTCTGCTGTCCATCAGGGGGGATGCAGGGGGTACAGACTGGCCAGCTTCTAAAGTCAGGGGCCAGCAGCATGGTCTAGCCTGACATCAGGCTTGACTGGCAGTGGGCGTGGCTAGGGGCGTGGCTACACGCAGTAAACACTGCGTCTGTGGCTGAAGAAAGGAGGAGAGGCTTGGAGCAGAGCTTTTCCCTCCTGTCTATTGGCTGGCCAGCTTCAGGGGGCGGAGGGGAGAGACTTGAGTGCCTAGCACGCTGCACTCACATGTAGCATCGCCCTGAAGCTGGCTGCCGCTGCTGACAGGAGGTCGGGTCGGGGCATGAATAAACGCTGGTGTTGCAGCTGCGGGCGGCCGGTGCTCCAGTCCAGTGTAGTTAGAGCAAAGCTACAGAGAAATGGCTACCGATGTCTGCATTTGTGGACATCGGCAGCCATTTTCTTGTAGCCTGCTCTAACTACGGAGCAGAGAAGTAGGGGGAGAGAGACCAGAGCGGGACCCGGGGACACATATAACAGGTGCCGCACGTCAGAGGGGGGCCCGGGCCCCCTGGGAGCTTGGGGCCCATGACTGTAGTGCTGGTTGTACCCCCCTGATGGCGGCCCTGCTGAGGGGGCCCGGTGGCTCTGGGGCTCGCCACCCACCCTTATGCATTAAAAAAACGGACGGCCATAGAAAATTAAACATTTATTTTTTATTTGCTGCCCGGTGCCTGGCACAGGCTGTGTGCTGTATAGCTGGCGGGCACTAGGACTGGGTTCTCTTTAAAAGTTATGCAACTTCCTGGGGGCTCTGTTTAACCTCCTTGCGGGTCTAATTCCCGCAGCCCTGCGGCCGCGGGAAGGTTTTTTTGCTTTTTTTTTTTATCATGTAGCTAGCCTAGCGCTAGCTACATGATGCCTCCCTCCCTGCGGCGTCCCTCCCACCCCTCCGATCGCCGCCGGCACACTCTCCCATAAGGAAATCCCGTTCTGAATGGGATTTCCTTTAGGGCTTCCCCCGTCGCCATGGCGACGATCGCGATGACGTCACTGACGTTGTGAGTCCCGATCCACCCCTCAGCGCTGCCTGCCACTAATTGGCCAGGCTACGCACGGGGTCTCGGCGCGGGGGGCCCTCTAACGCGGCAGGTAGCGGCGAATCGGCGGCAAGCGGCGGCGATCGCAGGTGACAAGCAGCAAGCAAAGTGCTTGCTGCGTGATTTAAAAAAAATTATGTAAGTCAGCCCAGCAGGGCCAGAGCAATCCTCCGCGGCGGGTTACCCCGAGCTCAGCTCTGGATAACCGGCAAAGAGGTTAACTCACCATTCATGTGGCCATTTTCGGTGTTTAGCCTTGCCCCTTTCTTGATACTGTGCAGCTTCTTTGGCACTCTGTATTTCTGATACAGAGAGTGCCATGGCATGCGTCTGGAAGCGGGTGGGGCTAGTCACTAGAAGTGCCTGCACGGAGGGACTCAGAGGCTGAGTTAACCCCCCCCCCCCCAGAGGTCAGTATAACTTTTTAAGAGAACACGGTACATGTACATGCCATGTTCATTTTTGCCTGTATGCATGTGTTGCTTTAACACTATGTTAGACCAGGCATGGCGTGAGTCCTATAGACTTGGATACGTTTCTCAACTTAAATGGGATTAATATCATGAAGCAGGTTGATTCAGCATCAGTAACCTCAACAAACAAACTAAACTTTGCAGCAATAGATGATATTTACAGCAGAGCAGCCTTGGGTCACACTTGAATTTAGTTACTATGCTGGACCTAAAGTTATTAGGTGATGATAGGCAGAATATTTGGCACTGGAGTATGACAGAAATGACAGAAAAAAAAAATCAAGGGTCAGGCTAGAGCAGCAATATTGAGGGTTAGGGTACAGAGTTGAGCTGTAAATATTAAGGTTACAAAGGTAGGATTAGGCAATAGGCACTAGGAAAGGGTTACGATTCGGGGCGATGGTCGATAATGGATAGCAATCAGAGAGGGGCAGGTAGTAGTGCCCATGCCAATTCGGGTATGCTAAATCCATATGTACCCCTAATAGTAATCATGACAACACAGATGTGTCTGTTGCAGCATAGTTCTGCAATATGGGTACCAGCTCTATTGATCTCAAGGTCATAACACTAAAGGGCAATCTTAAAAACCAAAATGAGCAGAAGAAGTAGGAATTGAAGTTGAAGATACAATTTTTATATCGTAATATCTGGCTTGAACAGAGAGAGGAATATTTCTGAAAGCACAGTGAGCCATTGAAAGGTAGCACTATATTGTTCAGTCTGATCCACATTGCAGCAAACTCTTATCAAAAGGATGCTTTGAATCTCAAAAGGACCTTGCCTGCAGATAGTGACACCTCAGAACGTGTCACTTCTTATCAGCTTCCACTTCCTTTACACAGAGACTGACTGAGGATATGCCAGGTCAATTTATACACACTAAATGTGTTTTTCATATGGATGCCCAAATGCTAACAATGTTATTATCCCGTTCCAGTGTGTATACAGCATTAGAAATATCGGTTTCTATATTATATCATTCTTGACAAAGGCACCTGAGCTGTCTCAGAAATTGAATATTGAAATCAACTCAGATAGTCGAATAAATCACTTAACTCTCTATTTCTTGTTTCTTCAAAAAAAGATCTGACATTATCTGCATCTTAAACAAATGTAAATGCTCATCACAGTATACAGGGATTCCATTATTTCTTCTTCCCAATCGCAGGCTACTTCGTCCTGCTTTTTACATGGCTGCTGTTATCTTGCTCGTGTCTTCAGCCCTGTGTGCAGCACCTGACCAAAAACACATACATTCTCTCTCTTCCTTTGCAAGCGATCTAACCTTATTATATGAAGTATTTCTTTAAAGCTAATGGAAAGCCGAAACCCCCGCAAAACAAAACACATACTTATCTAAGAAGGGGAAGTCTTGGGGTCCTATAGAGCCTTCCCTTCCTCTCACCGTCTCGGCGTTCCAGCACTGGCTCCCCCGGTAGCAGTATTCCACCGATCGGCTCCTGAAGTCTTCGTTAGTCTTCAGTCTCCTAACTGCACTGATAAACGACTAAACGTTGCTCCATTGCCCTAGGTAAGCCCACCACCAAGTATCCTCCAACCTCTGCTACACCATTTTCCCTACCTATTTTCACCACCACTCCCAGTGCAACAGTATGTATCCCCAACACATCATTATGCCTACCCCCCTCATACCTCCTCCTCTTTCCCTTAATCACCCGCCCTATTGGTGCCTCATGTTCTGGCTCCATCTGCTCCTCCCCCTGGCCCCTTGTCCACTGCTCACCACACATCCTAACCCCAGGCCCACTCCGGTCTCCCAACCCCCCCGTTCCCCTCCTCATACTTCCCACCTCACCCACCACAACCAAATTTACCCACCTAGCCCCTCTCCCCGCCGCACCTCCCACCCTCCCCATACCCACGAACATTCTCGCCCCAATCTCATTCCCATCCGCCCCATACTCAGACAATCTCTCCCTCTATCTGGCGCTCTCTGGAATGCCAGATCTATCCGCATCAAGCTTACAACTATCCATGACCTCTTTATCTCAAAAACCCTCACCTTTCTTGCCCTTACTGAGACCTGGCTCACCCCCTCTGACCTGCCTGCAGCTGCAGCCCTATCCTACGGGTGTCTACACCTCAGCCATACCCCAAGACCAGATAACAGGCCTGGGGGAGGGGTGGGCCTACTCCTCTCCCCATCCTGCACCTTCCGTGTCCTTACCCCTCCCCCTTCTCTTTACTTTACCTCCTTTGAGGCCCATGTTATCCGCCTCTACCATCCCCTCCCAGCCATTATTGAAGTCCTATACCGCCCCCCCTCCAGTACTATATCGCACTTCCTAGAAAACCTTGCCTCCTGGCTCCCACACATCCTGTCCTCCGACCTCCCAACAATCATCCTCGGAGACTTTAACATTCCAATTGATGAGCCTACCACCTCTGCTGCCACTCAGCTTCTCTCGCTCACCAACTCCCTTGGTCTCACTCAGTATACTAACGCCACAACCCACAGTGCCGGTAATACCTTGGACCTAATTTTCTCCAAAGCCATCGCACTTACCAACCTGGACATTACACCATTCCCCATCTCCGACCACCACCTCATCACCTTCACCCTCACTCCATCCAGCACCCCCTGTCCCCCTCCCCAAACTGGACGTTGGCAGAGAGATCTGCGCAACCTTGACCCCAATGTACTAGCCACACCCCTCCACTCTCTCTCCTCCTCCCTCCCCAGCCTAACCTGCCCCAACGAAGCGGCAGCTCAATACAACAGTAACCTCTCTGCAGCCTTAGACCATGCGGCTCCCCTGACCTTTCGTTCCAACAGTCGCCCCAACCCCCAACCTTGGCACACTGCCCTCACAAGAAAACTACAAAATGAGACACGAGCTGCAGAACGCAAATGGAGGAAATCCCGCAACAACAATGATTTCCTGGGATACAAGACCAAGTTGCAGACGTACCATGCTGCCCTCGCTGATAGTAAACAGATATACTTCACTCACTTGATCGCTACCCAAGCCTCCAACCCACGTCGTCTTTTTGCCACCTTCAATGCCCTACTTAACCCCACACCTCCCCCCCCCAACCTCCACCCTCTCAGCCACTGACCTATCAAATTACTTTATCAACAAAATTACAACCATCCGGAGGGATATTTCTCTCCTCCACTCTTTCGCCCCCGCCTCCCCACCACATCCGACTCCTTCCTCTTTCTCCTCCCTTACCTCCTTCAATCCTGTCACGGTGGAGGAAGTCAACCAGCTGCTGGCAACTTCACCTGCCACTTCCTGCCCCCTAGATCCGGTCCCATCTGATTCTCTGCGCCCACATTTTTCTGATCTGGCCCCTGTCCTCACCCATCTGTTCAACCTCTCCTTCTCCACCGGCATCTTCCCCTCCGTATTCAAACAGGCCACTGTGCTTCCCCTGCTAAAGAAATCTTCACTTGACCCTGCTCTGCCATCCAACTACTGCCCAATCTCTCTCCTCCCTTTTGCCTCAAAAATTCTTGAACGCCTGGCCCACCAACGCCTGACCAACTTCCTTAACTCCAACTCCCTTCTCGATCCTCTGCAATCTGGTTTTCGCACAGCCCATTCTACAGAAACCGCCCTCACCAAAGTGGTAAATGACCTCGCCCTTGCCAAAGCCGAAGGTAAATACTCCATCCTGCTCCTCCTGGACCTCTCCTCGGCATTTGACACTGTCGACCACTCCCTCCTCCTCCACTCCCTGCAGCTAATGGGCATTCAGGACCTAGCCTTAGCCTGGATCTCCTCCTACCTCTCCAACCGCTCCTCTACAACATTTTTCAATGGCTCCTCATCCACTCCTACACCCCTCTCAGTTGGTGTTCCTCAAGGTTCCGTCCTAGGACCCCTACTGTTCTCACTCTATACTGCCTTAATTGGCAAAATCATCTCCTCCATGGGTTTCAACTACCACCTGTATGCCGACGACACCCAGATATATCTCCACACCCCAGACCTCTCCTCCTCTACCATGGACAAAGTCTCTGCCTGCCTCACATCCATTTCCTCCTGGATGGCTGCCAGGTACCTGAAGCTTAATTTGGACAAGACTGAGCTTCTAATATTCCCACCCCGCACAGCTGCACCCCTCCCAGATCTGCACGTCACTATTAAAAATACTATAATCCACCCTACCTCCCAAGCCCGCTGTCTAGGCGTTACTCTGGACTCTGAACTTTCCTTTACCGCCCACATCCAAGGTATTGCCAGATTCTGCAACTTCCACCTCCGCAACATCTCTAAGATCCGCTCCTACCTGTCCCCTGACACCATTAAACTCCTTATCCACGCCCTTGTCATCTCCCGCCTAGACTACTGCAATTCTCTTTTATCTGGCCTCCCCTCTAACCGTACTGACCCACTTAAATTGGTAATGAATGCGGCAGCCAGACTGATACATTCTTCTCACCGCAGCGCCTCTATAACTCCGCTCTGTAAAGCACTACACTGGCTCCCCATCAGCTTTAGGATCAATTTCAAAATCCTGTGCTTTGCCTACAAATCAGTGCACAAGACCTGCCCAACCTACATCTCTGATCTGGTCCACAGGCACATACCAGCCCGCCCCCTCCGATCCTCCAATGACCTGCGCCTAGTCGCACCACGCATAACTCAGTCACACGCACGATTGCAGGACTTCACCAGGGCCGCCCCTACTCTCTGGAACTCTCTCCCACCAGCCGTCAGACTCGCCCCCACCTTTAATTCCTTCAAACAAGCTCTCAAGACTCACCTCTTCACGCTCGCATACCCCCCTACACCAGCACCATAATATGTTCTGTTAGACCCCCTCTCAAAAGACGCACCTATTGTCTCCACCCCACCCTTTAGATTGTAAGCCTCCGGCAGGGCCCTCCTCCCTAACGTATCCAGCTTGATTATGCAATCTTACTCGCAACCACCCCTCTTGTAGACTCGAACAGTCTCTATTTTGACCTATGACACTGTATTGTTATCAAATCTTTTGCATGATCTTGTTTTGTTGTGAGTTTCCATATGTTCTACCTGTATGTTAACACATTTATCTATTGTGCAGCGCTGCGTAAGATGTTGGCGCTTTATAAATACAATAAATAATAATAATAATGTATAAATACATCAGAGGGCAATATAATAGCTTGGCGGATGAGCTTTTTGTCCCTAGGCCTTCTCAAAGGACTAGAGGACATGATCTGCGCATGGAGGAAAAACGTTTTAGCCATTTATTTAGGAAAGGGTTCTTTACAGTAAGAGTGATTAAGATGTGGAATGCATTGCCACAGGAAGTCGTTATGGCAAACTCTATACCTGCATTTAAAGGGGGCTTAGATGCTTTCCTTGCATTGAAAGACATCCATGGCTACAATTACTAGGTAATGCCTAATGATGTTAATCCAGGGATTTTATCTGATTGCCATCTGGAGTCGGGAAGGAATTTTTCCCTTTAGGGGCTAATTGGACCATGCCTTATAAGGGTTTTTTCGCCTTCCTCTGGATCAACAGGGATATGTGAGAGAGCAGGCTGGTGTTGTACTTTATACTGGTTGAACTCGATGGACGTATGTCTTTTTTCAACCAAAATAACTATGTAACTATGTAACTATGTATGCTAATCAGCAGTGCCCATTTAGGTGTTAAGATTTCCATTCATCACTTTCTTAATGGAACCAACAGTTGTGTATAAGAGTCTCATAAAACTCTGCACTAAGGATAGCTCTGTGGTGTCCCCTCCTTGTGGTGTCACTCAGACGTCTGCTTGGTGTGCCTATGCCTAAAAACAGCCCTTTCCCTCGCCAGTTTCTACTGACTAAATGTCTTAGTAGATTCAAAAGGTAGAAGTCCTCTATTACCTAAAGATACGAGTCGACTGCTGTTGTATCCAAAAATGGCTGACATGAATATTGTTTTCCAAGTAGAGGCTAGTATGTAATAAGTCTTTGCACTTATAGATGCCTGCTTGTGAGTGATACATTTGATCGGTATTACCATGTTAATCATTAGAAATAACAGTGGCACCAACTGTGAACAAATAACATGAACACCCCCAACAACAGAAAAGTTTACACTGAGGAATAACATGCATAAACAAAGAAGTCTAAAGGCTCACCAAGCTAACGCTGACCTCCAGATCCACAGAGACATCCATACGCTGCTCTGACATGGAGGAGTTCTGCTGTAGAGGGTTGACAGAGAAACCTCATCCATTTGCCAAAGTGAAGGAAGCGGAGCATCTGCCAAATGCTATCCCTCCTTCTTCAGTAACAGAGACAGCCACTGACTTGGTGATGATAGCCACTAAAAAAACTGAAAATATATTCGAAGTCACCTGATGACCATCTTTAATCTGGACATGTGGATGTGTCAATGGTATTTTCTGATCCCTGCAGCCAACTCAGTCCCAGACAAGATAAAGGGCTCAAAGGCATAGCAAGAGAAGCCTAATACTAGGCACCAGGTATTGCAGGAAAATGACAAAATTACCAAGCCTGCTCCAGTGGTGGACAAAGCCAACAATAGGTCCCTGTGCAGAATAAATGAAGCGGGCCACAAGTGAGTGGGTGTGGTCATAACAGATCATGGTTGGATCCAAACAATGCTGATAAGATAAAAGTACATAAACCTAGGTCACATTCTGTAGGCACTGCACAGTAGCACACATTTTAAACTTCTATATGACTGGGGTACAAGTTATTATTACTGTTTCTCTTGAGTTTCAGAGAGAAAAACATGAAGAAAGCCTAGAGGATAATCAGGCCCTAACTGGTGCAATTGCATGGTGCCCAGAGGCTGCACAGCCTGCACGGGTGTATGCCCACCTCTGGCCCGCACTCACTAACCCTCACCCTGTAGCAAAACAGACTGGGACCACACTGACGTGGGGAGGCCTACATGCACATATTGATCCTTTCATCTTATTTCTAAGGATTTGTTGTGGTGGAAGGTACTCTTTGAAATAAAATGTGACTTTCTCCAATTACTTAATTTGTATCTCTGCTACACAATCTCCCAGATCAGCCGCTATCACACCTCCCATATGGTGAGCTCAAGTTGAATAAGTGAGAGTGAAATAAATCATGGGTGAGAGCGACATATGCTCCCCAGTGGAAGTCAGTGGAGAGGGGCTGCAGGCACTGAGACATATGCCTGGGATAGGTGGGGAGATATTCTGCGCACACACAACAAAATGCTGCTGCTGCTTCTCCAGGGGAGCTACTTAATGAGACGTTTTAACTGTTCCTATCGTTATCCAAAACCAATAAAATTAATGGCAGCCAGCTAAAAGCTCAGAATAACTAGTTCTACAGTGTGACAGATTAATCGTGAAAATACCCCAAAGTATACAACTCCTAATAGTTCTGTAATAACCTTACCATGATTAAAGCTACACCAATGTCAAATACAGAAGGAAATTACAAAGTCATGTAGCCACACCACTTTAAAGTAGAACGCCAACCTTATTTTTATAGAGATGGAGAGATTGCAAGCATTTTATTGCGTTATATAAGTTCTCATTGTGAGATTTCCCTGCACTCCGAGCAGGTCCATCCACAAGACAAGCTAGGCAGGTTCTTGGGGCCTAGCAGGAGTCAATCTGCCATCTCGTTTGAACCTTTTCCCACCTTAGCTTAGCAGAAAGACTGTCATGGGGAGCCAAAGTATATCCTTGCCTAGGGCCTTACTTTTTCATCTGTCTATGCCTGCACTTCTACTTTTTGTAGTCAGTCTTTTACTGGAACAGAAAGTAAAGGTCCCCTGAGATTTAGAAAATAGAGTGACCAAAATTCAATATGCAAAATGAATCACTGCCCTATCCAGGACAGGTCTCACCTGACTCACCTGTGGCTGCCTGTCAGTGACATTCAGGGTATGTAGGCATTTGTACTTTTAAGGCAGTCGGGAACCGGGCTCTCAGGATGGCAACCACGAGACAACCTCCAAATGGCGTTGACAGCTTTGGATACTTTTGTGTGCAAAATGAGGCTTCTCTAGCTTAAAAACCTGTCTTGAAAATTTGATCACATGGCTAGAAGCAACTTGATACAGGGAGTAAGTGTTGTGCTCTGTAGGTGTGGCTTCTGTCGATGTTCGGATTGCATAATCCCCTTTTCTCACACTTTGGATGAAATTGGCAGTCACATTCAAGGGCTTCACATGCAGGATGCTGCCCACAAGCAGGCTCCTTTTTCCTGTTTCAGATGAGCTTGCCTCTAGCGCTCTATATGGGCTGGTGCACACCGAGCGGCTTTTTGGGCGTTTTCAGATCCGCTTGCGGCTGCGGATCTGCTTGGTCAATGTATCTCAATGGGGTGGTGCACACCAGAGCGGCAGGCGTTTTGCAGAAACGAAAAATGCCTGGGTGAGGCATTTTTTGGATTGCGGATGCGTTTCTGCCTCAATGTTAAGTATAGGAAAAACGCAAACCGCTCTGAAAAACGGCACTTCAGAGCGGTTTTGCAGGCGTTTTTGTTACAGAAGCTGTTCAGTAACAGCTTTACTGTAACAATATATGAAATCTACTATACTGAAAACCGCAGCAGCAATCCGCAAAACGCTAGCAAAACGCCTCATAAAAATAAAAAAAAGCGTTTAAAAATCTGCTAGCGTTTTGCGGATCTGCTAGCGGGTTTTGGTGTGCACCAGCCCTAAGCCTGGAGAAAATCTCTGTGGTGTTAGCAGGAGGTCAGCTCTCTGTCTGGCATGCAGTAAGGAGTAAGCTGACATATATTAAAACACTGACAGCAGTTTGAATGCATTTCCACTAAATACTATCATGTTTTTGGAGGAAAAATGGTCACATGGTAAAAAGTATACATGGTCAATGAGATGACAGTAATTCCCACTTGCATGCCAATGTAATCCAAATTGTATGGATCATGGGATAGGATAGGACCAGTCTTATGCTGGGAATACACAATGAGTTTTTTCAGCAGATTTACCGGCCGATCGATTTTTTCCAATCATTTTTCCCATATGATTTCCATTTACTTCTATGAGTAAATCAATCAGAAAAACAATCAAAATCAGATCGGACCTGTCCTACAGTATCTACGGAGCCACCTATCTGCCAAAAAATCATGGTGTATTCCCAGCATTAAGCTCCAAGAAGTTGATCTGATTGGCCCAGCTCCAAGCTGCATACAATTTGCATACACCCCAAAAATATTAGCATCTCACCATTCTAAATAGTGGGACAAAGGTTTTGCAGGGAGTAGGGGGAGAATTTCCTTCTCCCCTTTGCAGTGCACCTTCTAATGTTAAAAATCATGTGAAGTTTTATTCTCCTCATAGATCAAAGGCTCCACCTTGTTGGCTACTAAATCTGCATGGTGAATACACTGAAGTGCCCTTTAATTCCACCAGAATGTTATTCAGCACAAATTTAATTTTTTTTCTATTATTTGTATTAGTTAGATGTTCCTAGGTGTCATTGCCAAGAGTGACATCATATGCAAACAGCATCTTCAGCCAACAATCTTTCTATGTGAAATATACACAAAAAGTGTAAAGCCACTTGTAATAGCCATCATGGGCAAACCTTCAGGCCTCTTTCAGACGGAAGGCTGAACTGCGCACTGTTGGCACTTGTTAGCCAGCCATGAGCACTTTTCTGCTGCAATTTAATGCAGTCAAATGGCTGCGTTTATAACTCCATATGTGTCAGCGTTTGGGACCCGATGGAATTACCTGATGGCAAAGTGTGCTCAGTTGTGACTCAGTGCCTCTTCACCCCTCATGCCAAGCACTAGCAAGCACCCAGCTGGTGCACGTGAGTAGCTGACTGGTGCTGAATTCACCTCCCTGATAGTGATGGTCCTGTCTAGGACAACTCATGGAGAAGAAAGTCAATCTGATAATGTTGGTACCACAATGGAAATTTTATTAATTAGCTTCTTATTGAAGTAGAGGTTTCTGCAGTGACCCTTCCAGTAACTTGGAAACCTTTCTTGTTTTGTTTTTTTTTGCTGCTAGTTTTATGCTGTGTTTAATTCTTTAGATCATAGATGAAATTTGAGCTTCATTTTACTTTAAGCCTTATTACTCTAACCTGAAGCTTAACCGTTAAATGATCCGTAAGATCATGGTGCGGGGGTCAGCCACTGATCCACCTGTTTGTTAAGAGCAGCCAGGAGAGCTTGTCCACTGTGACTCTACGCTTTGAGGCAAGACATGTCTAAGATGATGTGACACCGTCATACCTGGCATGCAGCATAGGCCTTGGGGAGATGGGGCTGTGTAGCTGGAGAGGAGATCATAGCACCAGTAGAGTTGAACTGCCACTCAGCCAAGGAGGAGGAGGAGGATGACAGCGAAGAAGATGTAGCAGGAGGAGAGGAGGTGGCAGGAGGCCTGCCTGCAAGCCGAGCAGGTGTCACAAGTTGGTCCGCTGCACAGCCACGTACTCCCTGCTTGCCATTGGTCACCAGGTTGACCCAATGGGCTGTGTAAGTAATGTAGCGGCCCTGACCATGCTTGGCAGATCAGGCATCCATGGTCAGGTGGACCCTTGACCCAATGCTGTGTGCCAGAGATGACACCACTTGCCTCTCCACTTCATGGTACAGTTTGGGTATCGCCTTTTTAGAGAAATAATTGCGGCCTGGTATCTTCCACTGCGATGTCCCAATGGCCACAAATTTAAGGAAGGCCTCAGAGTTCACCAGCTGGTATGGTAACAGCTGGTGAGCTAACAGTTCCGCCATGCCAGCTGTCAGACGCCGGGCAAGGGGGTGACTGGCAGAAATTGGCTTCTTCCACTCAAAGATTTCCTTCACGGACACCTGGCTGCTGTGGGCAGAGGAGCAGGAACCGCTCAAGGGCAGAGGCGGAGTGGAGGAGGGTGGCTGTGAAGGTGCAAGGGAGAAAGCTGCTGAAGATGCTGCACTTGAAGGAGGAAGAGGAAAAGGAGGGTGGCTTTTTTGTGTGCTGCTTTTGCTCAGGTGCTCTTCTCATTGCAGTTTGTGCCTTTTTTTCCATGTGCCTTCGTAAGGCACTTGTCCCTACGTGAGTTTTGGCCTTTCCACGTCCTGCCTTTTTGGAGGCAGAGAGAATAGATGGCATTGCTCCGATCTGAGGCAGACACATTAAAAATTTCCAAACCGCTGAGCCCCCCTGGGGTGATGGCACTATGGTGGCATCAGCAGCTGACGTTGAAGGGCATGTTGGCTGGCTGTACATAGGTGGCGATACATGGCGCCGGACACTGCCACCAGCTGTTTCTGATGATGAGCTTTCCCTGCTTCTTTCAGGAACTTGTCTCCTCCTACTCCTCTCTGACTCCCCCTCTGAATTGTCCCCTTGGTCATCTTGTCTCTTAGGAACCCATGTGGGATCCGTATCATCATAATCATCATAATCATCCTGCCCAGCTTTGCTTGCCTCAGACACCTCCAAAAATGCACCAACAGCAGGTAATTCATCATCCTCCTCCTCACACGTTATGTCCATAGTGTCGCCGCCTAACTCAGACATATGAGGTGGTGTAACTTGCTTAGCGCCATCATCTGGTTGTAACAATAATGGCTGTGAATCAGTTAATTCCCCACCAATTACCTCCTGTGAAGTGTCAAATGCAGCGGATGTGGTGCTTGTAGTAGTGCTGGTGGCTGCGGAAGATGAGGTGTTCTGTATTAAATAGTCAACCACATCCTGACAATCTTGGGAGTTGATGGGACATGCCTTCTTCTGAGCACTGTACTTTGGGCCAGGGCCACAGGAAATCAAATCAACACGACCTCGCACAGAGCTGCCAGGTGGCTTGCCTCTGGCTCTGCCTCTACCTGTTTTGTTCGTTGTGTCCATATCAGGGGGCGATGAAGTGAAAGGTATGCACTGACTTGACTAATACAATGTGCAGTCGCACAGGTGCAGTTAACAGGTATGCACGGAGTGGTATATCACACTGCGTGCGCTCACATAGGTAGGTGGGTGCACTGAACACAACAGGTAGGGATATGCAGTAATGGGTATTACAATGTGCACCTGTCACACACAGAAAGGTAGCGGACAGGCACAGTGACACTGCATGCGCTCAACTCACGTAGGTAGGTGGGTGCACTGTGAACAACAGGTAGGTAGGTATATGCAGTGATGGGTATTGCAATGTGCACCTGTCACACACAGACAGGTAGTGGACAGACACAGTGACACTGCGTGCGCTCAACTTACGTAGGTAGATGGGTGCACTGTGACCAACAGGTAGGTAGGTATATGCAGTGATGGGTATTACAATGTGCACCTGTCACACACAGACAGTTAGTGGACAGGCACAGTGACACTGCATGCTCTCAGCTCACGTAGGTAGGTGGGTGCACTGTGAACAACAGGTAGGTAGGTATATGCAGTACTGGGTATTACAATGTGCACCTGTCACACACACAGGTAGTGTGCTGGGCCACGCAGTGCACAGAGTATGAATTATCAAGGCTGTCTACACAACACAAGTGTCAGTGGGACACACAGAAAAAAAAATAGATCACAAGAACAAGATTAGCTCTCAAAAGAGCTGTTGTAGGGTGCTATTTTAGCAATAGGAATCAGCAAGGAGCAAGCTAAGAAGCCTACAAGTAATCTTTCCCTATGAGAGTCTGCAGCAGCAGCTGTCCCTTCTCTATTTACTGCAGGCACACAAGTGAGTAAAATGGCTGGCCCGGCCATGCCTGCCTTTTATAAGGGGGGGGGGGGAGTGGCTCCAGGAGGGAGTGTATCCTGATTGGCTACAATGTGCCTGCTGACTGTGATGTAGAGGGTCAAAGTTAACCCTAATGGTGCACTAATGGGGGGCGAACTAAACTTCCGGAAAAGTTTGTGGTTCTCCACGATCACAAACTCCCGGAAGTTCACCGGGAACCGTTCGCCGGCGAACCGTTCGGGCCATCTCTAGTTATAACATTTAAGTTAGGTTGGCAGACAACAGCAGACCCAGTGTGGAACAGGTTCCAAGCCCACTTCAGCTAAGTCCTTATTGCAATATTTGCAATATTTTTCTCCATACGACATCATAAGAAGTCACTTAAAAAGAAATTATCTGACTGGAAAAGACGCGACTGCCCACAAAGAAAGCCAATTATGGATCCAAAGTCTATCACAGCACAGTGCATCCAGAACAATCCAGTTAGGGGCCTTCAGGATGAAATTTGCTTTCCTAAGTATCTGATTTCAACAACCTACACTGAAACAAATTATAGCCGGTAATATAAGTGATTTCTCTGGGGTAAACACTTATTGCTTCTCATTTCCTATAGCTTAGCAGATAACAGTCATTATCCAGAGAGATTAATATTGCTGGGGTCTGATGTAGGTGGCGGCGTGCTGCAAAACAGATTAATCACTCCACAATGTATCGAATCTTCGCTGAACTTCAGGGTCTTCCAGCAATAAAGATGTATTGTAGCAGCTTACTCCTAATTTGTAGCATTACTTAAAGGTACGTGAGCTGGAGGATCACCTGGGTGTTAGCCAAGCGTCAGTCTTAATGGGGTCTTATTGAGGGAATATATGGTCTGATTTCATACTCTCATCAATCTTGCTTTTTGCCTAGGGCACCATATTGATTTAAAGGAAAACTTCAGCTTTAACCCTGTTTTCCAGAATCCATCTTTTGTAAGCCCTGAACTAAGTCGTTAACATTCAGTTAGTAAGCCTCTAGCTATTCACAATGGCCAGTGCACCTAATTTTACTTCACTATCCTATACTGTCCTTGCAGTTAAAGCTTTTCTTAGGTGGGCAAATAACCAGATTTTTTCTTAAAGTGGACCTGAACACAGAACTTCTTATCTGCTCCAAAAGATAAGCAACAGCATAATAACCATTTCCTGCACTAAATCAGCAGTTTGTCTACTTCCTGCTTTCATGGAAGCAAACATATTGTTAACATCCTGTATTAATTCTCTGCTGTGGCAGTCAGCTGACACAGCTCAGGGATCAAATTACAACTTGTGCTTAGTCACAGAAGAGGGTGAATTAGACAGGCTGCACTCTCTAAATACATAGAGGGTGGATTTCTCTATGCTTTCCTTCTGTCCTGTGCAACAGTTCAGGTCCACTTTAAAGTACAACCTAAGTGAGAGGAATAGAAGGCTGCCATATTTATTTCCTTTTCCACAATACCAGTTGCCTGGCTGTCCTGCTGTCCATTCGGGCATCAGTTGTTTCTGAATCACATACCTGAAAAAGGTATGTGTATCTTGTCATATTTCTGTCGAAAACATCTGATCTGAATGCCTGTTCAGGGTCTATGGCTAAAAGCATACCTCCCAACACTTTGAGATGAGAAAAAGGGACACTTTGAGGGCTCAAACCAGCCTTTTTTAAGCGCTAGGGATTTGAAAAAGCTCTTGCTAATGCAATGCATTTGGGGGATTTTTATAAAATCCCATTGCTGAAGTGGGATCACACCCATAGTACTACAATAGCAATAGCTTTTCAAATCGCAAAGCGATCAGAAAAGTGCTCCTAGTGGGTTCCAGGCCTAACACATGCTCTTGCCACACCTCTAATCAAGCCCCCACCACACCCATTGCCACCCATATCACTAAAAATTCATAAGCAAAATATGTCATTTTAGAATTCAAACCACACTGGTTCTTTCTATAATCACTAGTTTTTCTTCAAATTAACGTTGGAAATTAATATATCAATTTAAAGGATGGGAAATAAAGTTTGAGCCAATTAAACACATTTTTTTTTCAGTAGAAAAATGCATATATTTACATAGATCTGTACATCAGTCCTGAAATTGGAGGAACCAATGAGGAAGAAACCGAGACAAAGGGACTGGGTTCCAAAAGAGGGGCTGTTTCTCCAAGAGAGGGACAGTTGGGAGCTACAGTGGGATGCAAAACTTTGGGCAACCTTGTTAATTGTCATGATTTTCCTGTATAAACCGTTGGTTGTTACGATTAAATATATCATATAGGAGAAACACACAGTGATATTTGAGAAGTGAAATGACGTTTATTGGATTTACAGAACGTGCGCAATAATTTTTTAAACAAAATTAGGCAGGTGCAGAAATTTGGGCACCACAAAAAAGAAATGAAATCAATATTTAGTACATCCTCCTTATGCAGAAATTACAGCCTCTAAACGCTTCCTGCAGGTTCCAATGAGAGTCTGGATTCTGGTTGAAGGTATTTTGGACAATTCCTCTGTACAAAATATCTCTAGTTAATTCAGGTTTGATGGCCTTCAAGCATGGACAGCTTTCTTTAACTCACACCACAGCAGTGGCGTAGCTAGGGTATTTGACACCCGGTGAGGACAATATACCGACCCCCCCCCCCCCCCCCAAAAAAAGTGAAGCGCGCCACAGCAAAAAAATGGGTGTGGCCATGATATCACATGGGCGGAGCTAACTGTAATGTAACTGTGTAACAGTAAGGCAGTGGGCTAATATAGGTAGCCAGAATAGTTGCCCCCAGCATAGGTTAGATAGGTAGGTGCCCCCAGTATAGGTTGGTTAGGTAGGTGCCTCCAATATAGGTAGCCAGTATAGTTGCCACCAGTATAGGCTAGCTAGGTAGGTAGTTTCCCCCAATACAGGTTAAATAGGTAGGTGCCCCCAGTATAGATTACATAGGTAGCTGCCCCCCAGTATAGGTTAGATAGGTAGCTCCCCCCAGTATAGGTTAGATAGGTAGCTGCCACCCAGTATAGGTTAGATAGGTAGCTGCCCCCCAGTATAGGTTAGATTAGGTAGCTGCCCCCAGTATAGGTTAGAATAGGTAGCTGCCCCAGTATGGGTTAGGTAGGTTGCTCCCCCCAGTATAGGTTAGGTAGGTAGGTAGGTGCCCCTCCATAATGGAGGGGGAGTCAGCCGCGGGGAGGGCAGCCCGACCTCTCCATCCTTTCCTCTCCCCGGGCCGCCCTCCGTGCTCCCCCCTCCGACTGCAGAGTTAGCGCAGGGAAGAGCTGTAAATAGTCAGTAACTCGCCTCCCTGCATTCCAATCGCAGATCACTTGCCGCTGGTCTCCTCCTCTGCATAGACGCTTATACACATGCTAAACTGGAAGTATTGTGTATATAAGCGTCTATGCAGAGGAGAAGACCAGCCGCAAGTGAATCCGCGATTGGAACCAGGGAGGTGAGTTACTGACTATTTACAGCGCTTCCTTGCGCTAACACTGCAGTCGGAGGGGGGAGCACGAAGGGCGGCCTGGGGAGAGGAAGGGAGATGTTTTAAGGGGTCTAACACCTGGAGAGGGGCATGGCGGAGTGGGATAGACGCCAAAAGTCCTGGAGAAAAATCTGGATTTGGCGCAAAGCAGCATTTTAATGGCAGAAATCACATTGAATGTAAATTGCAGGCCTAAAGTGCTTTAAAACACCTTGCATGTGTATACATCAATCAGGGAGTGTAATTAGAGTACTGCTTCACACTGACACACCAAACTCACTGTGTAACGCACCGCAAACAGCTGTTTGTGTAGTGACGGCCGTGCTGGACTGGTGCGCACCATGGCGAGAGTGCAGGCCGTGGCGGTTTTCAAGCCCGTATGGTCGCCTGGCTGAGGTAGCTGAATGACAGAACAGTGACTGACCAGCTGATCAAATTTGGTCTGTCCACAATGAAGTAATGACCTTATTATCGTGGGTGTGCCCCCCTCCCCCCGACACACTCATATAGCCGTCGGTCATTGCTTCATTGTGATACGCAAGCCCCTTCACCGCAGCAAGGTAATGATCACCAAGGGTAATTGGCACATGTACATGCCTTTTGTTTTGTTGTTGCAGCTGCAGTGCAGGCAGAAAAATTAGGCAGGCATGTACACGCACCAGAAAAATTATTATAGTGGCCGCTGCTAGCAGCGGCCTTAAAAATTCAGGAATCCGCTTGGAGTCCTGGACCCTGTTGGTGGTGGCGCAGAAGGCAGTCAACCAGAGATGTCACCACTTGCCTTTCAACATCACTTTGAGAAAAAATTGCGGCCTAATATCTTCCACTGCGGTGTGTGGCTTTGCTTTTGTGTGCTGCTTTTCCTCAGGTGGTCACCCCATTGCAGTTTGTGCTTTGTAATCATGAGCCTTCATAAGGTAGTTGTCCCTACGCGGGTCTTGGTCTTCACGGCTCAATTTTCGGTGGCAGAGTACAGATGACATTGCTCTCATCTGAGGCAGACACACAAAAAAATTTCCACACCGCTGAGCCCTGGGGTCAAGGCACTTTGGTGGTGGTGGCCGACTGAGTGTTAATTTAAGTGGGGTGCCAGAATCAGAACAGGAGGAGGAAGATATGTCACGTTTACTTGCGGAAGCTGAGAAAGATGAGGAGTTCTGTGTTAAATAGTCAACTACGTCCTGACAATATCGGGGGTTGATGGCACGTGCCTTCTTCTGAACACTGTACTTTGGTCGAGGGCCACACGAAATCATGACAGTGCGACCTCGAACAGACCTGCCAGGTGGCCTGCCTATGCCTTTTGTTTTGTCCATATAGGGGGGGATGAAGTGAAAGGTATGCACTGACTTGACTAATACAATGTGCAGTAACACAGGTGCAGTTAACAGGTATGCACGGAGTTGTATATCACACTGCGTGCACTCACGTAGGTAGGTGGGTGCACTGAACTCAACAGGTAGGTACAGTATATGCAGTGATGGGTATTACAATGTGCACCTGTCACACACACATATAAAGAGAAAAGGAAAACTGAGATCCCATTCCCAATATAGTGTAGTAAGTACTGTACAAATTGTAAATATGAAAAGAGTACAGTAATTATACTCACAAAGCAGGGTTACCTCCAAGGCAACCACTGTACAGGCAGGTGAGGAGATTGTCCTGTCCTCACTCAGGATTAAGAAGTAGCTCTCCGTAGATAGGAAAAAAGGGGTATCCCCCTCCATCAAGGGTGGATAATATATGCTAGTATAAGAAACAGAGGCGCCAAAAGGATAAAAACAGTAAATAAAATGTTTAATAGTGCTTAGGGGGCAGTGGTGGACTTACCCCCTGTAAGCAGACTCAAGAAACTGTCTTTTTCAAGCAAAAATTGATTTATTGGCATACTCCAAACATATGGGGGGGGGGGCTACAATGCATTTCGCAGGTTTAAACCCGCTTCCTCAGGCAATAAGAGTAGGAGCATACAACAGTATTTGGTCCCATGAACACCTGGCGCCAGGTGTAAATGGGACCAAATACCGTTGTATGCTCCTACTCTTGTTGCCTGAGGAAGCGGGTTTGAACCTGCGAAATGCGTTGCACCCCCCCATATGTTTGGAGCATGCCAATACATTTTTGCTTGAAATAGACAGTTTCTTGAGTCTGCTTGCAGGGGGTAAGTCCACCACTGCCCCCTAAGCACTTTTAAACATTTTATTTACTGTTGTTATCCTTTTGGCGTCTCTGTTTCTAATACTGTCACACACACAGGTAGTCAATGAATGTGCTGGGCCTGGCATTGGCACACACAGTAGGAATTACCAAGGCTGTCTATGCAACACAAGTGTCAGTGACACACACACAGAGAAAAATAGATCACAAGAACAAGATTAGCTCTCAAAAGAGCTGTTGAGGGGTGCTTTTTTAGCAATAAGAATCAGCAAGGAGCAAGCTAACAAGCCTACAAGAGCCTAACTAAGCTATCCCTATTAGAGTCTACAGCAGCTTTCCCTTCTCTAATTAACGCAGGCACACGAGTGAGTCCAAAGCCTGACGCTGCCTGCCTTTTATAAGAGGGGGAGTGGCTCCAGGAGGGAGTGTAGCCTGATTAGCTGAAATGTGCCTGCTGACTGTGATGTAGATGGTCAAAGTTGACCCTCATGATGCACTATGGGGGCGAATCGAACTTCTGGAAAAGTTCGTGTTCACTGGCGAACGCGAACCACCGAAGTTCGCCGGGAACCGTTCGCCGGCGAACCGTTCAGGCCATCTCTAATATTGGGTGTACATCTGGCTAACCTGGGGAGGGGGGCTGTTTAATACTGGGGGTACATCTGACTACCTAACCTGGGGAGGGAGACTGTCTAATACTGGGGGTACATCTGGCTTTCTAACCTGGGAAGGGAGGCTGTCTTACTCTGGGGGTACATCTGGCTATCTAACCTGGGGAGGGAAGCTTCCTAATACTGGGGTTACCTCTGGCTATCTAACCTGGGGAGGGAGGCTGTCTAATACGAGGAGTACATCTGACTTATCTGGGGAGGGGGGCTAAACATGGCTATCGTACCTGCATCACTGGGGGGGGGGGGGGGCACTTTGGACTCTCTGCCTCCAGTGCTGGAGAACCTTGTCCTGGCCCTGTGACACCGTGATCAGTTCACAGTTTCTTTTTATGCCATGCGGATGCGGTATCCCAGGCCATGAATATTAATACTGAAGTAAAATAAATGTATATTTTTATTGTAGTTGGATGTAAACCAGGGATGGTCAATGAGGTGCAAATACTTCAACGTGGATGCACATTTTAAGCAGATTTATGCAGCATAAAAATAGATGGATCCTTTTTCAAGCTTCTTAAATTTTTACAAAAACTATTAAAAAATTTGCATCAATGTAGAACTATCAGCATCTCATTGACTCAGTGGCGTCCCTACCATGGGGCGGCCAGGAGCGCTCCGCTCCGGGTGTCAGCTCCAGGGGGGGTGTCATCAAGGCCTCTCCAGAAGCCTTGATGACATAGGAGGGGAAGCAGCGCTGAAGGAGGGGTGGCAGCGTCGGCGGGGAGGGGGGAAATACCCCCCCACATCTCCCTCACCTGGGTCCCCTCCTTCGGCGCTTCCCCTCCACGGGCGCCGGCAACGGGCACTGACAGGGCGGCTGATAGCCGCCCTCAGTTTACCCGAGCAGGGCTACGGGAAGATGGCCGCCGAAGCCCGCACTGGAGACAAACATAGACGGCAAGATGGCCGCCGACGCCATCTTTCCGTCTATTTTTGTCTCCAGTGTGGGCTTCGGCGGCCATCTTCCCGTAGCCCTGCACTGATGACGCAGCAGGAGACGGCGCGGGACATTCAAGAGGAGCTGCGGAGGCTGCCTGGGACTCGGAAGAGAGGTTTCATCTGCAGGTAAGGTTTTTTTCTTTTACAGGTGCACCGGCCCGGCCACCCACCGCTGCTGCCCACCTACCCACCACTGCTGCCCACCACCTACCCACCACTGCTGCCCACCTACCCACCAGGCTACCCACCACTGCTGCCCACCTACCCACCGCTGCTGCCCACCTACCCACCGCTGCTGCCCACCTACCCACCACTGCTGCCCACCTACCCACCAGGCTACCCACCACTGCTGCCCACCTACCCACCACTGCTGCCCACCTACCCACCGCTGCTGCCCACCTACCCACCGCTGCTGCCCACCACCTACCCACCACTGCTGCCCGCCTACCCACCAGGCTACCCACCACTGCTGCCCACCTACCCACCACTGCTGCCCACCTACCCACCGCTGCTGCCCACCTACCCACCACTGCTGCCCACCTACCCACCACTGCTGCCCACCTACCCACCAGGCTACCCACCACTGCTGCCCACCTACCCACCACTGCTGCCCACCTACCCACCGCTGCTGCCCACCTACCCACCACTGCTGCCCACCTACCCACCACTGCTGCCCACCTACCCACCAGGCTACCCACCACTGCTGCCCACCTACCCACCACTGCTGCCCACCTACCCACCGCTGCTGCCCACCTACCCACCAGGCTACCCAGCAGGCTACCCACCGCTGCTGCCCACCTGCCCACCGCTGCTGCCCACCTGCCCACCACTGCTAGCAGGCTACCCACCACTGCTGCCCACCACCTACCCACCGCTGCTGCCCACCTACCCACCGCTGCTGCCCACCTACCCACCGCTGCTGCCCACCTACCCACCACTGCTGCCTACCTACCCACCAGGCTACCCAGCAGGCTACCCACCACTGCTGCCCACCTACCCACCGCTGCTGCCCACCTACCCACCACTGCTGCCCACCTACCCACCGCTGCTGCCCACCTACCCACCACTGCTGCCCACCTACCCACTGCTGCTGCCCACCTACCCACCAGGCTACCCACCACTGCTGCCCACCTACCCACCACTGCTGCCCACCTACCCACCAGGCTACCCACCTACCCACCAGGCTACCCACCACTGCTGCCCACCTACCCACCACTGCTGCCCACCTACCCACCACTGCTACCCAGCAGGCTGCCCACCTACCCACCAGGCTACCCAGCAGGCTGCCCACCTACCCACCACTGCTGCCCACCTACCCACCACTGCTACCCAGCAGGCTGCCCACCTACCCACCAGGCTACCCAGCAGGCTGGCCACCTACCCACCACTGCTGCCCCCCTACCCACCATGCTACCCACCTACCCACCACTGCTGCCCACCTACCCACCAGGCTACCCAGCAAGCTACCCACCACTGCTGCCCCCCTACCCACCACTGCTACCCAGCAGGCTGCCCACCTACCCACTAGGCAATCAGGCTGCTCACCCTTCACCACCTACCCACCAGGCTATCAGCTTGCCAACACTCAAATCTGCTACCGATATTGTGTATTTTGTGGTCAGATCTGCTACCGACATTGTGTATTTTGTGGTCAGTTTAACTACTGTCATTATGTATTTTGTGGTCAGTTTAACTACCGTCGTGTATTTTGTGGTCAGTTTAACTACCGTCATTGTGTATTTTGTGGTCAGTTTAACTACCGTCGTGTATTTTGTGGTCAGTTTAACTACCGTCATTGTGTATTTTGTGGTCAGTTTAACTACTGATATTGTGTATTTTGTGGTGAAATCTGGTGCTGACATTATGTATGTTCTGGTCAAATCTACCGCAAGATTGAATGATTTTTTTCTGGTCAAATCTGCCGACATGATTGAATGTATTTTCTTGTGAAATCTGCTCACATAACGTGTAATGTCTGGTGAAATGTTCTCGCATTACGTGTATTTTATGTTGAAAGCTTCTGACATTTTGTGTATTTTCTGGAGAAAAGCTGCGCAATGATGTGAATTTTCTGGAGAAAGGTTGACTAAAACTTGGGTGCACTTTTAAATTAGCTCCGCCCCATCTGGTCATAGCCACGCCCATTTTTTTCGCCGCGGCGCGCTTCGCGCGCCGCAGGTGGTGTACCGTGGGGGGGGGGTGTCTTTCAATACCTAGCACCGGGTGTCAAATGCCCTAGGTACGCCACTGCATTGACTAGTTCACATTGTCTCTAATGTGAACTAGGTAGAGAAGTAGTACTTGGGGCCCCATTACAGCTCTGGGCCCACCTGCTGTCTAACTAGTCCCCCTGTAGGCTAGTACCCTGTAGTCATGTGCCTGGATATAAGGAAGAGAGATAGCAAAATGACAACTGACGTTATGTAGCTCCAGTTTATGCCTTAGTTTTTTTTTTGTTTTTTTTTTTACAGCACTCACAGTGTAGTGAACCAGAGAGCAAGGCAATGGCCTTAAAACTCTGTGGAATCTATTTAACTAGATATTAATTTGTAGATTATTACCTCTCTCCACACCCCATTAGAAGGTAACAAAGAGCACTTCTTATAAGATTTACATGAGATAGAAATGACATAATAAAGCTGAGGAGAGTCTCTTAAAATGTGCATTGCTTTTGTTGAAGAGTTCAACGCTGTAATTGATAGTTGCTCAGGGAAGAACATATTCCATTTGTTTCACTAAATATTTATAGCAGAATTACAGCCTTGCATAACATACAATAAAAATGTGTTTTCCTACTCATTATTGCCCTATAGTAATCCTGCCTTCTTTTGTCCACAAGCAATCTTATCTGTAAAAATCACGAGATGCCTCAGCTCACAGAACTGCATTGCTTGGAGCTGTCATTCTCTGTATAGTTGAATCATCAAATGAATTCACAAATCTATGTGAGCAGCTCTGTATATGGACAGGATACAGAGTTTCCGTGCCAGGCAGACACACTGAATACTGCAGAAAAAAACTCTGCTCTGAGTTTGTTTGTTCAGTCTTATCAACTGCAATTAGTGTTCACTGCAAAGACATCTGCAGAATGGGAGCTTGTGATATGCTTCATAAGAAACTAATGAAGCTTTCAGTAGCTCAATAAAATTGTCTCTGAAGCCTATCATGGCGTAGCTAATGTGGCTGAGGTGGTCCGACACTGCACAGGTGAATACTACACTTCTCCATGTGCTACTATGCAGAAGGGAGAGGAGGAGCAGGCGCCCTTCCCCCTCTGCAGTTGCGGTGGTCATGGGGGTTATAATTACATCTATGGCTACAAGGTGAAACTGTTAACCACTATACCACCATGCCACGCATTAATGCTAATTTTATTGTCTTATTTTGTGGTTTCCTTCTTTTAAATAAAATGAACACTTCATCCCAAGATCAAAAGATTACATTTTGTCTAACTATTGCAATATAGACAGCAGACTTTCCAACGAGGACGAGCAACACTCCTCCCCTACGCAGTTCCTGTGGACATGGACACCCATGGCCATGTCAGTGTAACTATGGGTCTGACTCTTCCCACAAGGCTGAACATAAGTGATTTTTGAAGACTAACTTAATTTTCTTCAAATAAATTGCTGTTAGGTAGTAAAGGTTTGTAGCCCTTACCTGGTCAGATCTAATTATAGCAAGGATAACCAAAACATTAGTGATTAATAGCCAGAACTTTTTGTGATCAATGCAGGAAAGTCACGATTTTCTACAGAAATGTTCTCATTGTAAATGCAATGCATGCAACTTCAATCACGCAGTCTGTTTCACTGGACTTTTAAATCAGTCAAGTATTGCATAGCTCCCAAGTCTCCCTCTTCTGGAGGGACAGTCCCTCTTTGTGATTGCAATCCCTCTGTCACTCTTTCTCCCTCATTTGTCTCTCTGCACAGATCTATGTAAATGGCAAGCATGAAAAAAGGCCGCCAGGAAAAAAGGGCATGGCTGGATAACTAAATGGTGCTGGTGGATTACGAAATCTTAATAACGATAAACATTGTTAAGGAAATTGTTTAATGATAAATACGGTTTTAAAACATACCGGAGTTGATAACGAAAATATATTAACTGTACAAATTGTTATGTACTTCAACAATGCAGCTTAACCCAACCCTACTCTTAACAAAGAACCCTCCCCTGGCGGTGCCTAAAACTAACCACTCCCCTGGTGGTGCCTAACCATCCCCAGGTGGGGCCTAACCCTAACAACCCCCGGGTGGTGCTTAACCCTAACCGCCCCCCGGGGTGGTGCCTAACCCTAACCACCCCCCGGTGGTGCCTAACCCTAACCACTCCCCCTGCAGAAACACCCTTTTACACATAGAGATGATAATATATTTGATAATGTAAAATCTGTACATACGAACAAAATAATATGACAAAAACTATAACGTTGCAAGCTTCTAAAACGATAACATACTTCAAAAATTTAAATATTCTAATGGTGTTAACAATATTTATCAGGCACCCTTTTTTCAGCTTTTTTTCCATACTAATGATAATTGCATTAGAGTCTATGGCACCCTTTTTGTACACCAGCCGCCGGCGCCCATTTTTCCTGCTTCCCGTATATTCTCCTGAAAAATGTGCTTAACCACTTCCCCGCCTCCGTACAGTATATCTACGCCCCTTTAAACTTCACTTACCCCCCCCAGGGTGTAGATATAGGTACCTCCACCGGCGCCGCCACCGCTGCTGTCCGCTCTCCCACTTGCTTGTGCGCGCTCCTGTGCTCGTTCACATCGCCTCCCGCTCGCCCAGAGATCAATTAATAAGAATTCATTGATCTAAGTCCTGAAAGCAATGATCGGTGGCTTCTTTGAGAAGCCATGAGATCATTGTGAAAAAAAAAAGTTTCCCATTCACAGTACACTTCCTGTAAATGTACATACTACATTTACAGTATGTATTAAAAAAAAAAAAAAATCACTGAGGCTGTTTTGTGGCCAAATAGTAAAATTACATCAAAAAACATTTTTTTTTTATCATTGAAAGCATTTACAATTAACCATTGCCCTCCCACACTCTCCCCAAGGTGCCCAAACATAAAAAATAAAAAATAAAAAAAAAAATACATAAATAGTTACCTTAGGGACTGAACTTTTCTAATGTGTATGTCAAAAGCATGTATTACTGTTATTTTTTAAATGATGGGCTTGTAAATAGTTATTATTATTATTTATATTATTTATATAGCAAAAACACAGGGAGAGGGAGGGGAGGTCGGCACTACAGCTGGATCTACATGCAAAACGAAAGACCAGCAGGGTCACGGCAGGCCTTGCCTGTGGCACAGTCAGTGTGCTCAAACTGAAAGTGAACAAGGATCAGATGATAGAAACAAAGAGTGCAAAGTCGGCACTGCTGTGATCTGTATTTTAATCCACAGGTGGTTATTCATCACATACCGTGCAGTATTGAAAAGTTACACATACCATAAGGTAGAGGCTGAGAGCTGTGAGCTGGTGTTGGGTGCTGGGTACGGGAATTAGCCTTACGGCCGTTTCATGCTGTCCAGGCACTTTTGTAGAAGTGCCTGGATAGCGTGAAACGGCCGTAAGGCTAACCAGCTGTGGATTAAAATACAGATCACAGCAGTGCCGACTTTGCACTCTTTGTTTCTATCATCTGATTATTTATATAGCACCGACATCTTACACAGTGCTGTACAGTATATATATAGTGTCTTGTCACTAACTGTCCCTCAAAGGAGCTCACAATCTAATCCCTACCATCGTCATATGTCTATCCATGTATATATCATGTAGTGCATGTATTGTAGTCTAGGGCCAATTTAGGGGGAGACAATTAACTTATTTGTATGTTTTTGGGATGTGGGAGGAAACCGGAGTGCATGGAGGAAACCTACACAGACACGGGGAGAACATACAAACTCCATGCAGATAGTGCCCTGGCTGAGATTTGAACCCGGGACCCAGCGCTGCAAGGCGAGAGCACTAACCACTACGCCATTGATGAAAAACTGAAAAGCTGAAAAAATGTACCTTTATTTCCAAATAAAATATTGGCACCAGACATTGTGATAGGGACATAATTTAATTGGTGTAATAACTGGGACAAATGGGCAAATAAATTACGTGGAAACCATAATGGCCGAAAACTAAAAAAATAATGATTTTTTTTTATTTTTTATCTTATGTTCCTGTTAAAAAAACATTTAAAATAAAACAATTCTTGGCATAATGTACCACCCAAAGAAAGCCTAATTGGTAGTGAAGAAAACAAGATATAGTTAATTTCATTGTGATAAGTAGTGATAAAGTTATTGGCTAATGAATGGAAGGAGCGATGAAAGGTGAAAATTGCTCTGGTGCTCAAGGGGTAAAACCCCTCAGTTGTGAAGTGGTTAATTGACTCTATTACTTTATTTCCATCCTTTAAATTGATATATTTCTTATATTCAAATGTTTAATATAAAGGAAAATGAGCCAGCTTACAAGAAAGGACCAGTGTGGTTTGAATTATAAATGCACATATTTTTTGTATGAAATTTTATGGTATGCATGATTAGGGGCGTGCCAGGGATGTGGTTAGAGGTGTGGCAAGGTCGTGGCTTAAGTGTTCCTCTTTCTTATCTCAGAAAGTTGGGAGGTATGGTATTGTAACATATGCCACGCTGTAAAAGATCATTCTTAATAAATCCACTGCAGGTATTTTCGATAACCTATGCTCTCCAGTCTCCATCCCTGTTAAATCTCAGTATATAAAGCTCTATGTAATTAAAAAATTTAAAACTTTAAAGTTAAAAAATTCCCTTGAAACATACATAGGCCTGTGTGTGACCCAGGTGTTACCTAAGCGAAAGCCTTAACGTCTGCTCATCTAGGGAATGTATAAACTGATTTCATGCTCCCATCAATCCAGCTTTTATGGCCCGGTGCACCATACTGATTTAAATGCATCTGTCATCTCTGCGCGTTCTCAGAATGCCGCTTTGCCCAACCCCCTCCAGGCAGATGTGATGCTGTATTAATGACCAAATTAGGATTTTCAGATGACGAATGTACCATACAAACTACTGAATTATTTACATGCCGCTGTGTGTTTAAGTAACGCTGTGGAACACCGCTTCTGTCTGTCAGCGCATATAATGAATAATACAAATAGCGAAAAGACGGTTGGATGAGAGCAAAATATTACTGGTGTCAAAAAGAATGACACAGGAGGGATAAATATCTGAATGATGTTGCAGCGCTTGAAAAATCGTTTGAGAGGTGCGTGCTTCACTGATAATCAGGTCTATTTATACAAACTTTTATCCATTATTCAAAGTGTATCAAACAGTATTACATTCATGCTCTTTTAAAATTATATTTAGATATCTGGTGGAACTGGTGGGAGCAGATTACCCTTATGCCAGTGAATGCCAATTAATGTTCCTGCCTTAAAGGGAACTAAAAGAGAGAGGAATACAGAGGCTGCCATCTTCATTCTCTAATAAACAATGTTGGTTGTCTTGACTTCTGTGCTAATGCTCTGCAGGCATGGTCTAAGCCACGTGGGGTTCCCTGGGCAAAAGTAACTTCGGGGCCTACCTCCCTTCAAGCAAGCACAGTCAGCCCCCAGGCCCCTGCTCCACCAGGCTTCCCATGTTGTCTCCCGCTGACTGCTCCTGTGGTCCCCGTAGCTGAGACTTGAGCCTGCGCTGCCTTGTAGCAACTCACCTGTCCCAGCGGCTGCTCCGTCTCCAGCTAAACTGCCTGTGTCTTCTTCATCCAGTGCATGTTATGTGTAAATAACGTGCTAGGCATGCAGAAGACTCAGGCAGCATAGCTGAAAACGGAGATCAGAAAGAAGCAGGAACAGGTGAGTTGTTACAAGGCAGCTTAGGCTCAGCTACGGAACATGCGGGGCTGGGGGCCATTGGAGCAGTCAGCGGGAGACCACCTGGGGGGTGCAGTGACACGGAGGCCCTGGAGTGGTCAGGGCCCTGGGACAATTGTCACCTTTGCCTCAATGGAAGCACCAACCCTAATGCTCTGTCTTAACTATTTCAGTCACTGTCCCAGAATGAGCATGCAGATCAGATGTTCTGAATCTTGTCTGACTCCACTGGGTGCATGTTTGTTGCAGGTGTGAAACAACTACTTCCGTATATACTCAGATATACTGTAAGTCAACACTTGTATTTGACCCTTTTATGTTGGAATTTTTTTAATGACTTGGTTAATATTGATCTTTTTTCATCAATGTTTATTAACATTTAAAATAAACAAATGAGCAGCCGCAGAACACGTATTAATATGTTTGTAACAATATTGCTCTTTTGAACTAACTGAATCCTGGATTCACAATCCTTTTAGGTGAGGGCAGACTATTGGAGGTGTGGGATGAGTTCACAAGAGGTGTTACCTAATTGTTGAAAATAACTTCACAATATTTTATTGATTATGAAACACGTTCCATGCACCTTTTGGATGTTCAAATGCATACATCTTAATGATATTGATTTACATTAGCAAACAAATCTCTGTGGCTCCTTCAAAATTTAAGCATTTGTTCAGCACACAGGATGAAAGAGTCTGAACAGGTACTACTACTTACTGAAGTTTACTGTTTGAATCTTTTAAAGTTAGCCACTATATGGTATCATCCTGATTCAAAACTCTTTGCCTTACCCAATGGCTAACAAGGTACAATACTTTAAAAACAATGAACATAAAAAGGTAAAATTTGAGCACACTGATCACTAAGCAAACCTGTGAGGAGAAAGTTATTAAAAATTGGATACTTAGTAGTTGTGGATGGGATGGCCCAGAGGCTTCCCAGACCCTTTTCCAGCTTTCCATTGCTGCCCAGGACCCTTTTCTTCCTATGGCTGCACTCCCATCCATGTATGAGCTTATTTATACTGGGCATGCACGAGTGAGGCCCTCACTTGCCCAGAGCAAAAAAGTTGTGCATGATCAGCTTTTACTGTGCATGTGTGGACTGATAAGCTTGTGCATGACAGCAGTGCAGCCATGAGAAACATATTCGCCAAGCTCTTGTCAAATATGCTTAGATAGTGCTAGATGGTAGGGTGTAAGAGGATGGAGGAAGCTTGTGAACTACCAACTAACAGACTGACAGCGCTTCAATCTGTACTTAACTCGACTTAACTCATTCATCTTTTTTCTCACTCTTCGGGCTTGATTCACTTAACCATGATAACTCATTACGGCCACACTAGCATTTTTGTGTGCGTTTTCGTGCTCAAAAGCGCTAGAGTGGCCGCGATATGAGTTATCACGGTTTACTGAATCAAGCCCTTCCTCTGCTGCAAGGGATGCACAATTCTGTAGTAGAGTTGGGCCGAACCTCCAATTTTAGGTTCGCGAACCGGGTTCGCGAACTTTCGCGGAAGGTTCGGTTCGCGTTAAAGTTCGCGAACCGCAATAGACTTCAATGGGGATGCGAACTTTGAAAAAAAAAAAATTATGCTGGCCACAAAAGTGATGGAAAAGATGTTTCAAGGGGTCTAACACCTGGATGGGGGCATGGCAGAGTGGGATACACGCCAAAAGTCCCCGGGAAAAATCTGGATTTGACGCAAAGCAGCGTTTTAAGGGCAGAAATCACATTCAATGCTAAATGACAGGCCTAAAGTGCTTTAAAACATCTTGCATGTGTATACATCAATTAGGTAGTGTAATTAAGGTACTGCTTCACACTGACACACCAAACTGTTCACTGAACAGAACAGGTATGCAGTGGCGGGTTCACTGAACAGAACAGGTATGCAGTGGCGGGTTCACTGAACAGAACAGGTATGCAGTGGTAGGTTCACAGAACAGGTATGCAGTGGTGGGTTCACTGAACAGGTATGCAGTGGCGGGTTCACTGAACAGAACAGGTATGCAGTGGCGGGTTCACTGAACAGAACAGGTATGCAGTGGTAGGTTCACAGAACAGGTATGCAGTGGTGAGTTCACTGAACAGGTATGCAGTGGCGGGTTCACTGAACAGGTATGCAGTGGTGGGTTCACTGAACAGGTATGCAGTGGTGGGTTCACTGAACAGGTATGCAGTGGCGGGTTCACTGAACAGGTATGCAGTGGTGGGTTCACAGAACAGGTATACAGTGGTGGGTTCACAGAACAGGTATGCAGTGGTGGGTTCACTGAACAGGTATGCAGTGGCAGGTTCACTGAACAGGTATGCAGTGGTGGGTTCAATGAACATGTATGCAGTGGTGGGTTCAATGAACAGGTATGCAGTGGTGGGCTCAATGAACAGGTATGCAGTGGCAGGTTCACTGAACAGGTATGCAGTGGTGGGTTCAATGAACAGGTATGCAGTGGTGAGTTCAATGAACAGGTATGCAGTGGTGGGCTCAATGAACAGGTATGCAGTGGCAGGTTCACTGAACAGTTATGCAGTGGTGGGTTCAATTAACAGGTATGCAGTGGTGGGTTCAATGAACAGGTATGCAGTGGTGGGTTCACAGTACAGGTATGCAGTGGTGGCTTCACAGAACAGGTATGCAGCCAGGAACAAGCTAAGCCTAACTAATCTTTCCCTATGAGAGACAGTGCAGCAGCTCGCCCTACTCTCACTAATGCAGGCAGGCACACGAGTGACCGTAATGGCCACCGCTGCCTGCCTTATATAAGGGGGGTGGGGCTCCAGGGGCTAGAGTAGCCTAATTGGCTACACTGGGCCTGCTGACTGTGATGTAGAGGGTCAAAGTTGACCCTCTATGGTGCATTATGGGGCGAACCGAACTTCCGCAAAAGTTCGCCTGCGGGACGCGAACGCGAACCACGAAAGTTCGCGTGGAACCGTTCGCAGGCGAACCGTTCGGCCCAACTCTATTCTGTAGACAGCGTTGTGCACAGGCCTTTGTAAGCAGATCCTCGGAGTGCTACGTTACAAAGCTGATTTATCAATAGTCCATGAATAAGAAGAAAGTGGAGGAGCACATCCACTGCTAAAACATAATTTCCATAGGCAACAGGCAACTTATCCTGTATGGGAGGTAAGCATACAGAACAGTGCAGGTAAAGGGATGAAGGCGCAAGGGGGCACGAGTCTGAGATGTTATTAGCAGCAGTAGGGGGGTACTCAACAGCGGGGAGGGGGGCCCAACCCCACCTCAGCCCCCCCTTCAGAGCTCCTGGTTCCCCCCTCTAGAAATAATGGCAGTTGGTGGGGACTGCGGGCAGGGAACTCACCTCTTCCTCTTCCACATTCCAGGCGACAATGGAGCTCTGCATGCCTCCATCTTCTGTGTTTCCAACATCACTGACTTCACTTCCTGTCAGCTGCATTGGTGACATAGAAGACGGAGGCATGCAGAGTTCGCTGCCTGGAATGAGGAAGAGGTGAGTTCCCTTCCCGCTGCCATCATTTCTGGAGGAGGGAGCTGGGAGCACTGAAGAGGAACCCGAGGTGAGGGAGGTGGGGGAATTGGGTCCCCCTCCCTGCCGCTTCTCCCCCCTCCAGGCTACCTATACTGGGGCCACCTACAGACCTGGATACCTATACTGGAGGCACCTATAGCTAGCTAACCTATAGGGGGGCAGTGGGCACCTATAGACCAGGCTACCTATACTGTGGGCACATATCAACTTGGCTACCTATACTGGGGGCAGCTATAGCTAGTTAACCTATACTGGAGGCGCCTATAGACCTGGCGCCCTATACTTGGGGCACTTATAGCTACTGTAGCTAAACTATTCTGGGGGGGGGGGGCTATAACTTACTGCGGGACTATAACTGGCTACCTATACTGGGGGCATCTATAATTGGCTACCTATACTGGTGGCACCTATAACTGCCTACCTATACTGGGGGCAAGTATAGCTGTGTACCTATACTGGTGACATTGATAGCTGGCTACCTATACTGGGGGCATCTATACCTGGCTACCTATACTGGGGGCACCTATACCTGGCTAACTATACTGGGGGCACCTATACCTGGATACCTATATTGGGGCGCCTATGACTGGCTATCTATACTGGGGGCAACTATAGCTGTCTACCTATACTGGTGACACCTATAGCTTGCTACCTATACTGGGAGCACCTATACCTGGTTACCTATACTGGGGGCGACTATAACTGGCTACCTATACTGGGGGGGCACCTATAGCTGGCTACCTATACTGGGGGCACTTATAGCTGGCTACCTATACTGGGGGCACTTATAGCTGGCTACCTATACTGGGGGCACCTACAGCTGGCTACCTATGCTAGAGGCACCTAAACCTGACTACCTATACTGGGGGTACCTATAACTGGCTACTTATACTGGGGGCACCTATAGCTGGCTTCCTATAGCTGGCTTCCTATACTGGGGGCACCTATAACTGGCTACATATACTGCGGCACCTATACTGGGGGCACTTATACTTAGCTATACTAGGGGCACCTATCCCTGGCTATCTATATTGTAAGTTTTCTCTTTTTAATCATATCCTGCCTGGCCTGTCTTTCTAATTTCGTTTTTTTATTGGGGGGGGGGGGGGGGGGGGGGGGGGTTAGGGGAGCCATCCAAAGTTTTGCAGGGGGACACAGTGATTTCTGGTTATGTCCCTGCTCTGCTCCTTTCCTCGATCAAGCTCTTCGTTGCCTGCCAATTAAATTAACCACAGGATCCGTTTCAGACTCTTAACCTTAACCTGCAAAGCTCTCCACAATCTCTCTCACCTGTACATCTCCTCACTAGTTTACAGATAATAACCCAACCACAATCTCGGATCTGCACACACTAGTGTTGGGCGAACAGTGTTCGCCACTGTTCGGGTTCTGCAGAACATCACCCTGTTCGGGTGATGTTCGAGTTCGGCTGAACACCTGATGGTGTTCGGCCAAACCGTTCGGCCACATGGCCGAACTAAGAGCGCATGGCCGAACGTTCCCCGAATGTTCGGCTAGTGCTGTGATTGGCCGAACGGTTCACGTGGTTCGGACCCGAACGCGCTCTGATTGGCCGAACTGTCACGTGGTTCGGGTAAATAAATACCCGAACCACGTCATATCTCCGCCATTTGTCTGCGGGTTTAGCTTTGGGTAGGCAGGCAGGGTAGTTCGCGCTCCAGCCACGCTAGCCAGGGTCCCCCCAGTCATTGTGTCGCTGCTGGGAATAGTAGTACACCGCTCACTTAGCCACACTATATAGCATTCTGTTTACTGCCACTCTGTGTACCTCGCTCAGCCACACTATATAGCATTCTGTTTACTGCCACTCTGTGTCTGCTGGGAACAGTAGTACACCGCTCACCCTCCACTGTATAGCATTGTGCTCTGTGTCGCTGCTGGGAATAGTGGTACACCGCTCACCCGCCACTGTATAGCATTGTGCTCTGTGTCGCTGCTGGGAATAGTGGTACACCGCTCAGCCACACTATATAGCATTCTGTTTACTGTTCTGTGTCTGCTGGGAATAGTAGTACACCGCTCGCTCAGCCACACTATATAGCATTCTGTTTACTGCCACTCTGTGTACCTCGCTCAGCCACACTATATAGCATTCTGTTTACTGTTCTGTGTCTGCTGGGAATAGTAGTACACCGCTCGCTCAGCCACACTATATAGCATTCTGTTTACTGCCACTCTGTGTACCTCGCTCAGCCACACTATATAGCATTCTGTTTACTGCCACTCTGTGTCTGCTGGGAACAGTAGTACACCGCTCACCCGCCACTGTATAGCATTGTGCTCTGTGTCGCTGCTGGGAATAGTGGTACACCGCTCACCCGCCACTGTATAGCATTGTGCTCTGTGTCGCTGCTGGGAATAGTGGTACACCGCTCAGCCACACTATATAGCATTCTGTTTACTGTTCTGTGTCTGCTGGGAATAGTAGTACACCGCTCGCTCAGCCACACTATATAGCATTCTGTTTACTGCCACTCTGTGTCTGCTGGGAACAGTAGTACACCGCTCACCCGCCACTGTATAGCATTGTGCTCTGTGTCGCTGCTGGGAATAGTGGTACACCGCTCACCCGCCACTGTATAGCATTGTGCTCTGTGTCGCTGCTGGGAATAGTGGTACACCGCTCACCCGCCACTGTATAGCATTTCTGTACTGCCACTGTACTGCTGCCAGTCAGCGTGTACTTTAAGGATAAGTGAAATGAGGAAGAAATCCGGTGAAAGAGGGAGGGGCAAGGGAAGAGGTGTTTCCCCTGACGGTTCACGTACAGGCCACAGGGGAGCACCCAAGAAAACCCACTCAATACCGCCCATGTTTTCCAGGACAACAAACCTCACAAATCCAAAAGAACAGGACCAGATAACTACTTGGATGACCTCTCAAGCGTCCAGCAGTGGGTTAAGCAGCACCAGCACATCACGCACGAGGTCCGAGTCCTCAGCCAGTTACAAGGAGCCAGTGGGCACAAAGCTGACACAACCGGCAGCGACACCACGCACACAACTGCCAGATAACCAGTCCGATGAATTACCTCAGGACACAATGGGGTATTCGCAGGAGCTATTCCCAGCCCAACAAACTTCCACCTTTCAAAGGTCATTGTGTCGCTGCTGGGAATAGTAGTACACCGCTCACTCAGCCACACTATATAGCATTCTGTTTACTGCCACTCTGTGTACCTCGCTCAGCCACACTATATAGCATTCTGTTTACTGTTCTGTGTCTGCTGGGAATAGTAGTACACCGCTCGCTCAGCCACACTATATAGCATTCTGTTTACTGCCACTCTGTGTACCTCGCTCAGCCACACTATATAGCATTCTGTTTACTGCCACTCTGTGTCTGCTGGGAACAGTAGTACACCGCTCACCCGCCACTGTATAGCATTGTGCTCTGTGTCGCTGCTGGGAATAGTGGTACACCGCTCACCCGCCACTGTATAGCATTGTGCTCTGTGTCGCTGCTGGGAATAGTGGTACACCGCTCAGCCACACTATATAGCATTCTGTTTACTGTTCTGTGTCTGCTGGGAATAGTAGTACACCGCTCGCTCAGCCACACTATATAGCATTCTGTTTACTGCCACTCTGTGTACCTCGCTCAGCCACAATATATAGCATTCTGTTTACTGCCACTCTGTGTCTGCTGGGAACAGTAGTACACCGCTCACCCGCCACTGTATAGCATTGTGCTCTGTGTCGCTGCTGGGAATAGTGGTACACCGCTCACCCGCCACTGTATAGCATTGTGCTCTGTGTCGCTGCTGGGAATAGTGGTACACCGCTCAGCCACACTATATAGCATTCTGTTTACTGTTCTGTGTCTGCTGGGAATAGTAGTACACCGCTCGCTCAGCCACACTATATAGCATTCTGTTTACTGCCACTCTGTGTACCTCGCTCAGCCACACTATATAGCATTCTGTTTACTGTTCTGTGTCTGCTGGGAATAGTAGTACACCGCTCGCTCAGCCACACTATATAGCATTCTGTTTACTGCCACTCTGTGTACCTCGCTCAGCCACACTATATAGCATTCTGTTTACTGCCACTCTGTGTCTGCTGGGAACAGTAGTACACCGCTCACCCGCCACTGTATAGCATTGTGCTCTGTGTCGCTGCTGGGAATAGTGGTACACCGCTCACCCGCCACTGTATAGCATTGTGCTCTGTGTCGCTGCTGGGAATAGTGGTACACCGCTCAGCCACACTATATAGCATTCTGTTTACTGTTCTGTGTCTGCTGGGAATAGTAAACACCGCTCGCTCAGCCACACTATATAGCATTCTGTTTACTGCCAATCTGTGTACCTCGCTCAGCCACAATATATAGCATTCTGTTTACTGCCACTCTGTGTCTGCTGGGAACAGTAGTACACCGCTCACCCGCCACTGTATAGCATTGTGCTCTGTGTCGCTGCTGGGAATAGTGGTACACCACTCACCCGCCACTGTATAGCATTGTGCTCTGTGTCGCTGCTGGGAATAGTGGTACACCGCTCAGCCACACTATATAGCATTCTGTTTACTGTTCTGTGTCTGCTGGGAATAGTAGTACACCGCTCGCTCAGCCACACTATATAGCATTCTGTTTACTGCCACTCTGTGTACCTCGCTCAGCCACACTATATAGCATTCTGTTTACTGTTCTGTGTCTGCTGGGAATAGTAGTACACCGCTCGCTCAGCCACACTATATAGCATTCTGTTTACTGCCACTCTGTGTACCTCGCTCAGCCACACTATATAGCATTCTGTTTACTGCCACTCTGTGTCTGCTGGGAACAGTAGTACACCGCTCACCCGCCACTGTATAGCATTGTGCTCTGTGTCGCTGCTGGGAATAGTGGTACACCGCTCACCCGCCACTGTATAGCATTGTGCTCTGTGTCGCTGCTGGGAATAGTGGTACACCGCTCACCCGCCACTGTATAGCATTGTGCTCTGTGTCGCTGCTGGGAATAGTGGTACACCGCTCAGCCACACTATATAGCATTCTGTTTACTGTTCTGTGTCTGCTGGGAATAGTAGTACACCGCTCGCTCAGCCACACTATATAGCATTCTGTTTACTGCCACTCTGTGTACCTCGCTCAGCCACAATATATAGCATTCTGTTTACTGCCACTCTGTGTCTGCTGGGAACAGTAGTACACCGCTCACCCGCCACTGTATAGCATTGTGCTCTGTGTCGCTGCTGGGAATAGTGGTACACCGCTCACCCGCCACTGTATAGCATTGTGCTCTGTGTCGCTGCTGGGAATAGTGGTACACCGCTCAGCCACACTATATAGCATTCTGTTTACTGTTCTGTGTCTGCTGGGAATAGTAGTACACCGCTCGCTCAGCCACACTATATAGCATTCTGTTTACTGCCACTCTGTGTACCTCGCTCAGCCACACTATATAGCATTCTGTTTACTGTTCTGTGTCTGCTGGGAATAGTAGTACACCGCTCGCTCAGCCACACTATATAGCATTCTGTTTACTGCCACTCTGTGTACCTCGCTCAGCCACACTATATAGCATTCTGTTTACTGCCACTCTGTGTCTGCTGGGAACAGTAGTACACCACTCACCCACCACTGTATAGCATTGTGCTCTGTGTCGCTGCTGGGAATAGTGGTACACCGCTCACCCGCCACTGTATATCATTGTGCTCTGTGTCGCTGCTGGGAATAGTGGTACACCGCTCAGCCACACTATATAGCATTCTGTTTACTGTTCTGTGTCTGCTGGGAATAGTAGTACACCGCTCGCTCAGCCACACTATATAGCATTCTGTTTACTGCCACTCTGTGTACCTCGCTCAGCCACACTATATAGCATTCTGTTTACTGTTCTGTGTCTGCTGGGAATAGTAGTACACCGCTCGCTCAGCCACACTATATAGCATTCTGTTTACTGCCACTCTGTGTACCTCACTCAGCCACACTATATAGCATTCTGTTTACTGCCACTCTGTGTCTGCTGGGAACAGTAGTACACCGCTCACTCGCCACTGTATAGCATTGTGCTCTGTGTCGCTGCTGGGAATAGTGGTACACCGCTCACCCGCCACTGTATAGCATTGTGCTCTGTGTCGCTGCTGGGAATAGTGGTACACCGCTCAGCCACACTATATAGCATTCTGTTTACTGTTCTGTGTCTGCTGGGAATAGTAGTACACCGCTCGCTAAGCCACACTATATAGCATTCTGTTTACTGCCACTCTGTGTACCTCGCTCAGCCACAATATATAGCATTCTGTTTACTGCCACTCTGTGTCTGCTGGGAACAGTAGTACACCGCTCACCCGCCACTGTATAGCATTGTGCTCTGTGTCGCTGCTGGGAATAGTGGTACACCGCTCACCCGCCACTGTATAGCATTGTGCTCTGTGTCGCTGCTGGGAATAGTGGTACACCGCTCAGCCACACTATATAGCATTCTGTTTACTGTTCTGTGTCTGCTGGGAATAGTAGTACACTGCTCGCTCAGCCACACTATATAGCATTCTATTTACTGCCACTCTGTGTACCTCGCTCAGCCACACTATATAGCATTCTGTTTACTGTTCTGTGTCTGCTGGGAATAGTAGTACACCGCTCGCTCAGCCACACTATATAGCATTCTGTTTACTGCCACTCTGTGTACCTCGCTCAGCCACACTATATAGCATTCTGTTTACTGCCACTCTGTGTCTGCTGGGAACAGTAGTACACCGCTCACCCGCCACTGTATAGCATTGTGCTCTGTGTCGTTGCTGGGAATAGTGGTACACCGCTCACCCGCCACTGTATAGCATTGTGCTCTGTGTCGCTGCTGGGAATAGTGGTACACCGCTCACCCGCCACTGTATAGCATTGTGCTCTGTGTCGCTGCTGGGAATAGTGGTACACCGCTCAGCCACACTATATAGCATTCTGTTTACTGTTCTGTGTCTGCTGGGAATAGTAGTACACCGCTCGCTCAGCCACACTATATAGCATTCTGTTTACTGCCACTCTGTGTACCTCGCTCAGCCACACTATATAGCATTCTGTTTACTGTTCTGTGTCTGCTGGGAATAGTAGTACACCGCTCGCTCAGCCACACTATATAGCATTCTGTTTACTGCCACTCTGTGTACCTCACTCAGCCACACTATATAGCATTCTGTTTACTGCCACTCTGTGTCTGCTGGGAACAGTAGTACACCGCTCACTCGCCACTGTATAGCATTGTGCTCTGTGTCGCTGCTGGGAATAGTGGTACACCGCTCACCCGCCACTGTATAGCATTGTGCTCTGTGTCGCTGCTGGGAATAGTGGTACACCGCTCAGCCACACTATATAGCATTCTGTTTACTGTTCTGTGTCTGCTGGGAATAGTAGTACACCGCTCGCTAAGCCACACTATATAGCATTCTGTTTACTGCCACTCTGTGTACCTCGCTCAGCCACAATATATAGCATTCTGTTTACTGCCACTCTGTGTCTGCTGGGAACAGTAGTACACCGCTCACCCGCCACTGTATAGCATTGTGCTCTGTGTCGCTGCTGGGAATAGTGGTACACCGCTCACCCGCCACTGTATAGCATTGTGCTCTGTGTCGCTGCTGGGAATAGTGGTACACCGCTCAGCCACACTATATAGCATTCTGTTTACTGTTCTGTGTCTGCTGGGAATAGTAGTACACTGCTCGCTCAGCCACACTATATAGCATTCTATTTACTGCCACTCTGTGTACCTCGCTCAGCCACACTATATAGCATTCTGTTTACTGTTCTGTGTCTGCTGGGAATAGTAGTACACCGCTCGCTCAGCCACACTATATAGCATTCTGTTTACTGCCACTCTGTGTACCTCGCTCAGCCACACTATATAGCATTCTGTTTACTGCCACTCTGTGTCTGCTGGGAACAGTAGTACACCGCTCACCCGCCACTGTATAGCATTGTGCTCTGTGTCGTTGCTGGGAATAGTGGTACACCGCTCACCCGCCACTGTATAGCATTGTGCTCTGTGTCGCTGCTGGGAATAGTGGTACACCGCTCACCCGCCACTGTATAGCATTTCTGTACTGCCACTGTACTGCTGCCAGTCAGCGTGTACTTTAAGGATAAGTGAAATGAGGAAGAAATCCGGTGAAAGAGGGAGGGGCAAGGGAAGAGGTGTTTCCCTTGACGGTTCACGTACAGGCCACAGGGGAGCACCCAAGAAAACCCACTCAATACCGCCCATGTTGTCCAGGACAACAACCCTCACAAATCCAAAAGAACAGGACCAGATAACTACTTGGATGACCTCTCAAGCGTCCAGCAGTGGGTTAAGCAGCACCAGCACATCACGCACGAGGTCCGAGTCCTCAGCCAGTTACAAGGAGCCAGTGGGCACAAAACTGACACAACCGGCAGCGACACCACGCACACAACTGCCAGATAACCAGTCCGATGAATTACCTCAGGACACAATGGGGTATTCGCAGGAGCTATTCCCAGCCCAACAAACTTCCACCTTTCAAAGGTCAATGGAGGAACAGCCAGAAATGTTGTGCCCGGATTCACAACCATTAACTGTGGGAAATGCACTGCGCACTGAAATACAAGGCGAGTCCGAGGAGGACTCGGAAACCCAAATCCCAGCGCAAGTTGGGCAGGAGGGGTTGCAATTGCAGGAGGTCGGCGGACAAGATCTGGAAGACGACGTTGGAGTGAGCTGCGCAGAGGTTGTTCTGGGGAGCTCTACTCCATGGCGGCGGCCCCCCCACAATGACATATGACGAGTTTGAGGAGATGGAAGAGGAGAGTATGGACAATGTGGACAGAGACCCAGATTTTGTTTGTGAACGAGAACATCGCCGTCGTAGCAGCAGCACAGATGAGTCTGTTGAAGAACCCACTGCTGCACGAGTTCGCCTTGTGCCACAAGGTAGGCGGCGCGCAATTTCAGGCACCACAAGTGTGGAAGACTGCACTGAGGATGGTACTATGGCGATATGCAAGGTGTGCAAGACCCGCCTGAGCAGGGGAAAAGTATTAACAACCTCTCCACCACCAGCATGAGCCGCCACATGCTATCCAAACATCCCACTCTGTGGGCAAACGCGGCAGGACAGGGTACCAGCAACACTGCCTCCCTTGGGGTCACCAGACTCACCACCAGACCCGCCTCAGCAGCAGCAGTAGCCCAGCCATTGCGTGGTTCACAACATTCACAAACATCAGACGCTGACACTGTCACTTTCCGGAGTAGTGCTCTTGAGGTCTCCCAGTCTTCATCAAACACAACAACCAACAGCCCTTCAGTGTGCAGCCCTACGATTCAGTTGTCTGTCTCGGAGATGTTTGATCGCAAGAGGAAATTGCCAGCAAATGACCCCCGGGCCGTGGCAGTAACAGCCAGCATAGCCAAGCTTCTGGCCTGCGAAATGCTGCCATATCGAGTGGTGGAGACAAACAGCTTCAAGGGCATGATGTCAGTGGCCATCCCACGTTACGTGGTTCCCAGCCGCTACCACTTTGCGCGCTCTGCAGTGCCTGAGTTGCATGAGCACGTGGTCAGCAAAATAACCCGTAGCTTGAAGAATGCCGTTGCCTGCAAGGTTCACCTCACCACTGACACCTGGACGAGTGCGTTCGGCCAGGGTCGATACATCTCCCTTACCGCGCACTGGGTGAACCTTGTGGAGCCTGGCAGCGATTCCTCACCTGCTACGGCGCGGGTGTTGCCCACGCCGCAAACAGCTGCACCGCCGTCCCTCCCACTGGATAACAACAGCAGCACCTACCTCTCTGACTCCTTCTCCTCCAACGCATCTCAAAGCTGTACCTCATCCGGAAACGCTAACCCAGCAGCAGTAGGATCGTGGAAGCAGTGCAGCACAGCTGTTGGCATGCGTCAGCAAGCGTTGCTGAAGCTGATCTGCCTTGGGGATAAGCAGCACACAGGGGAGGAAATTTGGAGGGGAATAAAGGAACAGACGGATTTGTGGCTGGCACCGCTGGACCTGAAACCGGGCATGGTTGTGTGTGATAATGGGAGTAATCTCATTCGTGCTTTAAGGTTGGCTAAGCTGACACACATCCCTTGCCTGGCGCACGTGATGAACCTAGTAGTTCAGCGGTTCCTGAGGACATACCCAGGCGTGGCCGATCTTCTGTTGAAGGTGCGACGAGTGGCCAAACATTGCAGAAATTCCAGTACTGCTTCGGGGGCACTCACCAAGACGCAGGAGCGCTTCAATCTCCCCCACCATCGCTTGCTGTGTGATGTCCCTACGCGCTGGAATTCTACGCTGCACATGCTAGCCCACTTTTGCGAGCAGAAGAGTGCAGTGGTCCAGTACATGACGGCGCAGTACCGAGGCGCATCCGGACAGCTGCCAAGCTTCTGTGGATCCGATTGGGCCAACATGTTGGACCTCTGCCAAGTCCTCCAAAATTTTGAGCAGTCCACGTTGCTTGTGAGCAGTGACAACTCTTCAGTCAGCATTACCATACCACTGTTGTGGTTACTGAAGAGGTCAATGTTGAAAATCAAGGAAACAGCTGTCATGATGCAACTGGGGGAATCTGAAGGAGAAAACGATCAGCGTGATGGTACCAACATCAGGCCATCCGCCTCAGGAAACACTGGCCCCAGCAGCTATGACGAAGAAGAGGAGGAGGAACAGCTGGAGTTGGAGCAGGAATTTCCTGCCACCACTGACGAGGGCCAGAGCAGTGCACGTTGGACTTCCACAATTCAGCGCGAATGGTCAGCAGAAGCAGACCAGGAAGAAGGTGACGACTATGATGCATCACAACAACTATCACAACGCTCACAAGAGGATGATGAGGATTCTGGCAGGACTCTGGCACACATGGCTCAATTCATGCTAGACTGCATTGAACGCGACCCACGCATTGTGCGCATTCTGGACAACACCAATTACTGGGTTTATACACTTCTGGATCCACGGTACAAACACAATGTTCCAAAACTGCTTGAAGAAAGAGTCAGACAGGTCAAAATGGAAGAATACCAGCAGGCCCTTGTGGAGACTTTAGAGAGGAGATTGACATCCTCCCCCTCCTCTAGCCAGTTGTACGCCGACAGACTGACTTCCGCAAACCCAGGACGACCAGGAGGGCAGCAAACAACACAAGCCGCAGCTAGTGCCCAAAAGGGAATGGTATCGGCAGTGTCCTTGGAGTGGGAAAATTTTCTGACACCCATGCAGCAGCAGCCCACAGAACAGCAAGCGTGCAGATCCACCTCCAACACCGATCGCCTGGAGAAGATGGTCAAGGACTACATGTCAGATGGCGTAGCTGTGTCGAACAATCCATCTGCACCCTTCAACTATTGGGTATCGAAGCTAGACACCTGGCACGAACTGGCAATGTACGCAATAGAGGTGCTGGCTTGCCCGGCAGCCAGCGTTATGTCGGAACGCTGTTTCAGTGCTGCCGGAGGCATCGTCACAGATCGGCGTATCCGCCTCTCCACAGAAAATGCAGACCGTCTGACTCAAATTAAAATGAATCAATCCTGGATTGGAAACGACTATGCAACACTCCCGGACCCCAACCAAGTAACATGAACAATGACCATCTGCGATGGGTTAGCGTTGCCGGTCCCTGTTTATTGAACCTCTCATCTTTATTACATTTATGACTGCATGGTGGCAAAAAGCATTGCTATATCCGCACGCTTTTTGTCCTCATGCAAGGCCTGGGTTGTTGTGTCTCAAAGCGTGACCTTCTCCTCCTGCGCCTCCTCCTGTTCCATCACGTGTGCTGCTGCTGGGTTAGCGTTTCCGGTCCCTGTTTATGGAACCTCTTATCTTTATTACATTTATGACTGCATGGCGGTACAAAGCATGCTATCCGCACGCTTCTTGTCCTCATGCAAGGCCTGGGTTGTTGTGTCTCAAAAAGTGTGACCTTCTCCTCCTGCGCCTCCTCCTGTTCCATCACGTGTGCTGCTGCTGGATTAGCGTTGCCGGTCCCTGTTTATGGAACCTCTCATCTTTATTACATTTATGACTGCATGGCGGTAAAAAGCATGCTATCCGCACGCTTCTTGTCCTCATGCAAGGCCTGGGTTGTTGTGTCTCAAAAAGCGTGGCCTTCTCCTCCTGCGCCTCCTTCTGTTCCATCACGTGTGCTGCTGCTGGGTTAGCGTTGCCGGTCCCTGTTTATGGAACCTCTTATCTTTATTACATTTATGACTGCATGGCGGTAAAAAGCATGCTATCCGCACGCTTCTTGTCCTCATGCAAGGCCTGGGTTGTTGTGTCTCAAAAAGCGTGGCCTTCTCCTCCTGCGCCTCCTCCTGTTCCATCACGTGTGCTGCTGCTGGGTTAGCGTTGCCAGTCCCTGTTTATGGAACCTCTCATCTTTATTACATTTATGACTGCATGGCGGTAAAAAGCATGCTATCCGCACGCTTCTTGTCCTCATGCAAGGCTTGGGTTGTTGTGTCTCAAAAAGCGTGGCCTTCTCCTCCTGTGCCTCCTCCTGTTCCATCACGTCTGCTGCTGCTGGGATAGCGTTGCCGGTCCCTGTTTATGGAACCTCTCATCTTTATTACATTTATGACTGCATGGCGGTAAAAAGCATGCTATCCGCGCGCTTCTTGTCCTCATGCAAGGCCTGGGTTGTTGTGTCTCAAAGCGTGGCCTTCTCCTCCTGCGCCTCCTCCTGTTCCATCACGTCTGCTGCTGCTGGGTTAGCGTTGCCGGTCCCTTTTTATGGAACCTCTTATCTTTATTACATTTATGACTGCATGGCGGTAAAAAGCATGCTATCCGCACGCTTCTTGTCCTCATGCAAGGCCTGGGTTGTTGTGTCTCACAAAGCGTGGCCTTCTCCTCCTGCGTCTCCTCCTCCTGTTCCATCACGTGTGCTGCTGCTGGTGCTGGGTTAGCGTTACCGGTCCCTTTTCCTGGAACCTCTTCTCTGTATTACATGTATGACTGCATGGCGAGAAAAAGCATGTTACCTGTGCAAAGAAACATGACATTTTCCACATTTAAAAGACAGTTTTTCCTTTGATACTTTACAATCAATTTTCTCAAAAACTATAAGCTCTTTTTCAAATATTTTTTTTCCTCTTGTACCCACTCCCAAGGTGCACATACCCTGCAAATTTGGGGTATGTAGCATGTAAGGAAGCTTTAAAAAGCACAAAAGTTCGGGTCCCCATTGACTTCCATTATGTTCGGAGTTCGGCGCGAACACCCGAACATCGCGGCGGTGTTCGGCGAACGTTCGCGAACCCGAACATCTAGGTGTTCGCCCAACACTAGCACACACATGACCTTCTTTTATGCTCATATAGAATCGCCTCCTCACATTCTTTTGCATGTTCTTCCTCCTTCTTCTGGAATGCCCTTCCACTGCACATCTGCCACTCTCCAACCTTTGAAATCTTTATACGCCTTCTCAAAACCTACTTTTTCCGACAAGCACATGCTCTAACTTAGGCCATTCCCCATTTGACCTCTGGCCAAGTGGTACTCCTTACTAGATAATCTAAAAACACACACAGCCTCTGGGTATAAATACTGTATACTATGACACCTCTTGTCTCCCCCCTCCCATTCCTTTAGATCTTGGTACTTGTTATCCATTTTAATCATGCTACTTTTGTCACTGTAATTTTTTAACGATTCTGTACTTTGTATTTTGGTTTACATCATGTTCTGTATTGTTTGTACCCCATGTTTGTTTCTTAATTTGTACAGCACCACGGAATATGTTGGTGCTTAATAAATCAATAATAATAATAATCCTCTACCACTTCAACAACATACATATGGAAGTTGTGATGTTTCAAAATGTGATGTTTATGAAGAGGTCCTTTGCTTGTCTGTTTAGCCATGAAATACGCTTTCATGGCTATATATATATATATATATATATATATATATATATATATATATATATATATATATATATATATATATATATATATATTCTTTCATGCATGTTTTTCATGTACTTTATGATGTATCCCTATTGCAAGTACGGTAATAGAAATAATTTTCTCGCATGTCATAGTCACTGTATTGTGACCAACTTTATGTGTCACGTAACACCCACTGCATTCACTACAGTATGAGTAATTATTCACTTTGTGACAGGATGACTTAAGGGTAGAGACCTGCAACAGTCTGTGCTGTATTTAGATAGCTTCAAAAAGAGAGATAGTCATAAAATAGTGTAGCCAGCTTCCCAGCAATTGCTGCCATCCACTGAGTAGTTTTACAGTTTTCTTGTAACCTTACTTGTGACTAGTGTTGGGCGAACAGTGGTCGCCACTGTTCGGGTTCTGCAGAACATCACCCTGTTCGGGTGATGCTCGAGTTCGGCCGAACACCTGATGGTGTTCGGCCAAACAGTTCGGCCACATGGCCAAACTAAGAGCGCATGGCCGAACGTTCCCCGAACGTTCGGCTAGCGCTGTGATTGGCTGAACGGGTCACGTGGTTCGGACCCGAACGCGCTCTGATTGGCCGAACTGTCACGTGGTTCGGATAAATAAATACCCGAACCACGTCATATCTCCGCCATTTGTCTGTGGGTTTAGCTTTGGGTAGGCAGGCAGGGTAGTTCGCGCTCCAGCCACGCTAGCCAGGGTCCCCCCAGTCATTGTGTCGCTGCTGGGAAAAGTAGTACACCGCTCGCTCAGCCACACTATATAGCATTCTGTTTACTGCCACTCTGTGTACCTCGCTCAGCCACACTATATAGCATTCTGTTTACTGCCACTCTGTGTCTGCTGGGAATATTAGTACACCGCTCGCTCAGCCACACTATATAGTATTCTGTTTACTGCCACTCTGTGTACCTCGCTCAGCCACAATATATAGCATTCTGTTTACTGCCACTCTATGTCTGCTGGGAATAGTAGTACACCGCTCACCCGCCACTGTATAGCATTGTGCTCTGTGTCGCTGCTGGGAATAGTGGTACACCGCTCACCCACCACTGTATAGCATTGTGCTCTGTTTCGCTGCTGGGAATAGTGGTACACCGCTCAGCCACACTATATAGCATTCTGTTTACTGTTCTGTGTCTGCTGGGAATAGTAGTACACCGCTCGCTCAGCCACACTATATAGCATTCTGTTTACTGCCACTCTGTGTACCTCGCTCAGCCACACTATATAGCATTCTGTTTACTGCCACTCTGTGTCTGCTGGGAATAGTAGTACACCGCTCACCCGCCACTGTATAGCATTGTGCTCTGTGTCGCTGCTGGGAATAGTGGTACACCGCTCACCCGCCACTGTATAGCATTGTGCTCTGTGTCGCTGCTGGGAATAGTGGTACACCGCTCAGCCACACTATATAGCATTCTGTTTACTGTTCTGTGTCTGCTGGGAATAGTAGTACACCGCTCGCTCAGCCACACTATATAGCATTCTGTTTACTGCCACTCTGTGTACCTCGCTCAGCCACACTATATAGCATTCTGTTTACTGCCACTCTATGTCTGCTGGGAATAGTAGTACACCGCTCACCCGCCACTGTATAGCATTGTGCTCTGTGTCGCTGCTGGGAATAGTGGTACACCGCTCACCCACCACTGTATAGCATTGTGCTCTGTTTCGCGGCTGGGAATAGTGGTACACCGCTCAGCCACACTATATAGCATTCTGTTTACTGTTCTGTGTCTGCTGGGAATAGTAGTACACCGCTCGCTCAGCCACACTATATAGCATTCTGTTTACTGCCACTCTGTGTACCTCGCTCAGCCACACTATATAGCATTCTGTTTACTGTTCTGTGTCTGCTGGGAATAGTAGTACACCGCTCGCTCAGCCACACTATATAGCATTCTGTTTACTGCCACTCTGTGTACCTCGCTCAGCCACACTATATAGCATTGTGTTTACTGCCACTCTGTGTCTGCTGGGAATAGTAGTACACCGCTCACCCGCCACTGTATAGCATTGTGCTCTGTGTCGCTGCTGGGAATAGTGGTACACCGCTCACCCGCCACTGTATAGCATTGTGCTCTGTGTCGCTGCTGGGAATAGTGGTACACCGCTCAGCCACACTATATAGCATTCTGTTTACTGTTCTGTTTCTGCTGGGAATAGTAGTACACCGCTCGCTCAGCCACACTATATAGCATTCTGTTTACTGCCACTCTGTGTACCTCGCTCAGCCACACTATATAGCATTGTGTTTACTGCCACTCTGTGTACCTCGCTCAGCCACACTATATAGCATTGTGTTTACTGCCACTCTGTGTCTGCTGGGAATAGTAGTACACCGCTCGCTCAGCCACACTATATAGCATTGTGTTTACTGCCACTCTGTGTACCTTGCTCAGCCACACTATATAGCATAGTGTTTACTGCCACTCTGTGTCTGCTGGGAACAGTAGTACACCGCTCACCCGCCACTGTATAGCATTGTGCTCTGTGTCGCTGCTGGGAATAGTGGTACACCGCTCACCCGCCACTGTATAGCATTGTGCTCTGTGTCGCTGCTGGGAATAGTGGTACACCGCTCACCCACCACTGTATAGCATTTCTGTACTGCCACTGTACTGCTGCCAGTCAGCGTGTACTTTAAGGATAAGTGAAATGAGGAAGAAATCCGGTGAAAGAGGGAGGGGCAAGGGAAGAGGTGTTTCCCCTGACGGTTCACGTACAGGCCACAGGGGAGCACCCAAGAAAACCCACTCAATACCGCTCATGTTGTCCAGGACAACAACCCTCACAAATCCAAAAGATTAGGACCAGATAATTACTTGGATGACCTCTCAAGCGTCCAGCAGTGGGTTAAGCAGCACCAGCACATCACGCACGAGGTCCGAGTCCTCAGCCAGTTACAAGGAGCCAGTGGGCACAAAGCTGACACAACCGGCAGCGACACCACGCACACAACTACCAGATAACCAGTCCGATGAATTACCTCAGGACACAATGGGGTATTCGCAGGAGCTATTCCCAGCCCAACAAACTTCCACCTTTGAAAGATCAATGGAGGAACAGCCAGAAATGTTGTGCCCGGATTCACAACCATTAACTCTGGGAAATGCACCGCGCACTGAAATACAAGGCGAGTCCGAGGAGGACTCGGAAACCCAAATCCCAGAGCAAGTTGGGCAGGAGGGGTTGCAATTGCAGGAGGTCGGCCGACAAGATCTGGAAGACGACGTTGGAGTGAGCTGCGCAGAGGTTGTTTTGGGGAGCTCTACTCCACGGCGGCGGCCCCCCACAATGACATATGATGAGTTTCAGGAGATGGAAGAGGAGGGTATGAACAATGTGGACAGAGACCCAGATTTTGTTTGTGAACGAGAACATCACCGTCGTAGCAGCAGCACAGATGAGTCTGTTGAAGAACCCACTGCTGCACGAGTTCGCCTTGTGCCACAAGGTAGGCGGCGCGCAATTTCAGGCACCACAAGCGTGGAAGTTCAAGTGAGAGGCAAAAGAGGCGCAAACAGAAATCGCCAGCAAGGCAGGTGCTCCAAAGTCTGGGCTTTCTTTGAAGACTGCACTGAGGATGGTACTATGGCGATTTTCAAGGTGTGCAAGACTCGCCTGAGCAGGGGGAAAAGTATTAACAACCTCTCCACCACCAGCATGAGCCACCACATGCTATCCAAACATCCCACTCTGTGGGCAAACGCGGCAGGACAGGGTACCAGCAACACTGCCTCCCTTGGGGTCACCAGACTCACCACCAGACCCGCCTCAGCAGCAGCAGTAGCCCAGCCATTGCGTGGTTCACAACATTCACAAACATCAGACGCTGACACTGTCACTTTCCGGAGTAGTGCTCTTGAGGTCTCCCAGTCTTCATCAAACACAACAACCAACAGCCCTTCAGTGTGCAGCCCTACGATTCAGTTGTCTGTCTCGGAGATGTTTGATCGCAAGAGGAAATTGCCAGCAAATGACCCCCGGGCCGTGGCAGTAACAGCCAGCATAGCCAAGCTTCTGGCCTGCGAAATGCTGCCATATCGAGTGGTGGAGACAAACAGCTTCAAGGGCATGATGTCAGTGGCCATCCCACGTTACGTGGTTCCCAGCTGCTACCACTTTGCGTGCTCTGCAGTGCCTGAGTTGCATGAGCACGTGGTCAGCAAAATAACCCAAAGCTTGAAGAATGCCGTTGCCTGCAAGGTTCACCTCACCACTGACACCTGGACGAGTGCGTTCGGCCAGGGTCGATACATCTCCCTTACCGCGCACTGGGTGAACCTTGTGGAGCCTGGCAGAGATTCCTCACCTGCTACGGCGCAGGTGTTGCCCACGCCGCAAATAGCTGCACCGCCGTCCCTCCCACTGGATAACAACAGCAGCACCTACCTCTCTGACTCCTTCTCCTCCAACGCATCTCAAAGCTGTACCTCATCCAGAAACGCTAACCCAGCAGCAGTAGGATCGTGGAAGCAGTGCAGCACAGCTGTTGGCATGCGTCAGCAAGCGTTGCTGAAGCTGATCTGCCTTGGGGGATAAGCAGCACACAGGGGAGGAAATTTGGAGGGGAATAAAGGAAGAGACGGAATTGTGGCTGGCACCGCTGGACCTGAAACCGGGCATGGTTGTGTGTGATAATGGGAGTAATCTCATTCGCGCTTTAAGGTTGGCTAAGCTGACACACATCCCTTGCCTGGCGCACGTGATGAACCTAGTAGTTCAGCGGTTCCTGAGGACATACCCAGGCGTGGCCGATCTTCTGTTGAAGGTGCGACGAGTGGCCAAACATTGCAGACATTCCAGTACTGCTTCGGGGGCACTCGCCAAGATGCAGGAGCGCTTCAATCTCCCCCACCATCGCTTGCTGTGTGATGTCCCTACGCGCTGGAATTCTACGCTGCACATGCTAGCCCGCTTTTGCGAGCAGAAGAGTGCAGTGGTCCAGTACATGACGGCGCAGTACCGAGGCGCATCCGGACAGCTGCCAAGCTTCTGTGGATCCGATTGGGCCAACATGTTGGACCTCTGCCAAGTCCTCCAAAATTTTGAGCAATCCACGTTGCTTGTGAGCAGTGACAACTCTTCAGTCAGCATTACCATACCACTGCTGTGTTTACTGAAGAGGTCAATGTTGAAAATCAAGGAAACAGCTGTCATGATGCAACTGGGGGAATCTGAAGGAGAAAACGATCAGCGTGATGGTACCAACATCAGGCCATCCGCATCAGGAAACGCTGGCCCCAGCAGCTATGACGAAGAAGAGGAGGAGGAACAGCTGGAGTTGGAGCAGGAATTTCCTGCCACCACTGACGAGGGCCAGAGCGGTGCACGTTGGACTTCCACAATTCAGCGCGAATGGTCAGCAGAAGCAGACCAGGAAGAAGGTGACGACTATGATGCATCACAACAACTATCACAACGCTCACAAGAGGATGATGAGGATTCTGGCAGGACTCTGGCACACATGGCTCAATTCATGCTAGACTGCATTGAACGCGACCCACGCATTGTGCGCATTCTGTACAACACCAATTACTGGGTTTATACCCTTCTGGATCCACGGTACAAACACAATGTTCCAAAACTGCTTGAAGAAAGAGTCAGACAGGTCAAAATGGAAGAATACCAGCAGACCCTTGTGGAGACTTTAGAGAGGAGAGTGACATCCTCCCCCTCCTCTAGCCAGTTGTACGCCGACAGACTGACTTCCGCAAACCCAGGACGACCAGGAGGGCAGCAAACAACACAAGCCGCAGCTAGTGCCCAAAAGGGAATGGTATCGGCAGTGTCCTTGGAGTGGGAAAATTTTCTGACACCCATGCAGCAGCAGCCCACAGAACAGCAAGCGTGCAGATCCACCTCCAACACCGATCGCCTGGAGAAGATGGTCAAGGACTACATGTCAGATGGCGTAGCTGTGTCGAACAATCCATCTGCACCCTTCAACTATTGGGTATCGAAGCTAGACACCTGGCACGAACTGGCAATGTACGCAATAGAGGTGCTGGCTTGCCCGGCAGCCAGCGTTATGTCGGAACGCTGTTTCAGTGCTGCCGGAGGCATCGTCACAGATCGGCGTATCCGCCTCTCCACAGAAAATGCAGACCGTCTGACTCAAATTAAAATGAATCAATCCTGGATTGGAAACGACTACGCAACACTCCTGGACCCCAACCAAGTAACATGAACAATGACCATCTGTGATGGGTTAGCGTTTCCGGTCCCTGTTTATTGAACCTCTCATCTTTATTACATTTATGACTGCATGGCGGCAAAAAGCATTGCTATATCCGCACGCTATTTGTCCTCATGCAAGGCCTGGGATGCTGTGTCTCAAAAAGCGTGGCCTTCTCCTCCTGCGCCTCCTCCTGTTCCACCACGTGTGCTGCTGCTGCTGCTGCTGCTGGGTTAGCGTTTCCGGTCCCTGTTTATTGAACCTCTCATCTTTATTACATTTATGACTGCATGGCGGCAAAAAGCATTGCTATATCCGCACGCTATTTGTCCTCATGCAAGGCCTGGGATGCTGTGTCTCAAAAAGCGTGGCCTTCTCCTCCTGCGCCTCCTCCTGTTCCATCACGTGTGCTACTGCTGCTGCTGCTGGGTTAGTGTTTCCGGTCCCTGTTTATTGAACCTCTCATATTTATTACATTTATGACTGCATGGCGGCAAAAAGCATTGCTATATCCGCACGCTTTTTGTCCTCATGCAAGGCCTGGGATGCTGTGTCTCAAAAAGCGTGGCCTTCTCCTCCTGCGCCTCCTCCTGTTCCATCACGTGTGCTGCTGCTGCTGCTGCTGGGTTAGCGTTTCCGGTCCCTGTTTATTGAACCTCTCATCTTTATTACATTTATGACTGCATGGCGGCAAAAAGCATTGCTATCCGCACGCTTCTTGTCCTCATGCAAGGCCTGGGTTGTGTCTCAAAGCGTGGCCTTCTCCTCCTGCGCCGCCCTCCTCCTGTTCCATCACGTGTGCTGCTGCTGGGTTAGCGTTACGGTTACCGGTCCCTTTTCCTGGAACCTCTTATCTGTATTACATTTATGACTGCATGGCGACAAAAAGCATGTTACCTGTGCAAAGAAACATGACATTTTCCGCATTTAAAAGACAGTTTTTCCTTTGAAACTTTACAATCAATTTTCTCAAAAACTATAAGCTCTTTTTCAAATATTTTTTTCCTCTTGTACCCACTCCCAAGGTGCACATACCCTGCAAATTTGGGGTATGTAGCATGTAAGGAAGCTTTACAAAGCACGAAAGTTCGGGTCCCCATTGACTTCCATTATGTTCGGAGTTCGGCGCGAATACCCGAACATCGCGGCGATGTTCAGCGAACGTTCGCGAACCCGAACATCTAGGTGTTCGCCCAACACTACTTGTGACCTGTATTACCAGGGCCATTTCTGGCCATGTTGGTGCAAAAGTGCAAAAGACAAGGCAGCCTTTGCCTAGATTAGAACACCCTCCCGGGGATGAATAGGAAGTCAGTAGCCTGCATTCTTGGCTTTGCAGAATTGATAGGTTAGATACAAAACTATTGTTCCTCAAAACATGTATATAAAGTATATACACCTCATTACCAGGCCAGGTACACCTCATTGGCTATCATTCATAAAGGAGCTGTCGGTAAGGAGAATCAGTGCGGGAAAACACCGCTGCCGGTGTTTTAGACTTCTGGCTGCTGATTCATAAAAATATATCCAGTTGCGGTAGCAGTGCGGAGATTCCCTGAACTAAGCTGGCGGTAGGCAGTCGGTATGCTTGCGGAGACACGGAAGCAGCCGAGTTGATACATTTCTCCGTGTTCCGCTCTGCTGCAGCTGCCTGGGAGGTCTGTGTGTCTCCATTCATTTACATTGTTATCGCCACATCAGAGGGAGCGGTACTTCACAACCTCACACTGCTTACGGTGATCTTTATGAATTAACATTTTGCTACATTTTTTACATTATCGCTGTGCTCGGTAATGTCAGCTTTTGATGCGGAAGGAGCCTTTATGAATGCAGATTTTGCTACGTGTGCGGTAAAGTCAGCTGTTTTAAGCATTTCCGCATGCGGAAATGCTTTATGAATGATAGCCATTGTCTCAAAGTCACTCAATCCATATAACAAATCCATCCTATAAATGTTAAGATAGGTGTGTAGCCACTGTAGAAAAAAACAAATATACTGTTTGTGTGAAGCCTGGGTTATTACAGGGTGGAATATTCTCCTGGAAATCCATACTGGCCAAATGAAAACAATTAAAGGTTATTTAGCACATTAACAGTACCTGTCATTGATTGTTAAGCTAGTCAGGCAAGCTTTGTTATGTTAATCAGTAGTGTCCATTTAGGTGTTAAAATTACCATTCACCCTCAGCCATGTCTTTGTGGAACTAGCAGTAATGCCTAAAGGTAGCCATACACTGGTCGATTTGCCATCAGATTCGACCAACTGACAGATCCCTATCTTATCAAATCTGATCAGAGAGGGATCGTATGGCTACCTTTACTGCAAACAGATTGTGAACCGATTTCAGCCTGAAACCGTTCACAATCTGTTGTGGTGGTGGTGGTGCTGCCGCCGCTCCCCCCGCCCGCATGCCCGCATACATTACCTGCTCCGCCGGTGCGACTCCAGTCCCCAGGTCACCGCTGCTCCGTCTCCACTCTGGTCTCCGGCCCCGGCATGCTTTACTTCTTCCTGCCCGGCAGGAAGTTTAAACAGTAGAGCGCCCTCTACTGTTTAAACTTCCTGCCGGGCAGGAGGAACTGAAGCATGCCGGAGACCAGCGCGGACACGGAGCAGCGGTGACCGGGGGTAGTCGTGCCGGTGGAGCAGGTAATGTATGCGGCTCTATTGCGTCGATCGTCGGGTACTCGAACGCCGCTAGCGACGTGCTCCCTACCCACGGGCGATCGACGCTAAGTTTCCGCACGGAGCGATCGACGGGATCGGACGAAAAGGATCGAAATTCGGCGTGTAGCGCGAACGATTGGCAGCAGATTCGATCCCAGTGATCGAATCTGCTGTCGAAACGGCGGCAAATCGGGCCAGTGTATGGCTACCTTAATACACACAGTATGATTTTATGTGCGATAGATAGATCAGATAGATGAAATCCGTCACGTCAGATATTGCTCCCGATCGTTTCAGCGCTCAATTTCTCATAGCGGTGAATGGAAAAAGATAAGAAAAACGAATGAAGATAAGAGAATTGAGTGCAGAATCGAGTGCGCAATTGTGCGGGAAAAACGATCGAGTCAAAAATCGCACGGAAAATCTTACCTTGTGTACCCAGCATTAAAGAGTAACTGTTAGCCCCCAAATTGAAATTTAAATCTGTATTGCAATGTTTTATTTAGTATTTCAGTGAACCAAAAAGCCAATGCAGAACTTTAAAATCAATCAAATTTTTTTACAATGTAACCTTTTTCCCCGCTCCGGACGCAAAGCCGCATATCTGATACTGCTTAGCATGCAGAGCATGCCTATGTCTGCCCGACCCCCCTCTCCCCACCAGGACCAGGTGCCAATATATTCTCCCCACCAAACAGCTGACCGCTCTGACACGGAGAGAGAGCGGCAGCACTTCCAGCACTGTCACCGCAGAGCAGCCGCCGCCGAGTCACATGTGAGAGAATCACATGTGAGAGATGCACGGCGGCGGCTGCTCTGCGGTGACGGTGCTGGAAGTGCTGCCGCTCTCTCTCCGTGTCAGAGCGGTCAGCTGTTTGGTGGGGAGAATATATTGGCACCTGGTCCTGGTGGGGAGAGGGGGGTCGGGCAGACATAGGCATGCTCAGCTTTTGAGCGAACCTAAACGGAGAGCTTCCTCTCTGCTCTAAGGAGATAATCAACAGCATCATAACTTTAAAGAAAAACATTTCTTTGTTACAACTTACAGAAATCTTACAAAAACCCTGCAGTGTTTACATATTAGCCCAAACTATGGCATAGAGTGGCACACCTGACAGCCCTAATTTACACTTGCTGTTTATTTGTTGATAAGGCCTAATTAAACAGGCTAATCTCTCTAGACCAGGGCTTTGCACCTGTGGTACGCTTGCCACCGGTGGTACTTTGCTGTTGGCCAGGTGGTACACACCAATTTGCCTGCCACTTTTTTGTCCACCTGCCACTTGTCCTGGTCCTGTCCTGCCTCCACAAAGTTTGGCTCCCCCTCCCTCGCTCCTTGCTGTGCTTCTCTGCAGCATACTTCAGACCTCAGATTAGTGTGGAGGAGACAGCCAGGTCAACGGTGCACAGCGATGGCGCAGAAACAGAAAGTGACATCACTGCTCATTTGAAGTATACACGCCGTCACTGTGCATCGCTTGTCTCTTCACTGCGGCTGGCTTACTAATGTCCTAAGGTGTGAACTATTCCGCAGGGCAGCACAGCAAGGAGTGAGCAAGGGGGGATCCGAACTTTGTGGTGAATCACTGCCTAGCTCTCAGGTGGTGGGACCAGGCTACCTATAATTAAGCGCGGGGGGGGGGGGGGGGGTCGGCACTTGTCTGGCTACCTATATTGGCAATCTACCTCTAGATTGCCAATACTGACAATATGTAGGCTAGTAATCTAATTGTAGTTTATTTCCCCTACCAATGCCTCCTACTTTTCCCCTCCCAAATGCCTTTTTTTCTTAAAGTGTACTTTGTAAAAAAAAAATTGCCCCGGGGGGTACTTACCTCAGGGAAGGGGAGGCCTTTGTATCCTAAAGAGGTTTCCCGCTTCCTCCTCAGTAGATGGGATCCGGTACTGGGAGCCTCAAAGTTCTCCTCATCGGTGTGCGCATGCGCAGTAGCTGCTCTCCATTCAGGCTCCAGCAGAAACAGCCAAGCCTGATCGCATCCAATCTACTGTGCAGGCACACTGGTGGTACTTGAAAGTTTTCAAGCAATAAAAGTGGTACAATTAGTGGAAAGATTGAAAAGCCCTGCCCTAGGAGATGGTAGGTAGTAACAGGGCAAGAAGCAGTAGTATTGGTGTTGCTTGAGTTACTGATCTCATGGATATTAGGAGAAAGATTGCTAGCTACTATTTTTTTGCTTGTTGTTGCACAATCCTGCTTATAGTTTGTCAGAACATATGAAATGTTAATGTTAATCAGGGCCCAAATTAGGAAAAATGAAAAAAGAGGACAACAAATTTGCCAAGATACCCTGAAAATTCATTTAAAATTACAGTTCCATTGAAAAAAACAACCACATGGAATTACCTTATTTTTTGGAATGTAAAATGCTCTGCGCCTATGCTTAGAGGGCATAAATCTGGGGAAAAAATAAAATAATGGGTCAGGGACTTCTTTTCCTACCCAAGCTGTCTCTAAGCTACACTATCTATGCTACACTGGCCAGCTACACTACACTACACTACACTACAAACTACACAACACTAACCCCTGCTGCCCCACCAGCTAAGCCACACTACACTGCACTACTAACTACACTACACTAACCCCTGCTGCCCTACCAGCTAAGCCACACTACACTGCACTACTAACTACACTACACTAACCCCTGCTGCCCTACCAGCTAAGCTACACTGCACTACACTACACTAATCCCTGCTGCCCTACCAGCTAAGCTGCAATACATTACACTACAAGCTACGCTACCACCGCAATCTCAGTCACCTGATCCTGCCGCTGCACTTCTCGCCCCCTCTGTCTGGTCTTGCAGCTCCACAAGTTATCCTCTTCTCCTCCTGCAGCTTCCTGTACACTTTGCCCCCCTGCCCCATACTGCTTTGGTCGGCTACTTCCTGATTAGTGGTTCCCTGCATGACCCCAGCTACTCTCGTGAGCAGGGGTCATGAATGACGTACATCATACATGCACCGCTGGGATCACGCAGGGAACCACTAATCAGTAAGTGGCCTGCCAGGAAGTATGAAGGACCGAAGCGGTACAGCCGCAGGCCGCTGCAGTGTACAGGAAGCTGCAGGAGGTGAAGAGCAGCCTCGGACAGGCCCACCGAACCACCGATGGTCCCATCGGTGGGCCCCGGCCGTCCCACCTCCTGGGGGCCCCAGTGCTAAAAAGGAGGGGGGCTAAGCGCAGGAAGGGGGGACATTGTGCACAGATCGGCGGGGAGGGGCGGAAGCCTCCCCCCCCCTCCCTCACCTAGGGGCCCCCCTTCCGCGCTCCCCCCCCTCCAAAATTGCAGCCAGCGGCAGCACCGGGGAAGAATCACTTAACGGCATGACAGAGAGATCCGTAGCTCTGCGTGCCGCTGGCTGGTCTCTCTGTCTCCTGAACTGACTGTCCAATCACGCTCTCGCAGGAAGTACTGCGAGAGCGTGATTGGACAGTCAGTTCAGGAGACAGAGACCTGCCAGCGGCTCGCAGAGCTACGGTTCTCCGTCATGCTGGTAAGTGATTCTTCCCCGGTGCTGCAGCTGGCTGCAATTCTGGAGGGGGGGCCCCTAGGTGAGGGAGGGGGGTGGCTTGCGCCCCACCCCGCCGATCTTTGCCCGCTGCCAACCTGATTGCATTTTGAGGGGGGGAGGGGGGGAGTATCTGCCACCAACCTGCCCACATTACGATTTTCTGGTCACTGCTGCCCACATTACGATTTTCAGGTGTCTGCTGCCCACATTACGATTTTCAGGTGTCTGCTGCCCACATTACGATTTTCAGGTGTCTGCTGCCCACATTGCGATTTTCAGGTGTCTGCTGCCCACATTACGATTTTCAGGTGTCTGCTGCCCACATTACGATTTTCAGGTGTCTGCTGCCCATATTATGATTTTCAGGTGTCTGCTGCCCATATTACGATTTTCTGGTGTCTGCTGCCCACATTGCGATTTTCTGGTGCCTGCTGCCCACATTGCGATTTTCTGGTGCCTGCTGCCCACATTGCGATTTTCTGGTGCCTGCTGCCCACATTGTGATTTTCTGGTAACTGCTGCCCACGTTACAATTTTCAGGTGTCTGCTGCCCACATTACGATTTTCAGGTGTCTGCTGCCCACATTGCGATTTTCTGGTGTCTGCTGCACACATTGTGATTTTCTGGTGTCTGCAGCACACATTGTGATTTTCAGGTGTCTGCTGCACACATTGTGATTTTCAGGTGTCTGCTGCCCACATTACGATTTTCAGGTGTCTGCTGCCCACATTACGATTTTCTGGTGACTGCTGCCCACATTGTGATTTTCAGGTGTCTGCTGCCCACATTACGATTTTCTGGTGTCTGCTGCCCACATTACGATTTTCAGGTTTCTGCTGCCTACATTACGATTTTCAGGTGTCTGCTGCCCACATTGTGATTTTCTGGTGTCTGCTGCACACATTGTGATTTTCAGGTGTCTGCTGCACACATTACGATTTTCAGGTGTCTGCTGCCCACATTACGATTTTCTGGTGACTGCTGCCCACATTGTGATTTTCAGGTGTCTGCTGCCCACATTACGATTTTCTGGTGTCTGCTGCCCACATTACGATTTTCAGGTTTCTGCTGCCTACATTACGATTTTCAGGTGTCTGCTGCCCACATTACGATTTTCTGGTGTCTGCTGCCCACATTACGATTTTCAGGTGTCTGCTGCCCACATTACGATTTTCTGGTCACTGCTGCCCACATTGCGATTTTCAGGTGTCTGCTGCCCACATTACGATTTTCTGGTCACTGCTGCCCACTTTTGGGGGGGGGGGGGGGTATCTGCCACCAACCTGATTGCATTTTGTGGGGGTATCTGCCGCCAACCTGATTGCATTTTGTGGGGGTATCTGCCGCCAACCTGATTGCATGTTGTGGGGGTATCTGCCGCCAACCTGATTGCATTTTGTCGGAAAATCTGCTGCGATTTGACTTGATGAATTATCATGAGGCATGTAACTACTTGAATATTTTATCTAAAATGTATCTGGCCGGACCTAATCTCTGTGAATAACACCGCTACTTATGTTGTGTTTGTTTTTTTTTTAAGCCTGCCCATGACTCATCGTGACCACGTCGATGTTCCAGTGCGTGGTGACACCCATTTACTTTCGCTGCAGCGCGCTAAGCGCGCCGCATGTGGACATATCCCTATTGGAGGCTGTCCTCAGAAGTGCTCACGATCTTTTCCCTACCATAAACTCATGCAAAATTTCTAGAGTACATGTGTATGTGAGCCCAAAATGGGGGGGGGGGGAGGAGGAGGGGATCGGGGGGGGGGGGGGTGCAGGCTCAAACTTCCTTGGTGGGCCCTTAGTGTCCCAGTCCGACCCTGGTGAAGAGGATCGCGTGTGGAGCTGCAGGACTGAAGCGAGGGGAGGAGAAGCGTGATGGCGGGATGCAGTAAGTATATTCCGGCAGCAGAATGACCATATATTCTGAGTTTTGGGAAAGAAAAAGTGCATCTTATAGTCCGAAAAATGGTTATATTTTCCAAGTTGCCTTTCAATATATGTAATAACTGATTGCCGTCCGCGTCACGCCGATGGGCGTGGCCATGGCGGCAGCCCCAGGACCGCCTAACGCCGATCGGTGTAAGGTCTTGCAGGCCTGTTTGGTAGGAGATCGTGCACGCTGATGCGCGCATCTCTGCTTGGTAGGCGGAGCTCCTCTTCGCCTTTATTCTACCGGCGGCAATCATTTCACCATCTTTTCATTGTGCACAGCGCTGCAATTTAAGACAGCGCTGTACTGGGGACAGTGATTGGCTGGCGGGGGGAGGGAGGGAGCAATAAAAAAAAAAAAATAGGAAATTTATTATAAAAATAAACAAATAAATAGTTGCTAAAAAAATAAAATTAAAAAAAAAATTGGGGCAGCAATCAGACCCCACCAACATAAAGCTCTGTTGGTGGGGAGAAAAGGGAGGGGGCAATCACTTGTGTGCTGAGTTGTGCGGCCCTGCAGCGAGGCATTAAAGATGCAGTGGCCAATTTAATGAAAAAGGGCCTGGTCTTTAGGGGGTTTAACACTGCAGTTCTCAAGTGGTTAAATTAATATTGCGTGTACTCAAATACTGGGGTATTTTAAATGTAGCCCTTCTAGAAGACTAAAAATGTAATAATATGGCCTTCCCTATTATTTTCTTTCAGTACATTCTATAGAAGTTCTGAAATTCCATGGACATTCTCATTGTTCATCCCTAGCTTCTGGCATCTAGTCAGTGATATGACAGGTCAGCAGCTGTGCTAGCTGGTAGGACTGACTCTCAGTGGCATAGTCATTCTCAAACAAAGCATTCTAAGCTAGATATTGGGTTCTAATATAAATATTTTACAAGTAAGCCTTTGCAATTATAATTAGATTTGTTTTATTAATGGGTAAATGTTACATAAGGATTCTTGAAAAGCTCCTGGGTACTTGGATTTTCTAAACACATACACTGTGTTTAGATAACAAGTAAGCTTATATTTCCGACCTATGTCAGTTGCAGGCACAGGCAGATCTATGACAGGAAATAGCAGGTGTGATCTGACATATCCTAGCCTCTCTTTGACATGTTGACATATGCCTTTTCCATGTCCATTCCTCTGCCCTTTAAATGATTTGCTGGTTAAAAACTCACTCCATGAGATCATGTATGAATATCACAAATATATATTTTCAATGTTTTGTTTCACAGTACAGTCAGCTGTGTGCTGGGCAGGGACTGTAAGGCAAGAGTTGGAATTTGTTAGTAATAGTAATTTTCTATGCAAAAGACACTATCCCTGAGTAGTTTGATGTGATGAAAAATCATATTTGGATCAGTGTAAGTGGGAATAAAATGTTTTAAAAGTGTTTCACTTTCCATGTGAGTGCAGAGCCAACATGTGTATATACAGTGCCAAGCAGTGCCAAGCATACAACTATAACTAGGCTAGGTTCCCTTTCTTTTTTTTTGCCTTAAAGGGAACCAAGCACCACTTTTTTTTCCTGCAGTTTTTCCTAGCTTCTAATAGCTACAGGAGCTGCCATCCCCCCGCTTCTAGCTGCCCATTATTTATCCAGGGGAAGGTGGGAAAATAGAATCTGTGGTGTCTCTAAACTCCTTGAAGCATAGTGTCCTATCTTTCCACTCCCTGCTGATGAAAGCTTTTGCTTGCTCTCTGCTCATGTGTGCAATAAAATAATGATATCAGTCCTTATCTGGGTTAAACCTCTGCTGTCAGGCTGGCAGGCTGGCAGGCCTCGGAAGTAGCGTAATAAAATCCTCTGCTAAATTTTAAAATGAAGAAGGTAAAATTGAAGTTTTTTTTTATAATGAGCCACATTGTTGGCATACATTTTTAATGTGCTATTGAGATGCCCTAGGTGCTAAAATGGTGCTTGGTTCACTTTAAAGAGTTAACCATTCAGGTATGCAAGTGACATTTTCTTTTCAAGATTTAGTCAGACTATTTATAGCTTAATCCTCACTGTTAAGGAACTACAGCCATGAAACAGCCACACATTTTCAGGAGTAGTAGGGTAGGTACAATCATTTATATACAGTAATTTTCACCTCAAGTTTCCTTTAATATTTGAAATTAAAATTTTGTTTTAGATCATGAGAGACCTTTTATAAAATATAATTTATTCAAGTAGGTACGCATACAGTGGCCAAGATTAAGAAAATGGTACATGAAGCCAACCAGATGTGCAAGGAACATGTTGCTATTTAGCTGCTCTCTCATAAGGTGTGTACACACGCACTACTAGATGCAACGATGGGTCCGCCGCACCCTCCCGCTGGGCGGTCTTTAGCCGTCAGTATGCGCGTGTGTACGCTCTGTCGGCGGACTGATAAGGCTGTTTCTGAATGATCCGCTCAGCGGATTCAGTCCGCCGACAGCACGTACACACGCGCATACTGTCGGCTAAAGACCGCCCAGTGGGAGGGTCCGGCGGACCCGTCGTTGCATTTAGTAGTGAGTGTGTAAGCACCTTTAGTGAACACAGTTGGGCTGGCGATTGCTCCACATGCATTCATGTTGGGATTTGCATGTAGACAATAGGACTTGATCCCTCAGTTGACAGTTCAGACTGAGTCCTGTACAGATGCATTAGCAGACTACAGGTGAGTGACACATTATGTTGCTGTGGACGTGGAAGGAAGGATGAAGGCACAGCGCTCAACAGAATGGCTTCCGCTGGGAGGGGTAAGATGCACTCTTTAGACCTTTTTCGATGATGCATCAGGATGGCTGTACATTATATATTGAAAGGACAATCCAGGACAGTCCAATACTACAAAACACAGAGTTCCAGCTAGTGTTGGGCGAACACCTAGATGTTCGGGTTCGCGAACGTTCGCCGAACATCGCCGCGATGTTCGGGTGTTCGCGCCGAACTCCGAACATAATGGAAGTCAATGGGGACCCGAACTTTCGTGCTTTGTAAAGCTTCCTTACATGCTACATACCCCAAATTTGCAGGGTATGTGCACCTTGGGAGTGGGTACAAGAGGAAAAAAATATTTGAAAAAGAGCTTATAGTTTTTGAGAAAATTGATTGTAAAGTTTCAAAGGAAAAACTGTCTTTTAAATGTGGAAAATGTCATGTTTCTTTGCACAGGTAACATGCTTTTTGTCGCCATGCAGTCATAAATGTAATACAGAGAAGAGGTTCCAGGAAAAGGGACCGGTAACGCTAACCCAGCAGCAGCAGCACACGTGATGGAACAGGAGCAGGCGCAGGAGGAGAAGGCCATGCTTTTTGAGACACAACAACCCAGGCCTTGCATGAGGACAAGAAGCGTGCGGATAGCATGCTTTTTACCGCCATGCAGTCATAAATGTAATAAAGATAAGAGGTTCAATAAACAGGGACCGGGCGTCAACGCTAACCCAGCAGCAGCAGACGTGATGGAACAGGAGGAGGCGCAGGAGGAGAAGGCCACGCTTTCAGGTGCAACTCAGGCCTTGCATGAGGACAAAAAAATGTGTGCGCAAAGCAATGCAATGAGTAGTTTTCAGGACACAATGGGCTATTCGGAGGAGCTATTCCCACCCCCACAATCTTCTACCTGTGAAAGGTCAATGGAACAGGGACAAATGTTGTGCCCGGATTCACAACCTTTTTCTGTGGAAAATGCACCTCGCACTGAAATGCAAGGCGAGGCCGAGGATGAACATGACATCAACAACTCAACATGACGCAAAATGGGGGCGGAACAGTAAGCTGCTTTCAATGTTTTGAAGGCCTTAATTGCCTCCGGTGGCCAGTTAGATGCATCATTCATCACACCCAAATCCCAGAGCAATGTGTGCAGGAATTTGAATCGCAGGAGGTGTACCGAGATCATCTGGACAAGTGACCAAGTGACAAGTGACCAAGTGACAAGTGACAAAGTGAAAAGTGACAAAGTGACCAGTGACAAAGTGACAAAATGACAAAGTGACAAAATGACAAAGTGACAAGTGACAAAGTGACAAGTGACAAAGTGACAAGTGACAAGTGACAAAGTGACAAGTGACAAAGTGACAAAATGACAAAGTGACAAGTGGCAAAGTGACAAGTGACAAGTGACAAAGTGACAAGTGACAAAGTGACAAAATGACAAAGTGACAAAGTGACAAAGTGACCAGTGACAAAGTGACAACTGAGAGGTTGTTCTGGGGAGCTCCACTGCACTCAGTCGCATATGAGGAGAGGTCTCGTCGGGACTGCTGATCCTCCTCAGCTTGCTCAAAGCCTTGAGGGTTCCTGAAGATCCTCTGCTTGGAGTTCGCCGGGGTTCAGCTTGGTGTCGGGGTCGGCGGCGTCCTCCTCACTCCAACGTGGCAGATCTTCTGTTGAAGGAAAAAAAAAAAAACATTGTTAAAAGTCCAGTACCGCTTCTGAAGGACTCACCAAGAGATGCAGGAGCACTTCAATCTAGCGCACCATCGCTCGCTGGGTGATGTCCCTCCCTACGCGCTGGAATTCTACGCTGCACATGCTAGCACGCTTTTGCGCAGTGCCGAGGCGCATTCCAGCAGCTAGCTACCAAGCTTCTGTGGATCTGATTGGGCCACCATGTTGGATCTCTGCCAAGTCCTCCAAAATTTTGAGCAATCCACGTTGCGTGACTGAGCAGTGACAACTCTACAGTCAGCATTACAATACCACTGCTGTGTTTACTGAAGAAATCAATGTTGAAGATGGAAAACCGCTGGCATGATGCAAGTGGGGGATTCTGAAGATGAAAACGATCAGCGTGATGATACCAACATCAGGCAACCTGCCTCAGGAAACGCTGGTCCCAGCTATGACAAAGAACAGGACGAGGAACAGCTGGAGTTGGAGCAGGAATTGGATGCCCCCACTGCCGAGGGACAGAGCGGTGCACGTTGGACTTCCACAATTTAGCGGGAATGGACAGCAGAAGAGGAAGAAAGTGATGCTGGTGACGAATATGGTGCATCACAACAATCACAACGCTCACAAGAACATGAAGACAGAGGAGTCTGGCAGGACTCTCTGGCACACATGGCTCAATTCATGCTAGACTGCATTGAACGCGGCCCGCGCATTATTCACTATTCATTATTATTCATTATTCTGGAATCTGGACAACACCACTTACTGGGTTTATACCCAGTTTATACAAACACAATGTTAAAAACTGATTGAAGAAAGTGTCAGACAGGTCAAAAATGGAACAATTCCAGCAGGCCCTTGAGGATGGAGACTTTAGAGAGGAGATTGACATCCTCCTCCTTCTCTAGCCAGTTGTACGCCAACAGACTGACTTCAGCAAACCCAGGAGGACCAGGAGGGCAGCAAAGAACACAAGCTGCTGCTAGTGCCCAAAAGGGAATGGTATTGGCAGTGTCCTTGGAGTGGGAACATTTTCTGACACCCATGCAGCAGCCCACAGAACAGCAATCGGGCAGTTCCACGTCCTCCAACACCAATCGCCTGGAGAAGATGGTCAAGGTCCAGGACTACATGTCAGATGGCGTAGCTGTGTTGAACAATCCATCTGCAGACAGACGGTGAGTGTGACAGGCAGCACAGAAGGACCATGGCAACTCACTCATAGTACCACAGTTTGATAGTGCTGCCCAAAAAATTATATGGATCCGTGGACCCGGGCACTGCGGGCAGTACTGGGAAGTGGGAACGCAGATTTTACTACCTAAACACACGATACAACATGTTTTCCGGGGTCAGGCTCTGAGGCACATACAGATGGTCCCGATCATCATCCTCATCATACAACTCTTCTCCTGAGTCTGACCCACCCACCACCTCTGCCACCCCAACATCCCCAGACACAGACCCCTCATCGTCCTCAACATTAACTTGGGATGCTGGCCTGAGCCAGACCTCCTCCTCCACATCAGGCCCCATCATCTCCTCAATGGCAGCCCTCATTAATCGCTCTGGCGACGGACCGATGGACACAACGTTCTCCTCCGGGGAGGGCTGCTGCTGACCACTGGCTGCTGGGGTGGATGTTATAGCTTGCGTGGGGCGTTGGCTGTTGCTGTTGTTGGGAGTGCTGCTCACAGCGGAGGTCTCTGAGGAACTCATGGTGAGCTCATATAGTGGTTGGCGGTGAGTGGAGTATTACTGATCCCAGCAATATACACACTGACTGGCAGAGTACGCAATGCTATATAGTCTGGCTGAGCGGTGTACACAGAGTGGCAGTAAACACAATGCTATATATAGCGTGGCTGAGCGAGGTACACAGTGGCAGTACACACAATGCTATATAGTCTGGCTGAGCGGTGTACACAGAGTGGCAGTAAACACAATGCTATATATAGCGTGGCTGAGCGAGGTACACAGTGGCAGTACACACAATGCTATATAGTCTGGCTGAGCGGTGTACACAGAGTGGCAGTAAACACAATGCTATATATAGCGTGGCTGAGCGAGGTACACAGTGGCAGTACACACAATGCTATATAGTCTGGCTGAGCCGTGTACACAGAGTGGCAGTAAACACAATGCTATATATAGTGTGGCTGAGCGAGGTACACAGTGGCAGTAACCAATGCTATATATAGTGTGGCTGAGCGAGCGGTGTACTACTGTTCCCAGCAGCGACACACAATGACTGGGGGGGACCCTGGCTAGCGTGGCTGGAGAGCGAACTACCCTGCCTGCCTACCCAAAGCTAAACCCACAGACAAATGGCGGAGATATGACGTGGTTAGGGTATTTATTTACCCGAACCACGTGACCGTTCGGCCAATCAGAGCGCATTCGGGTCCGAACCACGTGACCCGTTCGGCCAATCACAGCGCTAGCCGAACGTTCGTGGAACGTTCGGCCATGCGCTCTTAGTTCGGCCATGTGGCCGAACGGTTTGGCCGAACACCATCAGGTGTTCGGCCGAACTCGAACATCACCCGAACAGGGTGATGTTCTGCAGAACCCGAACAGTGGCGAACACTGTTCGCCCAACACTAGTTCCAGCATGGCAGACACTTTGCATATGAAAAGAGTCGGCATTGGTCTAGATTGTGCTGTACACAAAGCAGCTCTGATATTCTGATGTCTTGGTATAGAGACATACTAATTAAAGTAGTGTTGTTGTTTGAATTCGAGACCAAGTGATTTGGAAACCCGAACAGCTGCATTCAGCACCATTGCAGTACCAGACAGCAGGACAAGGTGTGTTTCTTGTAGCTCTGATACTTCCTGATTCCAAACTGGAAGGAGAAAGTATCAGAACTAAATGGAACACCTCCAGTCTTGCAGTCCTGTGCTGAAATGTGCTAAATGCGGCTGTCCAGGTTCTGAATCATGTGGCCCCAAATTCCAACAGTAACAATACATTTAAGTAATATTATTGATTGGGCCCCCATAGGGATAGTCAGGTATTCTCCCCAAAATTTCCTTGAAATGCAGATGGTTCCACAAATTTCCAGCAAAATAGTTTTGAGCATTGCATTGCATTAAAGTCATGGGGCCAACTTTAGAGGTTAATAGCAAAGTCCCATCAAACCAAGATCATCCAATCACTCATACTACTTGCAAGGTTTTCAACACCAGGGAATCAACCAGCCTGCACCAGGACCAAACAGTGATAAAGTACACAATCGTGAAAGAACTGATCTGGTCTCGACCGGGATTTTGGCATTTATAGCCCAATTTACTGTATTATAGCCACAGCCACAACGTTTCGGCACATAGGTCTTTGTGAGGTGTTGACTCTTCCAAATTCTAGTTTCATCATTATATCAAATTAACATAAGCCCCCCCCCCCCCCCGCAAAATTTGTATGTAATATAATGATGACCCTAGTTGGTCAGCAATTGACAAAGGCCTGTGTGGCAAAACTTTGTGCGTGCTTTACTGTGGCTATGATACAATAAATTGGGCTATAAATGCCAAAATCCAAGTCAAGACCCGGTCATTACCTTCACGTTAGTAGCAAAGTTGCCATGTATGCTATAATCACCAATTTTTTTTTATACATATACAGAACATAACACTGAGGAGCTGTAATCTGCAAGGTAAGAAAATAGGAACAAGTCACTGGATAGTCTGTGGCTGTAAATAAACAATTTTCCCTGTTAGAGCTGTAATTTCTGGGGGTACAATTCTGTGAACCCCTGAAATTCACAAACTGTGACCGTGAGCCTAAAGGAAATTTTTCTGTGCTCTGTGCCCACAAGCGATCAGTCAGAAAGCGGCCATGGCGACTCTCTGGACTGCATTTGCGGGGAAGTTCAGTAAGTAAAATCAGCCCAATTCTCCCCAAGATTAAACTTTATAATCTTTCTCGCTCATCAGTGGCATAACAAACATAACAATTCATATGGTGCTTCAGAACCTGCCAAGGACATCCACAGTGTCAGAGGTGCAAGAAGGGGATGGGGAACAGTTTATTAATGATTACCACTATTCAAAGCATATATAGAAGTGATAATTAACAGCACAGGTCCATTAAAGGCCCTGGTGCAGTCGCAACCTTTGCACCCCCTTGCTACACCACTGTTGCTCATCCCTAGGTCCCCATATAAGGCCACCTTACAAAAACAAAGTGTAACTGCAGCCACCCTTTAAGTTTTAACTCAAGGCTGGTTGTACAACAAAATTAATTGATATAAAAAGCTCAGAGGGTCATTAACTTTGTTACAATCAGACATCTGGCAAAGCATAGCAAATACATAGAGGATTTGTTTTTCGTATTCAGGCAAAGAACATTTAAAAACAAAAACAATACCAAAATATGAAAACTTTGCAGGTAATATTGCAAATGGAGCCAGTTTGTTTTTCCAGACCATCAACTTTAATGAAACAATTAGCGGCTTTGCGTGCTGCACTGGAAGTAAGGTTCAGCAAGGATTATGCTGAAAAGCTCATTTTTGTGCATCAGAGAACAATTAATGAAACATATTTTGCTGGACGGAGGTGCGGGGTGGTGAGGTAGAGCCAATAAATGACAATAGAGAATGCAGCTAGAGGTATGTCTGGAATATTAATTAGCTTTGGTTAGTGACACAAATGTTTTTGTTCTTGCTGTATGGACAAGAAAAGTTTTACAACAAGCACCTTCATTATCTTCATGGTTCAAAAGGGTTTTGCTAGCCTGAATGGCAAATTGTAATCCTAATCCTCAGGACACAGATCTAAATGTACCATCTCATGGTTTAATAAGAAGTGTGGTTAAATGTTACATTTTTGTGTCTAACAAGTGTTATGCAGCCAAAAAGAAAGTTATAAAAATTTCAGATGACCTGAGGCAGAGGAACTGAATCATTTAACAGCAGGCTGTGAGGAGGGAGCTCAGCACCATCATGAGGTACAGAGTGCAAGAGCGCAGGACACACACAGGGCTTAGACTCTTTCAAACAGGAGCAAGCAGTTCAGCCTCTCACCTGCTGCCCACCAATCACCTTCCACCTGAAATTGAATGTGGCCAAGTGGCAGCGTTAGTACCCTGACGCCCGTCAGTGCTTGACATGCGATGCGGTCACCCAGCTGCAAGGAACTGCCTTATGTTGCATCTGAGAGAGGCTGTAGCTGCAATAAGATGTGACTACGTGCAAAAGACACTTCTCCACTTCCCTTGCTGAATGCTGGCAAGCTCCAGCTGGTGCACAGCAGCAGCTTACAGGCAGTGCATGCATCACCCGCAGCTACCCGTATAAAGTGGGCCTAACACTTGCAGTCTCTAATGCAAGAAGTTACTGGGTGAATCATGTACTGAAAAATTAAAGGGGAACTATTTGACATCAGCTACATGTATATACTGTACTATGAGTAGGAAGACATCTGTGTTTGAAGTCCAAAAGTGAGTTAAGTATAGATACAGTATATATATATATATATATATATATATATATATATATATATATATATATATATATATTGAGTCATAACAACAACCTTTATAGATTGTTGCAGTAGTTGTGCTAAGTGCATTCCATGCACATACTGTAGCTGCAAAGTCACGTAATGCACTTACTGTTGGGAAGTGTGCATGTGACTGAGGGGTTAGGTGCAAGTGACATCTGACAACACTTGCAGACACGTTCGGGGGTGGGAGCATAAAGATTTCACATTATCTGCCACAAGGACAAATGTGCAATGGTGCGGTGCAGCAATGGGCTATTCTGATGCTCGCAGATCGCACTGCACCATGCATGCCTAAAACAATGTACAGTGCCTGACTGTACCGCTGATGCTGTCTCTCTAATATTTTTAGCCGCAGATCCTAAACAAGCATACAGATCACGCAGATCAGGTGATCTGAGTGAAATATTTCTGGATTAGCCACATGCTTGCTTCAGGTGGATGAATCAGACACTACTGATGCATGAAAGGTTAGCAAGACACCAGGCAATTGGTGGTGTTTAACCCCCTTGCGACTGCCTAACACCAATTGGTGTTCGCAAGGTGGTGGCCCCAGGACCTCGCAGCGCAAATTGGCGTGAACTGCTGGGGGAGTGTTTTGCTGGGGATCGCGCACACCGATGCGCACGCATCCCTGCTTGAGTGATGGAGCTACCAGCAGCGATCGCCACTAGGAGACTGTGAAACCGCTGTCTATTTAAATTGTACAGCGATGCGATCTATGGTAGTGCTGCGCTGTACTGGGGACAGCCGTGTCACTCGGTTGTCCCCTGGGGAGCCTCAGCGAGCGATTGGCTCTCATAGGCTGATGCCTACAAGAGCTGATTGCTGGGATTGGCTGTCAGGGGAGGGGAAATACTAAAAAAGAGACACATTTATTAAAAATAAAAGTAAAAATAAATAAACAAAAAATAAATAAACATCCCAGCAGCGATCAGAGCCCACCAACAGAAAGCTATTTTGGTGGGCAGAAAAGGGGGGGGGGGGAATTCATATGTGTGCTAAGTTGTATCGGCTCTACATCGAGCTTTTAAAGTTGCAGAGCCTTGAATTGTAAAAAATAGCCTGGTCACTAGGCGGTGTAAGCCTATGGTCCTGAAGTGGTTAAAAGCAAATAAATGTGGCAGTCTCCATATCCCTCATACTTCAGCTGTCCTTTAAATCAGAATGAACAGACTACATGTTCCATTTCCCTCCCATGATATCAAAGGTCTGATACAGTGTTTTACCATAGCTGGCTTTTTTCTTTTCATCCATGTGGCCTCCTGGTCGCAAAATAGCAGCATAGGGGGCGATATACAGGCTGGGAACGCGAACAATCACTCGTGTTCCCATGCCTGTCAGCCGGTGACGGCCAAACCGGAAGTGCTCGCCGGCGGGTCCTGGGCCATCGGAGCGGGGCTGCGAGGGCACCGATTGTCTACAGGGGGCTGAGGGAAGCCCCAGGTGAGTTCATCTCATTTTTTTGGGGTGACTTTAGGTTCACTTTAAGCCAAAGGAAAAGTCTCTTCCTCGATGGGACAGTTGTCTGAGCAAGACTTTATGGCAATTTACTGTATTTAAAGATAAGTAATTCATTAGTGTTTACTTATTATTACAAAGATTGTATGTGTATGTTTTCCTATTTGTATTTGCAATTGTGCAGTTCTGCTATTGCTTTTGTTTTGCAATATTTTAAATATTTTGCTTTAGTAGAATTAAGTTTCTTGCAACAAGTGTGTGCTTCCTTAGCAATTACGGTATATTGAACAATACATTTAATATTTCAATCATAGCATTACATGTCCTAAAGTAGGATGTGATCACAGCAAATCAGATCTTTGCAAATTTATCAGCTGATCAATCACATTAGACCATCACTATTGTCCAATGTCAGTAAGGACCTGTGCTCACTTATGCGATTAGCGGGTGATTCCTGCTAATCGCCAAAGTGCTAGCGCTTTTTAAAGCGCTAGCTTAATGTTAACCTATGGCAGTGATCTCACTGCCGCAACTGCCACCAATCGCGGGTGTTTCGAGATTAGCGGCAATTGCAAAACGTGTTCCCTGCAGCACTTTTCTGCGAGAGTGTAAAGTGATTTTACCGAGCTAATCGTGGTAAAATCACCCATGCAAAATGGTAGCACTAAGCACTACCGTTTTGCTACTTTTAAGTGTGAATAAGCCCTAAAGCAATTATGTTTGTTCCTGAATTTTAGTAGGCTAGGAGCTGCCATTGGCTGCAATACAACATGTGATGCACTGGAATGTTGATGTGGCTAAGCAGACATATTTCACTGTATTGCTGTTTGCAACGTCCACAGCAAACACGAAACATGTCTGCTAATCTCAGAATAAACAAACAGAATACAATCTAATTACAAAAGAGCTCACTTTTCTTCTTAGCTTGACTTATTTTTCTGTGCAAATGCATGTGCTTCTTCTCTTTTTCTTCTTTTGTTTGTTTCTTCTTTTATAGTGTCTTTGTTAGTGAGAAGTGTAATACATTTTAAAGCTTACTGAAAATTGAGCAGACATGTAAACAGTGTAATAAACTTGTACTAATGAATGACTTCTTCTACAATAGCAGCAGTCTGTGCTCTCCTGTGGATTATTAAGAAAACTAAAAAATTGAAATTTATTTCTCTGCTGTACTCTTGTTTTTGTAAGTTTGAAAACCCTTTTCACAAGTTGCTTTTGACCATAATAGAACTAATAAAATATCGTTCCTTGAAAGGTTTGACACCCCAACACCTTCAGAACAGCCTCAATCTAGATGGACTGACAGATCACAACTTAGGCCTTGAATCCATGGTCCTTAAATATAACCACAATGTCTCAGCCGCTTTTGACGCCATAGCTCCCTTAAAGATTAAACGTTCCGCACCATTACATCACGCTCGCTGGTTTGACAACTCTATAAAGGAACTAAAGAAACAGGGACGCAGACTGGAACGAAGGTGGCGCAAACATCAGTCTCCTGATGACAAACTTTCCCTAATTGCTCACCTGAAAAAATATCAAACGATGATTAACAAAAAGAAGTCCTTATTCCTGTCTCACGAAATTGCAAATGCAGCCAACAGACCTGCCCAACTCTTCCGCACGGTTGACAGTCTCTGCAATCCATCTTGCAGGAAATCCAGCATCAGACCTTCACAGGAACTGTGCGAGAAATTTGCCCACTTCTTCTCAGACAAAGTCTCCTCCATACGATCTGCCATTCAATTGACAGCCCCAGAAACTCATGCAGAGCCATATAACAGGTGCAAAAATAGCCTACCACCATGGTCTGATTTTAAGGTAATCACTGAAGAAGACATCTTGGATATCCTCTCAAACCTTCGCCAGACTACCTGCGATCTGGACCCTGGCCCCACTAAGTTCATGTTGAAATGCCCTGAACTATTTACACCGGCATTCCACAAAATAGTCAACGGCTCCTTACAAGAAGGGTGGTTTCCCTCTACTCTGAAAGAAGCAATCGTCAGGCCTCTACTCAAGAAACCATCCTTAGACCCAGATGCTCTAAACAGCTACAGACCTGTCTCAAACCTCCCCTTTCTGGGAAAAGTTATTGAAAAGGCTGTCTACCTCCAACTTGAAGCCAGGCTCTCCAGAAACAACATCCTTAACCCTCTTCAATCTGGTTTCAGGAAATATCACAGCTGTGAAACAGCCCTCACCCAGATTTGCAATGATCTGCTCATTGCAAGAGACAAGGGTCAATGTTCCATCCTGATTTTGCTCGACCTCTCAGCGGCTTTTGACACAGTCGATCATGAAATCTTACTCAACAGGCTACAAGAGTACTGTGGCATAGATGGCATTGTTCTCCGGTGGTTCAACTCCTTCCTGGCTGGCAGAACACAAAGGGTAGCCTTAGGGCCCTTCCTCTCCAACCCTGTACCACTAAAATACGGTGTACCTCAGGGCGCAATATTATCCCTTTTACTGTTCACCATATACATGCTGCCACTTGGAGAAATCATACAAAAACATGGCCTGACATATCATTGCTATGCTGATGACACCCAGCTATATTTGTCATTCAAACCCGATGTCACAGACCCTACTCCACAAATAAACGCATGCTTAGCTGAACTTCAGGAGTGGATGAATAATAATTGGCTAAAACTTAATGGTGACAAAACTGAGGTTCTTGTTATCGAGGGCAAGGGCTCAACAGCAAAGCAGCCCCAGTCTCAACCAACACCGCTAAGGATAGGGAGCTCAGACCTGAACAACTCAGACTGTGTGCGCAGCCTGGGAGTACTGATTGATGGGAAATTAAGCTTCAGGAATCAAATCTCAGCTGTTGTGAAACATTCCTTCTTTCACCTAAAGAATATTGCAAGGATTAAACACCTAATTCCTTCAGAGGATCTTCCAACCCTAGTTCATGCCTTCGTCACATCAAGGTTAGACTACTGCAACGTCCTCTACACAGGCCTGCATAAGAAAGACTTACGCCGCCTGCAATTAGTACAGAATGCCGCCGCAAGGCTGTTAACGAGCCAACCCCGCCATTGCCACATAACACCAACCCTGAGCTCACTCCACTGGCTACCGATAAAATGGAGAATTCTGTTTAAGATTGGCTTACTGACATTCAAATCCTTGCACAATCTGGGCCCTTGATACCTGAAGGACCTGTTGCAACTACATCACACCCCCCACAATCTTAGATCAAAAGGACGTAACACCTTGGTCACACCCAGAGTCCACCTCAAAACCTTTGGAGACAGAGCCTTTTGTCATGCTGCCCCTACACTTTGGAACTCCCTGCCACACCCAATCAGGACAGCCCCATCCCTGGAAGCATTTAAGTCTAAACTGAAAACCTACCTTTTCAGTCTGGCATTCATGAACATCTGACTATCTCCTCTGTAACACAACCCAGCCTGAAACCCTGTATTAATCTGAGACACAGCTATGCGCTTTGAGTCCTATGGGAGAAAAGCGCTTTACAAATGTTATTGTATTGTATTGTATAATAAGAAATGTGTCAAGGGCATTACCTGGCCCTCACAGGGTTAATATACTTTTAATTACTGTATTTTAAAGGACACATCTGAGGACTTTTAAAATAAAAAAAAATCCACTTACCTGGGGCTTCCTCCAGCCTCTGCCATCTGTCCTGTGCCTACACCGCAGCTCCGCTCCATGCTGGTGGGCTGGGGTCCCCTCTGATGCAAGATGCTGACTGCGCCTGCGCAAGCGGCTCTCAGAGTCGCGCTGACGTCATCCAGACTGTACTGTGCAAGCGCAGTTCTGCCCGGATGAAGTCAGTGTGACTCAGTGAGCTGCACAGTGGAATGCAGGTAGATTCAGGAAGATGCCGACCTGGCAAGGTCGGCATCTGCACCAGAGCCAACAGAGCTGCGGCAAGGGCACAGGTTGGCTGGCACGGGCTGGAGGAAGCCCGAGGTAAGTGGATTTATTTTTTTAAGCTTCCCAGGCCTTCCCTTTAACATTTAGTACAGAGTTCATGATATGTATACAGAGTCAGGGGATTGTACTGTATTAGCTATGCCTATTTTTAACACGAACACGATAAGCTGTGGAAAACCTTAGGCGAACTGGACGTGCCAAATCATCTGGTTATGCTGATAAGATCACTATATGATGGACAAGAAGCTACAGTGCATACACCCTATGGAGACACTGATTGGTTAAAAATTGGTAAAGGTGTGAGGCAAGATTGTATCCTATACCCCTTCCTGTTCAATCTTTACGCCGAAGTGATCATGAGAAAATTGGATCTTGAGGAAATAGAAATTGGCGTGAAAATTGGTGGACGGAACATCAGTAACCTTCGGTATGCTGATGACACAACTCCTCTCTCCTAAACGGCAGATAGCCTGCAGCATCTGATTAATCGAATCAAAGATGAAAGTGCAAAGTTCGTCCTCCACCTAAATATCAAAAAGACCAAGATCATGACAACAGTAGATGCAATATTAAGATAGCAGTTGACGATTAAAAGATTGAGTGTATCACCTTCCTCGGCTCTCAGATCGATCGAAATGGTGATTGTAGTCATGAAATAAAACATCGGATAACCCTTGGCAGAAACACGATGGTAAGCATGAACCAAGTATGGAAAAGCAAAGTCATTAGCATTACGACCAAATGTGGACTGGTTCATGCCATTCTTTTCTCCATAACCATGTATGGCTGCGAAAGCTGGACTCTAAGAAAAGCAGATAGAAGAAAGATTGACTCCTTTGAGTTGTGGTGCTGGAGATGGTTGCTTCGCATTCCATGGACAGCAAGGATGATGAACAAAGAAGTATTGGAACATATAAGACCAGACATGTCACAAGAAGGCAAGATCACCAGACTCAGACTCACATATTTAGGCCACGTGATGTGATCAAATTCCTTAGAGAAAGACCTAATGCTAGGACTGATCAGTGGCAAAAGGCGACAAGGCTGCCAGAGAACGCATTGGCTTTACACCATCAAAGCTGACACAGGATTGAGCTTAAGGCAAGGCAACCGGCAGAAATGGTACAAGACTGGACAGCATGGAGAGACAGAACCCATAGAATCACCAAGAGTCAGATATGACTGAATGGATAACATCATCATCATTTTTAACATTCAGTCTCAAGCAACCAAAAAGTACACTTATCTGGCATCAGCCAATTCCCATGGTTGCTGGATAATGTGGACTTTGCTGTATTCACTGCTAAAATGTTTGTTACTTTAACACGGTAATCAGAAATGTATTTATAAAGCGCCAACATACAGTATTACGCAGCGCTGAACGTGTTTCTCATGTATGACTTAAGGAATAATTTAAGACTGGTTAAAGGGCCTTATAAAGACCGCTGTATATAGGTTGCGTTTGCTTATCTGGTCAATTCAAACTTGCGTGTCATTTCCGCCTCCCCCCTACCCCCACCCCTCCCACCCAAGGGCATACAGTTGGAATTGCCACCGGTGAGCTAAGCACAGGATGAGGCAAATAATGGCTCACCCTGCTGTGGCTGAAATTCCTGGTGGCGTTAAAAACTATTCTACTCTTGGACACGTAAATTGACGGCTGGGTATTGCCGGAACTCGATAGTGATGCCCAACTCAGGCGCTAAGCAGCTACTTGTGTGCGCCAAAAAACAACCTGCTTCGATTTTTTAAAAGCTCCTGTGCTCATCAGGGATGTGCCTGGTGCTTTACTGGTGGGAGGATTTTCTTTCCCTTTAAAAGCCTGTTTTGCCTATTACTGAATGGATTAGTAGGTATAGTTAAGTAGAGCTGGGAAAGTGGGGGTGGGGAAGGGGTTATTGTCTGCCTGCTTGCTGGTATCTCACTGCTCATCATTACCTCTAGTGGCAGCATCAGATAACAAGTAGAAACAGCCATATTAGACGTGTACTCATGCAACATACTGTAAATAGTATGTTTCAATAATAAATCAAACAACCAGTGAGTTGTGGTACGCTGTGGTAATTTATGTGCTCATTGTCACTGATTTATACAGTACAGTCCATATTTGCATATCTGTTCCCATTCATGCTCACGTTTTTATGGAAAATACACCATAAAACCATGTAATTAATAATGATGAGCAGGCCTACCATCAGGAATTAATAGCATAGTCCGCTGGTGTAAAGAGAACAAGCTGGTCCTCAACATGGCCAAAACCGTCGAGGTGATCATCAACTTCAGGAAGCATGCCCCTAGTCCACCTTTGATCTTCATTAACGGTACTGAAGTTGAAAGAGTATCTTTTTTTGTCTATCTCCTGGGCAGAACCATCTCCAAAGACCTTTGCTAAAAGGCCAACACCGCCTCTACCCAGAAGAAAGCCCAGTAAAGACTTTTCTTCTTTCACCAACTAAAGAAATTTGGCATGGCTCAGGAGCTTCTAAGGAGCTTTTACTCCGCCACTATTGAATCTTTCCTCTGCTCATCCATCCTGGTCTGGTATGCTGGCTCCTCCGCTAGCAACAGATACAAACTGCAGAGGGTCATCAGATAAGTGGAGAGGATCATCGTAAAACCCTTCCACCCATTAGATCTTCTATACAACTCCAGACTGTGCTCCAGAGCAATGAGGATTGACAAAAACCCTTCACACCTAGGCTGCTGCTTCTTCAGTCGGCTCCCATCAGGTCAGAGATTTAATTCCATCTCCACCAGGACCATAAGTCGTAGAAACACTTTTCCCTCCTCTGCTGTACATCTCTTAAACTCTCTCCATGGCCTCCTCCATTCAGCCTTCACTGCCCTCTTTTCACCCGTAGGGTTGTGACCGCTGATTGCTGTTACTAATAAAGTGTCTATTGAACAAACGTATCTTGTTTACAATGATATTTAATTTGTCTAACTCTGTATCTCTTACCTCCTTCCCTTGAGTCCTATAGCTGTATTTTTAGTGCTAGTAATGTGCCTAGTAATGCTCAAGGACTCCCCTCTTCCTGCATGTGTAAATAGCCGGAACATCAGAGTTCATTGCAACTCTTGAGGGTAATCAATTGCTCCAGTTACAAAATACTGGCTGAAAGGCTGGGCTATGTACTGTATGTGGCTGTGTCTGAAGTTGCAACCAAAGTAAAATATTTGAAGCTATAGCTTATACATTCCTTGTGATGTATAGATCTGAAAGTAAGGATTGCCTTTTATCAGCATGTTTAAGACATATAGGATTAATATATAATATTAATAATCACCACCAGAGGCAATTTTACTGAAACACAAAGTGGACCATGGAAACATAAACTATAATTCTGCATATTTATGGGAAATGTAATATCTTCCACTGTTTTGAAGCTACTGCCACTTTAAAGTTGAATGTTTTCTTATATAATTTTCCTAAAGTGCTGCAAGGCTGCATACATTTTACACGCAAGCCTGGCACTCTGCTGCTTGCAATATGTTGTTTTGACAAACAAATCGTTGTTGGCACATTCATTATATCACCGTCTATGGAATAAATATTTTGAAATTTAGCATAAAGTGATGCACAATTGCACATCTTGTTCTTCCAGGATCTGCCACAAATATGAGAAGAGATCTGCCTGCAGTATTGTGTATACTTTTCAGTCAGTCAGCTAAAGCCAATCTACTGGCACCAATTGTAATTAACCTTCCCAGGGCTGGCTTGACCAATTTGCAGAACTTGTGAAGCATAAGGCACATTATTGGTAGTCCTTGCATTTCAAAAGCCCCAAAAGACTTGTTTGAGAGCATGGTGAACCAAATTTCACACCCCCCCCCCCCCTATTAAATTTCTGCTGTTATTTCAAATTTGTTTCATTTCCATCCAAAAGGTAACTTGTTACCACATTATTCTTTAAGAAAACCTGTATTAAAAAAAAACGCCCCTGAGGGGTACTCACCTCCTGCGTGCCTCCATTAGCCTGCCCAGGACCCACGAAGTGCAGTGATGTTAACATTTACCTCGCCGCATTCCAGCGCAGGCGTACTAGCGGCTTTTCGTTCGGGTAAGGAAGAAATAGCCGAACCCGATCAATCTGCTCTACTGCACAGGTGCGAGTCCTTATGCTTCTGTGCAGTAAAGCGGATCCGATCTGGTTTGGCTATTCCTGCCTTACCCGAAGGAAGAGCCGCTACTGCGCCTGCGCTGGGTCCCAGCAAGGTAAATATATCAAAACTTGTCAGGCTTGTCGGTGGAGGATTGCGGGAGCTTCGGGGGAGCCAGAGCTGGATTGCCTACAGCTTCAGGGATGGGGAAGCCTCATTGGGACCCTGAGGCTTCCCCCTCTCGAGGTGAGTACCCCGGGGATATTTTTTTTTTTTGGTACAGGTTTTCTTTAAAGCCCACAGACAGCAATAAAGAGAGCATAAAGAGAGCTTTCAAAACAAGATCATGAAATCTCTACCTAGAGAACAGTTCATCAGAGCCAGAAAAATATAATTGAGAGATGAAGATAACCTTAACCACTCAATGACAACTGTATGTTAATAAACGTCCAGTGTATTTTTGGAGAATGCACCACCAGTTTTGTTTCTAAATGAGGCACATGTAGCATCATTTTAAGAGTTGTAGAACACATTGCGATGGTTCTTAAAGTTTGGATACACATCATATAAAGATAGGTACAAACAAACAATTACATATAAAGATAGGTACAAACAAACAATTACAAAAAAAGTCATTTTCAAAATTATGATCAAACTTGGGAAAGTTTTAGCAAAACTACAAGAGACATATGTAGTAACATTTTAATTGTGATAAGTAGTAAAATAGAGTTTAGAGAGTTTTAGGGTTGAGGCCCATGTTTTGCGTATTCTTTTTAGTCACAAACTGAATCAAAGGCAATTTTCATATTCTGTACCAAAATAAAAGACTTGGAAAATGAAAACAAAGTGACACAATATGAAAGAAAGAAAGAAAGAAAGAAAGAAAGAAAGAAAGAAAGAAAGAAAGAAAGAAAGAAAGAAAGAAAGAAAGAAAGAAAGAAAGAAAGAACATTTATTGTCACCTTAGGAACTTGGCTTTATGTATGATATGAGGGTATATTACTATTATTTTTGCAAATAAGGTCTTATAATCATCAATAGTGTACAATGAAAAAGCAAAATACCTCACCCTACATTGTGCTAGGAACATAATCTAAATGTTGTTATAACCAGGATGGATAAGCAAATACAATTTGTGGGTTTAACTTATAGTTAGCACTGTTTATTGTAAAGCTATAATGGATGTAAATGGAGAAATAGTGTGTTTTTCTTTATTTTCCCTTTAAAATGCATTGAAAATAGGGTAATTACGAAACAAAATTATAACACAGTAAACACCTAACTGGAAAAAAAAACAATATAGAGATCATTTAGGTGTGATTAGTAGTAATAAAGTTATTGGCGAATGAATGGGAGCAGTGCTGATATGTGAACATTAGTTTGTCCTGAAGTGGTTAAAGGGAATCTAAAGTAAATTAAAAAAAGGCAGTTTAATTTATCTGGGGCTTCTACCAGCCCCCTGCAGCCACCCAGTGCCCACGCTGTCACTGAGCAATCCTCCAGCTCCCCACAGCACCCCTCTTTCAGTTGGACTACTTAGCGAGTCCATGGCCCCTGCGCTTGTGCAGCCCTGGCTTCGTGCATCCTTGATTGCGCTCCCTTCGCTGGGAGCGTCTTGTTTATGCACAGTAGAGATTTTCCCATACTGCACATCCATGGGAGCATGATTAGGAGGCATGCAGACCAGGGCCATGCATCCAGAAGAAAGAGGGGATCTGCAGGGGACTGGAGGATCCCTAAGTGATGGCGCAGGCACAGGGCGGCTGCAGGGAGCTGGTAGAAGCCCCAGTTAAACTGGCTTTTTAAATTTACTTTAGATTCTCTTTAAAGAGGCACTGTAGTCGGCTGCAGTAAATTATTCAGGATACCCATTTTTAAGTTAATTATAATAATAATAATTCCTTTTTTTGTATAGCTGTAATGATTGTGGAATTATCTCCGTGGTCAGCGCACAAGATGTGCGCTGACACTGCGGAAGTCCTCCTCATGCATATATAACGACAGAACCCAGCTTTGGTGCTATGCACCTTTAGAGAGAAAGTGAGCACAGAGACAGAATGTATGTGTGTACACCAATCTAGTCACCACCCGGCAACGGTGAACACACAACAGCGGAAACCAAGTGGGAACGCAATCGCAAGAGTGGCAATTGCCAATAGTGACACACGACCGAGTAAGACAGAGCACAAGTGTAGCAAAAAAGACACAGCAAATAACAACAATCAGAATGCCAAGGAAAATAACAAACGCACTCGCTAAGCGCGTTCGCCACGCGAAAAGCGCAACAGCGACAAAGCACGCTAATGGCGCGGTCTCCACACAAAAAGCGCAACAGAGACAAAGCACGCCAACCCTAACTAATCATTGAAACATAAAAACGAAAAGAGAACGCGAACGCTTGCTAAACAGTTACCACACCGAGCCTACAGCAAGCGTTCGTTCCAGCCAAGACAGACAGAAGGAGTAACCAGTAGCAACCGCAGCTCTGGCCTACACTCCCAGACAGAAGGAACCACCGCCACTACCTCCAGGGCGAATGCGATCCCAAGAGACAGAATGATTCCCTGTCGACCGCCACTGGCGACAAGACAACCGCAACAGATAGACAATACAAGGCAATACAGATAATACAACCTGACTACGCTAGAAGGAATGCCTAGTGCACTTCCAAGGAATACTCTAAGATAATCTCAGCAAACGATTTGCAAAGGCTGACACTCTAGGTAAGTAAGCAGGAACAAACCAGTATGACCAGCAAGGAATTCTGGGAAGAAATGGTTTTTATACTGCAAGCCATCAGAGGAAGCAGCTAAGCAATTTGCATGACAAGTGGATGCAAATTCCACCCCAGAACAGCAACTCTGCGGCTTGCAGAGTGGAGACAGGTCTCCTTTCCAGGGACCTGCAACGCTCAGAGCTACAAAATGGTCAAAAAGCTGTCTGCCTGTGCAGACAGCTGAGAAGATCATTACAATAGCGCTTTTCTCCTGTCAGACTCAAAGCGCTTGCGAGGCAGCCACTAGAGTGCACTCAGTAGGCAGTAGCAGTGTTACGGAATCTCGCCCAAAGAACTCCTTACTGAATAGGTGCTGGCTTACTGAAATAGGAAGAGCTGAGATTTGAACCCAGGTCTCCTATGTCAGAGGCAGAGCCCTTAACCATTACACTATCCAGTATCCTAGGTACTGCATCAGAAATATTGAAAAAATTACTGTTATTATACCAACTAGAATAGCTGCTAATAGTCCATTAAAGAGGTATGAAACCCAGCATTTCTTTTTTGCTCTTAAAGATTATTTACAGCATATTATATACTACCACCATTTTTTTTTTACTAGAACAGCATTTAACTAGTTAAACACAGCCAGGACTTACAAGCTCCCTGCAGGGAAAGCTGGACGCATCCGAATTGGAGATAACATTATCTTGTGCTTACTTAAGTGTATCAAGTGAGGAATGTAACATTCTCTCTGGCAATTCAGACACTCCAGAACACCGACAGCTACTCAGAAAGCATTTCTGGGACATTACAATATGAATAAACCAGTTATGAATAAAATGCAATGGCAGCTCTCAGAGCAAAAACATTGTACTTTGGGAACGTTTAATTTCTAAATGGATAATAATACTTATGCACAAAAGCAAGTATGATAACTGTATGGGATATAAAAAGGTAGGAAAACATGTTTTTATTGAATATTAAGTCAGAGTTTTATACCGCTTTAATAATAACACTGATATACTACTGCCATATTCATGCACAAATTTCTTTGCGGCTTTATTAAATGTATGCTAATGTATATACTTCCTCGGTGGAGTCATTTACCACCTATTTCCTGTGTGGTGATATATACTGGAGTTGGGCTGTAACTTGATGAGGGATAACATGTAGTGTGTACACTTGTAATGCAAAGTCTGTCAAATTCTGAGAAAATTAGTTCATAAAAGTTTGGTATACATATTAAAAATGGACCAATCAAATGTAGATTCAACCAATCGTAATTGCATCTTTAAAGGAACACTATCGCGAAAATCATAACACTTTAAATACATGTAAACACACTGAAATATGAAATACATGTCTTCCAAAGTAAAATGAGCCATACATTACTTTTCTCCTATGTTGCTGTCACTTACAGTAGGTAAGAGAAATCTGACAGACTAGTCCAATTCTTCATAGGGGATTCTCAGGGTTTTCTTTATATTCAAAAGCACTAGGCGAATGTCAGTTGCTCCATCTAACTACCAAAATACTGTGCAGCGAGCAGCATCTTTGTATAAATCCTTTTTAGGAGTGTCTTTATAAAGACTAAAGGCCATGCCCAGAATCCCCCATGCAGAGATGGACTAGCCCAAAACCTGTCAGTTCTGTCAGATTTCTACTACCTACTGTAAGTAACAGCAACATAGGAGAAAAGCAATTTATGGCTTATTTTACTCTGGGAAAAATGTACTTCTTATTTGTATGTGTTTTATGTATTTTAAATTTACATTTTTTTTTTTTTTTACGATAGTGGTCCTTTAACTCGCACAAACTCTGAAACATCAGCATCTCACTGATCATATCTCATGCATATATTATTATTATTATTATTTTTTAAGTTTGCCTTTTTCCTGTAAGACACAAATTCCTCTACAAAAAGTAATTTCAATTTTCCTGTAAGATACAAATGGCCACAAGTAATCCTTTCATAACACAGGTGCACAAGACACAGATGAGCATTTGTTATTGACGGCGTTTGTGCGTTACGTTTGCAGCGTGCCAACAAATTATTACAGTTCATTACACAGGTGAACAGTAATCTTTGTATCATAAGTCCTCACACAGCTAATTTGAGTAAAATAATCAAGCCTTGTTGGGACAAATAACACCGTGTTCCTCCAGTGTTGAAGCAATGGTTCGGAAGAAACAGTTGTTTTTATTTGTGCTTTGTGTGTTTAATTAACTTGTCTCTATTAACATATCTCTCTTGCTCATTGCCATCCTAATATCTTCGCATTGTGTTTATGTCAGGAGCAAAATTGAATCCAGCTAATGAGTTAATTCCCCCTCCAATCTCAGCTCTGATTTCCTATCTGAATGATGGAGTATGCACAGGAATTTTGGCTTCTGCTTTGCTGTGCTATGTCCATGATATCAGTTTCCAAAATAAAACTCCAAGCATAAATGTTTACCTGCTGTAATATAAGCACTCAGCGTTGGAGATTATTTTAATAGGTGTAGAAACTCTTTCCTTAGCTAAAATCAAATAAGTGACTTACAGATTATCTGGGCAGCACGGTGGCATAGGGGTTAGCACTCTCGCCTTGTAGAAATGGGTCCCCTTCAAATCCGAGCCAGGGCACTAACTGCACGGAGTTTGTATGTTCTCCCTGTGTCTGCATGGGTTTCTTCCGGGCACTCTGTTTTCCTCCCACATGCCAAACACATACAGATGGGTTAATTGGCTTCCCCCTAAATTGGCCCTAGACTATGATACAAACACAATACATACATAGGCATATGACTATAGTAGGAATTAGATTGTGAGAACCTCTGAGGGACAGTTAAGTGACAAGACAATATCATTTGTACAGCACTGTGGATATAAATAATAATAATAATGATCATTAGCAACTTTACAATTGGTTATCAATTATTAGAAATAGCACCAACATATTATGCAGCACAATGTAATGCGTGCAATAATTAGGGGGTTAATGATCAGAGAAGGATCTATCAGATGGTTGATCTGGGGTCCATTGACTCGTGTATGGCCCCCTTTACAGTCTAAGAGGTGGGGGACCACGGCACTGAACACGTGACTGCTGTTAATTTGTAATGAAGGGTTAGGAAAGGGTGTAAGGTGGGTGTAACGCTTGGTGGTGTATTCTCCACAGTCAGCATGCAACGCATGAGCTGGCGTGGAGGAGGTACACACACTAGCACCAGGAAACAGGCTATCCCTAGTATAGTGGAGGGGAGGACTGACTCCAATAGGAGATTGTGGCGCACAGAGCCGGTGCAGATCTGACAGCCACAAACAATGCTTTCGTTATAACGTCTCAGCGCAAAGTAGCGCTGAGCGCACAAACCAGAACTGAGGAGATCAGGACAGGTAGACAGAATGAACGCTTGCTAGCTAGCGGCTACTTAGCGACAGCAAGCGTCCAAAACCAGACAGACTGGAATGAGGCAGCTAATGCGATGCGGCGATGGCGTGCCTCACAAAGACAGGACAGGACAGTCAGAAAATAGCAGGATTAAGATAGATGAACGTAACACAGATAAATATACAATAAGTATGTTTTCCTAGCGTATACAATTACAGCTATCAATGAAACTATTTGTAACGTCTGACTAACATATGTATATATCGGCAATGAACCGATATATGACATAAGCAGGAACGCTGACTAGGAATGGAGTAACACAGGGAACAGGACTCAGAAGGATTCGCTATCTCTTCGCAGAGATGAACGCAATCCACAAACGGTAACAGAACAGGTTTCAGAAGGATTCGTTATCTCTTCGCAGAGATGAACGCAATCCACAAACAGTAACAGAACAGGATTCAGAAGGATTCGTTATCTCTTCGCAGAGATGAACGCAATCCACAAACAGAACCAGGAGCAGGGTAACTACCTCAGCACGGGTGGTCACGGTACGCGCAACCTACCAAAATGTGCTGGAAAGCTGACTAACTGCACACAGGATATAAACAGTTCGTGTACGTATACATCAGCGACACTGATGTATCACGTAACACAAATACAAGGAAAATAATAAACGTGCTGGTATGCATATATATTGGCAATGAACCAATATATGATGCAAAGACCAGCAAAGTATCTTTATAACAAGAAACACGATCGGGGGCTAAAGCGACAGCAAGACTGGCTTAAGCTGAAGCTATGAAAACCCAAGGAAACCCTGCAGGAAGCAGATCTTTATACTGAGGTCATCCAATGGGAGCAGACATGCAGATTCCCACACAGGTGAATGATAATCAGTCACAAGCTGACAGCAGGGAAAGACAGACAAAGCTATGCAACTTGCATGGAAATAGATCAGAACTGCCTGAGCTGCAGCACTACTACTTCCAGTAATAGCTGCTGCAGCAGCGATCATTACAGTGGGCAGGTGAGTTTGAAGAGGGGGGCTTTGAGGGTCTGTTTGAATGTGTTAAATATGGAAGTACGGAGGGCTGGAACAATTTCCATAAACACCCAATGCAAAATGTCAGTGTGCCACCCCCAATCCCCTCTCCCCTGCAAGGAAAAGAATGGGATAGAAGTTAGCACAATGCAACAAAATGGTGTAAAAGCTGTCCCGAAGACCCGCATCACCCGGCCTCCACCGCCCAGCCCCACCAGGCGCTGGAGAAAAACGCCAAGATAATTTTTGCTGTAAATACGGTATCTTGGCATTTTTTTCTCAGGGGAGAGAGGGGAGACAGGGCCAGTCGCCGGAAGTTGGGTGATGTGGGGTCTTCGGGACAGCTTTGCAGGACAAGACAGTGCATTATAACTTTATGTTACAGGGAGGCTGTAGGATTTTAAGGCTTGGGACCCCTTGAAATTAAGAGCAAGAGTATTACTCTGCAAATGTGAAAAGCCTCCTCCACTTTAAGGGCAGATAAAAAGCAGAATAGATATATATCAGATCTAGTGATAGGTCAGTGTTTTAACCATCATTTTGTTACTGTATACCAGGCTTTCTTAACCAGGGTTCCTTGGAACTTCAGGGTTCCTTGAATGCTCTGCAGGGGTTCCTTAGCATTTTCCCCCATGGTGGGAAATATAATATAGCACATTATAGTTGGGGATCCTGAAAAAGAAGCACTAAATTGTACTAAATGAGAGGCACTGTAATATGGGAGACGTGATATAAACAGCCCCACCTACTTTTAAAGACCCTGCCTCCTACAAAATAAATGCAGGGGTTCCCTGAGATAAAAAAAAAATGTTTGCAGGGGTTCCCTGAGATCCAAAAGTTATTTGCAGGGTTCCTCCAGGGTAAAAAGGTTGAGAAAGGCTGCTTTATATATTCCAATATAAAATCCCAAGCTTGACAAGTACCCCTTGATATATCAAGTACCTCTTGACATATGTACATTTGTTAATAGTAGTAACCCATAATTGTTTACAAATGACATCTAAGCATTTTTTTTTACTTTAAATGGATTAAACCACTTGGTTTTGTTTATATATGATTTATCATTTTCCAAAACTCAAAACTTGTTAAACATAATTAACTGCAAGAAGCCTGATAATACCCCTGAACTCATCAGAAGTTTCATCTGGGGTTTTTTGAAATTATAGGTTGTAGATAACACATTAGACAGTTTTGAGGAAAGTTTCTTAAAACACCAAAACATTATATGATGGGAATAGACTGAGTGACAGTCCAAAGAAGTTATCAGATTGCCAAATAAATTTGGATTTTTTTGTTTGTTATTAAAGCAAATTAATCTGCACTTTTCAAGAGTTTTTGATCTTCTGATGGATCAGCTGGAATTTCCGAGGCTGTAGCCTTTTCTTAAGGCTACTTGCACACCAAGACGTTGCGTTAGGTGCTACGTTAAGGTCGCATAACGTGCACCTAATGCAACGTATGGTGGTGCGGGAGAGGGTGGTAGAGTGAGCCGCGTTAGGCGGCTCTATCCATATAAGGTCTCCCAGAGTGGCGCTGATTGGCCGGCGGGACCACGTGATGCGGAGCGAGACACTCCGCATCACGTGGTCCCGCCGGCCAATCAGCGGCCGCCAGTGCAGTGAATATTAAGTAGCCATGTGCGCGGCTACTGTAGCTGCATCTCCCCGCCTCCTCTCCGCCCCCCACTGAGCATGTGCAAACAGTCTAACGTGGCTATAGCCGCTCTAACGCCGTAGCATGCTGCACTTTCGGCAGAACGTGCAGCGTTACATGTAACGCAATGTGGGCTGTGTGAACAGCCCACTTGTGTTACATTACTGTGCGTTGGGGGAACGTTACAGGCGCATCTTAGTGTGTAAGCAGCCTTAATGTTGATTGGACTATGTGAACATGTATTTTTTCTGTCAACCTATCTATATTGTCTTTTACAAGGCTCAAATGACTGCTGCCTACTCATATCCTCTTCAAAGCTCACCCCATACAGGAAGTGAAGAACAGGAGCGTCCGTCCAACCTCTGGACAATGCTGAGAGAAAGTTTTTAATTTAAGAGCTGCAGAGTAACCACATTTCAATCGGAAGATTTTGTTCCCAAACTTTCCATCTCATTTGTAGCTCAATTAGAAGTGACCTACTTGAGCTTGCCAAGTTTCTGAGATCAATTAAACATTCCCCAGATAGCCGACTGGACAGCGCTGGGATTTTGAAATGATCTTCCTCTTTCCTCTTTGTGTCTCTAATACTTATTATTATGAAAAGAACAATAGTAGGAAGATATTTTCTATTTCAGCATACCAAAAAATGCTTGATATTAGGATTTCTATTTCTGTATGACATGCATATAAATGGGCAGATATAAAGTCAAGCGCCTGCAGACATAATGTAAAGGTGAAACAGAGGGGACCTGATTTATTGACCCTGTAATGATCTGCTCAGCTGTCTGCACAGACAGACAGCTGTTTGACCATTCCTTAAGTCTGAGGGCTGCAGGTCTCTGGAAAAGAGACCTGTCTTTGCTTTGCAAGTTTCAGACCTGCTCTGCTGCTGAGGAATTTGCATACATTTGTTATGCAAATTGCCTACCTGCCTCCTTTGAAGGCTGGCAGTATAAATACCATGTTCTCCCAGAATCCTTGGCTGGTCATCTTAATGGTTTGTTACTGCTAAACACTCCTAGAGTGTCAGCCTTGCCTGTTTGTCAAAGATTATCTTAGAGTAATTCTTGGGACTGTACTAGGCATTCCCTCTAGTGCAGTCAGATTGTATTATCTGTTTTGCCTGTACAGTCTTTCTGCTGCGATTGTCCTGCCGCCAGCGGCGGTCGACAGGAAATCGTTCTGTCTGTCTGGGGGTGCTAATCAGAGCAGTGGTTGCTACTGGTAGCCCCTTCTGTTCATCTGTCTGGATTGCATTAGCCCTAATGGTAGTGGCAGTGCTTCCTTCTGTGTCTCGATTACCTTGTCGCCAGCGGCGGTCGACAGGGAATCGTTCTGTCTGTCTGGGAGTGTAGGCCAGAGCTGCGGTTGCTGCTGGCTGCGCCATCTGTCTGGATTGCACTTGCCCTAGTGGTAGTGGCAGTGCCTCCTTCTGTATCTCAGCCTTTGGGGTGTTAACCAGAGCAGCGTTTTCTACTGGAGGCCCCTTCTGTTTATCTGTCTGGATCGCACTTGCCCTAGTGGTAGTGGCAGTGCCTCCTTCTGTATCTCTGCCTTAGGGGTGCTAGCCAGAGCAGCGGTTGCTACTGGCAGCCCCACCTGTCTGTCTGTCTTGTCTGATACGAACGCTTGCTGTAGGCTTGGTGAGGTAACCATTTAGCAAGCGTTCGCTTATCACTGGGCGCCTAACGCGCGGTGATCGTGAAGAAACGCGTTCGCTGTTGCGAATGAGTGTGGTGTTCGCGTTTAGCTAGCGTTTGTTATTTTCCTTATCTTCTGATTGTTGTTTGCTGTGCCTTTGCTACTCTCATGCTTTGTCCTTCTCAGTCTGGTGTCTGTTGGCAATCGCCTCTCTCCTGCGATTGCATTCCCGCTTTTGTTTCTGCAGATGTGTGTTCACCATCGCTGGGTGACGGCTAGATTGGGGAACACACATTTAGTCTGTCTCTGTGCTCTCTCTCTTAGAGGGCTATCGTGCCCTACTTTGCCTTATCTGTACAATTCCCATCTGGCATCTGTGGCCGTGCAGAGGCTGTGCTCGTCTGCACTCCACAGCTCCACCTGCTGGTCGGAATTGCCCTCTACTGGTGAATTGCACCTAACCTGGGTTCTCCAAATTACACGTTTGTGGAGGATTTCCGCTGTGTCAGCACGCATCTTGTGTGCTGACCACGAGATAGAAACCCGCAAACGTTACAGACCCTCTCCAAAGATCTACAAACATCTCCAATGAGGTTTTCATAACTGATCCAATAAACCTGAACAGAAATTTAATATGCTTTTATGTGGGAAAAGATTGCAGCTCTCATCTGGGTTATATTGGATATTAATGGGAGTTGATAAAAGTTTAGTAAAACATCACTGATGTGTCTTTTGGTACATACTGCATAATGAAATCACACAGCTAACAATACCTAAAAAAATGCCAAAACCTTTAAGGCGCGTACACACGCCTGATTTATTCAAATGACGGGTCGTCAGACCCGCCCGCGGGGTGGCCATTCTAGCAACAGTTTCCCTGTGTCTACAGTCTGTTGGCAGGCAGATAAGGCTGGTTTTGACAGATCCGCTCAGTGGATCTGTCAAAACCAGCCTGTCAAAACCAAGGAAACTGTCGCTAGAACGGCCGGACCCATCGTTTGAATAAATCAGGCGTGTGTACGCACCTTTAAACAATTCAATCCAGGCTTGGTAGATCACTTATGTTCGTCCCACTGAAAAATTCTTTTTCTGAACAGACCCCCATGGACTCACATTGCAGCCCTACAACCAGAGTATGAACAGAGGGTGTCAGGAACCGGCCCGCGGCACGCCTGCGTATACGGTTCCCGACTGCGGGTTTGACCAGATTGAGAGGGGAAGCAGCCTTAGTCAAGCTAAAACAAGGCTGGGACCCCTCAGAACACCTCTCACTGCCACCACTAGCGGTTTGCTAGACACTTCCACTCTGCTGTCGAGTCCTCAGCGCGCACTCCGCGTTTTCGTATTTGGGTCAGCTTTGCGCTTAGGCCAAATACGGGAACGCCACGCACCCACACACAAACACAGTTGCAATCTTACACTGTCGTGAAGCAAAGACCCACTAACAGTCGTTCCGAACGATACTGTTAGCCACTCTGCTGTCGCTACTCGCACTGGTGTTGTTCGTACGTTGGGTCAGCTGCGCGCTTAGGCCAACGTATGACAAACGCCCCCACACACAATGCAATTACAATTTCATACGGTAGTGTTGCTCAAGCGTACAATTAGGCATGAACTTATACACGGTTACACTTCAGTCTCTTCTAGGCTATGAGTGTTAGTTTAGTACGGCAGAAGTCAAACTTATTAAATAATAATTTAATATTCTAGAAAAACATAGAACAATGCAGAACTTAATATATACAACAAGATTACAAAAAACAAAGTAAAAATAGTTACAAGATAAAAGTTACAAAGATAACACACACGGATATTTGCGTAAAATAAAAATGGGGATTAAAAAAAACGTTACCAACTTGAAGGTCTCAAAGTTGTCGGCAGGAGCATGCCGCTTGTTCGACCGGAAGTCGAGATCGACTCTAGCTATGCGCTAACTCCCAGAGCAGATGGTCACTAGGCATTTGCCTCTGCTTTTTATACTCTGAGCTACGCCTGGAGGCTGCAACTTACTTGGGGAGGGGAGGAACTAGGTTTTAATTAAATCTCAGACATATTCCATTTCCAGGTAAAAGTCTACTATACATCAAAGATTGTGAAGTTAGGCTTTCAACTCCAGGTGAAAACTTGATTAAGGCGTTTTCCTGTCTCCGTTCTCAGACATAAATGGGATTTCCAGAGATCCACATACATGAAAAGGGTACTATAGCACACACACAAAACAAAAGACTTCCTTCACTTCCAATCTCCCCAGGTTACAGGTGACAATTGATTAAGGCTTTCACATTGCAGCAGGATGTCCTGTGTGATAGGTGACAATTGCTCCCAAACACAATACACCTCGGAGACATTATTCAGACAACATGGTCTGACCACCTGTATAGGCTTCACAGCAACTAATTAAGGGTTTCCTAATTAGAAGCAGACAATGATAGGTAATTTTCACTTTATACGGAATTTCAGGAAGACTGGCTAACAGACAATCCCATATGATAGTCAAAAAAAATGAAGGAAATATGTTCCTGTTATCCTTAATATCATCAGCACCTCAATATATCTCCACACCTCCGCCGTTAACTGGGTGCAAGGCAGATGATCTTCCCAGATCATCCTGCCTGCACCTACACTGTTGGTTCTGCTTGACGGGACAGCCCATCAGCATTCCCATGATTGCTCCCCTTCCTATGTTGAATGGTGAAGCTATATTGTTGGAGAACTAAGCTCCATCTCAGCAGTTTTCCATTGTCCCCGGAAACCCGATGTAACCAACTAAGAGGGTTGTGGTCGGTTACGACGGTGAATACACGACCGTAGAGATAGTGCTGCAGCTTTTGTAGGGCCCATACAATTGCCAAGCACTCCTTCTCTATGGTGGCGTAAGCTACCTCCCGGGGTAGCAGCTTCCGACTTAAGTACAGAATCGGATGTTCTTCCCCAGTTTGGTTTACCTGGCTTAATACAGCACCTAGGCCAAAGGCTGAGGCGTCCGTCTGGACTACAAACCGTTGGCTGAAGTCGGGCGCTTGCAACACGGGAGGGCTGGCTAGGGCCCTCTTCAGAGCTGTGAATGACTGTTCACATTCTGGTGTCCAGAGAATCTGCTTGGGCAGCTTCTTTTTTGTGAGGTCTGTCAATGGCTTGGCGAGGGCACTGTAGTTGGGGACAAACTTTCTATAGTACCCTGCAGTCCCTAAGAAGGACTGAATCTGTTTCTTCGTCTGGGGGGTGGGCCAGGACACAATGGCATCTACCTTCCCCGTATCTGGACGAAGCTCTCCCCCCCCCCACCACATGTCCCAGGTACTGTACCTGTTTCATGCCGATCTGACACTTGCTAGGCTTGACTGTTAGTCCTGCTGCAGTGATGCGCCCCAAAACCTGTGACAGCTGCGCTAAGTGGTCGTTCCAGTTGGCGCTAAACACGGCGATGTCATCCAGGTAGGCGACAGCGCAGTGTTCCAAACCTTCCAGGAGACCATTAACAACCCGTTGGAAGGTGGCCGGGGCGTTTTTCATTCCAAAAGGCATTACATTAAATTCAAACAGACCTGAGGGGGTGATAAAGGCAGACCTCTCCCATGCCTCAGCTGTTAGAGGGACCTGCCAGTATCCCCGACTCAAATCCACGATTGTTAGATATTGCGCGCCAGCTAGCTTATCTAACAATTCGTCGACCCTCGGCATTGGGTAAGCATCTGACGCAGTTATCAAATTTAGTTTTCGATAATCTACACAGAACCGAGTGGTCTGGTCCCGTTTGGGTACTAGCACTACAGGTGATGCCCATGCGCTGTGCGACCGTTGGATCACCCCTAGTGACAGCATTTCCTCAATCTCCTTGCTGATGTGGGCCTGAACCTCAGGGGAGACTCTATAGGCTGACTGTCTAACCGGCTTGTTATTTCCGGTGTCAACATGGTGTACAGCCAGGCTGGTCAGACCAGGGCGGGCTGTAAAGGTACCACGGTAAAGGGTCAGCACATCAGATAGCCCAGCCTGCTGCTCTGCTGTCAACTCCGGATTGATCTGCACCTCGGCAACAGAGTCGGTTTCCTGGGTGGATGCCAGGATGTCAACCAGGGCCTCTGCTTCACCGTCCGGTAGCAAACTGCAGACAGGGAGAGCGCAAGCGGTTCTAGCATGATGTTCCTTTAACATATTTACATGGTATGTGTCACAGACCGCGAGCCGGTCTGCGGGTGGGGTAAATCGATCAGCGTCAGAAATCCTCTTACACGGTCATTTGTTCATCACGAAGGGTAACCCGCGTTCGCAATTTGATGAACTGACTCGCGAAGGGAGCGTTCTGATACCAACCGAATCACTCCACACACATATACAATTCAAAGATCTGCCACCAAGCGAGTTACACAGCCCGCTACTGTAATTTTACTAGGACTTCGAGAACACTTTAGTAACCCTTAGCAGTATGCAAGAATCTGGGTCAGATCGTTATGTCTGGGCCGGGTTCTCGCATACGGGTTATAAATGTATACTTCTATTAAACACAGGGTAGCGAGTTCAGGAGAATAGGTACGATTGTGTATGTTCAGCAACAGGTCATAACCGCTAAACGATTTTTAAACGTTTAATAACCCAAATGCATTACATACAGTTATATACACCTATTAACATATAAAACACAGAGCTTAAAAATAAAAGGGATAAAATCAGAAAGTTCTTACTTAGTTAGCTGAGCAGTCCATTTGAAGCATGAAGAAAATAGTCCAGTTTAAAAGAAGGCAATCAGCTTAAAAGTCCTTTGTACACAACATGTGCCCGGTTCTCCGTGAGCACATGTCTGGACTTCCCTCATAGATGGAAATTGAAGAACTGGGTGGGGTTCCTTGCAAACGCTTTTTACTGACCAGAGTTTTGGGGCGGTCACTACCTGGAAAGTAGGTGTGTTTGAGGCAGGGTTACCTCCTGGCAGTCAGGTTACCACCCACAGACTTGGAGCAAGGAATGTACCAATTATTAATAATTTGTGTAATTCCGCCCCAGATGGGTGCAACGCAAATCCGAGACCATATTCATAAGCAGCATGCGACTCTGTATTAAACGAGACTATACACGCCTAGTCTAACGAATTTTCTCTACGCAGGCCGGATAAAGGGGTCTCTCTATTGATTCCTGATAGCCAGAAAATTATAAATCATGTGAGTGATAGAACTGATTTCTGGGTATCAGGAAATGTGTTTGTTGTCTTTCTGTGCCAAACCCATCTTGAATTATTAATAAAGTAAATGTTCCCATTGTGTGAAGCTATGAGCTTGGAGGGAAATGTGAGTCTCAACCAGTTTGAGCTGGTTTGGTGGAACATGAGCTATGTGACCAAATGCCTGCTGCCCAGGTGGTCTGGCCACTTGTGAATTCTTTCCTGACCTGAACAGGATGTGGGGAGGGGGAAGGGCTGCCCTCTCTCAGTAAGAGAGAGGGAAATTGACATCTATTGTGCCTTTTACCCAAGACTGACAGAACTGTGCACGACTATGCGAAAATCGTTGGCGTTTACGCGCACGACTTTCGTAATATTCGTCACATCTCTCCCCTACCAGACGGACGCACAGAGTGGGTCTGCATGACCCGCTCTACGCGGCGCTTAGCTACTGAACGGGTTCTCCGCAGCGCGACAGACCGTCGGCATTCTGGTGCCGACTCCCCGCCTTATGCTGGATTGTGAAGTCATACTGCTGCAGGGACAGACTCCAACGCATGAGTTTGCCATTGGTTCCAGCAGCACGATTCAGCCAGGTAAGGGGGTTGTGATCCGTGATGATCGTGAAAGAGCGACCGTACAGGTACGATTGTAGTTTATGTAGGGCCCATACAATCGCCAAGCACTCTTTCTCGGTGGTTGAATACGCTACCTCTCGGGGAAGCAGCTTCCTGCTCAGGTAGAGGATAGGGTGTTCCCCGCCCTTCTCGTCTACCTGGCTGAGAACTGCCCCGAGTCCGTAGTCAGAGGCGTCGGTTTGCACCAGGAACCGACGTCTGAAGTCCGGGGCTTGAAGCACAGGAGCGCTGACTAGCGCCTGCTTCAAGGCCTGAAAAGCGGCCTCACACTCCGGGGTCCAACTGACTATCTTGGGGTGCTTTTTACTAGTGGCATCGGTCAGGGGCTTGGCCAGGGTACTATAGGCTGGGACAAACTTCCTATAGTAGCCTGCTGTGCCTAGAAAGGCCTGGACCTGCTTCTTGGTGATAGGTCGAGGCCATGCTAGGATGGCGTCAACCTTCCCAATGTCAGGTCTCAGGGTGTTGCCTCCCACCCGGTGTCCTAAATACTGTACCTCTGTCATGCCAACTTGGCACTTACTTGGTTTAACTGTCAAATTGGCAGAGGACAGCCTCTCTAGAACCTGCGACAAGTGATTGAGATGTTCATCCCAGGTGGTACTGAACACGGCAATATCGTCCAGGTAGGCTACGGCAAAGTCTTGCATCCCTGCCAGCAGGTCGTTTACAGCCCGCTGAAACGTGGCAGGCGCATTTTTCATGCCAAACGGCATCACCGTGAACTCGAAGAGGCCGAATGGCGTGACAAATGCCGATTTTTCTCGCGCTTCGGGTGCAAGAGGAATTTGCCAATACCCCCGGCTCAGGTCCATGATTGTTAGATAGCTTGCGGCAGCCAGCTTATCCAACAATTCATCGATGCGAGGCATGGGGTAGGCGTCAGTGGTGGTGATGGCATTTAGCCTCCGGTAATCCACGCAGAACCGAGTGGTCTTGTCCTTTTTGGGGACAAGGACCACTGGGGCGGCCCATGCACTGCAGGATTTCTGAATCACCCCTAACTCTAACATCTCCTCTATCTCTCTCTTCATATCTGCCTGTACCTCAGGAGAGATGCGATAGGCAGATTGCCGGAGGGGCGAATGGGCTCCTGTGTCTACTCTGTGAACAGCGAGATTGGTTCGCCCGGGGGTACTGGTGAACGTCTGGCCATGCCTTCCTAACACCTCTTGCAGCGGCGCTTCCTGTGAGGGGGTGAGTTGGGGGTTGACATTGACCCCACCTTCGAACCCCCGTGTGTCGGCCAGTAAATCTAAAAGGGGATCTGTCTCTCCTGGTTCCAGCTGGCTACACACTGGCAAAGCATACTGCGTTCTGTCTCTGTGGGCCTTCAACATGTTCACGTGGAAGCTTTTTTGCCTTCTACCTCCCATGTTCACTAGATATGTAACAGGGGTCACCCGCTTCACTACAGTGTACGGTCCCTCCCATGCGGCGTGCAGCTTATTATGCTTTACCGGGAGTAACGCATACACTTTGTCATTTACCTCATATGCTCGGTCTCTGGCATTGCGGTCATACCACATTTTTTGATTGGCCTGTGCCCGGGCCATGTTTTCAGTTACCACCTCCATGAGTGATTCCATTTTGTCCCTGAATTTAAGGACATAATCAATCACGGACGAGTCGGTGGGGTCACCTTTTCCTTCCCACGTCTCCCGGATCAGCTTCAAGGGACCTCTGACATTCCTTCCGTACAGGAGTTCAAAGGGTGAGAACCCTGTGGACTCCTGTGGCACCTCTCGGTACGCAAATAACAGGTGAGGCAAATATCGCTCCCAGTCCCCCCCTTGCGACTCGACGAACGTTGAAAGCATCTGCTTCAGCGTCCCGTTGAATCGCTCGCAGAGGCCGTTGGTCTGCGGATGGTAGGGGCTGGAGACGATGTGCGTCATCTGGATTTTCGTACAGAGGGCCCCCATAAGGTCAGACATGAATTGTGGTCCCTGGTCTGAGAGCATCTCAGCAGGGAAGCCTACTCGTGAAAAAATGCCGAGTAGCGCATCTGCCACTTTGTCTGCCCTTAGGGAGGAGAGTGCGGCAGCCTCTGGGTAGCGGGTGGCATAATCCACCACCGTCAAGATGTATTTTTTCCCAGAGCTGCTTGGAATGGGCAGGGGTCCTATTATGTCAACTGCCACCCTCTGGAAGGGTTCACCAATGACTGGCAGCGGACAAAGAGGAGCCCTGCAGGTTCTTCCCTTCTTAACCTTCTGGCACACCGCACATGACCGGCAATAATTAGTCACATCTGACCGAACTCCAGGCCAGTAGAAATGCCGTTGAATGCGATCAAATGTTTTGTGGATCCCTAAGTGTCCTGCCAGGGGAATGTCATGTGCAGCTTTCAGCACATGCCCTCGGTAGGCCCTTGGTACCACAAGCCACTTGGCATCCAGGCCTGTCTCCTCTCTGGTGGGCTGTATCGGTTCACTATACAGCTTCCCTTCTTCCCAGTACACTTTAAAACTGGCACCGTCTGCGAGTGGCTCAGAGGCCTGCCTTCTGAGCGACTCCAGACTGGGATCGTCCCTCAGTGCCTGAACAAAACCGTTAGTCTCAGCCAGCTGGCCTGTGGTATAGGTGACCAGCTGTTGAGGGGTGCTATCCCTGGGGTTGGAGCAAGGAGGGGGGGCTGCAGCGCCTCCTGCTTGCTCCGAGCTCAGGCGCTTAGCAGTGCTGCTGCGAGTCACTGCTAACACAGGTATAACATCAATATCACCATCATTGTCATCATTTACATTAGTTACACATATATTGAGAGCATCATTGTCAAGTTCTGTAGTAGAAAAGCCAGGATTGGATGGCTGTACATTCAAACCCAGTACCTCTGTAGAAGGTACTACCACATCCCCTCCCCTCTCCTGTTCAGTCCCAAGGGTGCACAGTACCTGAGGGTTGGCAGGGGTTTCCCGTTGGCTGGCGGCAGGCTCATAATACGACACTAACCTGCCCAGGTCAGTTCCCAGCAACACGGGAACAGGGATATTATCCCAGATGCCGACTACTTTCTCTTGGGGGCCTACACCCCAATCAATCTCCACACGAGCCTGGGCAATGTGGGAAAGGGTGCCCCCCACTCCTGTGAGGGTGAGGTGCTTGTCAGGGATAATGTCCTTTTCCGCAACAAGGTGGGAACGAATCAAGGTGATGTCGGCGCCGGTATCTCGGAGGCCAGTGACAATCTGGTCGTTCACCCGTACAAGCTGATGGTTATCGGAGCTGCGATGGGTGCCCTCCTGGCCGACAACCAGAGCCGATGGGGAGGAAAAGGGGTTGCTAGGCAGCCTCTGACTGGGCCCTGGCGCTGTCATCTTTGCCTTTGGACAGGCGGACTTGAGGTGTCCTCGATCCCCACACTGGTAGCACTTGGGAACATAGGTCGCATCTGACGAATGAGCAGCAGGTGCAGCTCCCGGCCTCTGTGGCTGTGGGACCCGGTTCCCACGGTTCGCAGGGGGAGGAGAGCTGGGTTGCATAGGTCTCCCCCCTCTCCAGCTCGGGACTGGAGGTTTGCGGCTGTCCGGCACACGGGTGGCCACAAAAGTGTCTGCAAGTTCTGCGGCAGCTTTGGCGGATTCAGGCTTCCGCTCCAAGACAAATTGCCGGACATCTGGAGTGCAGCAGTTCAGCAACTGCTCCTGCACGATGAGGTCCTCCAGACCTTGGTGAGAGTCTTTTTTGAGGCCCCGTGACCACTGCCTGAACACAGTCAGCAGGCGACTCTCCAGGTCGGTGTAAGAGTCGGTGTGGCCTTTCTGCAGGGAGCGAAACTTTTTGCGATAGACCTCTGGGGTCAGCTGGTATTTGGCGATAATTGCAGCTTTTATCGCCTCATAGTCATTGTCTTTCTTAGCGGGTAAGTCCACAAACGCCTCAAGCGCTTTGTCCCGCAAGTTGGGGATCAGATATCTCGCCCACTGCTCCTGGGGCAGATGATGCTGACGACAAGTCTTTTCAAATGAGTGTAAATAAGTGTCCGGGTCGGTTCCCTTCTCCATTTCTGAGAATTTAAACTTTGGAGTCCCAAACGGGCCTGCTGTGGGCCGGAGTTCCGGAGCACTTTGTGAGGGATTTTGGCCTTGCGTTCGCAGGTTGGCCATTTCAAGGTCATGTCTGCGTGCGGCTGCTCTCTCCTCTCTTTCCGCTTCTCTCTCAGCAAACCACCGGCGCTCGGAGGCTTCCCGTTCTGCCTGCTCCCGGCGTTCTGAGGCTTCCATTTCCGCCTGGCGCTGGCGTTCTGCACGGTCAGCATTTTCTCTGACAATCTGCATGTACAGCTCAGGATTTGTCTCCAACAGCCTTTGTAATCCAGGTTGCATTCCAGCATCAGGAACACAGAAAGGGTTTGCATGGGCGGGCTCCTGCCGGCCACCATGCTCCTCAGCAGTTACAGCGACCGGTTCAGACGCGGTACCGTTTTCCTCTGGGTCTGGAAGTGGGTTGCTTTGCTCCAACCGCTCATTTTCCTCTGCCCCAGTTACAGCACCGTCTGAACCAGGAGTGTGCTCTCCCAGCATCTGCTCCGGCTGGGTATTCAGTCGCAACAAGTCCTCGATCAATTGCGATTTCTTTTTTCTATATGTCATAATGCCTTTTTCTTCACACAAGTTCACTAGGTCTACCACTGCCATTTTCTTGTATCTTGCTGCAGCCATTTTTGCCAAATAAAAGATAGGATAGGAAAAGAGATTGGGGGGGAACTCTGTGCTACATGTTTAGTCTATATAAATGGTAATGCACCGGTTATCGACCACAGATTTTTGATCTGTTCTGGCAGGTTAATCAAATAACGTTGCCGTTGATGTTCTGAACATACACAAATCCCAAAAAGCTGCCAAACAAATGTCACAGACCGCGAGCCGGTCTGTGGGTGGGGTAAATCGATCAGCGTCAGAAATCCTCTTACACGGTCATTTGTTCATCACGAAGGGTAACCCGCGTTCGCAATTTGATGAACTGACTCGCGAAGGGAGCGTTCTGATACCAACCGAATCACTCCACACACATATACAATTCAAAGATCTGCCACCAAGCGAGTTACACAGCCCGCTACTGTAATTTTACTAGGACTTCGAGAACACTTTAGTAACCCTTAGCAGTATGCAAGAATCTGGGTCAGATCGTTATGTCTGGGCCGGGTTCTCGCATACGGGTTATAAATGTATACTTCTATTAAACACAGGGTAGCGAGTTCAGGAGAATAGGTACGATTGTGTATGTTCAGCAACAGGTCATAACCGCTAAACGATTTTTAAACGTTTAATAACCCAAATGCATTACATACAGTTATATACACCTATTAACATATAAAACACAGAGCTTAAAAATAAAAGGGATAAAATCAGAAAGTTCTTAGTTAGCTGAGCAGTCCATTTGAAGCATGAAGAAAATAGTCCAGTTTAAAAGAAGGCAATCAGCTTAAAAGTCCTTTGTACACAACATGTGCCCGGTTCTCCGTGAGCACATGTCTGGACTTCCCTCATAGATGGAAATTGAAGAACTGGGTGGGGTTCCTTGCAAACGCTTTTTACTGACCAGAGTTTTGGGGCGGTCACTACCTGGAAAGTAGGTGTGTTTGAGGCAGGGTTACCTCCTGGCAGTCAGGTTACCACCCACAGACTTGGAGCAAGGAATGTACCAATTATTAATAATTTGTGTAATTCCGCCCCAGATGGGTGCAACGCAAATCCGAGACCATATTCATAAGCAGCATGCGACTCTGTATTAAACGAGACTATACACGCCTAGTCTAACGAATTTTCTCTACGCAGGCCGGATAAAGGGGTCTCTCTATTGATTCCTGATAGCCAGAAAATTATAAATCATGTGAGTGATAGAACTGATTTCTGGGTATCAGGAAATGTGTTTGTTGTCTTTCTGTGCCAAACCCATCTTGAATTATTAATAAAGTAAATGTTCCCATTGTGTGAAGCTATGAGCTTGGAGGGAAATGTGAGTCTCAACCAGTTTGAGCTGGTTTGGTGGAACATGAGCTATGTGACCAAATGCCTGCTGCCCAGGTGGTCTGGCCACTTGTGAATTCTTTCCTGACCTGAACAGGATGTGGGGAGGGGGAAGGGCTGCCCTCTCTCAGTAAGAGAGAGGGAAATTGACATCGATTGTGCCTTTTACCCAAGACTGACAGAACTGTGCACGACTATGCGAAAATCGTTGGCGTTTACGCGCACGACTTTCGTAATATTTGTCACAGTATGTTTTCAGCTGCTTACCTCGGTCATCCAGCGCGACCACATAGGTCACATCACTAATCTTCCTATGTATGGTATAGGGCCCATCCCAAGCGGCCTGCAGCTTATTCTGTCGCATCGGTTTTAGGACCCATACCTTGCGACCTACCTCCTAAACTCTCTCCCTAGCCCCGTGGTCATACCACTGCTTCTGGGTGGCCTGGGCTTGAGTCAGATTCTCTCGCACTAACCCCACCAGGGTGTCCATCTTTTCCCGGAACTTTAGAACGTATTCCACTATGGAGACCCCGGGACCCATGTCCTGCCCCTCCCAGACCTCTCGAATGAGATCGAGGGGTCCGCGTACCCTCCTCCCATATAATAGCTCAAAGGGCGAGAACCCGGTGGATTCCTGGGGCACCTCACGATAAGCAAACAGTAAGTGGGGCAGGTATCGCTCCCAGTCTCTCCCTTGCGATTCAACAAACACCCTTAGCATCTGTTTCAGAGTACCATTGAACCGCTCACATAACCCATTTGTCTGGGGGTGGTAAGGGCTGGCCATGATGTGTTCTACCTGCATTTGTTTACAGAGGCATTCCATTAGGCGCGACATGAATTGCGGGCCGTGATCAGTGAGCATTTCACGGGGAAAACCGACCCGTGAGAAAATGCGCACCAATGCGTCCGCAACCTTGTCTGCCCGTATGGAGCTCAGGGCTACAGCTTCAGGGTAGCGAGTGGCATAATCTACCACCGTAAGAATGAAACGTTTCCCTGTGCTGCTGGGTATCGCTAGAGGCCCAATTATGTCAACAGCAACCCTTTGGAAGGGCTCCTCTATTATGGGTAAGGGCCTTAGTGGGGCTTTGTCGGTGTCACCTGCTTTGCCGACCCGCTGACAGGCGACACAAGACCGGCAAAAATCAGCAATATCTGTCCCCATGTGGGGCCAATAAAAATTGTGGGCAAGCCGGGATTTGGTCTTGCGGATCCCCAAGTGACCAGCCAGGGGCACCTCATGTGCTATTCTTAATAGCTGCTCCCTGTACCTGTGGGGAACAATCAACTGCCGGTCGGCCTCCTCCACTTCAGACGGCTCAGAGGGAATAACCTCTCTGTACAGTCTGCCGTGTTCCCAGTACACCCTCACTTTGTCGCCCTCCACCGGTGCCCTGTCCGCCAGACTCCTGAGCTCTTCCAGGCTGTTATCAAGTCGCACAGCCTCGGAGAACTCAGCGCTGTCGGCCACAGGCACCAGGGAGGTGGCAAACTGAGAGGCCTCTGGGTCCCCAGAGCCAGGCTCTGAAGTGGAAGAGCCCGACCCAGTGACATCAGCCCCTTCAGTGGACAATTCGTCTGCTGCAGCCCGGTGAGCACTGCGGGTCACCACTGCAGCTGACGGAGCGTTCACTGTACACATGTCATCATGCAACACATCACATATTACATCAACATTATCTGCATTCATGGGAACAACGTGTCCTCCTCCAGGCCTGGGCACTGGAGACTCACTAGGGCTGGCTCCTAGTACACAGTCCGTAGCCCCTGGGGCCTCACCAGCACTCCCCGCTTGCACAGCATTATCACACAGTACCTTGCAAGAGTCCGGAACTTCTGCGGGGGATGCAGGCTCCATGGGGTGTGGAGTAGGCTCATACCGGGCCACTAACCGTCCCAGGTCAGTACCCAACAAAACGTTCGTGGGGATGGCATCCGTTACCCCCACTTCTTTCATTCCGCTACCGGCCCCCCAATCCAGGTGGACCAAGGCGGTGGGTATGGCGGGGGTGACACCCTCAACTCCTTTGACAGCCATAGTCTTGCCAGGAATGTACTCCTCAGGGTTCACAAGCTGAGGGTGCACTAGAGTCACCTCTGCTCCAGTGTCTCTTAGACCGGTGGTAACCGTATCCCCAACCGTGACAGGTTGCAGATTCTCTGCATAGCTACCTGCATTCCTGGTGGCACACAACGCATTTCGGGCCCCGCCAGAGTTTGGGGCTTCCTTCTTCTTTTCTGGGCACGTAGCACTGATGTGACCCGGCAAAACATCTCCGAGTGTCAACGGTGGCTGTTCTACCTCCCGGCGGCTGCGGGACTTGGCTTCGCTGGGTGCTCAGAGGAGAAGGTCTCGCAGGCTTTTCTCCCTTCCAGCTGGGCGCCGTAGTCCTCCGAAAGTCAGATGCTCGATTGGACGTGTAGGCATCAGCAACTTTCGCGGCCTCATCCACGGTCTTCGGTTCTCGGTCCCGTACAAACTGCCGGACCTCAACAGGACAAGTGTGGAGGAACTGGTCTTTTATTATCAGTTCCTGCAGGGCATCAAAGGTTTCAACCGACAGTCCTTTTAACCACTGCTGGAAGGCAGTGCGCAGGTTGCAAGCATGATCCAGGTAGCTGTCATTAGGACCTCGCTGCACTGTCCTGAAACGTTTTCGATACACCTCTGGCGTGAGGTGGTATCGCGCAATGATGGCTTTCTTAATTGCCTCAAAGTCTGTTTCTCCCTCCTGGGGGAGACTCACAAACGCCTCCAGGGCCTTGCCTCTCAGCCCTGGTGTGAGGTATCTTGCCCACTGCTCACGGGGCACCCCATACTGCCGACAAGTCCTTTCAAACCCCTGTAGGAAGGTGTCTATGTCAGAGTCCTTGTCCATAGCGGGGAACTTATCCAGGGGGATTCTGTGGACTCGCTCACCTTCGCGTTCTGCGGGTCCAGCAGACCGGTTCTGCTGCTGAAGTTTAGCCAGCTCCAGCTGGTGTTGCCGTTCAGCTCTTCCCTCCTCTGCCCGGAGTCTGTCCCTCTCGGCCTGGAGTCTTTCACTCTCGGCCTGGCGTCTTTCACTCTCGGCCTGGCGTCGCCGTTCAGCTCTTCCCTCCTCTGCCTGTCGGTGCAGTAGGATCAGCTTTAGGCGCAGTTCAGGATCAGCCGAGTTCAGTAGCTGTAGATTCTGTGGCGGGAGCGATTCCTCCTCTGGCGTGTCGTGAGCTGCATCCGCTGACGTTGAAGCACGGGCTCGCTCTGCCTCATCATACTCCTCGAGCGCACGAACTAACTGCTCCTTAGTCTGGCCGCTCACCGTCTCGATGCCTTTGTGCTCACACAGGTTGAGTAGCATCTCTTTGTTTTGCCTTGCATAGCTGGATGCTTTCTGAGCCATCGTGTTGCAAAAAAGAAAAAGAAAAAAGGGGGGGAGGGAAAGCAAATACCAAGTGTGTATCTTTGAACCAAAAAAACAAACAAAAAAAAAACATATATAGATTCTGCACTGAGTAGACTTCTGTAGGCTATTTGCTTCTAGCAAGCTTCCAGCCTTTAGTACTCAGAATAGCGAGCTAAACTGCGTACTAATGTACTAAACGATGCCACCACTGCCAGCCAATTAGGTCAGGAATCGGCCCGCGGCACGCCTGCGTATACGGTTCCCGACTGCGGGTTTGACCAGATTGAGAGGGGAAGCAGCCTTAGTCAAGCTAAAACAAGGCTGGGACCCCTCAGAACACCTCTCACTGCCACCACTAGCGGTTTGCTAGACACTTCCACTCTGCTGTCGAGTCCTCAGCGCGCACTCCGCGTTTTCGTATTTGGGTCAGCTTTGCGCTTAGGCCAAATACGGGAACGCCACGCACCCACACACAAACACAGTTGCAATCTTACACTGTCGTGAAGCAAAGACCCACTAACAGTCGTTCCGAACGATACTGTTAGCCACTCTGCTGTCGCTACTCGCACTGGTGTTGTTCGTACGTTGGGTCAGCTGCGCGCTTAGGCCAACGTATGACAAACGCCCCCACACACAATGCAATTACAATTTCATACGGTAGTGTTGCTCAAGCGTACAATTAGGCATGAACTTATACACGGTTACACTTCAGTCTCTTCTAGGCTATGAGTGTTAGTTTAGTACGGCAGAAGTCAAACTTATTAAATAATAATTTAATATTCTAGAAAAACATAGAACAATGCAGAACTTAATATATACAACAAGATTACAAAAAACAAAGTAAAAATAGTTACAAGATAAAAGTTACAAAGATAACACACACGGATATTTGAAAAATAAAAATGGGGATTAAAAAAAACGTTACCAACTTGAAGGTCTCAAAGTTGTCGGCAGGAGCATGCCGCTTGTTCGACCGGAAGTCGAGATCGACTCTAGCTATGCGCTAACTCCCAGAGCAGATGGTCACTAGGCATTTGCCTCTGCTTTTTATACTCTGAGCTACGCCTGGAGGCTGCAACTTACTTGGGGAGGGGAGGAACTAGGTTTTAATTAAATCTCAGACATATTCCATTTCCAGGTAAAAGTCTACTATACATCAAAGATTGTGAAGTTAGGCTTTCAACTCCAGGTGAAAACTTGATTAAGGCGTTTTCCTGTCTCCGTTCTCAGACATAAATGGGATTTCCAGAGATCCACATACATGAAAAGGGTACTATAGCACACACACAAAACAAAAGACTTCCTTCACTTCCAATCTCCCCAGGTTACAGGTGACAATTGATTAAGGCTTTCACATTGCAGCAGGATGTCCTGTGTGATAGGTGACAATTGCTCCCAAACACAATACACCTCGGAGACATTATTCAGACAACATGGTCTGACCACCTGTATAGGCTTCACAGCAACTAATTAAGGGTTTCCTAATTAGAAGCAGACAATGATAGGTAATTTTCACTTTATACGGAATTCCAGGAAGACTGGCTAACAGACAATCCCATATGATAGTCAAAAAAAATGAAGGAAATATGTTCCTGTTATCCTTAATATCATCAGCACCTCAATATATCTCCACAGAGGGTGCATCAGACTACAGGTTACAACTATAAAGAGAGACTTAGGTACTTTTACTTTCTATACTTGAAAATATTCAACAAAATCAAGTGCACTTTCTGCTGATTTTTATTGCCCCATCTAAGCTGCAGAGAATTTAAATTCAATTTATATGCAGCCCAGAATTATTAGCAGTTCATTGACCGGCTCCAGTGTTATTATACAGAAGTGAAGAGGACTTTAGAGATAGCAGTAGACAAGGAATCAATTAAGGTTGTGGGGTATAGGGTGATAGGGAATCTGAAGTGAGGAAACTCACTTCAGGTTTCATACGTACCTATGTAGAGAGAAGGTTCTGGATAGCATAGAGCCTTCCTGGTCCTTGGTCCATGCTGTCGTTCCTGCACCACCCCTATTTGAAGTTATTGGACCTGTTAGGTCGAATAGCTCTTCGGCAATCGGCAGTCTCAGACAGACTTCAGACATACTTACAGAGTAGTTCCAAAGATGAGCGCATCTGTACTGTGCACACTTGTGTCCATCCGCATGTGCAGTACAGATGCAATTGCCTTAAGAAGTTACTGTTAGGGGAAATAAGTAGTTTGGATGGCTGTCCAAGGAGTACTGCAGACCCAGTAGGCCATATAACATAACCTGGGGGAGGCCCAGGAATGATGGGACAGACCGAGGAGCAGGTAGGCTCTATAGGATCTAAAGCCATCCTTCTACAAAGGTATGTATGGAACCTGAAGTGAATTTCACACTTCAGATTTGTTGTGGCACAAAAAATAAAACCTTTTCCTTTGTGTTGGTTCTGGAGTAACACATTGAAAGAGGAAACGCTACAACTCTTTGCATAGTATATGTACCAGTTATGGGAATGAAACGTCGATGGATTCTTGACCTACAACGGAACTGAGCAAACCACTTGGCCTCTGCACTTGTACTGTAAACAGAGCAATGCATGGGATAGCAATGTTCTGCCACCTACAATAACCTAGAGAAACCTGTTTGATTTTATGTTTTACATAACTAACCATAGTTAACTGAAGCCTGCATGGATGACATGATACTACATTTTACATGCCCTCCATGCTCCATGCACTGCTGTAATGAATACGCCTCATTTCTCTAGCAAAGAAGGATGTTTTCATTTGTTTATCTCTGTATTACGGAGCTGCTTCTGCGTTTAATGATATTCCCTGTTGCCAGCTGTCTATGTGTTCCGCCAGAGAGGGGAAGCACTTCATTCATGGACTGTGATTCAGTCCGAGGCGTGTCCCTAAAGAGCCCCATTACTCATTATTAAGCACGTCTGATGATGCACTTAAATGCAAATGTTCCGGGCATTTGACTACAGCGCACAATCTCAAGATTGTAACAGATGTTATAATTAGGTTTAGGCCAATGGTGCAAAGCTAAGACCTCATTATCATATTTTAAGACCAGCTGTTAACCACTGTGCTATGTTTCAATCCAAACACAGTCAAAATGCTAGGAAATAAAAATTGCCTTGAAACTTTGTAGCATTTTGTAATGAAATGTATAGAGATGTGAGTATGGCATTAAGGCCTAGTTTATACTGGTGGTGCTATGTCCAGCAACCTTTATTAACAGAGGGAACAGTGATTGTGTGTTGGTAGCTGGAGTTAAAACAAAGACACCAAAAGATTGATATCGGTTAGGGGATAGGTTAGGAGAGGTTAGCTTCATCAATTTAGTTGAGTTGGTTATGATTAGATAATATTTAAAGTTGGAGGTTAGGTTTAGGCATCTCTAAAGGTGGCCACACACGATACAATAAATTGATCCGATTTTACAGTAATTTGATAAAAACGATCGTATTGCTCGAAAAAAACTGAAAGCTTTTTTTTCATTCGACTGAAAAATCCGATTAGATTTCCCGTTTTTTTCAATTTAAATCGATCCGGAATGTCAGATATTTCTCTTCAATTTCTAATAAAGATTGTATGGTGTGTGTTGGATTGTTAATTTATTAATATACACATCCTAGCAATTTTCTCTGAGTTTCCAATCATTTTTCTCATAATTGAGGAAAAAATTGAACATAGGTGTGTGGTACATTGGTCATATTTTTGAAATGTTACAATCAGTCAGAAAAAATTGATTGCAATTCTTAAATTGAACAGATAGTAAAAAAATTGTATGGTGTGTGTGGCCACCTTTAGATTGTCAATTTATTAATATACACACCCTAGCAATTTTGTCAGAGTTTTCAATCATTTTTATAATAATTGGGGAAAAATTTAACATACGTGTGTGGTACATTGGTCATATTTTCGAAATGTTACAATCAGTCCGAAAAATTGATTGCAATTCTTAAATTGAACAGATATTTAAAAAATTGTATGGTGTGTGGCCACCTTAAGAAGGATATTGTTCATTGGGTTGATTGGCCTGAATTTAACTCAGGCATCATGAAGAAAGGTTTCATTAAGGGAGGAGGTTAGGGTTAGGCACTAAGCAGTAAGACCAGAGCAAGCACAGCTCTTTTGCAGACTGTAAACTGATAGGGAGAGGAGAGGTTACTGGGCAACAATACAAAAATAGATCTTGTTTATAGAGCTTTGCTTTCCAAAAGGTGATATAATTGCTACATCTAAGTGTTATTTCTACCAGTGACATGCAGTGGATTTGAGAGAATGACATTGATATTTACTTGTTTTCCCATTCATGTACAGAACACACGTGTATGTGCTCGAGGGACGCTGACCACTGTTTTAGTTACTTGACCTGTCTGGATTAAGTAAATATTGGTAAAGCCAGTATGTTTTACTACTGTTATGCATATTTTGCATAACACTATGTTACCATCATATATCGTTCTCTTTTAATAAACATGCTTTCTTTATTCCAAAGCCCAGAGTTATCTAAGCTACCTAAAGATAATCTGAAGTCTCATAAAAATCATGTTTTTATATTACAAATCTCTTTAACATGATTGCCTTAACTAAAACGCTGCATCCCTGCAGCTGAACTCTAACTAAATCCCCCCAAACTCCCCGGGGCACATTGCGGGGAGCCCTTCCGTGAGAGGACGAGCTTTAGGCTGCAGATCTGCCTCTACACGCGTCTATCAGTGCGGACCGCCGCCTCTCCCCGCCCCTCTCAGTCTTCTTTCACTGAGAGGGGCTGGGGAGAGGCAGAGATACGCGCGGATTGACGTGCATGGAGGCAGAGCTGCAGCTAAAAGCTCTGCCTCCCGGGGCAGCAAAATCCACGCCCAAGAAAGTTGTCGATTTTGTGGGAGGGAGTTAGGAAGGATTTAGTTAGAGTTCAGCCATGGAGATGTAGCGTTTTTGTTAGGGCAATCATGTTAAAGAGATGTTTTATATAAAAACATGATTTTTATGCGACTTCAGAGTCTCTTTAATTCTGGCAAACTATTTCAGTCCACAGTGAGGGCAGTTAAATAACTGTTGTGTTCGTGGAACTAGCATCACAAAAACTTCTCACTGCAGTGTCAAATACACAGCTGAATTCACTCACCTCTATTCCACTAAGTTTTCCAACCAATCAACCCCAGCTACAGTCCAATATTAACTTGACGAAGGTTGTAATTTTTTTATCTCCATTTAAATAAATTCACACCAGGTTTGCAGGATCGCCTACATTTTTCATTCCTGGAGAACTTTAGTAAATCAGGCCCAGAGTAAGTGAACTGTAGCGTGTGTGAAAGAGTTTTCCTAATGTGGGCATCAGACAATTCTGCATGACATTTCATTAGTAACCGGTTCTCTTGAAAGGTTTCTGCTTCTTTCTAATCAAAAAGCAGAAATCTGTGATGGGAAAACTTTCTCAAAGTGTATTTGTAATCATCATTTTAAATACACATTTGATTCTGGGCAAATTAGTTATGATCTTAGTGATTCTTTTTTGTTCCTTCAGGGTCTCCTCTTGCTTGACTTTGAAATATAATTGGTTCTCTTTTTCTCCCCTAACCTCTTCAAGACGCATTGCTAAAAAAAGCTCAGAGCTGTCTGTGGCTGTGTTATTCCCCAAGGTTGCTGTCTCCCTGTTCAGTGGCGTGCAATTATTAAATGATATGGATCATATTTTGTATTGATGGAAAAGAGAGATGAGGATACTGATGTAATACAGTAGTAATTACTTGAAAAATGTAATTATTGCTATTAATAATAGTGATAATTTGCTATATATAAAACATTTATTTTGTTTAAAGTCCATTTCTAAGAAAGGGCATTTCTTGCCTGTTGCTGTCTATGCCAACTAACAAATGTAAAGGTAGTCCCTGGTACCCTAAGCGCCCCCCCCCCCCCATACGCACTTCGAATCCAGAAAGTAATATTGTTGTGGTCAATCTGGGGCATCCTTGAAATGTCCTGGCCTCCCACTGCGACATCTTGGAGGAAGTGTTGTCTTTGTGGTTCTACTCACTTCCTTCCTGCACTGCTGATTGGAGGGTAGTTGTGGCTGTTATAGCTATGAATGTCTCTCTAGTATACTTAGTAGCCCAGGGAGGTACTTAGGAGGTGATGCTAGTGGGGTGGGGCTGTGACTCCTTTAAGAAAACACTTTAATAATTTTTTTTCAGGTAAAGTTAAATTGCATCTGTTGTTCATAAACAAGGTATTCACAAATTAGAAATTAGATTAACTTCTTTTAAAACATGACAACTATTTAATGGTTAAAGAGACTCTGTAACAAGATTGTGAGCCTTATTTCTTCTATCCTATAAGTTCCTATACCTGTTCTAATGTGGTCTGTCTTACTGCAACCTTTTCTAGTTGCACTGTCTCTGTAATAAATCTTATCTTCTTTCCTCTCTCGGCTGTCGGGCTCAGGCTGGAATGTGTGGAATGTGCAGCACTGCTTGTCATTGGCAGAAGCTTTACACACCCTCTCCAAGCTCTCCTCTGAACCTATCACACTCTGGTTAGCAGCCATGTCTTTTGTTTGTAAACACTGCCTAAAACTGGCAATTACAAGCCAGAATTGCAGCAGGGAGTGGCAGAAACAGCACAGAGGGGCCCAGGAGTGGAGATGTCGCGAACCTCCGATTTTCGGTTCGTGAACCCTGTTTGCGAACCTCCGCGAAAGGTTCGGTTCGCAAAAAGTTGGCGAACCGCAATACACTTCAATGGGGAGGCGAACTTTGTAAAAAAGAAAAAATTCTGACACCTAGAAAAATGATGGAAAACATGTTTCAAAGGCTCTAATACCTGGAAGCAGACGTGATTAAGTGAAATACACATCAAACGTCCCAGGCTAACATCTAGGTTTCACACAGACCCCTATTTTAGTCATCCTCCCTCCACCCTTCTACCTATTCCCTCCTCCCTCCTACCGGAGGGAGGAGGGTCTCATCTGCCAGGGAATTCCAGTATTTAAAAAAACAGCTTATATACCATGATAGGGATTTGAACCCAGGCCTCAGTGTATGGTAGGCAACTAACATATCCATTGTACCACCAACACTACTAGCTGAAAGTAGCTGAAAGTAGCTGAAAGTAGCTGAAAGTAGCTGAAAGTAGTTGAAAGTAGCCTAGCATGTACCATTTATGCTTAATGCAAGAGAAAAATTAGACAAGACAAATAACATTTATATCACACTTTTCTCCTGGCAGACTCAAAGCACCAGAGCTTTGAGCTACTTTCAGCTACTTTCAGCTACTTTCAGCTACTTTCAGCTACTTTCAGCTACTTTCAGCTACTTTCAGCTAGTAGTGTTGGTGGTACAATGGATATGTTAGTTGCCTACCATACACTGAGGCCTGGGTTCAAATCCCTATCATGGTATATAAGCTGGTTTTTGAAATACTGGAATTCCCTGGCAGATGAGACCCTCCTCCCTCCAGTAGGAGGGAGGAGGGAATAGGTAGAAGGGTGGAGGAAGGAGGGAGGAACCCACAAACAGGCTAATTAAAATCTCCCTAGCAGAGTGTGTAGCAGCTGTCCCTTAACTAATTAGTGTAGGCAGTATAAGGACCTTACTTGGAGGAGGGAGGGAGGGTAGGCCTCCAGCATTGAGAGCAGTGTGTATGGCAATAATGTGTCTGTTGGCTGTGATATAGAGAGCCAAAGTTTTGCTCAATAGAGCTTTATGGGGCAAATCGAACTTCCGGGAAAGTTCGCGTTTGGTAGGCGAACGCGAACCCCCGAAGTTTGCCTGGAACCGAACGCGACATCTCTACCCAGGAGACCATAATGAATAGAATGGTATGCTTTATATTGTAAGAATTATTTTAGAGTACGGATTCTCTTTAATGTGTAAAATCCTGAACATTGAACTGTCACAATTATGCTTCATTAGTGACCTCAGCCTTTACTTCAAATATGTATAATTTGCCTAATTATTGATATGTTTACATTACACGCCATTGTTTTGTTTTATTTATGTGGGGGGGGGGGGATTTGTACTGTGGTACTCATTTCAAATGAAATTAGTTTGCAAAAATATTTAAAATACAACTTGTATACAAAGAAAAATAATCTGTTTTTTTACATCATTGAATGAAAGTAAGCAAGCATAACAATGCCACAGTAATAACATATCTAATTCTATTAACCTATCTGAAACCAGTTTAGCAAGACCCAATCAGCTTGCTCTAAAGGAACTTGATGATACAATTCAAAAATGTCTTGAGACATTATACAGAGCTAATTGTGCAATGGTCAAGCTGTTCTGCTTTTTATTATTTTTTTTGTTAATGGATCATTTCAAAGGCTGGGTGCTGCTGCCTGTGGAATGTTCCATTCCTTTGTGAGCTACAATTTCACCAGATTTTTAAACATGCTAAGAAAGAAACAATAAACTGCTAGAAAAAAAATCCTAGATAATTTGAGCCCTCACTGCCCTACCCTGCTGGCTGGAGAAAACATGGTGGGGCTAGGCAACCTCATCTAAGTGATGGCCAGCTGGTTCACTCCTGGTGGCTCTGGAAAGTCCAGATATTTTGGCACCTAATGCTGAAATGCCAGATTGCCCAACACACAGCAAGTTACAATGATGTTGATAACAACAAGTTATATCAAGGGACATGAGCCTGTTTTTCAGCAAGTCAAAGCACCTTTCTTGCACCAATCTCATCTTACCATGGGTCCAGTTGTGTGCCTCCTCTGAAGGACTTCTAGGGTTGTGCACAGAGGTCAGAAGTAAAGTAAATTGCTTAGATAATTTGTATTTGTGTGATTGTCTGGCCATAGTGATGAGAATACTATCATTTCCTAGACAGGTGGTGTAGTTGTAATTATTGATGTAATCTGAAATTTGCCACAGCAGTTTTTCCATCTCTCCAGTGAGTTGCAGTTCCTCTGGGGTGAACAGTTTAGTTTAGAGCTGCATAGTACAGTCAGATAATATGGCATGCATAAGCACATGATGGAGATGCTTAGAGGCCTGGAGCTCTCACAGGCGTGCATATGGTTGTTACAATGGTATCTAGTTGGAGAGCTTTGGCCAAACGCATGTGCAGTGATTCTCCCAAAGAGAGAGTATGTGCATTGTGGTGTATATAGTTCCCCATGTACTATAACTTTAAAAATTATGGAGACTCTCCAGTACAAAATTTGCAGTCTCGAATTTCGAGTTAGGATTATTCCACTGACCCCTGTACTGGCAGTAGGCTTGTGCTGTCCCAGGGCATAGAGTGGCTACGCATCTTCACCAGAGCACTCCACAAGTAATGATGGGCCGCCACCCTTAGTGAGTGACAAACTTCTTTCTTGTCTAGTATCCACCAGTTTGCCTCACAAGTGGGATTGCCCCACAAGAGCTGAACAGAACATAATACCAGGTGAAGAGCAGACTGATAATCGAAGGCAGGGTCAGACTTTCATTGATCAAGAGAAGCAGCAATCAATCGAAGGTAAAGACAAGCCAAGGTCAGGATAGGCAGAGTTCAATCATAAAAGAAACTAGTCATGGTCTCTTAGATGTGTAGGAAGTATTGGAACTCCTTAGTACTATTGAGGTCAGTTTAGCCCACAAAACATACTGCTGTGAAGTATTAAGTGTTTTAGCAGAATCACTTAAACCAGTGACCAGAAATACAGTCTTAAATATGGCAAAGCAAGCCCAGCTGGAAAGCAAATAGGAAATAGATTTAAATAGCCATATAAAGGACTAGGAAAATCTGTTTTTATTGTATATTCTTGGGGTGGCATGCCAGTACCTTAAAATTAGGTTTTAATACATAATAAAACATATACTGCATTATTGACATGGCATTATTTTATGGATTTCTTATTTTTTGTTACATTTTTAAACGATTAAAGACACCAGACCAGAACTCACCTATGTTTAGAGTCCTTCTATATTTAATCAGCAGTGCTCAAACTTGACTTTTTGTTTCAAACAAGGCTTCTGCCACTTAAAATTAAACTGGATTTAAAGAGAAAGTATAAGTTTCTTTTTGAATCTTTAAACCTTCAATTTTTTTTATTGCTTTACACCAAAATAAACATAGTGAACAAAAGTAAATCCCTATTTAGTATATTTTTATTGTACAATCGGTTTATTTTCACTTCTGGTTCCCTTTAAAAGGAAATAAAGATGGCATGTAATAGATCGCGGAAAAGCCGCCGCGTGTACTGGCAGCAAGGCGGTTGATTCCGCGTCCAGCGCGGCGGTTTGCACGCAGCAGCGTGCGTCTGGTGTGGCTGGGTCTGTTAGTTTACACAGGTTGAGGAATACGCGCGCGCGCTGAGAGGCAGAACCTTTATGACAATCGAGGAGGGATCAGCTGACCAGGTTGGTCAGCTGACCTCAGAGCAAGTAGCTATTGGTTGATCGGTGATGGGTGGCGCCAGAGAGCGCCGCTCTATATATAGTTACTGCTGGTCAGTCTCAAGTTGTCTGCCGTTGCGAACACTTACGTGAAAGCACTCAGACCATAGTCAGATCCCACAGTGTGTTAGAACCAAGAGGACCTGGGAATTCACACTGAGCCAGATTATTTCTGTGTTATCATTGTGTTATACTTCAGACTAGTTCCAGGGTGTTGAGACCACGGACCTCACACCCAAGACTAGCGATTCTGTGTTATCATTGTGTTATACTTCAGACTAGTTCCAGGGTGTTGAGACCACGGACCTCACACCCAAGACTAGGGATTCTGTGTTATCATTGTGTTATACTTCAGACTAGTTCCAGGGTGTCGAGACCACGGACCTCACACCCAAGACTAGGCATTGTTTGATATCTGTTATGACCTATTACATTTCTGACTATCCCTCTGCTTTCTGATTCGGTACCTACGCATATCTGATTACCTGTTGCCAACCCTGCCTGCCCTTGGTTACCGAATCAGCCTTCTGTCTCTGTACCTTATCTGCCCGTGTGTTGCTGACCTGGCTGGCCCGACCTTGAGAGCTATCTCTCTCCATTGAGAGATTAGTCTCCAGACCTGCTCGTGACACCCACCTTCCAGGTGTCACTCAGCCACAGGTCCTTCCTGCTTTCCAGCCTGGGGCTCCACCCCTTTGGATGTCTCAGGTTGCTGGAAGGTTTTTGCACTTCCCAGAGATATTTCCCATACTGCCAAGGACCACCTGCTCCTCGGGTGGTCCCACTCAAAGTCATTACTATTGCACCAAACACTCACACTATATAGGTGTCCAGAGGTTAGTTATACTTGGATTATTGGTGATTGTGCAGATCATCAATAATCAGGTATATATCTGTATTCTTGGTGATACTGCAGATCACCAATAATCAAATTCTCTCTGTGTGCTGACACTGATCGTTACATGGCAGCTTTAATACTCCTTGCAGTTCATGTTTACTTCAGCTGGAAGTCCCTGAAAATTAGTGTTTCAATCTCATATGGTAGCTATGCTTTTAACTAGTTCCTACAAAACAGATATTTAAAAAAAATCATACACCTGCATGCTTGCTCACATATGTGCTGGCATGATGCCACTTTCCAGCACCAATGGGCTGATAAGTACATTAATGTTCAATAAAGATATAAATGACTGTGTTAAAAATCATGAAACAATACCTGGGATGACTTTATGTGATGGATTGTGAGTGCATCCAACCATTTATTTTTCAAGCACTTTACTATTTATTATTGTGATTGTGGATGAATTAGGGTTATATTGATTTTTAGGCTGATCAATTTATTTATCTATTGAATACTTAATTATGCATTTACTGAGCACTTAGCACTTAAAGGGGTTCTGTGGAGCCTATTAAAAACAAGAAATTGACACTTACCTATCGGCCCCCTGCAGCTGTCATGTTCCGCGCCATCCTCCTATGATTCTCCGTTCCCCACCGCCGGCCCCTATATATTTGTCTAAATAGACAAATAGTGTTCGCTCCCGCACGCGTTGTCGAGAGCTTACTGCGCAGGTGCGCAGTACAAAGTTTTCAGGTACTGCGCCTGCACAGTAAGCTACCGATGACACGTGCGGGAGCAAGCACGTGCACGCCCACAGCAGTGCAGCCGCAGTTCTAATTCAAGAAAAGTTAGACCGGGACCGGCGGTGGCTAATGGAGAATAGTAGGACGACGCGGGACAATACAGTTGCAGGGAGCCGATAGAAGCCCCAGGTAAGTGTCAGGTTTTTGTTTTTAATAGGCTCCACAGAACCTCTTTAAGAGAATATATTAGATCGTGTAATTTTGAGCAATGGATGTCAGTATTCTACAAGGAGGGAAAATTGTGTTTTTGATTTGATTTAACTCAGTTGTCTGACTCTTTGTTTTGTGATGATGTATTTATATTTTTGAATATAATGAATAAAGGATTGCTTTCAATTACATAGTAGTGCAGTCCTAACTTTGGGGGATCTTTTTTGTTTTCCATTTTTCTTGTGTGATTCTTTCAAATTTATATGCTGACTATGATGTTTGCTGTGCCAGGGGGACAGGTACCCTTTAGCTTGGGAAGTAGGAAAAGAAACTCCTCTCCTACTCTTTCCAGTAAGTCACGGTAAACTGACATATGAAATAAACTGGCTTGGAAGGGTGCATGATGTAGACTGGATTCTGTATAAGTTTCTAGTAGAGCCTCATTAAAACACTACTCTGGGAGTTGATGAGGATTAATTGTCAGTGCCAATAATCCTGGTGACAGTGCCAGGAAACACTGAGTAGTTGACAACCAGGAAAGGACCGTGTTCAATGAACAGACTTTTTTTTTTTGCTTTTGACTCTGATTCAAAGCTCATTCAGTGGACGCCTTTGGGTATAAAATGTTGAATATTTTTTTTTAAATTTCATGATTAAATATCTGCTGTCTGTATTAATTATATGACGGATAACACAATCATTATGGCTCTATTTTACAACTTCTTAAAAAGTATTAGGCCTTAAAGTGAAACTTCATTTTCTTGGGACATTGCCGTAAATTTATAAAGCTTCACATATTCCTTTTTTTTGGTAATTTAATGTTATTCTATGTTATGTTGCTTTGTAAACAAATCATTTAGATGAGTTCATCTCAGAAATACAAGTCCACACATAAATTTTTTGAACATCTGAAGTATTGATCTTTTTTCTTTTACTGTATCTCTTTGGCTTTTTATAAAGTGTCACAGCACTGCCTGACTGGTTGATTTTGAAACTTACTCTCCACTGTAAACAAACACATGCATGATTGTTGCTCACAGCGATCAGGACTTGATCCCTTGGGTGACAGTATGGGGCTGAGTCTTGTACATGCTATGTGCAAGATCCTGCAGCACGCCGTAGGCAGGGAAAACATCAAGTAACTTTTATTGGCACATGACATCTACTAAACTCAGTAATTAACGTCCACAGCTAGCACAATAATCAAAAAGGCCAGAGTTTGGCCACAGTGTAGCCAAACTGCAGTGCACTACTGCTACCAGCTAGTGGCTTTATAGCCTTTTGAATCCACATGCTATAAAGCCTCTTGAATCCACATGCCCACCACCATCCTTGCAGAGTTCTGCTACATAGTAAAAGGAACTCCACTAATGCTATTTGTCTTGAGAGTCTCTGGTGCCCGCTATTTTTTTGCAGGCATCTCCGGGACCCAAATTTCCAGCTGTAGCAGGTAATTGACCATACATATGGGCGCCTATGGAATACTAATGTGCAAGAAATCCATAAAGCAGTGTGTTAAGAAAAGCTCCATGGTGCCCTCCTCCTTCAGTTGTCACTCCTGGATACTCACAAAAGAGGGTTGCACTGGAAGTAGGTGGAGACAACAAACCCACTCTTGCTTTTCATATTGAACTGTATGCGTTCACTCTCCTTGTTGCAAAAAATGTTTTGCTCTCATGCTGGTGTCAACCAAGTGAGGCCAAGAGGGACCCCTCAAACTTTGATGGGGTGGAGGGTGTCAGGAACCGCCCCCACGCCAAGCCTGCAGAGACAGTTCCTGACCGGGGGGAGGGTTTGAACAAAAATTGAGAGGGATAGCCTTATTTAAGTTCACACAAAGCTGTCACCCCTCAACCACACTCTGCCACCACTAGCAGTCACCCGGGGCGATACCGCTAGACACTTTTCTACTTTGCTGTTGAGCTGCTTGTACTCGGACTGGCGTTTTATGTACTTTGGGTCAGCTGCGAGCGTTAGGCCAAAATACAATAATGCCACACATACAATGCAATCTCGCGCGGTAGCGATGAACAATCCGAGCACACATTCGGGCACTGAACTTGTAACACAATTACACTGCAGTCTCTCGCTAGGAGATGTAAAGCTCTGCTTAGTACTCAGAAGACTAGCTTATTAAATAAAGATTTAATATTCCAAAAAGTGAAACAGTGCAGAATGAAACATATACAAAGATATTTACAAAAAAACAAAAACAAAGTTAAAGTACAAAGGCACACAACAAGACAGTTTGCTTATCAAAAATAGAAAGCGAACAAAACAGAGGTCGACTTTACCAGCGTAAAGGTCCAAGCTGGGTTTTGCGGGAGGACGCAGCTGGTCAGAAACCAGGGTAGTCCTAGCTTCTCGCTATCTCCTGGAGAACTACAAGTTCTGAATCTTTAACGCTGATTTTTTATAGGACGGAACATAACTTCAGGCTACCCAATATTCAAATCCAGAAATAATCTTATTTCCTCACATGGTGACATCACAGTTTGTAAAGACCTCTGTATCAGCCCAGCTTGCTGTTATGTGCAAATTTCAGAGTTTCCTGCACTGCTTTCAGCCTCCTGACAGCAGACTTTAGACAGTCCAGGTGTGTATTGGCACAATAGGGTAGCTGAATGACTTAGTTGTCCTGGTAGGCAGACTTCAAAGCAATTCAAACATTTACTTATTTTACTTCTGACATCCTCCAAGCACATCAGACTATTCATGACAAATGGCTGGCTAATTAACAGTTTCCTTGCTAGAGGCCAGCTAAGCATTTCCTACTACAGGTTACAGGAAATGGAATGCAAATACACACTGCTTACACATCATGGTAGCTTACACAAACATATGATCATACAGAAAATGGAGGCTCCCATAAGATAAGAGTTAACAATGGCTGCTATGTCATATACAACATCACAGAGGGTATAATCAGCACAAAGGGGTAAAGAGGTATCCAGGTATGAATAAAACTAGGTTAAAAAAATTAAAATCATACAGAAATGAGGTGGCTTACCTAAAATAATAACTCTCATAGGTCCAATGCCCACTTCCTCTGACACTTGTATTGGCCTGAGGAAGTGGGCATCGGACCTAACAAAATGCGTTGCCTGCGCTAAATAAATCTTTTCCCCTATGAGACCGTCATAATTGAGATAACCATGTCCTTTTTGTATGATTTTAATGTTTTTAACCTAGTTTTATTAGTACCTGGGCGCCCTAATTCCCCATTGTGCTGCTAATGTGCTGTGTGGCTGGGCTGTCTAGACATGACTGGCTAGATTGAATTACAAATATATTAATTCACATAGACTGTTTCTGAAAGGTGTATTTATTGTTTTGTGCTAATCATTCAAAGCCAGTGGAAAATGCGCACACAAAATATATGGGCTTGATACCTGATGTATTAAAACTTACAGTCCACGCCAGTTTAATTGTCCTTATTTCAACCACAGGCTTTTTTATTTTAATTCTGGCAATTTTTACAAATCTTCCATAAAGATGAAGCACGCAATTCCATTCTGCATGCTCTTAAAATTGAAATATTGTGTTCCATCCTAGTTCACTACTATCAAGAGCACTTACAATGTAACCTTGCCACATTAATCCACCTCCGAAAACACTGAGAGAACAGAGGATGATTTGAGGCTGGCTTGGAAATTCATGTCAGTGTTTTGTAAAGAGATTTCTCATTTCTAGTCTGTCATCACAGGAAAAGGGATATTGTTTAAAAAAAGGCAATCCTTTATGAGTGGCTGCTGAAAGAATTTGCAGAATGAACTCATAGGGAGTTACTAATAACTTGTTGTGTATACCTACATTTAATTAAAGTAGTGCTCTAGCTACAAAGGAACCAATTAATCTTGAGGGCCATATACTGTCTTTATCCTATTAATAGTAATCTTAATGTTGCACGTCCTTAAAGTGAACCCTCAGTGTAAATTTAAGTTAGTGTCAGGGACACTAACTTTATATGTTATAACGAATTTTGATACCCGCAATTTCCTTCACTCACCCCTTCCACCCACGCTACGATGTATAAGACAAAGGCCCCGCCCTATCATACAATAACTCCATAGTGTTTTTTCTGGAGGTTGGGTTACCGCCTCCACAGTTCAACCTTCAGCTCTGTAGCCACCCCCAGTTCTGTGGCCACACCATAGTTGTGTGAGGTTTCCTTCCTCCTCAAAGAGAGAAATGTTTTATGGTTATGCTGTGGCCACAGAGCTGAGGGCAGGCTACACTGCTTGAGACTGGACTGTGGAGGAGGTTACTTAGCTTTCAGAAAAAAAAGATATTGTTTTTCCATAATGGGGGCTGGGCCTTCACCTAATATGGTATAGTGTGGGAGGTGGGAGTGAATAGAGGAAATTGTGGCTATTGTAATTTGTTATAACATATAAAGTTACTTTCCCTTACACTAACTTAAATTTACACTAGAGATATGCTTTAAATACTGTATCCAAATCCTGTAAGGCAATTGTGTGAAAACATCATTTCTCAATGTATGGCTTCAGCATAATTTTCTTTTGCTCAGATACTATATTTATCTATATTGAGTAACACTAAAGATGCCCCAGTGGCATACAGACAGCCAAAGAATGCTTCAGCTTCGATGGAGATGGGAGTAAGAATGATGGTGCTGCGGATTATGGAGCAGCCTACTGTGGGAGGGGTGAGAAGGGGAGCAGTGGGATCTGACTTTGCTTGGCCCTTTTGCAAAGTTGGAGGACACCGGTATACATACTAAACTCCTGGCAGAAACTTCCTTAATCAGCAACTTGGCCAAGGGTCATCTAGCATGTGTATGTACTGTAGTTTAAAGTAAAGCCGAGGTAGTTTTTTTTTTAAAGTTTGATCTATACCTAGGTAGAGGGAAGCCTCTGGTTAGTCCAGTGCGTTTTCTTGTTCTCCTTGCCCCCACCATTGCTGTGCATGGACCCTCTGAACATATCGGACAAGAGCTTGCTGGATATGGTCTTCTAGCTGTGCTCCCTGCTGTGTACAAGTATGACCATACTGCTCCTGCATGAGTATGGCCATGCCGTCACAATAAGCCTATATCCCTCACCCATGAGTGGCTCTGTGATACTGCGCAGGCACGGCCCAGGTATGTTTTACGGTTCGGTCATAAATTGTCTGCTCCTTCCTGTATCAGTAAGCAACTCTCATAAGTCAACTGTAACCATCTCTAGTGATGTCCCAGCACACTGCTGAATGGATTTTGAGCACAATGTAGAGCTGTCCCATTCAGCATAGTTGAATAGCCCAGTGCTACAATAGAAAGCAACACAGCTGCCTGCATTACTGAAGAAAGTGCAGTGTGCTCTGGCCCAAAGAGATATGCAGGACGCATGTGTGTTTGTTGCTCAATGCAACCTGTCATATTTCCCATTTCGAAAGAGGAAGATCTGGGCACTTTATATCATAAAACCCATTTTTTGACTTTAATTTATATCCCATACTCACAAACAGATACAGAAGCTAGCTGCAGCAAGATAATTCAAATTCAATCAATGAGCTATATGATACAAAGTGCCCAGATCTTCTAACTTTGAATCTCAATCTTGGAATCATCGTGAGCACAGGTATCCATCAGTTACAAACCACAGTGCCTACATTTAGGTGTAAGTATGGCAGAGCCGCCGGTGAGCCTAATTACAGCTCTCCCTGCTGCCGCAGGCAGTTGTGGGCTCTCCTCATGCCCACCGCTCCCCCTCCATTAGTGTCGAACGACATGTAAGCAACATGTTGCTTCCAGAAAAGCAATTAGCCGAGATGGCAAGCAGAAGCCCCAGTGAACTGGGCCTAAGCTTGCCCACCATAAACGCCAGAGTGCATCCATGCATAATGACAACCTTCATTTGGCATATAGGATTCCTGGCAGATCGGCTGTTGAATGATCAGCTGTTGAATGAGCAGTTACTGCATGCTAACTGCAGTTTATGGGCTGGGACCCCCGCAAAGCACTTTTCAAAACAGTGAAAGTGACAAAGTTTTCTGTAACGATTGTGATTTGGCTACTGCAGCAACTGATGCAACAGCTCCCTGATCGCTCTTAAACTTGATCCACTTGCCAATCGCCGGCGATGGCAAGTGCTGCCAAAGTGAGCCTTGAGGGTACCAGCCCTAACTGTGATATGGCATGTTAACTGTGAACTGGCAGCAGTGTGTCCAGGCAGTGCATTATTACAAGTGCCTTTTAGTATATAAGATGAACACTTCCTTCATTTGGGTTGCAAATCAGTTAACATACATTTTAGCACTGATCAAGTGTAAACCAGGCCTAATTCTCACGTGCACTGCCTAGGCACAAGGGACACAGCCACAGACTTCCCCATGAGAGATTAAAAAATTGATTGAGAAAATCTACAGACCATGTATTAGGAAACAAATAGCAGGCAAGTCTTTATTATTAACCACTGTAGCTGTGCAGGCACTTAACTTATTAACAACAATTTTTGACACAGATTTGCTTTTAATCCAAGTACCTTTGCTTAGCAGGCAGTTAGGTTACCCATGGTTGATAAAAGCCTGAGGCAATTAAAACTGCCAATATATGATCTTACCATGGAGAATACCGGACTTTGCAGGGATGAGACTGACACCACAGTTCACAACGTGCACTATGAAATGTGAAATGTTTTAAAATGCCTCCTATTTTCCAGTTTTTATTGAAATTCACACAGTTTTATGCAGTGCTATTTAATTGAAGCACAGAAAAAATAAACAGTTGGAGATAAAAATATATATACAAAAGAACAAAACATGAAAATAACCTGAGTTTAGTTCCATTATAGAAAATTCAAATCTATTTTTTAAAAGATCAAACAGTTCACATTTCCATAGATTACAGGTGAACAGGTGAATTCACCATCACTAAGTTTTCCTCTGACTCATTTGCCCTATTATCACATTGGTGATAAATCATTGAGTAAGCACTAAGCACTCATGCAAAGGATTAAATCCTTAACTTAAAGAGTACCTGAAGCAAAAAATAAAATAAAAATAAAATAAAATAAAAAATGGAATACCTCAGTAGTGGGTAGCCTCTGGATAGTCCAGAGACTTCCCCCAACCTCCTTGAGCTTACCGTTCCAGCACTTGGCCAAAGCCTTAAAGGGAACCAGAGATGATCTAAAGAAAAGATGTTATACATACCTGGGGCTTCCTGCAGCCCCATACGCATGGATCGCTCACACGCCGCCATCCACCACTGCCCGCAACTATGAGAACCGGCTCCTGTCACTGACGTCATCGGAGCTACGCAGGAGAAGTGCGCCCTCTACATATCTCTCCAGCAGCTGATGCAGAGATACGCAAAGAGCGCACTTCTCCTACGCTAGACTGGCTCCGACTAATGGCAGATCGGTGAGCCGGTTCTCGTAGTTGTGGGTGTAGTGGGAGCGATCCGTGCATATGGGGCTGGAGGAAGCCCCAGGTATGTATAAAAGCTTTTCTTTAGATCATCACTGGTTCTCTTTAAATGCCCAAGTTATAGGATCTCAAGGCATTAAGGCAGAAGCCCTAGCACAGTGGTGCCCAACCTTTTTTTTGCCCGAGGGCCGCACTTCATATTAACCACTTCCCAACTGAGGGGTTTTACCCTTTGACCACCAGAGCAATTTTCACCTTTCAGCGCTCCTTCCATTAATTCATCTATAACTTTAATATTACTTATCGCAATGAAATAAACTATATCTTGTTTTTTCGCCACCAATTAGGCTTTCTTTAGGTGGGACATTATGCCAAGAATTATTTTATTCTAAATGTGTTTTAATGGGAAAATAGGAAAAAATGTGGGAAAAAAAATGTATTATTTTTCAGTTTTCGGCCTTTATAGTTAGTTATAATTAAAACCCATGAAATGTATTTGCCCATTTGTCCCGGTTATAAAACCGTTTAAATTATGTCCCTATCACAATGTTTGGCGCCAATATTTTATTTGGAAATAAAGGTGCATTTTTTTCAGTTTTGCGTCTATCCCTAATTACAAGCCCATAGTTTATAAAGTAACAGTGATATACCCTCTTGACCTAAATATTTAAAAAGTTCAGTCCCTAAGGTAACTATTTATGTATTTTTTTTAATTGTAATTTTTTTTTGTATTACAAAGTGGGAGTGTGGGAGGTAAGGAGTTAATTTTTTGTGTAAAACTAATTTATTTGTATGTGAAAAATGCTTTAGGGTGTAGTTTTACTATTTGGCCACAAGATGGCAGCAGTAACATTTTGTTTAATGTGACCTACAAGCGTCCTTCCGGACGCTTGCAGGAAGTACTAGGCGGCTTCGAAAGTTTTTTTTTCACAATGATCACGCTGCTTATCGGAGAAGCAGCGGATCATTGCGGGGCTTAGATCAACGAACGGGAATGGATTTTCCCGTTCATTGATCTCCGGGCGAGTGGCCGGCGGTGTGTTTACGAGCGGGAGTGCGCGCTAGAGCGAGCGGAAGCGTGGGCAGCGGCGGGAGCGCGGAAAGTACGGATTTCTCCGTCCCTGGTGGTGAACGGTGAAAGTGGTTAAGATAAATTTTGCGGGCCGGAACACACACATACAAAATTTAAATATAACTCTTTAACATCTTTCTAGTAACAGTTAACATGGTGTTGGGAAAGGAAAGAAAACGGCAAATCAAGAATTGTTGTACTCACCATTTGATGCCTATTTTCTGGGTTACCTGGGTGTGTGTGCAGAGGCTTTCTGTGTGATTCAGAAATTTTTGACTACACTCAAATTTAGGTAATAGTGGGAAGCTCTTTTCTGTTTTTTTTTCTTTACTGAGGGTAGTTGAGGCCTACTATTCAGCAGAAGTCGGGGTCTCAATTAGGTGAAGGTCAGCGTGAAGCAATGTTTTTTTCAGCTTGACAGGCTGGTAGGGTGTGATGTCACACTGTCCCCTGAGATGAGAGGCCGGAGCAGTGGCAAATCATCTTGGAAAGGAGAGCCGGAACACGTGAGGAGAGCCAAAGCAAGAATTCATGCTGAGGAGGAGGATCGGGGATTGCATCATAGGTTTCTTGCGTTCTTTGCAGTAGCGCTGTGATAGTTGGAGACTCTTGCCCTTTGGTTGCTGCAGGAACCTCCCTCCAATAAGAATAAGGCTGATTCCAATTGTAGGGTGGTTCCTGCAGCAACCAATGGATGAGGGTCTCTAACTATCACAGCGCTACTGCGGAGAACGCTACTAAGCTGTGCAAACCTATGACATAGTTCAACACAATCCCAGATCCTCCTCCTTGGTACACTTCCACGGGCCACAAAAGTTGGCTTTGCGGGCCTCAAATGGACCACGGGCACAGCTGCCCTAGCAGAACCACACTAGGCAGGATATGGGCAGAAAGTGTAGTCAAACAGGACAACATTTTACATAAGACATCAGATGGCCTTCACTGAGCCAAGGGTTATACGCAGGAGATCAATCAGGGATAAGACAGACGAGTTGTTGGTAACAGCAAAGGTTGGTTGAGACAGCAATCAAATACATAGTCAAAAGGTTAGGAAAAGGCCACAACAGGAGGATAAATCCAAACAACACCCATTGGTGGAAAATGGGTGTGACCATGATGCCAACTGCAGTATCAAAGGCAGTGGACCCGAGTTTCCTCCCAAAACACAGCTAGGGAAAATGACCCTAAACGTAATTAAACAACCCTCCCCCCCCAAACCCCCCCCCCCCCACAAAAACAAAAAACAAACACGCAAATAAAGCAGCTTTTCCCACAAGAAGTGATAGAATGGGAGATTTGTATCATGGATTTCCAGTTGATAAATTGCACAACTGGCATGATGCTATCATGTCAATATAGACCAAAATCACTTAGGCCAAGCTATGAAGAATTAAGAAAGCTCTGAAGGCAAAAAGGGGTTCAACTCAGTATTAGCAAAGTATACCTAAAATATACCTAACTGGCCAATGCATTATATCAATTTTCCTGTCGTTTTTTGTTTGGTTCATGTATTATCATAACAGTTAGTAATCAGGAGCCCTCAAAAGATAAGTGCTGCAACAATAACCCCAAAATATCAGCTGCAGCTATAATGACCAAATAATAAATAAAGCAGTCATCATTACCCCACATATGCAATGCAACAAAAATTATGTCATGCAAGAAATGTAGCTCATGCATAGCTGACTTACCTTGAACTGTCAAAACATGTTTCCCCATCGGCATTAGAATTTTCACATTAGAGGTAAGTGATGGGATGTAATCATCTCAACTTCTCAAATGAAGACTAGTGATTTGGTCACAATAAAGTTATTTGCTCTTCTGCCTACAATTTTTCTTATACCATACCAGTAAACATGCCCAATTTGCAAGATAAAGTATGGTAACTCCCTTTATGTTGAACAACAGGATAAAGAACTCTTAAAATACTCCTGAGCGGAGGAAAAAATCAATGAAGACCATGGTGGGCTTGGTTACCTTTTCCTGAGAGTACGGCAAACATAATGCCACATATTAAATGCAGAAAATGTTACCCCCACATACAAAATGCAGCAAACGTTACATCCAACATATGAATTGCAGAAAATGTTACCTCCCACTTACGAAGTTTAGAAAACATTCCCTCATTCATATGAAAAGCGGCAAACATTCCCTCTGACATATAAAATGCAGCAAATGTTTCCTTCCACATATGAAATGTAGCAAATATTTACCCCCAGATATGAAATCCTGCAAACTTAAAGGCACCCACATATAAAATACAGCAAAAGTTACCCCACCAACAAAATGCAGAAAACGTTACCTTCACTATATAAAGTGAAGCAAACATTAACCCCACGTATGAAATGACGCAAACATTACCCCACACATATGAAATGCTTCATATGTTACCCCATTTATAAAATGCAGCAAACTTTACCTCCTACATATGAAATGCAGGAAACATTAGCTTTCACATATGAAATGCAATGATTGTTACCTCGTACATATGACATGCAGCAACCACACACACCTATATACCTGCTTCTGAAGAGCCTCTTCTTCTTTAGCATTTGCTGGGGCCTTGCCCATCAATCCCACATCCTGATTATAAATGGGGTGCCCTAAAGAGAGCCCCATGGCAATAGATGCCAGCACCAGGAGCTTGGGAAATACTGCAGGTGTGGGTTACAGAGAGTTCAGCCAGCACCATCACAACAGGAGCTAGCACCACCTGACATTTGAGTGCCAGGGGATTCGGGGGCCTGGACTCCAATTCTCTACCTCTAACAATGAACCTGTTATCAGTTAGGAAAGTAGGAACATTTTATCGGAATTGAATTGATTTAAAATGTTCATAGAGTAATTTTATTATTTTGGGATAATTTGAAAAGCAATAGTTTGAAATAAAATCTGCGCATGTGGCTGGCATAGAACCCTATTCAGACAGATGGTGTGTCCACAGCTCTGGGATTCAGTTTCTGAGAGGTTGATAGTTGTTCAACTGTCAGTGCACTGCCCCCTATGCTTTCCAATTGGATTATTCAAATATGCCATTGGAACTGTGGCTGCCCAGACATTGGTCAAACACAATAGTCAATTGAAGCTTTTGAACAAGGAATACAGTGTCTATCACATAAATCAGCTGCTAAACTACTACAGTAGATTATCATCTGAATGCTGAATGTACACTTTTGAATGTGGTTACAACGTGACTGTGCTATTCTATGGAAAAGGTATGATGCCACACTAGTTATGTGCCCATTGTTTGTTTATCAATAGCATGGTGGCATATTTTGTTAAGAATTTGATCTAGCAGTTCACATTCTTAAGACTTTTGTATCTGTGTTATATTTGATAATAATTGTGTGTGTGTGTGTGTACTTTACATGTTAACCCTCTGTGTGAATAGGTAAGGGGCTATAACATGACTGTTTGGATGAGAACTTTTCTGAATATAACTTATGTTGCTTATGTTTTACATTATTCATGTATTATTTATAAATGATTTAGTCAGTGTTTGCCCATTGTTAAATCTTTCCTCACACTGATTTACCATCTTAAATGTACCACAGTTGGTGACTAAGGATGAGCAGGCGAATGTGAAATTCAGTTTTGCTTTAACAAAGCAGGGGTTCCAGCAAATCCTTCATCACGAGTCGACAGATGACTGCACTTCATCATTCTGTGCGTGCCCAAGCTTTCATTGTACCGAAGAAAAATCGAGATTGGCCATAAAAGTACTTTAAGCCCATCAAAGTTATGACTAGTTAAGAGACATGCTGCACAACAATTGTGGTGATTCAGCAAGCCAGACTATCAAAAACGCCAGTGAAGTTGCATCTGCCACGCTAGATGAAGGATTCTCTGATGCTTTGAAAAAGAACAAAAGTCTCACTAATACTCAACTGACTGTAGACACAGCATTTACAATTTGCAGTAAACTGAGATGAATACTTGCAACTAAAGAAACAGTCAGGACTAGTTCACACTTTTTAGCGCTTTGTGGACCGCCAGTGATCAGCAAAATCGCTGTGCAATTGTATCCCTATGGGATCATTCTCACTGCAGCGTTCTGATTTGCATAAATTGCAAATGTGCTACATGCAGTATTTTGGGGGCAATCGGGATATGATTCTTGTTCTCTTAAACGGAAATCACAATCGCAAATCGCTACAAAATTACGATTCATGATGTACACTCAAAGGGCTTGATTCACTAAACTTTAGTCATGGTCGCACTAGCGTTTAGCGTTTTGTGCGCGTTATAACGCACGGGATGTTTTTTGCACACAAACGCTGATTTTTGTGCAAAATTGCGCCCGTTTTTGTGTGAAAATTTGCATTTACGTGCGGAAAACGTTATGCGTGTTATAACGTGCGCAAAACACTAGCTCGACCGTGATAATAGTTATCATGGTTTAGTGAATCAAGCCCAAAGTGTGAACGAACCCTCAAGCTGCTCACTGAGGGCCAAATGTCACTGAATGAAGTTCAGTTCAAACCCGTTACACTTGCTTCATGCAGCAGCAGCAGCAGCAGCAGCAGCAGCAGCAGCAGCAGCAGCAGCAGCAGCAGCAGCAGCAGCAGCAGCAGCAGCAGCAGCAGCAAGGTAATGATGTTTCCCATGCTGAGAACCACCCAAAGATTTAAAGAATTTATAACAAGAGTAAACAAGTAAGTCCTGATTTATAGCTTTACTGTGCATCTGGCTTTTCTATTTTACTACCCAGTATTGCTGCTTAGTACATTGTAAGCACCAGCTATAAAGACCCTTCAGCAATAAATAACTAGCAACAACATACACACTATACACAATAACACTTGCAACAGCATACTTTCTGCTGTCACTTTCTAGTTTGTAACCTCTTGATTAGCACTCTAAATTTCCTCTCTTTTTGTTTTAAGCCAACAACTATCTCTGTATACAATCCAGGATGTCTTATAGATATTCTGCACTGGGCTAGCTGACATTACTACCTCTGCACAAAACAAGGAGTTAAATCTAAATGCTTCTCTAAATGGGGGAACCTTAGGTATCTTTAATGTAGTTACTGTGAATGTTGATCATAATATTGATCCGTTCTCTGTCAGACTCATAACAAATAGATCTGGCAGTCAACCCCTGACTAACCATACCTTTGGTATAAAAGACAGATGGGTTCCTGCCAAACTTGTGGGATTTAGTTTAAATACCTTAGGAGGGGCTCATCCCAAAACATGTTGGACCTGATCCAATTCATGTTTTCTCCTAGGGGACAATTTTTTTCATCAATGTTTAAGATGACACTTCAATTGATAAAAGTATCAAAAAGCAGGTGAAAAAGTACTGTCAAGATTATTCTGAGTTTTTTCTTGCTTGGTGATGGCTTAAAGTGCATTTTTTATAAGAGTTGAAAATACCTCCTAGGAGAAAACTTAGGGGGAAAAAGTGAATTGGATTGGGCTTGTTGTGCATTCTGGCTGCAATACAGATGCTTGAAAAATGTGATATGCCAACTCAAATTCTTTAGCAGTTGCTAAAAGAGGAAAACCTATAAAAATAGTATCAGTCCGCCATAGGCGGCAATAGTACATGCCATGATTAGCAGCAAGAAGGTTAAATTCAAAGTTTTCCACATTTTGTCATATTACTGCCACAAACATGAATACATTTTATTGGAATTCCACATGAAAGACCAACACAAAGTGGTGTACACATGAGAAGTGGAAAGAAAATCATACATGATTCCAAACATTTTTTACAAATAAATAACTGCAAAGTGGTGTGTGCATAATTATTCGGCCCCCTTTGATCTGAGTGCAGTCAGTTGCCTATAGACATTGCCTGATGAGTGCTAATGACTAATTAGAGTGCACCTGTGTGTGATCTAATGTCAGTACAAATACAGGTGCTCTGTGAGGGCCTCAGAGGTTGTCTAAGAGAATATTGGGAGCAACAACACAGTGAAGTCCAAAGAACACACCAGACAGGTCAGGGGATCAAGTTATTGAGAAATTTAAAGCAGACTTAGGCTACAAAAAGATCTCCAAAGCCTTGAGCATCCCACGGAGCACTGTTCAAGCGATCATTCAGAAATGGAAGGAGTATGGCACAACTGTAAACCTACCAAGACAAGGCCATCCACCTAAACTCACAGGCCGAACAAGGAGAGTGCTGATCAGAAATGCAGTCAAGAGGCCCATGGTGACTCTGGACGAGATGCAGAGATCTACAGCTCAGGTGGGAGACTCTGTCCATAGGAAAACTATTAGTCATGCACTGTACAAAGTTGGCCTTTATGGAAGAGTGGCAAGAAGAAAGGCATTGTTAACAGAAAGCATAAGAAGTCCCGTTTGCAGTTTGCCACAAGCCATGTGGGGGACACAGCAACCATGTGGAAGAAGGTGCTCTGGTCAGATGAGACCAAAATGGAACTTTTTGGCCAAAATGCAAAACGCTATGTGTGGCAGAAAACTAACACTGCACATCACTCTGAGCACACCATCCCTACAGTCAAATATGGTGGTGGCAGCATCATGCTCGGGGGGTGCATCTCTTCAGCAGGGACAGTGAAGCTGGTCAGAGTTGATGGGAAGATGGATGGAGCCAAATACAGGGCAAACTTGGAAGAAAACCTCTTGGAGTCTACAAAAGACTTGAGACTGGGGCGGAGGTTCACCTTCCAGCAGGAGAATGACCCTAAGCATAAAGCCAGGGCAACAATGGAACGGTTTAAAACAAAACATATCTATGTGTTAGAATGGCCCAGTCAAAGTCCAGATCTAAATCCAATCGAGAATCTGTGGCAAGATCTGAAAACTGCTGTTCACAAACGCTGTCCATCTAATCTGACTGAGCTGGAGCTGTTTTGCAAAGAAGAATGGGCAAGGATTTCAGTCTCTAGATGTGCAAAGCTGGTAGAGACATACCCTAAAACAGGATTTCTCAAGACGCGGTACGCGTACCCCCGGGGGTACGCGAGACCACTGCCGGGGGTACGCCTGCCATCCCCGCAGCCTCAGACCTCTGATCATCGCTGCCTGCTGTCCCCGCTGCCTGCTGTCCCCGCTGCCTTCGCGCTACAGTAGCAATGATCAGTACACTTCAGATCAACGGGACAGTGAAGGCGCATGGTTCCTGCGCACAGTACTGCATATGCCGAAGTGACATCATTAGTCACTTCCGCATTTGAAGATTTGAAGTATAGCCATCAGCCGAGCGGGGACCATGAGCCTTCACTGTGCCATTGATCTGAAGTGTAATGATCATTGCTACTGTAGCGTGGAGGCAGGGGGGACAGCAGGCAGCGCTGATCGGAGATCTGAGGCTGTGATGGGAAGGCAGCAGGGATGGTGGGCACTGGACAGGTCTGTAACAGGGACGGGGGGGGGGGGGGGGGGTGAGAGGCCGCTCATACTGCAGGGACCACTTGGGGAACCATTTATTAAACTGGGGGGGGGGTGGGCTGCTTATAATGAGGGCACTACTGACTACTTAAAGTTTGGTGGGGCTGTCTATACCGAGGACACCATTCACTACCTAAACTGGGGGAGGGGGGCGACCTCTCATTATTTAAACTGGGGCAGAGGGGCTGCCTATACTGGTTGCATCGCTCACTACCTAAACTGGGAGGGCTGTCTATTCTGGGGACACCACTCACTTCCTAAACTTGAGGGGGGTTGCCTACACTGGGGGCACCACTCACTACCTAGACTGGGGGGGGCTGCCTGTGCTGGTGATACCTCTCACTACCTAGACGGGGGGCTACTTATACTGGGGGGCTCTTGTACTGGGGACAGCTCTCACTTCCTATATTGGTGGAGGGCTACTTATGGGGGGAAAACCTCTTACTTCCTGGGGGGCTACTTATACTGGGGGACAACTCTTACCACCTATATCAGTGGGGCGGGCTATTATACTGGGTGTACTCCTCTAACTACCTATGCTGGGGGTGGGGGGAATCTCAGTGTTTGCCATAGGTGCTATATTGGCCAGATAAGCCTCTGTGGGGGAAGCCGGGGCACAAAAGGTGACATGAGGGGACCTGGGAAAACAAGAGATGAGGGGGGAGGGGGGGAGTTGGGGGAACAAGAGATGTCAGGGAGGAATTTGGGGGGACAAGAGATGATGGGGAAGCTGGGGGACAAAAGATGGTGGGCAGAAGCTGGGGGACAAGGTGGCACAGGGTAAGCCAGGGGCGCAAAAGGGTATATGGGAGACAAGAGATGGCACGTGGGGGGACAAGAGATAACACGAGGGAAGCTGGGGGACAAGAGATCATACGGGGGAAGCTGCGGGCACAAAAGGTGACGTGGGGGGGGGGGGGGGTGGGTGAAGAAGCCGGGGGCACAATAAGTGACATGGGGGAACCAGGGCACAAGAGGTGACACGGGGGAACAAGAGGAGGTCCCTCACCACCCATCACCCTGTACCAGCCTCAGCCAGCACCTTCACCACCCATCACCCTGTGCCAGCCTCAGCCAGCACCCTTACCAGTCCCTCACCACCCATCACCCTCTGCCAGCACCCTCATCTGTCTCTCCCACCCTTCACCCTCTGCCAGCTTCAGCCAGCACCCTCACCTGTCTCTCCCACCCTTCACCCTCTGCCAGCTTCAGCCAGCATCCTTACCTGTCTCTCCCACCCTTCACCCTCGGCCAGCTTCAGCCAGCACCCTCACCTGACTCTCCCACCCTTCACCCTCTCCCAGCTTCAGCCAGCACCCTCACCTGTCTCTCCTACCCTTCACCCTCTACCAGCTTCAGTTAGCACCCTCCCCTGTCTCTCCCAACCTTCACCCTCTGCCAGCCACTGAAAGCACCCTCTCCAGTCCCTCACCGCCCATCACTCTCTGCCAGCCTCAGCCAGCACCCTCACCTGTCCCTCAACAGTTTGTCCCCACCCAGTACCCTCTTCTGCCTCTCCCCATCCAGCACCCTCATTCTCCAAGCGTGTGTGTGTGTGTGTGTGTGTGTGTGTGTGTGTGTGTGTGTGTGTGTGTGTGTGTGTGTGTATGTATGTGTGTGTGTGCGCCCGCTCACTCGCCAGGGGGTACTTTGTAGAGATGGAGTAGCAATAAGGGGTACCTGGCTTAAAAAAGTTGAGAAACACTGCCCTAAAAGACTAGCAGCTGTAATTGCAGCAAAAGGTGGTTCTACAAAGTATTGACTCAGGGGGCTGAATAATTACGCACACCCCACTTTGCAGTTATTTATTTGTAAAAAATATGTTTGGAATGATGTATGATTTTCGATCCACTTCTCACATGTACACCACTTTGTATTGGTTTTTCACGTGGAATTCCAATAAAATTGATGCATGTTTGCGGCAGTAATGTGACAAAATGTGAAAAACTTCAAGGGGGCCAAATACTTTTGCAACCCACTGTAGCGGGCATCTAGTGCCCACTATTTATTGAGCATCATAATTTAATCTCCTTGCCGCTAATCGTGGCTTGTACTATTGCCACCTGTGGCGGCAGGGAGTCACTAGAGGCAGGGAGATTAGCTTTAGCAGCCAGGTGGCAGTGGGAGGGGGGGGGAGTAGTCCAGGGTTAGGCAGCGGGCTGGATCGGTTAGGTTTAGGTATAGGTAGAGGGAGGGTTCAGTGTGAGAGTAGGCCTTTCAGTATAGGTAGTTAGCTCTCCTTCACACCTCAGCAGAAATCAGTGTCCCTCTTTTCTCCGCTCATCTCCAGTGCAGAAGCTTCCTCATCCTTTCTGTCTCCAATGCTGCTTAAGTCCATATCCACCGGCCACAATGCAAACAATGCAACAGTGCACAGAGAGCAAGGTGGCTGCTGCACAGGTGGATAGCAACAAAGTACTGTGGTCAGGCACTCGCCTGATCTCCCTGCATGGCAGCATTTGCAAGCTTGCAAATGCTTCACCAGTTTAACATGCTGCTTTGGTGCCCTTGCTCCTTTGGTGCCCTAGGCCATGGCCTAGGGGGCTTCGGCCTAAATCCGACCCTGCCTGTATATCAGTCCTGAAAGAGGCATGGAGGGATTTGGTTCCAAAATAAGGATTATCTTTCCTAAAAAGGGACAGTTAGACACATTACATTAGCCCTACTGATCAATTATAAGTCAACCACTTTTTGGAGATTGTAGGTAATGATTGGTAGATGTTAGTAGCAGGTTGGTAGATTTTTTTGTGGCTGGTAGGTAGTGAGTGCTGGTAACATTTTACCAGCAATATAAGAATAGGTCAGCTGCTCATAGGTTTGTGAAAAAGTATAAAGGTAGCTTTATTGAAAAATTGTGCCTTACACAGATCAACCAATCAATTACAAACAATTAAAAATGGCCATTAATGAACATTCACTCACTCATTAAGCCAACACACACAACTTCTATCACACCTCCCTTCTGGTACCGGTACCAAACTGGTTATGGTCTTCGGAGAGGGGGAGAGGATTGGCTTAAGCTTATAGGCAGAATGAGGAGTGAGTCCCCTTTTGTTTTTGCAGACTGCGTGAGTGAGCACATATTAGAACGATCACACCATTATCGCTGTCGCCATGCGGAGTTGGTTTCAGTAGAGAGTCCTTCTCACCAGCACTGGCAGCTTGTTCTTCGGTCGCGGCCATTCAGGCGTGCAGGCTGTAGTCATCTACTCGACCCATCCTGCCAGGTGCACAGGTGCGGGGAGCGGGGAGTCGGGGACCAACATGCTGCGCGTGCATCAGCACGCATAGGGATTCCACTCTGTATGGCTGCAGCCAATAGGGGTGTTCGCAGGCCACGGTGAGTGCTGGTAACACCTACCTCTCTCTGCTGGCTCTCCTCTCACTGCTCACTTCCAGGCTGCCCTCCTCAGCACTCTTTTGTCTGGCCTTCCTCCAGCTTCCTGTGCTCACCACTGTAGGAACAACAACATCTATGGCTGGTAAAAGAGGTGCAGCTTCCCACAACCATCCTCACTGCTGCCACCTGCTGTCTTTACAGTGTAATGCCTTCAAGCCTCTGATTGGCTAATTGAAAGCGCTACACTACAGAACCCTGGGGACACAGAAAGCTATGTGAGGGTGACTGCAGTCGGCTCTCCCTCTCTCCTGCAGCCTACAGCGATACTGTTGAGTATCTCAGCACTGAAGTGAATGGGAGGTTTCAATATAATTTTTATAAAATGGGGTTTACTAAGGGAGGGCGCAGGATAAGGGCGCAGGATATGGGACTGTCCAACCAAAAATGGGACAGTTGGGCATATGTTACGGTAGTTGTTTTCAGAGGTAGTGTCCCTGCTGGAGGCTTGGCAATAGCTGACTAGATCAAAAAGCTCTGACAAAACAAAAGCAAAACCGATTGAGTGGAGTGTAGGCAGCCTTAGTAATGTGAATGCACTGTGTTCTGTTTGGGTCCATTCAGGGCCGGTTCAAGTAACAATGGGGCCCTAGGGCAAGATTAGCCTGGGGGCCCCCAACAGACACCACCCTGACCAAAAAGCATCATCAGAGGCCCTTTGTTGCAGCCAAATTTCCCTCCTGGGCCCCTGAGCTGGCTGCTGACCCTCCCCCAATCATCCCCCATCTTAACAGACTCTGCAGTGTCCCTGGGGAGCAACAGTTCAGATGGGGGAGGGACAACTTGGGGGCCCCTACAGGCTCTGGGGCAACTGCCTATTTTTTCCTATGGTAGCTCCGGCCCTGGGTCCATTACTATATGGTCCTGTTATATAAGCTGCTGTTTTATATAAATGGTGTGAATAAAGTGTGCTTTTAATGCTATACGGAGTGCACTTAAAAAGCGTTCATATTTTTTACACCTGCCAATCTTCTGTTGTGGTTGAATGTATTACATTTTATCGTACATCAAAAATGGGTGCCAGGAAAAAAGGGCCCGGCTGGATAAGAAAATGTGGGTGTTGGATAACAAAATTTTAATAACGATAAACATCGTTGTTAACCGTGGTTTTAAAACAGACAGGAGAAAATAACGAAAATATATTAATGTTAAAAAACGTTATGTAATTCAACAATACATCTTAACCCAATCCTACTCTTACACAGAACCCTCCCCCGGTGTTGCCTAACCCTAACTGCCCCCAGGGTGGTGCCCAACCTTCCTTCACCCCCCCTCGTCCCCCCAGTGGTGCCTAACCCTAACCACTCCCCCTGCAGAAACACCTTCTACACAGAAAAATGATAATATCTTTGATAACGTAACAAACGTAACAAACAAAATAATATGACATAAACTATAACGCTGCAAGCTTCTAAAATGATAAAATACCTAAAAAATGTTAATGTTCTAATGTTGTTAACGGTATTTATGGCGGCACCCTTTTCATCCACTAACTGCCGGCGCCCTTTTTTGTTGCTACCAAATTTTCTGCCAAAGGAGAGAAAACTACTGTGACCTAAACCTTGGAGGGGATATTGATTGGCGTGTTCCTGACCTTGGGTCACAACAGTTGGAGTAAGAGTTTTGCCTACTTGTGGTGACGGGTCATATCTCTTTTTATTCAAGACCACCATGTTGTTAGAAGAATCGCGCCTGTAGTCTTTTGTATGATATTTGTATGGACTGTGTTCAAGGAGGGGACAATGATTCGCTTGATGCTGTGTTTACGTCATTTTTATTGGTAGCACTAGGACTGCTGTTTATATACCTAGATTAAATGACCAGTGATTATTTACCAGTAGTGGAATTTTCACTAAAAGTTTCGAAAAAGAGACAATGAAGATCTTGCAATTGGCCAATCATAATTGAAAGTGTGTACCAGACATAAATCTGACTGATTGTTACATTTCAAAAATTTGACCAATGTACCACACACATATGCTCAAGTTTTCCTCAATTATGAGAAAAATGATTGAAAACTCAGCTTGGGTCTGTACATCAAGTAACTGACAATCTACCACACACCATACAATTTTGATAAAAAATGATGAGAAAAATCCAACACTCCCAATCTTCTTTTATCTAATAAAGATGCAAAATTCTATTAGATTTCTCGAATGAATGAAAATTGTTTTATTTTTCAAGATAACCGATTGTAATTATCAAATTGGTGTAAAATCTTGTTATGGTGTGTAGCCACCTTAAGGCAAATTCTTGTCCAACCAAACTAAGGCAAATTTGACCAGACCACGCAAGAAGTTGAACTTGATGAACATACATCTTTTTCAAACTAAACTACTATGTTGCAAAACCAAAACCAGGTTTGCACTTACTGTATGTTTTCCAATGGTCTTCAGCCCTGGACAGCCTAAAGCCTGGTACACACTTTCAATTAACCACTTGCCGACCACCCACAGCCGATGGGCGGCGGCAAAGTGGACGTCGAAAGGACCGCAATACGCCCAAGGGCGTTGCGTCCTTTCGGCATGCGGGGGAGCAATCGTGTCATTGATGACGCGCGCTTCCCCCGGCAACTAGCTCCGCCCATCCGCAACGAAAACCCGCCGGCCGTTCGGAAGCTGTTAACCCCACGATCGCCACTACAAAGTGTATAATGTATACAAAGTGTATTATACAGGCTGCCTCCTGCCCTGGTGGTCCCAGTGTCAGAGGGACCACCAGGGCAGGCTGCAGCCACCCTAGTCTGCACCCAAGCACATTGATCCCCCCCCCTGCCCCCTGATCGCCCACAGCACCCCTCAGACCCCCCCCTGCCCACCTCCCGGACCACTGTTTAAGACCAATTAACTCCCCTAATCACCCATCAATCACTCCCTGTCACTATCTGTTAACGCTATTTTTTTTTATTAGGTCCCTAACTGCACCCTGGGGACTCCTGTCCTGATCACCCCCACCACTCAGATTCTCCCCCTGTGTACTGTATGCATCTATCCCCCTTGATCACCTGTCAATCACCTGTCAATCACCTTTCAATCACCCATCAATCACCCCCTGTCACTGCCACCCATCAATCAGCCCCTAACCTGCCCCTTGCGGGCAATCTGATCACCCACCCACACCATCAGATCGCCCGCAAACCTGCCATCAGATCACCTCCCAAGTGCATTGTTTACATCTGTTCTCTCCTCTAAACACCCACTAATTACCCATCAATCACCCATCAATCACCCCCTATCACCACCTGTCACTGTTACCCATCAGATTAGACCCTAATCTGCCCCTTGCGGGCACCCAATCAACCGCCCACACACTCAGATTGCCCTCAGACCCCCCCTTATCAATTCGCCCGTGCATTATTTACATCTGTTCTTCCCTGTAATAACCCACTGATCACCTGTCAATCACCCATCAATCACCCCCTGTCACTGCCACCCATCAATCAGCCCCTAACCTGCCCCTTGCGGGCAATCTGATCACCCACCCACACCATCAGATCGCCCGCAAACCTGCCATCAGATCACCTCCCAAGTGCATTGTTTACATCTGTTCTCTCCTCTAAACACCCACTAATTACCCATCAATCACCCATCAATCACCCCCTATCACCACCTGTCACTGTTACCCATCAGATTAGACCCTAATCTGCCCCTAATCTGCACCCAATCAACTGCCCACACGTTCAGATTGCCCTCAGACCCCCCTTATCAATTCACCAGTGCATTATTTACATCTGTTCTTCCCTGTAATAACCCACTGATCACCTGTCAATCACCTGTCAATCACCCCCTGTCACCCCCTGTCACTGCCACCCATCAATCAGTCCCTAAACTGCCCCTTGTGGGCAATATGATCACCCACCCACACCATCAGATCGCCCGCAAACCCACCGTCAGATCACCTCCCAAGTGCATTGTTTACATCTGTTCTCTACTCTAAACACCCACTAATTACCCATCAATCACCCCCTATCACCACCTGTCACTGTTACCTATCAGATCAGACCCTAATCTGCCCCTTGCGGGCACCCAATCACCCACCCACATGTTTAGATTGCCCTCAGACCCCCCCTTATCAATTCACCAGTGCATTATTTACATCTGTTCTTCCCTGTAATAACCCACTGATCACCTGTCAATCACCCATCAATCACCCCCTGTCACTGCCACCTATCAATCACCCCCTGTCACTGCCACCCATCAATCAGCCCCTAACCTGCCCCTTGCGGGCAATCTGATCACCCACCCCCACCATCAGATCGCCTGCAGACCCACCGTCAGATCACCTCCCAAGTGCATTGTTTACATCTGTTCTCTCCTCTAAACACCCACTAATTACCCATCAATCACCCCCTGTCACCACCTGTCACTGTTACCCATCAGATTAGACCCTAATCTGCCCCTTGCGGGCACCCAATCACCCGCCCACATGCTCAGATTGCCCTCAGACCCCCCCTTATCAATTCGCCAGTGCATTATTTACATCTGTTCTTCCCTGTAATAACCCACTGATCACCTGTCAATCACCTGTCAATCACCTATCAATCACCCATCAATCACCCCCTGTCACTGGCTGCCACCCATCAATCATCCCCTGTCACTGCCACCCATCAATCAGCCCCTAACCTGCCCCTTGCGGGCAATCTGATCACCCACCCACACCATCAGATTGCCTGCAGACCCGCCGTCAGATCACCTCCCAAGTGCATTGTTTACATCTGTTCTTCCCTGTAATAACCCACTGATCACCTGTCAATCACCTGTCAATCACCTATCAATCACCCATCAATCACCCCCTGTCACTGGCTGCCACCCATCAATCATCCCTTGTCACTGCCACCCATCAATCAGCCCCTAACCTGCCCCTTGCGGGCAATCTGATCACCCACCCACACCATCAGATTGCCTGCAGACCCGCCGTCAGATCACCTCCCAAGTGCATTGTTTACATCTGTTCTCTCCTCTAAATACCCACTAATTACCCATCAATCACCCCCTGTCACCACCTGTCACTGCTACCCATCAGATTAGACCCCTATCTGCCCCTAGGGCACCCAATCACCCGCCCACACCCTCAGCATGCCCTCAGACGCCAGCCCTGATCACCTCGCCAGTGCATTTCTTGCATCTATTCCCCCCACTAATCACACCTTGAGACACCCATCAATCACCTCCTGTCACCACCTTTCATCCCCTAGCACACCTACCAATCAGATCAGGCCCTAATTTGCCCTGTATGGGCTCCTGATCACTCGGCCAAACCCTCAGATCCCCCTCAGACCCCTTTCCGATCACCTCCCCAGTGCATTGATTGCATCTATTTTCCCCTCTAACCACCGCCTGAGACACCCATCAATCACCTCCTGTCACTCCCCTAGCACTCCTATCCATCAGATCAGGCCCAATACAACCTGTCATCTAAAAGGCTACCCTGCTTATGATCGGTTCCACAAAATTCGTCCCCTCATAGACCACCTGTCATCAAAATTTGCAGATGCGTATACCCCTGAACAGTCATTTTGAGACATTTGGATTCCAGACTACTCACGGTTTTGGGCCCGTAAAATGCCAGGGCAGTATAGGAACCCCACAGGTGACCCTTTTTAGAAAAAAGACACCCCAAGGTATTCTGTTAGGTGTATGACGAGTTCATAAAAGATTTTATTTTTTGTCAAAAGTTAGTGGAAATTTATTTTTATTGTTTTTTCACAAAGTGTCATTTTTTACTAACTTGTGACAAAAATAAAATCTTCTAAGAACTCACTATACACCTAACGGAATACCTTGGGGTGTCTTCTTTCTAAAATGGGGTCACTTGTGGGGTTCCTATACTGCCCTGGCATTTTAGGGGCCCTAAACCGTGAGGAGTAGTCTAGAAAACAAATGCCTCAAAATGACCTGTGAATAGGACGTTGGGCCCCTTAGCGCACCTAGGCTGCAAAAAAGTGTCACACATGTCGTATCGCCGTACTCAGGAGAAGTAGTATAATGTGTTTTGGGGTGTATTTTTACACATACCCATGCTGGGTGGGAGAAATCTCTCTGTAAATAGACAATTGTGTGTAAAAAAAAATCTAAAATTTGTCATTTACAGAGATATTTCTCCCACCCAGCATGGGTATATGTAAAAATACACCACAAAACACATTATACTACTTCTTCTGAGCACTGCAGTACCACATGTGTGGCACTTTTTTGCAGCCTAACTGCGCTAAGGGGCCTAAAGTCCAATGAGTACCTTTAGGATTTCACAGGCCATTTTGAGACATTTGGGTTCAAGACTACTCCTCACGGTTTAGGGCCCCTAAAATGCCAGGGCAGTATAGGAACCCCACAAGTGACCCCATTTTAGAAAGAAGACACCCCAAGGTATTCTGTTAGGTGTATGACGAGTTCATAGAAGATTTTATTTTTCGTCACAAGTTAGCGGAAATTGATTTGTATTGTTTTTTTTTTTTCACAAAGTGTCAATTTTAGAATCCAAATGCCTCAAAATGACCTGTGAATAGGACGTTAAGCCCCTTAGCGCACCTAGGTTGCAAAAAAGTGTCACATATGAGGTATTGCCGTACTCAGAAGAAGTAGTATAATGTGTTTTGGGGTGTATTTTTACACATACCCATGCTGGGTGGGAGACATTTCTCTGTAAATGGACAATTGTGTGTAAAAAAAAAATCAAAAAATTGTCATTTACAGAGATATTTCTCCCACCCAGCATGGGTATGTGTAAAAATACCTGACAAAACACATTATACTACTTCTCCTGAGTACAGCGGTACCACATGTGTGGCACTTTTTTGCACCCTAAGTGCACTAAGGGGCCCAAAGTCCAAAGAGTACCTTTAGGATTTCACAGGTCATTTTGCGACATTTGGTTTCAAGACTACTCCTCACGGTTTAGGGCCCCTAAAATTCCAGGGCAGTATAGGAACCCCACAAATGACCCCATTTTAGAAAGAAGACACTCAAAGGTATTCCATTAGGAGTATGGTGAGTTCATAGAAGATTTTATTTTTTGTCACAAGTTAGCGGAAAATGACACTTTGTGAAAAAAAAAACAATTAAAATCAATTTCCGCTTACTTGTGACAAAAAATAAAATCTTCTATGAACTCACCATACTCCTAACGGAATACCTTGGGGTGTCTTCTTTCTAAAATGGGGTCATTTGTGGGGTTCCTATACTGCCCTGGCATTTTAGGGGCCCTAAACCGTGAGGAGGAGTCTTGAAACCAAATGTCGCAAAATGACCTGTGAAATCCTAAAGGTACTCATTGGACTTTGGGCCCTTTAGCGCACTTAGGGTGCAAAAAAGTGCCACACATGTGGTATCGCCGTACTCAGGAGAAGTAGTATAATGTGTTTTGGAGTGTATTTTTACACATACCCATGCTGAGTGGGAGAAATATCTCTGTAAATGGACAATTGTGTGTAAAAAGAAAATCAAAAAATTGTCATTTACAGAGATATTTCTCCCACCCAGCATGGGTATGTGTAAAAATACACCCCAAAACACATTATACTACTTCTCCTGAGTATGGTGATACCACATGTGTGGCACTGTTTTGCACCCTAAGTGCGCTAAGGGGCCCAAAGTCCAATGAGTACCTTTAGGATTTCACAGGTCATTTTGCGACATTTTGTTTCAAGACTACTCCTTACGGTTTAGGGCCCCTAAAATTCCAGTGCAGGTAAACTCTCATAATACATGGCAGAGGTGAAATTGGCAAATCATTGGCCAATCAAAATTGGATGTGTGTACCAGTTTTAAAAAGGCCCTAAACCTTTCCACAGGAGAGAAGTAAAACACAAAAAAACCCACCCTCTTTGTATTTAGAGATAACAGGTCCTCTAATTTTCTGCTAGTAATAAATCACTGTAATTTGAGCTGACACCTCTGTCTGATTTGTGCCATGGTGTGTCCAGAGAGGCTATACATATATACAGGAGGTTAACCCTGTATGTGCTTCCATGAAACCAGGAAGTAACTAAAGAGCAGTATCTCTGTTGAGAAATGTAAGTTGTTACAAAGAAATGTGTTTCTGTAAAGGATATTATGAAGTTATCTTTTAGAGCACAGAGGAAGTCTCGAGTTTATGTCCGCTTTAAGTAAATCTGGACCCTGTGTGTGATCACCATGAACTTATGCAGTAGGAAACGTCATACTTGTTAGTTCTCAGAAGGTCACAGTGACTCTCAGCTAATGAGTTCTATTGTTATTATACTGAACACTCTTATTAGAAGTTGGCACCATTATTAGTATTCTTATATTTAAAAAAATAAACTGGTATATATTTTTTCACCATTACCAAGTTTATTAGCTAGTCATTTATGATAAATAAACAATATCTTTAAAAAAAAAAATACTAATATTGTATCTTTGGCCTTACAGTTTCTTTTTTAGATGATTTTCAGATGTTATTTTTATCACAAGTAGCAGCTGATAGAGGATCAAATGATAATGCAAATAAAAACCATAGAACATGCTTTTCTTTGCTTCTCTGCCTCTCTCCACTGCTGACAGTTTATAGTTGATAATAAGGGTTCACAAAGGCGTCACATGATCGCTTTTATTTATTTTACTATTATTGTACCATTTCAATAGTTAATTATAATTATCCCTTTATATAACACAAAATGCCAGTGTTGCTCAGTACATATTATCTTTGTGATGTAGAAACAACAACATGTTATTATTTTATGTGCTGTGTGATCGGAGGTGGAGATTTCACTTCCAGGCCTTAATCATTTTATTTTGAATAAACTGTTTGCTCCAATTAGGATGACTTTTGTATAACCAGAGTGACAAAGTGAATTTACTGAGTTGCAGGGAATAGCAATTAAGTTTCACCTTCTTCAGATAAGCTACAGTGTGCAACACAGGACTCGGTCTGAAACCAGGAGGTGTTACAAATCAAGCACATTTGCATCCACACATGTCAAAGGATTAGTTAATGCAAAATAATTACATGCAAGGTTAGTGTGTCTGTGTGTGTGTGTTCATGCACATGTGTGTATGTGTATGTGTGGGGGTGTGAGAAAGAAGGAGCCTGAAAGGCAGAGAAGAGATAGATAGATCAATAAGCAAAGAGAGAAAAAAAGAGTGACAGATAAACTCCTCTCCTATGATCTGTAGATGACTATGCTGATATCAGGTAGCCTGAGCCCAGAAAAACCCTGGGAAAGGAAAGACTGCAAAATTAGTGCAACCAGGGGCCTTGGAAAATGATACACTTCTGCTGTGAAGTCCTAAGTAATTAAGAAAACAAGGGAGTTGAAAGCACACCTGAATTAGTTCGAAAAATGTGTCTTTTACTTACCTGCCACCCCCCCCAATGCCCCCCAGACCCCCCCCCCCCCGTGCCATGTCTGGTCCATCGGCATGCTCTGGGTCCCCTCCGTTCTTCCGCTTCCAGTTCAACAAAAAGTCCCATAAATCTGGACACCTAATTTTTTGGATGGACGAGAGGCAGAGTCAGCAGGGCACTCTCTAGGGGGTACAGTAGCCTTTGACACTGAGGCTATGGTCACACGTGGCAAAAATTGTGGTGTTTTCTGCAAACGCACATAATGCTTCCAGATGCACAATCACAGTGCACTGGAAGCATTGTGCGGCTTTCCGTTTGATTATCTTCTGCTGACAATCATTCTCAGATAGTTGCTGGCCAAGAATGCCGATTCAACTGCTGCCGTTTTCCCGTGGCCTCAAGTGTGACGCTACCCTTAGCGACGACCAGTGCATCTTTAGGAGGGGCAAGCAGCACTACAGCTAGTGACCTAATAGACTGCAGGGGGCTGGAAGAAGCCCCAGGTATGTACATTTGAACTTCTCTGCCCCACCTCAGTATTCCTTTAAATGCAGAGAATCATAATAATATACGCACTTCCTGGTGTGCTGGGGGGGGGGGGGGGGACTAAGTAGTCTGGGTGGAGACCCACTCTACCTTTCCATCCTTCCACTGCACAAAGAGACTTTCATAACATAGATACAGATAGAACTTGCACAGGGAATAACTAAATTCCTGCTTATGTATGGATGCCCCAGATTCAGGCTATACAGCAGGAAGTGAATCTCTTGCAGACACACACACAGAACTGCTGCTACTATAATGCATCCATCTGAGCAGCTCATCCCTTATCAGAAGAAACAATACCTTTGCACTGAAAGAGAAGGGAGCAATCACTCTCCCTCTTCTTCCCCGCTTCACTCCTGGTTAGCCCTCATCCGTGCATGGTGTGAATTACGTATTATGTAGTAGGACTTGAAACACCCAGAGTTACAGATTGGTTCTGGAGGTGTGTTTAGCTTATAGGGAGAACAAAGGGATGCTTTGCATATTCAGAAGTGATGCTTTGTGGGACTCATCATATGCTCACTGTAACCTGAATAATTGTAAATACTTTCTGATTTAAGAAGGGGGCTTTTTGGTCCTTTTCAGTCCCTTACACATTTTTAGGAGCCTGGTTCTGTGTGGAGTTGCTGGGGAATCTGTAACTCTGGGTGTTTCAAGTCCTACCACATAGAGCCACATTAATCCATGCACTAATGAGGTCAGGACAAACCAGTCTGAAACAGTCTGTATGCATGTTGGATTAGGGGGGGCCCGCTCAGAATTTCTGCAGGGGGGGGTGGCGATTCCTAGTTTCGCTCCTGGCCGGGTCTGACGCTAGCTGTCAAGGTAAAGGGGGCACCTGTCACTACCTAACTGGGGATCCCTGTCACTACCTAACCTGGGGGGCACCTGTCACTCACTACCTAACCTGGGGGGTGCCTGCCACTCACTTCCTAACCTGGAGGTCCCTGTCACTCACTACCTAAACTGGGGGGCTCCTGTCTCTACCTAAACTGGGGGCTCCTGTCACTACATACACTGGGGGGTCCCTGTCACTACCTGAACTGGGGGGCACCTGTCACTACATACACTGTGGGGCTCCTGTCACTAAATGAGCTGGGGGGCTCCTGTCACTGCCTGAACTGGGGAACTCCTGTCACTACCTGAACTGGGGTGCTCCTGTCACAACCTAAACTGGGGGACTCCTGGCACTACCTTAACTAGGGGGCACCTGTCACTACCTAAACTATCCAGGCCAGCCAGCCCAGCATCAACACCAGCCAACCAGGCCAGAATCACTGTCAAAAAGGCCACAGCATCACCACCAGTCAGGCCAGCATTTACTTCAACCAGCCAAGCACAGCCCAGCATTACCGCCAGCCAGGTCACAGCATCACCGCCAGCCAACCCAGCCACAGCATCACCGCCAACCCAGCCACAGCATCAGCCACAGCATCACCGCCAGCCAACCCGGCCACAGCATCACCGCCAGACAGGCCACAGCATCACTGCCAGGCCTTTCAGCCCACACATCATCCCCAATCCAGCCAAAAACAGCATTGCCAGGCACAGAAGCCAGTAGAGGAGAATTCAGAAGCCAGGTGAGAGGTGTCTACCATATTAAGGGGGCATTCTGTCTATTTATGTGAAATGCTGTCTATTTATGTGCCTCGTGACTGCTGAATTTGTCTTGTTGGGGGCCTCATGATTGCTGAATTTGTCTTGTTGGGGGCCTCATGATTGCTGAATTTGTCTTGTTGGGGGTCACATGATTGCTAACTGCGAGACTATGGGAAAAGCTGAATCATCATCACATGAGACAATAGCATTAAACCTACTTTTTTAGCTTTTAAAAACAGAAAATAAAACTGAGAGGTTCTAAAAAAAAAAAAAATGAATACATTTTTTCAGGATTAGGGTGCATGAAATTTTTTATCTTCACAGTTTATTTTCAGCTTGGATTTTCCATAATGTTCATGTATGAGTTAAAACGTTTGTACAGTATTTAGTTTAAATTGCTGTTGCCACTTTGCGATAGATAAGTGACTTTTGGGTTGCAGTTTCGGCACTCGGCCTCCAAAAGGTTCGCCACCACTGTCCTAATCTAATGTCCCACCATTGCTAAGTTCATGTAAATTTGTCTCCACCCATGACCACACCCACATTCTGGTCCATGGCCACACCCATTTTCCGTTGGGGGGCGCGTAGCGCACCACACAACGTAACCCTTATATTTTTGGGCGCGCTAGCTGCAGTGTGCTGATCTCTGCTGCCTACAGTATAAGCTGTTCTCTAGTGCCTGCACTGTGTGCTGATCTACCTCTTGCGTGTACAGTATAAGGTGTTACTCTGTGCCTTTACTGATTTTAAACCAGCTGTATTGTATGCTGATCCCTGCTACTTTCAGTATGTACAGTATTAGCTGTAAAGCCTGGTCCACAAATACAGTTTTGATTCGCCAGTTTTAGCTCTGTTTATCAAATGCATTGTCTGTTGGCCCACTTACTGCATGGGGGTGGTAAAATTGGGAGTCAGTGATTGTGGTTGGGGTGTCTTGGCACCCTATGGGAAAAAAAAAGATACAGAAGACAAAAAAGGGAGCCCGATAGTGCAGTATGTCAATAGTAGGTGTGTGGAGAAATCAAATGATTGAAAGGGCTACTCACAAAGGAGGGTTGCAAGGGGCAACCGACCACAGGAAGCAGGTGGAGACCATAAACCCGACTTCACTCAGGGTGGTCCTGGACGGACCTGGTTGCGGTCGCTCTCTTAGATGAAAAAGGATGCACAAAACATTAACCAGGGTAAAACAACGGGTGTTCTGTCACCACCCCTCGGACAAACATGTACGGGGGTATAACTATGCACAATAAGGTAAAGAGGCGCCCTGATTTGAATAAAAGCTTTTAAAACCAGTTTAAAAACGAAAAAGAAAAATGAGGTATCTTACCTCAATGATGAAATCTCTGTAAACTTACAAAAGATTTTTATTTGAGCACAGGCAACGCGTTTCGCGGGTCTGAGCCCGCTTCCTCAGGCCAATACAGTGCCTAGAACAGCAGAAAGAGTTCCTCAATGTACATACATATACATATTTCATAAAAATAATAACGGTCAGAGTACATATATGAATGAATAAATGGCATAACATGAATTTAATTTGGCAGATTTATCCATGCCCTAATAGTTGATTCCATGCTGTGCATATGCAAACGCATATTTATGCGCACGCACACACACATCAAAGAGAACACACTACTGTGTCTCATATCTAAGGGCAAACTTGATGGTTTAGTCTAAGCTCCATTTGCCGTAATGCACAATACCATTATTATTATGCACCTTCTAGATGAATGATAAATATATAATAAATATATATAGATATATATATGGAAAAAATAAATTATATACAGACCAAGGAAAAAAGAAAAAAAAAAGGGGGCGGGGGGGGGTTTCCATTGATGATAATGTATGCATCATCAATTAAAAAGAACTAGGAACATAGTGGATAGTATTCTAAAATTAGCCATGTGCCCATAGGAATGATATAATATAAAACACAGATATCTAGCAATGTATAAAAAATATAAACATATATATACACACATACATACACACACACAACAGCATAAGAAGTACTAAAGACTTGGCCAGTTATAAACAAAGACAAAATCCAGGCAGCGCTGCAAGCATTTCACAGTGTTGCTCTGCATAAATAAAAGGAACTGGTCACTGACTTTTAAAAGCATTGCAGTACATTGTGCACAGCATAATACATGTTCAGTCAGCAGGGGGAGTAAAAAGGCAGGATACAATGGAGACCAGAAAACAACGTTGTAATACTCACCAAATGACAGAAATCATGTAGCATAGGGAGCCTCTACAGGACATTCCCTGTCTCTGCATTATATAACCTTACTTGATTTGTTTAAGCAGCTGCAGGTCTGCACACTCTCAGCAGATTAGGGAAGGGGAGGGTGCATGATGATGTAATCACAGGAAGTAGTGGTGGGGCCATATTGGAAAGGGGCATAGCATAGGAAGGCAATGTATTTTGCCAGTCCTACGCTGGATTCATAGAAAAGATAGGACCAGGAGTTGATGTATTAAATTATTTGGCCACTAGATGGCGATGGGACTTTCTCATTAGCATCTCATTGCTAGTGGACTGGATTTCTGTTCTCATAGTGATAGATTTTGACAGTTGGTGAAAGACAAAATATATATTAAAATACATTGGCGCAATAGTGGATTATTTAGATAAATATCTAATAGTTAGTGGTAAAAATAGTGATTAGATGAATTAAATTATATAGGAATCTTTGCATTAAACACGATTATACAATAAAACTGCATTGTTTTGTGGTATATATCTCTCTGTTTAGCACATATATAATGCTCAGGACGTGTATATAATAGTTTGTGTCACTCTCAAAATCATATGAGTGATGTCATAAGGATAAGATATTTTTATTTTTTATATTTTCCAATATGTATGAAATGTGTGCATATGAGTGGTGTAGATGAGAATGACTATGTGGTGGAATGATTTTATTGGCAGGTGAATGGCCGAGCTGAGAGAAAGAAAAGAAAAGTGGGGTTGGTGTGTGAGGGGAGGGAAGAGTGAGGGGGGGGATGAATTGGAACATTGTTATACAGGATAATAAGCAAACATTGGTGTGTGTCAATGCATGATAACTTGTGGGGGAGGGGGGGGGGACACCCAGATGACAGGCTAGTTCGGAAAAATTTGTACTTAATGTCGGGGCTAGATTAGTAATTGTGCTCCAGGCATTCATTGAGTCCTTCTGGTTTCAATGTTCTTAATTTGAAAATCCAAAACATTTCTCTAGCCCGAAGGCGAGTCATGCGTTCGGTATGGGACAGGTTGTTAGATACGTATTCAACTGGCATGAATGTGAAGAGCCTATGATCTGAATTATGAAATTCTGCAAAATGTCTTGAGAGGCTAAGTTTGGCATATGCTTTTTGAATATTCCTCCTGTGTTGTCCTATGCGAGCTCTTGTTTGTTGACTTGTGCGGCCGACATATTGTTTATTACAAGGACAAGTTATCAAATAGATGATGTGTGTAGTGCTGCAAGTGAAATGGTGGTCAATGCTAAATGTTTCTTGAGTGACAGTGCATTTAAAAGAGGAGGTTCCTGGGCGCAGGTATTCACAGGCTAAGCATTTTTGTGAATGGCATCTTTGTATACCAGGGGAGATTTTGAGAGTGGGTTCCCTGGGGGCAAGTGCTCGGGGTCTGCTCGGGGCTATGATGTTCTTTAAGGTTTTGGCTCCTCTGAATATCAGTTTGGGCTTGGATTCTAGTTTTGGACAAAGGTAAGGGTCTTTAAGCAATGTTGACCAGTGTTTATTGATAACAGATCTTATATTATTGTGGTTAGAGCAGAAGCGGGTAATGAACGAGGGTTGTGTGTCAGTGGCTGTGACTTTCCTTTTTTGTGTGGTAAGGAGGGATCTTTGTTCTAGAAGTCTCGCTCTTGTTCTAGCTAATTTTATCAGGGGTTTTGGGAAGGATCGTTCCAAAAATGTGCTTTCTAGGGTGTCTGCCTGGTTGTCAAATGTAGATGTATCTGAACAGTTTTTGCGTATCCGTCTGAACTGCCCGAATGGAATGTTTGTTTTCCAAGGTTTCCGAGAAAACAATGTTGTTAAATCAAAAACCTTTTTTAAAAAGGTTGATGCGAACTCGTATGTCCATTACAAGAGTTTGCACCATAAACCTTGTAAAACAAACATGAATCCAGCGTAGGACTGGCAAAATACATTGCCTTCCTATGCTATGCCCCTTTCCAATATGGCCCCACCACTACTTCCGGTGATTACATCATCACGCACCCTCCCCTTCCCTAATCTGCTGAGAGTGTGCAGACCTGCAGCTGCTTAAACAAACCAAGTAAGGTTATATAATGCAGAGACAGGGAATGTCCTGTAGAGGCTCCCTATGCTACATGATTTCTGTCATTTGGTGAGTATTACAACGTTGTTTTCTGGTCTCCATTGTATCCTGCCTTTTTACTCCCCCTGCTGACTGAACATGTATTATGCTGTGCACAATGTACTGCAATGCTTTTAAAAGTGAGTGACCAGTTCCTTTTATTTATGCAGAGCAACACTGTGAAATGCTTGCAGCGCTGCCTGGATTTTGTCTTTGTTTATAACTGGCCAAGTCTTTAGTACTTCTTATGCTGTTGTGTGTGTGTATATATATATATGTGTATATATATGTTTATATTTTTTATACATTGCTAGATATCTGTGTTTTATATTGTATCATTCCTATGGGCACATGGCTAATTTTAGAATACTATCCACTATGTTCCTAGTTCTTTTTAATTGATGATGCATACATTATCATCAATGGAAACCCCCCCCCCCCCCCCCTTTTTTTTTTTTTTTTTTTTTTTTTCCTTGGTCTGTATTTAATTTATTTTTTCCATATATATATCTATATATATATATTATATATTTATCATTCATCTAGAAGGTGCATAATAATAATGGTATTGTGCATTACGGCAAATGGAGCTTAGACTAAACCATCAAGTTTGCCCTTAGATATGAGACACAGTAGTGTGTTCTCTTTGATGTGTGTGTGCGTGCGCATAAATATGCGTTTGCATATGCACAGCATGGAATCAACTATTAGGGCATGGATAAATCTGCCAAATTAAATTCATGTTATGCCATTTATTCATTTATATATGTACTCTGACCGTTATTATTTTTATAATTTTTTATGAAATATGTATATGTATGTACATTGAGGAACTCTTTCTTCTGTTCTAGGCACTGTATTGGCCTGAGGAAGCGGGCTCAGACCCGCGAAACGCGTTGCCTGTGCTCAAATAAAAATCTTTTGTAAGTTTACAGAGATTTCGTCATTGAGGTAAGATACCTCATTTTTCTTTTTCGTTTTTAAACTGGTTTTAAAAGCTTTTATTCAAATCAGGGCGCCTCTTTCCCTTATTGTGCATGGTCAGTGATTGACCAATCAAAATTGTATGTGCATATATATCTTTGATCTATGTCTATACTGATTGTAAAGTATCTAAACAAAGGACAGGGGGCTCCATCCAATATTTTGATGCGCAGGCCCCGTTATCTGTAGCTTACATCGCTGCTAAGTTCATCTACATTTGGCCCTGCCCATGGCCACACCCACTCACTGTATGGCCACACCCATTACACCCCCCACCTAGTGCCCACAGGTGCCCCCAATCTCCAAGGACCCTAGGAACGCCCCTGTGTAACAGCAGCAGTAAAGTGCCACATTTTTATGGGTCTTGATAAAAAAGGGATAAGAAAGGGGGAGCTCTCCATGGTGTACTGATGTACATCTTTATAGATACACAAACATGCACAAATGCAGAGAAAAATGTGTGTATGGTCACCTGTGCTGCATACCGCACAATCTCTAGCAGAGACCAGTATAGTAGTGTCTGTATGGTGCAGCAACAAATAGCCAGGCACTTGTACACTATATATACACAAAGGGAAATCTACATATATAAATAGACATCTGCGTATATACATGCAAAACGCAGGTGTTTATGTATATATGCAGATGTTCCTTTAGATATATATTTTACAAATGCCTGGCTATTTGTTACTGCACCATACCGACACTACAGTACTTTATTGATCATGAATACAGATTGTGCGATATATGCAGCGGTGCATAAATTACTGCACATTCTTGATTGACTATGTAACTGAGATTTACCTCATATGTGAGATGGTGTGTGAACACTCAGCACTGCTCGTTACTCAAGGTGGCCATGCATGCAGCGGCCTTAGCACTTTGGCTTAGTAACCATGGAGCAGAAGCTTTCCAAAGTGCTGAACATGTGACAACTAGTGGGGTCTACCCTATAAAAGCCCTTGACCTCAGACATAGGAGCTGAAAGTGAGCCAAGAGAGACCCTGCGGCAAGCATGCAGGTCCTACCTAATCTCTGGTTACCAGCTCACTATATCTGTCAACAGTGGTGGTGAGGTCTGGCAATAAACCCCACATCTGGCTCAGTAAGGCATGCCCTTTTACTGACAGGCATAGTCAGCTGGTCACTAGACCTGACAGACAGCCGCACATCGTCAGGTCTCTCTGATCAGTATCAGATCCTAGGGGGTTAGTTTATCCATTAATTTATTAATAATAATGAATAAACATGAAAAAGGAAGACACTAAACAAATACTTATTTTACACATCAGTTTATCAATCTATACCTGGTTCAGACAGGTGTTAAAACTCTTTAAAGAGAACCCGCGGTGGGATTTAATTATGTTAGTGGGGCACAGAGGCTCGTTGTGCACACTAACACCAGCCTCCATTGCCCCATGGTGTGCCTCCAGGACACCCCTGCGCGCCGCTATACCCCGCGCAGTGCTGGCGACACACAGCGTGTCGCCAGCACAATGTTTACCTATGCCTGTCTGTTAGCGCCGCTCCCCCGCCTCATCCGTACCGGCGCTACCCGCCCGTGTCTCTTCCCTCCAATCAGCGAGAGGGAAGGGACACGGGCGAGTAGCGCCGATACGGAGGAGGCGGGGGAGCGGCGCTAACAGACAGCACATAGGTAAACTGTAATGAATAGCGGAGATGCCGCCACGCGGTCTGGCGGCGGGGTGGCTGTCTCCGCGTTTAGACCGGCGGTTTCCGCACAGCAACATGTGTTTGGTTTGCCTGGGCCTTCTAGTGCACACAGATGGAGAGCAACATGTGTCTGGTTTGCCTGGGCCTTCTAGTGCACACAGATGGAGAGCTACGCGCGCGCGCGCCAGAAGACAGGACCTTTATGCCAGCAGGAGAGGTATCAGCTGATCAGGACGATCAGCTGATCCCAGCGGAACTCCTGATTGGCTGAGTGGCTGAGGGCGGCGCTGCGGAGCGCTGTAGTATATATAGATCTTGCTTGTCAGTTGCTGGTTGTCTGCCTTTGCGAATACTTACGTGTGAGCACTCAGACCTCAGTCAGATCCTACAGTGTGTTAGAACCAGTTGGAACTGGGAATTCACGCTTAGCCAGAGTCCGCTCTTGATGTTTACTTTGTCATTACTATGTTATACCTTAGACCAGTTCCAGGGTGTTGAGACCAAGGACCTCACACCCAAGCATAGGATTACTGTGTCATTACTGTGTTATATCTTAGACCAGTTCCAGGGTGTTGAGACCAAGGACCTCACACCCAAGCATAGGATTACTGTGTCATTACTGTGTTATACCTTAGACCAGTTCCAGGGTGTTGAGACCAAGGACCTCACACCCAAGCATAGGATACTGTGTTATTCTTTAGACTAGTTCCCGGGTGTCAAGACCAAGGACCTCACACCTTAGACTAGGATTGTGCGTTTTGATATCTGTTATGACCTCTGGTTCTGTTGACCTCTCTCTAGCTTTCTGATTCGGTACCTCTGCCTATCTGTCTACCAGTTGCCAACCTTGCCTGTACCCGGTTACCGAATCAGCCTTCTGTCTCCGTACCTTATCTGCTCGTGTGTTGCCGACCTGGCCTGTCTGACCCTTCTGACTGTCACTCATCCCTCGAGTGATCTGTCTGTCTGTACTACCCGTGACACTAATCCACCAGGTGTCAGTTAGCTGCAAGGACCTCCTGCTCCTCAGAGAGTCCTTCCTGCAGTTTAGCCAGGGGCCTCTACTCCATAGGAGTCCACTGGCTGCAGTACAGTCTGATTCCCAATCCATCTGGGAATCCTTGGCTGCAGTACAGTCTGATTTCCAGTCCATCAGGGAATCACTGGCTGCAAGATTATCTCTATCTCCTCCTCCCAAGAGATAGTCTCTGCACAGCCAGAGGCCACCTGCTCCTCGGGTGGTCACTGGCTTTAGTAGTATTTGTGTCTCCCGCTCCTCGGGAGATAGCCTTACAGTTGCACCAAGCACTTACACTTCATTAGGTGTCCAGAGGTTAGTCATACTTGTATTATTGGTGATTCTGCAGATCAACCATAATCAGGAATACATCTGTATTGTTGGTGATACTGCAGATCATCAATAATCAGATACTCTCTGTGTGCTGACACCAATCGTTACATAAACATTGTGCTGACGACATGCTGTGTGTCGCTAGCACTGCGGGGGGTATAGCGGCACGCAGGGGGGTCCTGGAGGCACACCATGGGGCAACGGAGGCTGGTGTTAGTGTGCACAACCAACCTCTGTGCCCCACTAACATAATTAAATCCCATCTCGGGTTCTCTTTAAGTCTTTAAAGAGGAACTCCAGTGAAAATAATGTAATAAAAAAAATGCTTCATTTTTACAGTAATTATGCATAAATGATTTAGTCAGTGTTTGCCTATTGTAAAATATTTGAAATCCCTGATTTACATTCTGACATTTATTACATGGTGACATTTTTACTGTTGCGGGTGATGTAGCTGCTGCATGCTTTTTTGGCAGTTGGGAACAGCTGTAAACAGCTATTTCCCACAATGCAGCACATTCACAGACAGGCAACTGCCAGGAGTACGTACTCAGAGTTTCTTGTGGGACGGGTTTCTCCACAATATCAGCCATACAGCGTCCCCTGATGATCTGTTTGTGAAAAGAAATAGATTTATCATGTAAAAGGGGGTATCAGCTACTGATTGGGATAAACTACAATTCTTGGTCGAAGTTTCTCTTTAACATGCATAACAGACATTAAATTGACAACTGAAAAACTGTCATGAGCCATTTGGTAATATCAAAAGAAAGAGAGAGAAAGTGAGTGAGAGAGAGAGAGAGTGAGAGAGAGAGAGAGAGAGAGAGAGAGAGGAGAACAAAAATTGATAACTTTGGCTTTTTTTCTGGAAGAATAGTGCCATGGGGAAGGTGTCAACTGGGGTTATCAGCCATTGACAGATATTTTTAGAAAATGATCTGCACTATATATAAATCTCACAGAACAATTCATTTTCTAAAGTTCTTTGCTGAGAGCCAAATGCGCAGTTAGGTGTCACACTAGTATAGCATGAATAAGTGACTCGTCACTGTATCGCCGCATAGGTAGATTTTTATTGGCCATTTTTATCAGACAGGCATGCTAGCTTGTGACACAAGGCATCCGTTTGTGATGATAGAGTAATACAGGGAAAAAATAAGGGAAACAAATTACTTTAATAGTCTGCCAAACGTGACAATAAAACTAAAAGAAACTAATAAAAGATGCTATTCCAGAGAACTGGAGTACAAGAGACCATTGCTTCTTACATGAAAAATGCTGTTGCATTTTTGAGTGTTTGAATCAACACTGTTACACCTCTTCACAGTCCCCTCTCTGCAAGTATTGTTCAGTGAAGTTGTTAGCTTTGCTCAGAGACAGGGTTAGACTAAGACAAGCATAATTTTGCCCAATTAAAGGGGCACTACAGCGAAAAACTGTAACATTTAAAATATGTGCAATCATATACAAATAAGAAGTACATTTTTTCCAGAGTAAAATGAGCCATAAATTACTTTTCTCCTATGTTGCTGTCACTTACAGTAGGCAGTAGAAATCTGACAGAAGAGACAGGTTTTGGACTAGTCCATCTCTTCATAGGGAATTCTCGGCAAGGCTTTTATTTTTTATAAAGATATTCCCTAAAAGGATTTAAACAATGATGCTGGCCAGCTTCCCTACTCGCTACACAGTTTTTTGGCAGTTGGACAGAGCAACTGCCATTCACTAAGTGCTTTTGAAAATAAATATATCCCTGAGAATCCCCTATAAGCAGATGGACTATCCAAAACCTGTCACTCCCGTCAGATTTCTACTACCTAATGTAAGTGAAAGCAACACAGGAGAAAAGTAATTTATGGCTCATTTTACTCTGGAAAAAATGTACTTCTTATTTGTATATGTTTGCACATATTTTACATTTTACAGTTTTTTGCTGTAGTGCCCCTTTAAAACACACCTGAACTAAAGATAAGAGAAGAGAAAAGAAGAGAAGAAAAGGATATGGAGGCTGACATTCTTATTTCCTTTTTAACACTGCACATTGCCTGGCTGTATATCTCGTCCACACCTCCTCTCCCTTTCAAGGCCGACCTTCGACCTAGTTGCCGGTGCTTGACTCCTGCAGGTACACCACTCCTGCTAAACCATGAACTTTTAGAACAAATGGAGACGGCACACAAAAGGCTTCAGTAAGTAAACTGTATTAACAGCATACAGAGGCATACAACACGTTTCGGGCGGAGCCCTTCTTCAGGTGTCATTGCCTGGCTGTCCTGCTGAACCTCTTCCTCTAACACCCTTAGCCATAGACCCTGAACAAGCATGCTAATCAGGAGCTTCTGTTCTGACTGAAGTCTGACAGGAATACCTGCATGTTTGTATCAGGTGTATGATTCACTGCAGCCAGAAAGCTCAGCAGGACTGCCAGGCAACTGGTATTGTTTATAAGGAAATAAATATGACAGCCACTATATCCATTTCACAACTTCAAAGACAATTCAACGACTTGCGCACTCAATGAATCCTTATGGGAAAACGTGATCAGCTCTTGATCAACACACAGCTCTTGCAAACTTCTCTGTGCCTCCACGTTAAAAAAAAAACAGGCAGTCATTTCCATCATATAAGAAAGAAAACGTGGGCACCAGTAAAATGCACACCTCTGTGTTTAATGTTGCATCAGCAAACTCTTACAACAGATGTAGCAAAAAGGGCAATACTTCACCCCATCCAGGTGCACCCCGCATAGAGACCCCTCGGTCAACAATTGTTTCACATCAAGCATGCATCATCACGGACCAGTAGTGATCTTGGCAGCGAGGATAGATGCTCCACGCCGACAAGACAGCACTTCCTTATATGTCACTTCCGGGTGCGCTCATGTGATCCCGCTGGCCAATCCAAAACTCCCGTACGCATGACGCGGCTGCATACGGACAAAAGTATGCATGCGCTCATAACGTCTATGGGCCAGCTGCGTCCCACGCCTGAACCTTGCGTACTAGATGTAAGTTCGTACGCATGGGACAAATTATGCTGCTAGACCCTTGATAACAAAATGTTGTCATAGCCCACAGGATTATAGATCCACCGGGGGGAGCAAATGACCAGGCAGCAGGGTCTCATACCTGGAGATGATGTCCCAAAAAAGAGGTTTAATATACTCAATATATGATTATCAACATATCTCATCTGGATTAACAGGAAAGAACAGGGAAAATAGAGTGAACAGGTCACCGTGACTTCAGATAAGAAAAATAGCCCAAGATTAATCCCAAAGGAAGGTCACTTAAGAGATATTTCTTATTTACATATCAATAAATATATAATCATTTGCCCCATACAAGAGTTACCCCAGTTAATTAGTAATAAGGTCCTATAAGACCCAAAAAACACCCCCTCCCCCTATCAATTCAGTTTATTTTTTCATTGAGATTGAATTTTTAAAATTCTCAAAAATGTTTTGAATTTTTTTTTTAACTAGTTCCCGCTATTTCCGGTGACCATTTCAGTTTGTTCTAATGGTTTTTTGAAATTCACAAAAAAACTTGTTTACGATAAATGGATTCTGCGAAATCAATGATATTTCGAAATCGCAGTTATGTGCAATTTTGCACATTATGATCATTACTAATTAACAGCAGACGCTGCTGTCAGGAAAAGGTGCTGACTCCTGTAGCACTTGCATGAGTCACATCAGCTGTGCAGTTAAAGGGATGGGATAGGGTCTTTACTCCAGAGAAAAGGTTCAAAATTGTTAAGCCGTTTCCAGAAATGATGTAAACAAGAAAATACTCACCTACATATGTCTGGGCACTACTGGCTGCAGTATTTAACATAAGAATTCCGAAATTCAGTGAGTGTGCTTTATAAATTGCAGGTTTTTTTTTTCTTTAGGGTAAAACTGTTATTGCACCAGGCCAGTATGGTAACCAGCCTTGGTATAGTGAGCAAAACCTCATACAATCATAGCACTGGTCAGATATCTGACAATGGTGATAATCTGTCTTTTATAGAACACATGTTTCTATCAGATTCACCGCAGAAAAAGAAAGTTTATGAGTGCTTTCACTGCTCTGTGCAAGCAGCGTCCTTGAAGATCTCAGGTTTGCAAAGCTTTAATAAATCACCTATTGTTACAGTGTGGTTTTATTACCTTATTTTGTGTAATTGGAAGTGGAAAGTTTTTAATGAATAATAAGTTCTAATAACAATAAAAAATGTAGGTGTCAGACACGTAGGCGTGTGGTTTGTCTAACTTGCACCCTTGAGAGCCATTGACTTTCCAAGGGCAATACCCAACAAAACATTTACACTTGTGATAAATGAATCAAAGTTAGGAGATAATCTATTTCGTAATTGTGGAAATTTCTGATACAGGTTTTTCTTCCACAGTGCTGCAGGTATCTCAGCTGTTCTCTAGTAACGGTTAAAGTATCCAGTTGGAACAGTGGAGAATCCGGCAAGCCTTGAGCTAAATGATCTTAAACTGCATCTGTCTTGAGAAAACCAGTGCAGCTTCCTTTGCCGATCTGCTGAAGATGCTAGTCATCTTATTTTTCTTGAAGATCCTCTGGCTACAAAACCCGCACTCTAATCATCTGGAAATGGTATGTACATTAGGAGTGTCAGAACCCATGGAAGGTGATTTATTGAGGCTTTTACTTAGGTGGAGAACTACTGAGAACATTGAAGAACAATGATCTGCTATTCGGTTGACAAAAGTTTTCACCACTCACCTGGGTCACATGAGACCATCTTGAGGTGGCTAAAATGTTATTAAAATTGCATTTGTGTTAAGGCAGTTACATGTATACAACCACAGTAAGAACATTAAAAAAACAAATAAACCCAAGCTGCCCTGAATGTGTTGAGGAGTGTAAGTGTTGGCTTACCTCCAAAACGATGCCACCGTCAGTAATTAGCAAAACCTATATTAGTATGCAACTATCAGACAATGCATTTCATTTTAGTGGGCAATATTCGCTCCAGCAGGTCATAAAACATACCTTAGCAGGACCCAAGTAGAGTGTGATCCATAGGCACTCCCATTGTATTTGGTTCAAGCTATAGCACTTTTTTGTGACCTGATGAAAAAGGTCTTGCCAATGGCGTAGATAAGGAGCTGTGGGCCCCGATGCAAGTTTTACAGTGGGGCCCCCCAAGCACTCCATACATAACAATTGATATGGCGCACCAAAGCCTGCCAATGGCAACTACAGTGTCAGAGGTGCAAAAAGGGGATGGGGAACAGTTTGATAATGATTACCACTATTCAAAGCATCTATAGAAGGGATTATTATGAGCATAGGACCAATAGAGAACTAATATTGTAGTTGAGAGAGGGCCCTTTGGGACCCCTCTGGCCCAAGGGCCCCGATGCGGTTGCAACCTCTGCAACCCCTATTGCTACGCCCCTGGGTTTTGCTTATGAAACACGTTGTTTAATAATGCACAGTGATAAGAGTTTGGACAACACTGGCTGTAACATCTATTACAAATGCCATTTTGTAGCAGCAATTGCCTTTGTTCTGATCAGAAATGTTCAGCAGCTAATGGAGAGTGAAGATGAGACGGAGGACAAGGGCACATACTTCAATCCTATTTTCCAATTAGCACAGAGGCACATGTAAGCGCCTCTGCTGAGTGTCAGACCCTAGTGGCAAGTAAGGAACACGAGGTTACATGCTCTTTCCATACCAGGTATGGTCATCATGAAATCTGACCATAAAGTAGACGAAAGGGAATGGTTGCTGACTGCCTTATCTGATAGAACCATCTCTGCTGGTGATGGATAGGACAATACCATACCATTACTAAAAGGAGTTTCATTGCTCAACATATAGGATGGTATCTATTGTGTAATACAGAAGGACAACAACAAAACATCTGTTCACAAAGGTAGTGTCACTTCCACTCACTTTTGCTACAACTGCTTCTGCCACAACTGCCTGGTGCTAATAATTATCTTTTGCTGAGCCTTGTTGGGGCATAGCCTTGGAAATACTATAACACTATCACTTTCACCTATTGCTGCTGTCATAACCAGCTGCTGAAGCCACTGCTAATGCTGACATAACTGTCTGATGTTGCTAAGTTACATTTGACCCAGGCCTTGTACCTTGTGTCAGACAGCTATATCACCATCATCATCATCAGAAGTATTAAAAGTGGCAGGAGCATAGGATCGCTAGGCCTTATCCTCCAGCATGATCTAGGAAAAACAATTAGGCATAACAGGTCAGTTATGGAAAAGCAGAAGAAATTATATGTAATAAGTGGCACTAGGATGTACAAAGCTTTGGCCCCCAGCAAGACCTGATGAAAATGAAATTATTAGGCAGATGCGGCAGCAAATGTATAAGTATAATGAATGGCGGCCACACTGCATTCAGGCCTTGTGCTCTCCAAGTCCTGGAGAAACTCCAAAGTAGGAACATCACATGGTTGTGGCAGCAGTAGCAATAAGTGGCAGCAGCAGTGTACCTGTGCCTTGTTCTCCATAAGGCATGGGTGCACGCGTACATTAAAAAGGGGTGCTGGGAAAAAAGGGCGCGGGGTTTTAAATGATAAACATGGATAACGTTTAAAAATATATTGTACTATATTTCGTTTAAAAATAATGTTTTATAAAGTTATAAATCATTAAATAATGTGCATGAAATCGGCAATTGTGAAAACGTTAATCTTCCGTTTAAAAAGTGAAATGTATAATAACGTTTAAAAAAAATTAGTAAGTAACCCTCCCTGTACCTACCCCTAACCCCTAGACCCCCGTATTGGTGCCTAAATCTAAGACCCCCCTGGTGGTGCCTAAACCTAAGACCCCCCTGGTGGTGCCTAAACCTAAGACTCCCCTGATGGTGCCTAAACCTAAGACCCCCCCTGGTGGTGCCTAAACCTAAGACCCCCCTGGTGGTGCCTAAACCTAAGACTCCCCTGAGGGTGCCTAAACCTAAGACCCTCCTTAGTGATCACTGTATTGTGTGTAGAATAATGTTTAAGAAACAGTAAGGGATAAAATATATTACAATTTACGTTACGTACTGATTGCTTTATTTTGTGAATAATAATGTTTTACAAACAGTAAGGGATAACATTTAAAATAATGTTTTATTGAAATAGGAAACGTAAATCATCACAAGCAGTTATAAAACATTAAAAATCTTCGGGCGCCGTTGGAAAACGTTATTATTCTCGGGCGCCCTTTTTTCCTGTTCGGCGCCCAGTAAACGATATTTATTATGGGAGTGAATGGCGGCGCCTGATTTGTCCACTAGCCACCTGCACCCTTTTTTACTGTTTCCTGGGTGTACTGCTGCTGCCACTTAATACATTGCTACACCAATATTATTCTCTTCCATACAATGCAAAAATTATGCATGTCAAATATATTTTAGAATCGAATGCAGGACCAAGGTCATGGCTGCCACAATGTGGTCCATGTCAATACGGATGGGCAGGTGGTTTTGCTGAATGCATTTTTTCTCCAATATTTATTTTCACATATTTACATATTTTTACAAATTTGAATTCAGACTATACCGAGGTCAGAAATGTGTGGGAAGTTATTTATTTCCATTTTTTTTTTATCCAATTGAGTGTTCCCAGGTATTATTGCAATGAAACACACCATATATACTGTATATTGGAATTATGCTTTACACATTGTATAAACCCTTGCATGCTAATGGACATTTCAAGGCTTGAAGTCACTTAAAGGCCATCTGAAAGTGAAATGGATATGGAGGCTGCCATATGTATTTCTTTTTAAACAATACTAGTTTCCTGGCAACCCTGCTGATCTCGTTGGCTGCAGCAGTGTCTGAATCACAAACTTGAAACAAGCATGTAGTGAATCTAGTCAGACTTCAGTCAAAAGTAGAGCACCTGATCTGCCTGCTTGTTCAAGGTCAATGGCTTAGGCCTCGTTCACATCATTTAGCGCAGATGGATGTGCGATCGGAACGCAACGTGTCCGATCGCACGCCATCTGCGCTCCTATGCGCTGCGCTACAGATCCCATTCATTACAATTAATGGGATCTGCACTGCGATTACCAAAAATGCGTGCAGCACGCGATAGCGCAATCACGCTGCCACGCAGCGCATATGATGGGAACGGTAGAAGGGCTGTCTATGCCCTTCTACCGTTCTTGCGCGTCGCACACTATACGCCCTGCCAAAATGCGCATGGCAGCGTGTATGGTCTGAACGAGGCCTTAGAGTATTAAAGGCAGAGGATCAGCGGAGCAGCAAAGCAATCTGCACTGTTTAAAAGGAAATACATATCCCAGCCTCCATATTCCGCTCACTTCAGGTGTGCTTAAAGCTAAGCTAGTCCTACAGTAGCTCCTAATGCCTCACTTGCCTAAATATAGAGGTACCTTGTAGTGACCTTGCTGTATCAGCACACATGTATCTTTGTTCAGATACACCTCATAGGTGGATGGCCCCTCTGTCAGCTATACAGTTAAATATCAAAGAGAAATAGAACTTACTTCCAACAGAACACAGTATGTCAAAAATGTCAACAAAATAACAGTCTTTCTTTCATCCATCATACCCTTTATGTGTTATTATAGGCAGTGTGGTTTCTATTGGAGTGTAGTTGAGGCTTTACTGGATGTATTTATAAATAACAAGCTTGAATCACTGTGCAGAGTAAATGTCTTGGAGCTGCCAAGCATGCACAGTTTTGTCACAGTGCAAATAACTACTCTGAGCTCTCAAAGAAAATGCACTATACATTTTTTTAGGCAGAAGTTCTGAAACTCCTTTGTAGCCTACAGTTCAGATGATCATACTAACGCCTGATTTTTATACATAATCGTCACTATTCCCAATTATCATAACTTAAAAAGCAGATGAAAAGTATGAAATTGTGATATATCCATGTGGAGACTTGCTCCCTAATACTGCTACCGCCTATAGAGCGCACCCTAGTGCATTCCCCAGGAGAAAAGTGCAACACAAATGTTCCGTGTCTTGTCTTTTTTTTTTTTTTTAATTTTTCACAGAATGAGAATAAAAGCAAAGTCCACATTGATGACATTGATATTAAGAAGGATTTTGAGTTTTACATTCATGAAAAAATTGGTCATACAGGTCATGGGCTATGGATTTGCCAAAATGTTCTCCCCAAAACTAAACAACCCTACCTCCCCCAGAAGTGTTTTCATCCCTCCCCCCTATTCTCCCCCCAAAACCTCCCCTTATCTTTGCATGTTTTATTCTGAGATGCTAGTCAGTTAGTATTGCTCAAAAAAGAGTGGGCGCGTCAGCCTAGACAATTTCTAGCGGGCCCAGGGCGCCATGTAGCTGTTCGATTAAGTACCACTTTGCGTATGTAAAATTCCCCATTAAAACTACCTGTTCTGCTTCTGAAAGTTGGGTTAATATGAATTTCCTCCATGTTCTCATGAAGGCTTTGGTTCTCTTGTCTTTAGCCTGTAATGTATTCATTTTGTCCAGTATGAACAGTCTGTATAGTTCTTGTTTGACCATGCCCACCATGGGAGGGTCTTGTTCTAACCATTTCTTAAAGACCATTTTTCGAGCTGTTAATAATAGGTGAAACAAAGTCGATGGCTTTAAAGAAGTGTCCTCTGATTCACTGGGGATGTAATTGTGATTGAACAAACACAGAAACTGGTCTTTTATCTTTTTAGCACAGAGCCTATTGGCGTAGGCCATTACTCTATCCCAGAACCGAGCAATGGAGGGGCATGACCATATGCAGTGCAGTAAATTGGCCTCTCCAGGCTCACACTTTGGACAGAAGGACCTATAGTGGGCTGGGGGTTGCCTTTACTTGATGTTGAAGGCAAATTTTGACTTATGCATCAAAAGTAAATAAGAGGTTCTTCAAATTTCACTAATAATGCATTTTTGCACTGTGTTCCATCCTGACGAGATTTTATCTGGTGCAGTATCATCTTGGAAAGTAGAGCTCCATGCTTTATAAAACTGTTTCTTAATCTTTCCAACCCAAAGTGAATGCAGCCCTCTATATAACTCTTATAAGGATTTGGATCCTCCACCAGGTCCCACATAGGAATCAAAAGGTGTGATTTCTGCCACCTGTTTAATTTGTCAGGTTAGGGAATGTGCTAAGGATTTAATCTGCATATATGGAAATATGTTGTTTCTAGATAATTGGTATGTTAACTTTAGTTCTGGAAAAGATCTCCAGGTTCCCCTTCTGATGTCTAGTAGGTGGCCTAGAGTTTTTATGCCCTTCTGGTCCCAAGCAGAGAAGTTTGGCTGTTGCGTACTTGGAGGGTATTCAGGGTTGCGCCAGATTGGCAGGTATTTGGAGTCTCATGCAGGGAGTTGAAACAATTTCCTAGTCGCTTGCCAGGCCGCGATGATATCATGAAAGATTGCATTTATTTTTAATCACAGAGGTAAATTCTTAATGTTAGCATGTAGCAAACCCACTGGTGACCAAGGTAGTGCCATTTCAGCCTCCAGAAGATAGTTTGAATGCATGCTGGTCTGGTTTTGCCAATCTCTAGCATGTCTGATAAGGGCAGCTAAATTATAAGCTCTAATGTTTGATAAAGACCCCACAAATCCTTTGGACATTGAAGTTTGGCCAATGCTACTTTTGGCTTTTTCCCTTTCCAAATAAATTTAGTAAAGGCGGATTTTAGTAGCTGCAAGTCCCTGTGCTTGATGAGGAGCGGGATTTTCTGTAAGGGGTACAAGAGTCTTCCCATCGATACCATTTTGATCAAGGCTGCTCTTCCAGCTAAACCTATCGGCAGGTTGTGCCACCTGGTTAGTTGCTCTGTGATACTCTTAAATAAGGGAGTATAATTGACTGCGTATAGATTTGCAGGATCTCTGGGTATAATTATACCCAGGTATTTGAAGTTTGCGGTACTAACTGGTATTCTTAATTGCTGCCATTCTTGGGTCTGGGCTTGTTTGGATAGGAGGAAAAGAAAACTCTTGTCCCTGTTGATTTTGTATCCTATCGTCTCCCCCATCTATTCTATTATTTGGAAGTCTTCTGGTACCTGGTGTAAAGGATTCTGCAAAAATAATACCGCATCATCGGCAAACAATGTTTGCTGTATATTAACCTCCTTAGCGGTATGGACGAGCTCAGCTCGTCCATTACCACCGGAGGGTGCCGCTCAGGCCCTGCTGGGCCGATTTTTATCAAATAAAAAGGAGCACACGCAGCCGGCACTTTGCCAGCCGCGTGTGCTACCTGATTGCCGCCGCAGCGCGGCGATCCGCCGTGTGCAGCAGCGAAAGAGGGTCCCCCCAGCCGCCCGAGCCCAGCGTAGCCGGAACAAACAGTTCCGGCCAGCGTTAAGGGCTGGATCGGAGGCGGCTGACATCAGGACGTCGGCTGACGTCCATGACGTCACTCCGTTCGTCGCCATGGCGACGAGGTAAGCAAAACAAAGAAGGCTGCTCATTGCGGCCTTCCTTGTTTATTCTGTTCGCCGGAGGCGATCAGAATGACGCGTCCGGAGCGCCCTCTAGTGGGCTTTCATGCAGCCAACTTTCAGTTGGCTGCATGAAACAGTTTTTTTTTAATTTACAAAAAAAACCCCTCCCGCAGCCACCCTGGCGATCTTAATAGAACACCAGGGTGGTTAATATACCCTATTTGTATAGCCGGTATGCAATGTTTCAGGGTGGTCACTAAAGGCTCCAATGAAAAATTAAATAGTAGGGGTGACAGTGGGCATCCCTGCCTTGTCCCTTTAGCTAGGTGGATGGGTGTGGAGATGCAACCTTGGGTGACTATTTTGGCAGCCGGATCGGCATACATGGCCTGGATTGCAGTCAGAAAGGGCCCCGTAATACCGTATTTTCTTAGCACGGCCCCCAACCAATCCCACTCCACGTTGTCAAAGGCTTTTTCTACATCAAGCACAAGGACAGCTGAATTTTTATAGGTGCGGGGGTATGCTTTGACTGAAAGAATTTTCCTCACGTTACTCACTACTGCTCTACCTCGTATAAACCCTGCTTGATTCTGGTGAACTAATTTCGGAACTATCAGTGTCAATCTGTCCGCCAGAATTTTGGATAAGATCTTCACGTCCTGATTCAATAAAGAGATCGGGCGATAGGATCCTGGATTTGTGGGGTCTCTTCCCTCCTTTGGGATAAGTTTAAAATAGGCCAATTTACCAGTGTTAGGATATTGCTCCGTTTTCAGTATACGATTGTAAACCCGTGCCAGTGGCTCTGCTACATCTTCTTTTAATATTTTGAAGAACTCCGCTGGGAGACCATCCGGTTCTGGGGATTTAGCATTGGCTAAAGCTTTTATAGTCTGGAGTACCTCCTGTTTAGTTATTGCTGAATTTAGCAAATCTACCTCTGAGGCTGATACTGTGGGTAACTTGATTTGTTTTAAAAAGGCATCTAGACCAGGTCGGTTAACGGCTTCTGATTTATATAATTTGTTGTAGTACTTGACAAAAATATTGTTAACTAGCTTGGGTTTGTGTTCCAAGGTATCTCTGTTATTTCGTAGTATGATCGGAATTTCCTGCCTCTTGAGTTGCTTAGACGCTAAGTTTGCTACTAGTTTACCAGCCTTGTCCCCAAATCTATGGAAGAACAGTCAGACTGCGCCTTACAAAGAGCTGCTCTCATCGTGAACCATAAATCTGCCCTTGCTTTATCTCTCATCCAGCATTCCCCTGTCTGAGGGGAAGGATTTGTCAGGTAATTTTTTTGCGACCTGCTGGCCTGGCCTACCATATCTGTGTATTGTTTGGTAAGCTGTTTTTTCCTGGCAGTCACATAAGAGATTATCTGACCTCTCAGCACTGCCTTTGCTGTTTCCCAGAACAAAAATGGTGCTTTTTTATGATGTATATTGTCATACTCATATTCAACCCACCAGCTGTGTAGGAGCTGCTGAAATGCTTCATCCCCATATAGATTTGTAGGAAATCTCCAAATGAATTTGGAGTTTCTTGGGATTACATCATTTAATTCTAAGGTAACTGGGGCATGATCGGAGGTAAGTATGTCTCCTATCGAACAAGAATTTAGCCTGTTAGCTAGCCTGTCTGTTATTAGTAGCATATCAATCCTTGACCATGTGTTGTGTTTAGGAGAAAAGAAGGTATACTCTCTATCAAAAGGTCTTAGATATCTCCAAGCATCTAATAGATTGGTTGTTTCTAGCATAGCAGATAACCTGGTATCCAACTGTTGTGGCGTCACACTTGAGCAGCTCCTATCCACCAGGCAATCAAGCACTGAATTCATGTCACCACCTAACACTAAGGGTACCTGTGTTATATCAGATATTTGTTTCACAAGGGCATCAAAAAATTTTTTGTTTTCCCCATTAGGGGCTGTTCAGTGGCTATCTGTATATGCAGTCGCACCCACCTTCCTTCAGCGTCATGTTCCTGGTGGAGACACTGATGCTTGATTGAGGCGTTTGCTTATTAGGATCACCGCACCTGCTTTTTTGTTGACTGCCGGGGTTCCATAGACCGCACCCACCCAATTCTGTTTCAGATAGGGAAGTTATTCAGCCCCCAAATGCATTTCCTGTAACATAAATATGTCCAGGCGCATCTTTTTAAGATGCGCTAGGACTTAAATGCGCTTATTTGGGGACTACAATCCCTTTACGTTCCACGTAACTATACGCATTGACTAAAGTTTTGTTGACCGGTACAACTACAATATAAATGTTGGATTTGTATAGCTTGTGTAAACATGCAGAGATTGTCCCTCTCCCCTTCCCTCCCTTTTCCCCATCTTTCCCAAACAATAACATCTGTAAGATGACATATAAAATACATAACATTTTGCCTTTTCGGCATGGACTTCACCTCTTCCCTGTATGAGACTTCTCCTCACTCTCCAAGAACCCCCCCCCCCCCACATCGGAAAACATTAGCAAAAAATTTAGTAAAAAAACAGTACCGAGTTCTATGAACATTGGGATTAAGGAACCCATGCACTAATATGAGAAAGCAGAAAACGTTCCTAGAGGCTAACACATCCTCCTGTAGGTCATTTATGCTGAAGCAACAAGTTCCAGACCATTAGTGGCGGGCCAATAGGTGCCACAGCCCTTGTCCCCTTTATCTTGACAAAAAAAAGGCACATATGGCAAATAGTGGTCACTTTGATCAGAAAATTTGAACTTTCATAGCTACCAATACTTTAGGGTAGGCTGCGCAATCAGTCCGTTGGGGACGTTGATCTGGAACGTCTTGCTGCAGGGGCTCCATCTAGGTAATCCCACGCTTCCTCTGGAGATTGGCATGTAGTGACTTCCTCCCCTTTATCCGTAATGCGTAGTATTGCCGGGTAGGCCAAGATAAACTTTATACTGCGACTGTATAAGGTGATGCATATTTTCTCAAATGCTTGCCTCTTCTTGGATACCTCTAGTGAGTAGTCTTGGAACAAGCGTATTTCTTTATTAGCATATGTGAGATTAGAGGAGGCCGCTCTGTAGGCTGTCATTAGTCTCACTTTGTCTGCGAAGTCCAACTATCTGGCCATGATCATCCTTGGCTTGTCGTTGCGTTTACTTTTAGGGGGCCCTACTTGATGGGCACATTCCACCTTCAGTTCGCCAGTGATGCCCAGGAGAGCAGGGATCTCTACCGAGCATAGAATGGACAGTTGTGTAGCCGGGATATCCTCCGGGACCCCCACTATTCGCTTGTTGTTTCGACGGGATCTGTTCTCAAGGTCCTCAATTGTTTCGTACGCTGTGGCATTATCTTGTAGCAGTGATTCTATGGAGGATTGCACTTCATGTAGCTCATCTTCACATATGCCAAGCTGTTTTTCTACTTCCTTGAGCCTTTCCCCCTGCTTACGCTGTTCCTGCTTCACTTGATATAGGGCCTTAGTAATGGCTGAGTCTATCATGTCTCGGATTTCCGGGACCAGTACTTTTCCCACCTCTTGTGTCAGTTGTTTATAGTCTATTCGTGCGCTGGTCTGCTCTCCGTGTTCAGACTGTATGTCATCCCCCGAATCACAGTCAGGTGTACTCACAGCGGTTTTTGCCTCATCACCTTTTCTGGAGCACTGTTTGTTGCTTTTGTCTGTGTTGCCGCCCGCCATTTTGGATCTCGTAGCTGCCGCTCCTTGTGTCGTTTTATTACCTGCAACCTTCAGAAATCTATCCATGTGCTGCCTGCGGGCACCTTAGGAGTTCCAGGCAGTAACAGGAGCAGGTTGAGGGTCCCAGATGGCTGCGTTAAGCTGGTAGGTTTGCCGTTGCGAGAGGGTTCAGCCGGAGCTCTTCTCCCGCTAGCTGCTCATACAGGCGCCGGAACCGGAAGTCCTGTGTCTTGTCTTGATCTCGGGTGCACTGTGTCTTCCAATAACATGAGCCTACTGCAGGCCTGGTGGGAAGTTTCTGGCTATTTGCAGGAGACTCTGGAGACTTCTACCTGATCACTTGTTCTCTAACTACTTTTTTAGGCCACCCCAAGCCTACATCATCTGTGTTAACTTTGTCCCCCGATATCATCGGTTACTAAACAGCAGCTAAGTGTCACAGACAGGACACAATCTCTAGCAGTAACACTATTCATCCTTTAGAAATCCTGCATACGTGCTGGAACTTAAGGGGATGTCAGAAATGGTTAGAGTTTCTTATGAAGTTGAACCCCACTGCCTGGAAGTAGTGTTGGGCGAACAGTGTTCACCACTGTTCGGGTTCTGCAGAACATCACCCTGTTCGGGTGATGTTCGAGTTCGTCCGAACACCTGATGGTGCTCGGCCAAACCGTTCGGCCGCATGGCCGAACTAAGAGCGCATGGCCGAACGTTCCCCGAACGTTCGGCTAGCGCTGTGATTGGCCGAACGGGTCACGTGGTTCGGACCCGAACGCGCTCTGATTGGCCGAACGGTCACGTGGTTCGGGTAAATAAATACCCGAACCACGTCATATCTCCGCCATTTCTCTGTGGGTTTAGCTTTGGGTAGGCAGGCAGGGTAGTTCGCGCTCCAGCCATGCTAGCCAGGGTCCCCCCAGTCATTGTGTGTCGCTGCTGGGAACAGTAGTACACCGCTCGCTCAGCCACACTATATATAGCATTGTTTACTGCCACTGTGTACCTCGCTCAGCCACACTATATATAGCATTGTTTACTGCCACTCTGTGTACACCGCTCAGCCAGACTATATAGCATTGTGTGTACTGCCACTGTGTACCTCGCTCAGCCACGCTATATATAGCATTGTGTTTACTGCCACTCTGTGTACACCGCTCAGCCAGACTATATAGCATTGTGTTTACTGCCACTCTGTGTACACGGCTCAGCCAGACTATATAGCATTGTGTGTACTGCCACTCTGTGTACACGGCTCAGCCAGACTATATAGCATTGTGTGTACTGCCACTCTGTGTACACGGCTCAGCCAGACTATATAGCATTGTGTGTACTGCCACTCTGTGTACATGGCTCAGCCAGACTATATAGCATTGTGTGTACTGCCACTCTGTGTACACCGCTCAGCCAGACTATATAGCATTGTGTGTACTGCCACTCTGTGTACACCGCTCAGCCAGACTATATAGCATTGTGTGTACTGCCACTCTGTGTACACCGCTCAGCCAGACTATATAGCATTGTGTTTACTGCCACTCTGTGTACACCGCTCAGCCACACTATATAGCATTGTTTACTGCCACTCTGTGTACACCGCTCAGCCAGACTATATAGCATTGTGTGTACTGACACTCTGTGTACACCGCTCAGCCAGACTATATAGCATTGTTTACTGCCACTCTGTGTACACCGCTCAGCCAGACTATATAGCATTGTTTACTGCCACTCTGTGTACACGGCTCAGCCACACTATATAGCATTGTTTACTGCCACTCTGTGTACACCGCTCAGCCACACTATATAGCATTGTGTGTACTGCCACTCTGTGTACACCGCTCAGCCAGACTATATAGCATTGTTTACTGCCACTCTGTGTACACGGCTCAGCCACACTATATAGCATTGTTTACTGCCACTCTGTGTACACCGCTCAGCCAGACTATATAGCATTGTGTGTACTGCCACTCTGTGTACACCGCTCAGCCAGACTATATAGCATTGTTTACTGCCACTCTGTGTACACGGCTCAGCCACACTATATAGCATTGTTTACTGCCACTCTGTGTACACCGCTCAGCCAGACTATATAGCATTGTGTGTACTGCCACTCTGTGTACACCGCTCAGCCAGACTATATAGCATTGTTTACTGCCACTCTGTGTACACGGCTGAGCCACACTATATAGCATTGTTTACTGCCACTCTGTGTACACCGCTCAGCCAGACTATATAGCATTGTGTGTACTGCCACTCTGTGTACACCGCTCAGCCAGACTATATAGCATTGTGTGTACTGCCACTCTGTGTACACCGCTCAGCCAGACTATATAGCATTGTGTTTACTGCCACTCTGTGTACACCACTCAGCCACACTATATAGCATTGCGTACTCTGCCAGTCAGTGTGTATATTGCTGGGATCAGTGATACTCCACTCACGGCCAACCACTATATGAGCTCACCATGAGTTCCTCAGAGACCTCCGCTGTGAGCAGCACTCCCAACAACAGCAACAGCCAACACCCCACGCAAGCTATAACATCCACCCCAGCAGCCAGTGGTCAGCAGCAGCCCTCCCCGGAGGAGAACGTTGTGTCCATCGGTCCGTCGCCAGAGCGATTAATGAGGGCTGCCATTGAGGAGATGATGGGGCCTGATGTGGAGGAGAAGGTCTGGCTCAGGCCAGCATCCTAAGTTAATGTTGAGGACGATGATGGGTCTGTGTCTGGGGATGTTGGGGTGGCAGAGGTGGTGGGTGGGTCAGACTCAGGAGAAGAGTTGTATGATGAGGATGATGATCGGGACCATCTGTATGTGCCTCAGAGTCCGACCCCGGAAAACATGTTGTATCGTGTGTTTAGGTACTAAAATCTGTGTTCCCAGTAGTGTTGGGCGAACAGTGTTCGCCACTGTTCGGGTTCTGCAGAACATCACCCCGTTCGGGGTGACTATATAGCAGACTATATAGCATTGTGTTTACTGCCACTCTGTGTACACCGCTCAGCCACACTATATAGCATTGTTTACTGCCACTCTGTGTACACCGCTCAGCCAGACTATATAGCATTGTGTGTACTGACACTCTGTGTACACCGCTCAGCCAGACTATATAGCATTGTTTACTGCCACTCTGTGTACACCGCTCAGCCAGACTATATAGCATTGTTTACTGCCACTCTGTGTACACGGCTCAGCCACACTATATAGCATTGTTTACTGCCACTCTGTGTACACCGCTCAGCCACACTATATAGCATTGTGTGTACTGCCACTCTGTGTACACCGCTTAGCCAGACTATATAGCATTGTTTACTGCCACTCTGTGTACACGGCTCAGCCACACTATATAGCATTGTTTACTGCCACTCTGTGTACACCGCTCAGCCAGACTATATAGCATTGTGTGTACTGCCACTCTGTGTACACCGCTCAGCCAGACTATATAGCATTGTTTACTGCCACTCTGTGTACACGGCTCAGCCACACTATATAGCATTGTTTACTGCCACTCTGTGTACACCGCTCAGCCAGACTATATAGCATTGTGTGTACTGCCACTCTGTGTACACCGCTCAGCCAGACTATATAGCATTGTGTGTACTGCCACTCTGTGTACACCGCTCAGCCAGACTATATAGCATTGTGTTTACTGCCACTCTGTGTACACCACTCAGCCACACTATATAGCATTGCGTACTCTGCCAGTCAGTGTGTATATTGCTGGGATCAGTGATACTCCACTCACGGCCAACCACTATATGAGCTCACCATGAGTTCCTCAGAGACCTCCGCTGTGAGCAGCACTCCCAACAACAGCAACAGCCAACGCCCCACGCAAGCTATAACATCCACCCCAGCAGCCAGTGGTCAGCAGCAGCCCTCCCCGGAGGAGAACGTTGTGTCCATCGGTCCGTCGCCAGAGCGATTAATGAGGGCTGCCATTGAGGAGATGATGGGGCCAGATGTGGAGGAGAAGGTCTGGCTCAGGCCAGCATCCCAAGTTAATGTTGAGGACGATGATGGGTCTGTGTTTGGGGATGTTGGGGTGGCAGAGGTGGTGGGTGGGTCAGACTCAGGAGAAGAGTTGTATGATGAGGATGATGATCGGGACCATCTGTATGTGCCTCAGAGTCCGACCCCGGAAAACATGTTGTATCGTGTGTTTAGGTACTAAAATCTGTGTTCCCAGTAGTGTTGGGCGAACAGTGTTCGCCACAGTTCGGGTTTTGCAGAACATCACCCCGTTCGGGGTGACTATATAGCAGACTATATAGCATTGTGTTTACTGCCACTCTGTGTACACGGCTCAGCCACACTATATAGCATTGTGTTTACTGCCACTCTGTGTCTGCTGGGAACAGTAGTACACCGCTCACCCGCCACTGTATAGCATTGTGCTCTGTGTCGCTGCTGGCAATAGTGGTACACTGCTCACCCACCACTGTATAGCATTTCTGTACTGCCACTGTACTGCTGCCAGTCAGCGTGTACTTTAAGGATAAGTGAAATGAGGAAGAAATCCGGTGAAAGAGGGAGGGGCAAGGGAAGAGGTGTTTCCCCTGACGGTTCACGTACAGGCCACAGGGGAGCACCCAAGAAAACCCACTCAATACCGCCCATGTTGTCCAGGACAACCACCCTCACAGATCCAAAAGAACAGGACCAGATAATTACTTGGATGACCTCTCAAGCGTCCAGCAGTGGGTTAAGCAGCACCAGCACATCACGCACGAGGTCCGAGTCCTCAGCCAGTTACAAGGATCCAGTGGGCACAAAGCTGACACAACCGGCAGCGACACCACGCACACAACTGCCAGATAACCAGACAACGTTGGAGTGAGCTGCGCAGAGGTTGTTCTGGGGAGCTCTACTCCACAGCGGCGGCCCCCCACAATGACATATGACGAGTTTGAGGAGATGGAAGAGGAGGGTATGGACAATGTGGACATAGACCCAGATTTTGTTTGTGAACGAGAACATCGCCGTCGTAGCAGCAGCACAGATGAGTCTGTTGAAGAACCCACTGCTGCACGAGTTCGCCTTGTGCCACAAGGTAGGCGGCGCGCAATTTCAGGCACCACAAGCGTGGAAGTTCAAGTGAGAGGCAAAAGAGGCGCAAACAGAAATCGCCAGCAAGGCAGGTGCTCCAAAGTCTGGGCTTTCTTTGAAGACTGCACTGAGGATGTTACCATGGCGATTTGCAAGGTGTGCAAGACCCGCCTGAGCAGGGGGAAAAGTATTAACAACCTCTCCACCACCAGCATGAGCCACCACATGCTATCCAAACATCCCACTCTGTGGGCAAATGCGGCAGGACAGGGTACCACCAGCAACACTGCCTCCCTTGGGTTCACCAGACTCACCACCAGACCCGCCTCAGCAGCAGCAGTAGCCCAGCCATTGCGTGGTTCACAACATTCACAAACATCAGACGACGCTGACACTGTCCCTTTCCGGAGTAGAGCTCTTGAGGTCTCCCCGTGTTCATCAAACACAACAACCAACAGCCCTTCGGTGTGCAGCCCTACGGTTCAGTTGTCTGTCTCGGAGATGTTTGAGCGCAAGAGGAAATTGCCAGCAAATGACCCCCGGGCCGTGGCACTAACAGCCAGCATAGCCAAACTTCTGGCCTGTGAAATGCTGCCATATCGAGTGGTGGAGACAAACAGCTTCAAGGGCATGATGTCAGTGGCCATCCCACGTTTCGTGGTTCCCAGCCGCTACCACTTTGCGCGCTCTGCAGTGCCTGAGTTGCATGAGCACGTGGTCAGCAAAATAACCCGAAGCTTGAAGAATGCCGTTGCCTGCAAGGTTCACCTCACCACTGACACCTGGACGAGTGCGTTCGGCCAGGGTCGATACATCTCCCTTACCGCGCACTGGGTGAACCTTGTGGAGCCTGGCAGCGATTCCTCACCTGCTACGGCGCGGGTGTTGCCCACGCCGCAAACAGCTGCACCGCCGTCCCTCCCACTGGATAACAACAGCAGCACCTACCTCTCTGACTCCTTCTCCTCCAACGCATCTCAAAGCTGTACCTCACCCGGAAACGCTAACCCAGCACCAGCAGCAGTAGGATCGTGGAAGCAGTGCAGCACAGCTGTTGGCATGCGTCAGCAAGCGTTGCTGAAGCTGATCTGCCTTGGGGATAAGCAGCACACAGGGGAGGAAATTTGGAGGGGAATAAAGGAACAGACGGATTTGTGGCTGGCACCGCTGGACCTGAAACCGGGCATGAAGCTAGACACCTGGCACGAACTGGCAATGTACGCAATAGAGGTGCTGGCTTGCCCGGCAGCCAGCGTTATGTCGGAACGCTGTTTCAGTGCTGTCGGAGGCATCGTCACAGATCGGCGTATCCGCCTCTCCACAGAAAATGCAGACCGTCTGACTCAAATTAAAATGAATCAATCCTGGATTGGAAACGACTACGCAACACTCCAGGACCCCAACCAAGTAACATGACCAATGAACATCTGGGATGGTTTAGCGTTGCCGGTCCCTGTTTATGGAACCTCTTATCTTTATTACATTTATGACTGCATGGCGGTACAAAGCATGCTATCCGCACGCTTCTTGTCCTCATGCAAGGCCTGTGTTGTTGTGTCTCAAAAAGCGTGGCCTTCTCCTCCTGCGCCTCCTCCTGTTCCATCACGTCTGCTGCTGCTGCTGCTGGGTTAGCGTTGCCGGTGACGGTCCCTGTTTATGGAACCTCTTATCTTTATTACATTTATGACTGCATGGCGGTAAAAAGCATGCTATCCGCACGCTTCTTGTCCTCATGCAAGGCCTGTGTTGTTGTGTCTCAAAAAGCGTGGCCTCCTCCTCCTGCGCCTCCTCCTGTTCCATCACGTCTGCTGCTGCTGCTGCTGGGTTAGCGTTGCCGGTGACGGTCCCTGTTTATGGAACCTCTTATCTTTATTACATTTATGACTGCATGGCGGTAAAAAGCATGCTATCCGCTTGCTTCTTGTCCTCATGCAAGGCCTGTGTTGTTGTGTCTCAAAAAGCGTGGCCTTCTCCTCCTGCGCCTCCTCCTTTTCCATCACATGTGCTGCTGCTGCTGGGTTAGCGTTGCCGGTCCCTGTTTATGGAACCTCTTATCTTTATTACATTTATGACTGCATGGCGGTACAAAGCATGCTATCCGCACGCTTCTTGTCCTCATGCAAGGCCTGTGTTGTTGTGTCTCAAAAAGCGTGGCCTTCTCCTCCTGCGCCTCCTCCTGTTCCATCACGTCTGCTGCTGCTGCTGGGTTAGCGTTGCCGGTGACGGTCCCTGTTTATGGAACCTCTTATCTTTATTACATTTATGACTGCATGGCGGTAAAAAGCATGCTATCCGCACGCTTCTTGTCCTCATGCAAGGCCTGGGTTGTTGTGTCTCAAAAAGCGTGGCCTTCTCCTCCTGCGCCTCCTCCTGTTCCATCACGTGTGCTGCTGCTGCTGGTGCTGGGTTAGCGTTGCCGGTCCCTGTTTATGGAACCTCTTATCTTTATTACATTTATGACTGCATGGCGGTACAAAGCATGCTATCCGCACGCTTCTTGTCCTCATGCAAGGCCTGTGTTGTTGTGTCTCAAAAGGCGTGGCCTTCTCCTCCTGCGCCTCCTCCTGTTCCATCACGTCTGCTGCTGCTGCTGCTGCTGCTGGGTTAGCGTTGCCGGTGACGGTCCCTGTTTATGAAACCTCTTATCTTTATTACATTTATGACTGCATGGCGGTAAAAAGCATGCTATCCGCACGCTTCTTGTCCTCATGCAAGGCCTGGGTTGTTGTGTCTCAAAGCGTGGCCTTCTCCTCCTGCGCCTCCTCCTGCTCCATCACGTCTGCTGCTGCTGGGTTAGCGTTGCCGCGTGGTCCCTGTTTATTGAACCACTTATCTTTATTACATTTATGACTGCATGGCGGTAAAAAGCATGCTATCCGCACGCTTCTTGTCCTCATGCAAGGCCTGGGTTGTTGTGTCTCAAAGCGTGGCCTTCTCCTCCTGCGCCTCCTCCTGTTCCATCACGTCTGCTGCTGCTGGGTTAGCGTTGCCGGCGCGTGGTCCCTGTTTATTGAACCTCTTATCTTTATTACAATTATGACTGCATGGCGGTAAAAAGCATGCTATCCGCACGCTTCTTGTCCTCATGCAAGGCCTGGGTTGTTGTGTCTCACAAAGCGTGGCCTTCTCCTCCTGCGTCTCCTCCTCCTGTTCCATCACGTGTGCTGCTGCTGGTGCTGGGTTAGCGTTACCGGTCCCTTTTCCTGGAACCTCTTCTCTGTATTACATGTATGACTGCATGGCGACAAAAAACATGTTACTTGTGCAAAGAAACATGACATTTTCCACATTTAAAAGACAGTTTTTCCTTTGAAACTTTACAATCAATTTTCTCAAAAACTATAAGCTCTTTTTCAAATATTTTTTTTCCTCTTGTACCCACTCCCAAGGTGCACATACCCTGCAAATTTGGGGTATGTAGCATGTAAGGAAGCTTTAAAAAGCATGAAAGTTCGGGTCCCCATTGACTTCCATTATGTTCGGAGTTCGGCGCGAACACCCGAACATCGCGGCGATGTTCGGCGAACGTTCGCGAACCCGAACATCTAGGTGTTCGCCCAACACTACCTGGAAGGCCTGAATAAATAGTGTCTATGCTTCAGCTCCATATGGAATTAAGTGTACCAAAAATAAGTATTTATGGTATGTGATCGCCTGTTTATTGGCAATTTAATTGAGATTTTGGCACCTTCCAGACTTCTAAACTGGCCTAACAACTCTCGTGGCATTCCCTTGAAAGCAACATGAAGTGAAAGGAGTAAAGAGGCATCCAAATATATTCCCGTTTCAGAGAAAGGAGGACTCTTGAATTTCTTTACTTGTACTTAGTAGTCTTAGCATAGCTTTTATCTTGAGTTGGCATTGTGCAAAGGTGCATGGACATATGCAAATACAGTATATAGCTACATACTGTATAGCTACACTCCATATAAGAAGATCTGTCATTAACCTGCTTAGCGGTATGCCCGACACTGTGTCGGGCACACCGCCGGCTGTCCCCAGGAGTCCCCCATTATAATTTTAAGCGATCGGATAGTTCTAATATCTTCAGCTAGCACTAGGCTAGCTAGCAGTGGTGGTTGGCATCCTTAGATTGCGTTTGATCCGCCCCGATCGCCGCTAAATACATTACCCCCCTGGATCCAGCGTTCGCGCAGCCTCTGGGCACATCTCCGGTCCTCTCTATGGGGAGGATCGGGTCTGCACATGACGTCATGACGTCGCCAACGTCATGACGTCATGTTCGATCCTCCCCATAGAGAAGAGCGGAGCTGTCCGGAGAGGCTGCAGTGAAAATAATAGCTAGGAATAGGTGAGAACAGCAATGTCAGCAGAGCAATAGCTTCTTTTTTCCTCTACCCACCTCCCTGCCAGTTTATCAATTGAATAGGTGCTCAGGTAGGTTGAAAAATCTCAGTAAAGCTGTTGATGGGAAAATGGAATGCGTTATACTGCTACAGAGGCAACTCGACTTTTATCTGTGGCCCATAATACAGTTTGGACAGCTGTTTGGCATCCAGATATGGCCATGTAGCAGCTTGGTTCTCCAGATACCAGAATCATGTAGCTATGTGCCTATAGATACTAGAAGTAAATAACCATTGTGCATCAAGATAAAAGATTTAAGTGGCTGCCAGGTGCCCCACATATACAAAAATCAAGTGCCTCCAGAACCCAACAATTAAGTAGCCATTGTGCCCTAGATAAAATAAGGAAGTAGCCAGAACCCCCCAGATAAAATAATCACCGTGCCCACAAATAGAAACATTTAACAGCCAGATATACATACATATACATACTCGGGGGGACAATGCAACACGTTTCGCAGGTTTGATCCCGCTTCATCAGGCAATAACAATGGAGCAATAGCATATGTGGTCAGTAGAAGAGCCAGGCACCTCAAAGTATGTGTGTAGCCCTTCTTCCCGACAGATATCAGCCTTTTAGTTTTTGTTTATTTTTCAGGAAACTGGTCTGAATTTGACATCGACAAGTACTTTTGCTTAGATAGCAACTCAAGGTTTTTTTGTTTTGTTTTTTTAACTGTACTGGAAAACAGAAAGTCTTTTGATAATTTGGGAGCAATGCTAGTACTATATGTATATATGTTTATCTTCCCATGCCACTTCAGGTATGCTTTAAAAGGTGCCCAAATCCAACTTGAAATTAAAAACAGATGCTATATACGTGTGGGGATGTGTGCAGATTGTTACTGCACCTACCATGTGCCAGCATCCCCTTCTGCTTAGCTGGAAAAATACCCGTAAGTTGAGGCAGTCAGCACTCTTTTACTCATACGTACTTCTGTGCGCATGCGCAGTATGTCAGATAGGCAGCTTTGTGACCATGCTCCCCAAGACAAGTGTAGAGCGCAGTAACAAGGCTCGGGTATCCATATCATGTCGTATCTGTAAGCCTCGGATGGATTCATACTGTGAGCATTGCATAGTGAACATATTATATGTGTGATAACTGAAATGGCCACTGGGCATGTTAAAACACACACCTTCATTCCCAGTCTGCACACAGAGTGAATGCACCCTTAATGTTTAATACTTTCTCTTGTCTCCTGAATTTCATAGATTTTAATGTTCTACTTTCTCTCCCATATTTGGAATTTCCTTTTAGAATGGTAATTTTTAACCCCATTGTTTTGGGGTCAGGTGTAAAGAAGAGCTGTCCTACAGGGTTACCTGCTTGTTAGGCGGCACATATTGCATCTTTTCTTTAGTATCCGCTTTGTTTCTTGAATAGATGCTGAAAAAGAAGGACATATTATAATATCATAAGATATTTCCAATTAATGTAATACATCAAATTACCCTTCAGTTAAACAATGTTACGATGCTCCCAGTGTGTCAGAAATTATGCAAAATCACGAAGTTTCATCTTAGGAAATCAAATAAAAACATGTGACCAGTACTAAAAGGTGATTCACATTTGACAGATCAGGATGAACGCAACATCCACAGAACACACTTTAACAACAGAAAGAAATGATTGACAACCGATGAAAGAAAAAGCCCTTCATGAATTTTAATATTGACAAGAAGTGAAAGACAAATATTCTTTGAATTTTAATAATCAGAAGAAAAGAATGCCAGCTGACAAGCTCTTGAACAAATTTTAATAATGACAAGAAGTAATACAGCGTGGACAAGCAAGGATGGACAAATTCTGCAATGAATTTTAATGACAAAAGATGAGTGACAGGTGACAGCTGAAAAAAAGACTAATCCCTCTATGAATTTCAATAATGACAAGAAATGAATGATAGCTGACAAGTTATGCTGTACAAATCCTTGAACACATTTATTAACCACACATGAGGGTGCATTGTTGACGAGCAGTGATGGACAAATCGTTTCATGAACCTTAATAATTGACATGTAACTGACATGTGAAGGACAGAATCTTCAATGAATTTTAATAATGATAAGTGAAGATTGACAGATGACAAGTGATGATTGACAAATCCTTGAATGTCCTCTATTAGTGACAAGACATGACAGATCATGGACAAGTGAGGATGATGAGCAATCCTTGAACCTGCTTTCATAGAAGGAGATAAGTGATAATGGAGACACTATTTCATGAATATTAATGGCAAGGGATGATTGACAGATGGCAAGTGATGATGCAGAAATCTGAGAACAGATTATATTAATGACTAGAGATGACTGATCATTAATGAGAGTTGATGGACAAATCCTTGAGCAGCATTTTAATAGCAAGAGATGATTAAGTGTTGATGGGCTAATGTCTTTCTAAATGTTAATGATGACAAGAGATGATTGAAAGCTAACAAGTGACAAAAGGAAAATCCTTCTACGAGTTTTAATAATGGAAAGAGATGATTGACACATGACAAGTGATAATAGACAAATCTTTGCATACATTTTAATAACTCAAAGCCTTTGATAATAATCATGTTTGATGGAGGACCACCGGGGAAAGGATAAGATTACATTTCCTGTAACTTTATGTTCTACATATGAACAGAATTGATAGTGCTGAGATGCTGAAGATTATTTATGTTCTTTTCCGTTCTGGTGTTGTTTGTTGACCACGGCTTGCCTTTGGATGTGCTTTATAAATATTGAAAGCCATTCATCACTGTCCCAGTAGTGCATTATCAGTGGTATGATGCTGAGAATTGCTGCTGGCTTTGTGCTCTTTAAAATAACAAAGTTTCATCCTGTCAGAGCTTTGCATAATTTGCAAATAAAACAAGCTCTAAATATAGCGAATTAAAGAATATAAAAAAAATTGCACATGCCTAGAAGCAAAAAAATTAAATAAATAAAAAATAGATGAGACTATATTTGAACAGGATGTGCACATGATCCATATCTTTCCTTATGTAACTACGGCTGCAAAAATACAACTAGAAGGCACAGCTTTAGAAAGGGTGTGCTAGTTTATGGGAATATATGTCAGTGAAAGCGCTCATCATCGTGTCATAATCAGCTATACAAGCCTACAAAGGATATGATCAAAACCTACTTTAAGTTGTTTAGCAGTCTTGGCAAAAAAAAATCGCAATATATTTTGTGTTTGAAAACGCAAACCACAGCAATCTAGGAGTTAAGAATTATTGTTTTATCCTGCAGGAAATGACAGCTGAATTCAACAGTTCCTGAGTTCAGCTTTAATCTAAGGATAAAAGGAAAGATACAATTGATTGGTCATGTGATAAAAACAACAACAAAAAAAAAAACCTGTTGACTTGCTATAGTTCTTATGAAAACTTTCTTCCAGAAGTGTTAATATAATCCTGTAGGATATCACATTACTTACAGAGGAATTGTAGTGAAAACAACATAATGAATACAACTGCTTATTTTTTTACAATATTGATTTATAAATTATTTAGTCACTGTTTGCCTATTGTAAAATCTTTCCTCTCCCTGATTTACATTCTGGAATTTATCACTGGTGGTGACATCTTTTTGCCAGGTGATCTGTGCAGAATGTTCATTACTGAGAGTTCTGTGCACAGAGGGAGATTTCGCTTGCCAGTTTTAACAGTTAGTAAAAGCCCTTATTTACCACAATGCAACGAGGTTCACAGACAGCAAACTGTGAGGACCATGATCATGACATCACACTGTGGGAGGAGTTTCACCACAATATCAGCCACACAGACTCCCTGATGAATTATTCAAAAAAAGGTAAAGAGTTCTCGTGGGAAAGGCGGTATCAGCTACTGATTAGTATGAAGTTCAATCCTTTATTAAAGTTCCTCTTTAAACCTGCAGAGAAAGCTGGTGATAAAAGGATCCAAAAATCTGGCACTTTCAATAAATACATTTATAATCGAATTTAGATTAATTGTAAAGCACAGTTTTGGTTCTTGCCCAAGTATGAGTGAGTGTGGTCATACTGTGCACGCCTGAGTACAGTCTATGCATGCCCGCTAGAACAAAGCCGTTCCTACATGGCTTTTTCCTCCGTATACAAAAAGCAGTTTCATGCTACTGGGCATTTGTGGAGCATACTCATGCATGAGCAGTGCAGCCATGCCCATAAATGCACGGGAGAGTGGCCAAAAGACAGAAGCAAGTCCCAGACAGCAGCAGTGGGCTTGTGAAAGATCTGGGGAGCCTTTGGAACATTAATAGGCTTTCCAATGCTTAGTTAAGTATCTAGGTTTGGGACCCGATCCCTCAGATGACATTGCAGGGCCGAGCCTGTGCAGACCTTCGCTCGCTCAGGAGCTGATGCCTCGGATGACATTGCAGGGCAAAGCCTGTGCAAGCAAGCGGTGTGTTCTGCTTTATGTGGGGGGTAGAGTGGCATGAGAGTGATATCACGTGGTGGGTGGGATAAGAGGGGAGAACAATGCTCTCGGCCCTTGCTGAGACAAAATGATCTATTAGGACAGATTGCTAGCTGAGCAGTCAAGAGAGATTGGGGGGCTGGTTTCCACTCGCTGGACTGTCAGCAGAGGTTGCTGTTATCAGTTATTGATACTAACAGAGAACGAAAACCAGTATATGCTGCTCAAAAAACTGCACTTTATTAGCAAAAAGTTTTAAAAAGGCACACACATATATATTCAAGGATGTCAGGGAATAACCTAACATACGATTGATTGAAGTATTGATGAGTACAATACTATGTGCTGCAACTGTCTGGGACAGTGGAGAGAGTCCCTTAGATGAATAGCAATTTCCTAAAAATAAGGATCAGGTAAATATTGACTGCCAGTATCTTAAATGACACCCAGATGATCTAAAAGAAATAACACTGGTGCTAAGGTGTAATAGAAAGCAATCCCATATAGAGAGAAGGCAAATGACCATATAGTTAGATATAAGTGCCAAACTACCCACAAAGCCCAGGGCAATTATAAAGAACCTTGGTGACGCCCAAGTTGTATTCCTGCGAGGAGACCTAGATAATGGAACACAGTAAGGTCATAACCACTCACAGAGGGCAAGAGTAGGCGTGTCCAATATGGTGTTATCAGTTGCCTTGGTCGAGTTTTATCTAGCATGTGTAGGGAGCTTTATTTTTCTCCTCCTAGGCTTGTTTTAAAGTACCTGGTTTGGGGCCTGCAGCATAGACTTAGAGAGCTGCAGGCTGTGAACTTCTTTGAAAGCTTTTTTAGCCATGAACTTTTGTAGTCATGGGTGTAGCAATCACCCCTGTGACCCTTGCCATCGCAGGGGGCCCAGAGGCTTTTGGGGCCCCTCCTCCAGCATCCCTCTAATCGCAAGTGCATCCAATTAGCAAGAAAAAACTGCTTGTTCACTCACAAAAACCATCCCTGCCACTTCCTCCCGCCATGCAGAGTAGCGAGTAGCGAGTAGCGGGAGCGTCTGTCTTTTTTTCCTGATTCTAGACACTGCTTCATAGCAGAACACTTCCTGCTGCCATTCACTGGCTCCTGATCATGTGAACCTCATGGGGTTTGGGGACCAAGGGGGGCCCCATGCTATCATTTTTGCAGGATGGCCCTATTGGGTCTAGCTACGCCTCTCCAAACAGCATGGTAACAAATCATCACCATTATCACCGAAAACATATAACTCTTACCATAGAACCTGCTATTAACGCCTTCACTGTGCAACTTCAGGCCACAAGATGGTATTCTCCAAGCTGTATTTTTAGCTACAAAAGCCAAAAAAGTAACATTTGGATAAACTCTTTATTAGATGGCATATTTAAAAATGAACCCAAAGGCTTTAGGTTATGCTTCCCATACCAGAATGACTTTTAACAGAGTAAATTCTGAACAATACAAAGTGTGGCACGTCATCTGCAACAATCCATCTCCACCAGGATCTATTAATATTCATTTAGCTGGCAACACAAGTGCATGTCCACAGTGCAGATAGCTGAATAAGTCATCATTAAGAGGAAATTAAATTGCAGTTCGCTGTAAAGTTGGGAACATATGCCTCTTACTGTGTTGCACCTTGCTATGAATATTGTAAACAAATAAAAACTATTACATCAGATTCAGGAACAGATGATCGCCATTCTGGGGCCTGGCGAGCGATACAGGCCAGTGAGTGTCTTGGGAGCTCTTCTTCACGGGGAGGAAAGAGGAAAAAAAATCAGAGGTAATTAGACGCAGCACCTGTTTTGAAGCACCTTAGGTAACAGCTATAATAACACAAGGCTATGACATTCTGTCAAGTGTCTTTGCTGATGAAGTAGCCCTGCAGCAGATGGATAGCTTCAATTATTTGGCTCCACGACAAATATAAATTGTCTAGTCCCTTGAGATCTACTACAGACCTGGCTGTGACTCAATCAACACAACTGGTAGAGATGTAGATAGTTTAAAGTTTTTTTTTTTTTTGTGTGCAGTCAACAATGAAACCATTCCTTCTTTCCTCCAGCGCTCAGAGCAGCCAGATTGGCTGGGAAATGAACAATAAGGCTGCACAGGTGTCTAAGCGAGCGGGAAGCGTTGCTCACTTGTTAGGAAAGGAGAGGAGATGGCTGGTAAACCGTGCCTCTTCACTGTACGAAGCAGGGATCCATTGTCTTTGCAGAAGGTGCATGGAAATGCTGCCTGTCATATGTTTTATATGTATCAATGCTAGATTGTAATTAAATGTTTTTAAATGGCCCTTACCATTTATGTATGCAGCCTGCTATAATTAAATTAAGAAAAACCACATGATTTAAACAATGCTTTTTTGCTGCCTTGAAAACAATAGTGTATCCTATATGCTAACCGAATGTTGTAAATATGCACAGACTTGGAAGCACTGTGGGCAGTGGTGGGGGCTTAGTGCAGCATTGGCTTAGTGTGGGCAGTGCAGTAGAAGGCGCTAGCTTACTGTAGGCGGGGGCTCAGTGTGGCGGTTTGGTGTGCGTGCTGCGTGCATAATTTTTTTCACAATTGGAGGTTTCCTGCTTTGGTAGAAAGAATGCCCTAAGTAGTGATGAAGTGAAGCTTTGCAAATCTATTAGCTGATTAAATAAATCACTTGCTTCTCCATAAGTTCTCCTAGACATGGCCATAACTAAAGGTGAGCCATTGAGAGCAATTTAGTGAGGGAGGAAGGGGCAGGTAAACTTTATGATATGCACATATCAAAAAGCCAAACTTTAGACCAAAATATACTGAAAAAAATACTGAAGTGTAAAATGTTTTCACAAATTAGATTTACCTCACAGGAATTGTACACAGGAAGCCATTCTTAAGTATACCCCTCTATTTTAATATTCAGAAGTGAGTGCAATGGTCTAGCCCCATGTGGTGGGGCCACCAATTCATAACAGTGTCACCCCTTCCCTCTGCTCGTCTACAAAAGTCACAGTAGGTTAAAGGATACATGAGGCAAATAATGTAATATCAGATTGACTTACCTGGGGATTATTCCAGCCCCTAGAAGCCTACGTGTCCTTCAACGCAGCTCTGCTCTCAGCCAGTCTCCTGGTGTTCCCTCCTAGTGACTGCATGTGCGAGTGCACGGACTTCCGTGCCTGTGCAGAATGCTCCCGGCCGAGGGAGTGTGATCTTGGGTGGTGCATTCATGCTCTTGCGCATGCAGGTCAATGGCCACTACTAGGAGGGGACCCCAGTAGACTCGCTGAGAGCGGGTCAGCGGCTTCTGTGCATGTGCGTTCCCATGGCCGTACATGCATAGAAGGAGCAAACCCCAGGAGACTGTCTGAGAGTGGAGGCAAGGGACACATTTGCTGGAGGAAGCCCCAGATAAGTAAATCTGATTATTCACCTCATGTTTCCTTGGATTTTCATCATCATGGCTACTAACAAATATGGGTTTGACACCATAATTCTCCCAACCACAAATGTTGAAGGAAGTGACATCACTGTTGTGAATGTAAGTCAGTGACACAGAGGATCATGGCAAGCTACACTGCCCCATTCTGGATATAAGAAAGTGAGTTTTTAACAGTCAAAAGGATAAAGCCACAATTTTTTTTAAGGTGTTGAATTTTTTACAGGTTTTCTTTACAGATACACTAGCTTTTTGTAGTATCTATTTACCTAGTTAAGAAATTGTAAGGTAATAAGTGTTCTCGTTAATAAGGTTGCCTCCAATTTCCCTGTTAACACAGTTTGTGGCATATACTAAAGTGTGTGTAATAGTGCACTGCGATGCAGTTTGGCAGCCATTTTGTTATGCGCAAATAGCATCGTACTAATTGTAAAAGGGCCCTTATAGTCAAGTCCTTAACATATAGGGAATAATAGGGAAGGGTGAAGTAGGAGAAGTGTGATGAAGACATCAATTATAATGCTAGTTAGCGACTGTCATGTCTGTTGACTAAGGCAAAAACAAAAGACAGGGCTAAATGGTCACAGCGCTCACAGAAAAAAAAACAGTTTCCTGCTGTGTTTGGATTGAATCTGGAGTCCATGTATGTGTGTTTGACCTGCGGTGCTGGCTAGACATGTTTGTTATTGAACATTTGATCTTATGTGTATTTTAGATATTGCTAAAAAACAGTGGCGTAGCGAAGGAGCTATGGGCCCCTGTGCAAGTTTTACATTGGGCTGCACCAAGCACTCTATACATAACAATTGAGCGCACCAAAACCTGCCAAGGACAACCACAGTGTTAGAGGTTCAAGAAGGGAATTGGGAACAGTTTGTTAATGATTACTACTATTCAAAGCTTCTGTATAATTGATTATTACCAGCACAGGACCAGTAAAGGGCCAATATAGCAGTTGAGGGAGGGCCCTTCTGGACCAAGGGCCCTGGTGCAGTCACAACCTCTGCACCCCCTATTGCTATGCCACTGCTAAAAACAGAAGACAGCCAAGTCTGTTTTCAGAGGGGAAAGCAGCAACATGCACTAATACTTCTTATTTCCATTTAAAACAAGTTACCTAAGTTGATAAATATAGAGTATTGTGTTGCTATGCCAAAAATGAAAAAGTCTAGAATATAGTCAGAATCATGTGATTTTTTTGAATTTTTTTGGGTATACCACAAACACCAAATCATAGATAAAAACTCCATGCTTTGAAATATATTCACCATTCAAGAATTCAAATGGAGATAACCATGAAATGTAGGGAAATGCAGCAGCTGACACTGCATGGGTGATCAGCAAGGTTCAGTAGGGACATCCAAACAAAAGAGGCCCAATGACTAGGATGCTATGCTAGGGAACATCCCTTTTATCCTGTGATAGATAACAATCACAAACAGGCAAACATCTCAGGCATTGGCTCATCTTCAAGTATCCATTGAGAAAGCGCTTTTGCCGGAAACATATTTTTGTTCCACAGAATATCAACAGGGCATTGTTGATTCCTTGCTTCACATTTATGCTTAAGGTCAGTCAGTACATAGTGCCATTTATTGAGTACAGAGAATTTCCCGGAGAATTTAACTCTGTTATTGACATACACATAGTTGTTTTGTTCGGTTCTATATGTATTCCTACACTGTCTTGTTTTTTATATGAAAGTCAAGGGCAAAAGCTACAGTATTTCACATTCTAAAAGTTCAATAATTTTGACACCTAGCATGGTAGCACAAAGTTTAAAGTAATCTTGAGAGGAAGCAAAAAAAAAGTTTTATTTAACTTGGGGCTTCCTCTAGCCCCCTTCACACTGATCCGTCCCTCGTTGTCATCCTCGTTCCTCTACAATCTGGGTTGGTAACTTTGGGAGTCTGGGCTCCCGCCCAGTACCGCTGTGCAGGTGCAGAAAGCTCCTGGCCGCAGGAGCTCAACAGGAGAGCGCATGTGGCCGTACTGCACCTGCACCGACTGGCTGAATTACCGGGCCACATTGCGGAGGATCCAGGTGGAACAGGCGAGGATTGGATCAGCGTGAAGGGGCTAGAGAAAGCCCCAGGTATGTATAAAACGTATTATTTGTCTTAGGTACAATTTAAACTTTGGAACAGGATGTGTAGGCTTTCAATTGAGCTTAGCTTTACCCAAGATAAAATAAACACTTGCTTTGCCACTTGATTCTATAACTCTGAGGTAGTTAGCCATAGTGTTGACTTCAATGGGTGCATCAGAGAAGAAATAGATCTTTCTTTGAGCTTGGAGTCCTATGGGAGAAAAGCGCTTTACAAATGTTATTGTGTATTATTCTTTTGGTAGCATCTGTATATAAAACAATCGGAAGTAATTTCATCACTTTCAATTACTCCTTTCATGATTCCCATCATTAATACTTCTCATTTGATAGTTGAGCATCCCAGTCTTAGTGTTGGTGTTCAAATTCGGGAGGTTGAATTCAGAAACATGAATTCTCCTGCACATAACACTTCAGCACGTGAATAAGTGGACAGGGCTCTAGGAAGTTCACAACTTGTGGTTCATGTCATGCATGAACTACAAGTAAGTGAACTCCCCACGACCGTGTCCACTTCTTCAGATGCTGCTGTGGTGTGTGGGAGAATTCAGGTTTTCAAATACAATCTTTCAAATTCGAATACCAACACTGCTCAGTCTGTGTTTTTAGACATTGATTTTTTAATAGTATCTTGCTTTAATTGTTAAAGATGCTATGAAATCCATCTGCTCGTGAATGCTGTTTATTGCAGATAAAATTCTTCATATCATGAAGGTTGTCAAAAGACGATTCTTGAAATGTAAAGAAATGTAAATAATTTGAAACAAGCCTCTGATTGAGACCTCAAGGCAATCCAAGACAGTGCATAAGTGAATCCTACCTCATATCCAATTATACTGACTGCATAGTCAATGAAGTCACAGGTTTTCATTATGTTGTTGCAGTTAGAGGTGATTTTTTTTAGATCTGTGTTTAGCAGTAGCTAGTATATCCTCAGTTCTAGAGACATCAATAACTTATTTTCCCCTAGGTAGAGATTTTAGTCTGCCATCTACGTACAAGCTCCTTTCAACACACTAGCATGCATCAGATCTGAAACTCCTAAGCAGACATGCATCACCAGATTTGAAAGTCCTAAATCTTTCAGTCCGTAAATCTTGCTAAAAAGAACACAAATACTTTAATATGGTATTATATGACTTCATCATTTACATTGTTATTGCTGTACCATCGGGACCTTAGGGAATTTTTGTTGTCTTCATGAAAGATGCAATAGTGAAATATTTGCTGAATCTCATCCATAACAGCAACTGTTCCTTGCCTGAAATGAAGCAAGCCTTCCAATTGGGCCCTGTGAGAAGCGGTCATTGAGGGAAATGCCATTCCATCATATGTTTGAGTCAAAGACCACTCTGATCTGGTTTGGCTTGCAATGATGGTACATAACAAAACACATGGGGTTCCTACTTCCCTGTCTTTCTGTAAATGTGTTACTCAGCATGATCTCTCTTTTGTTGACCTTGAATACCTGTATATATTTTTTGAGCTCAAGTTTTCTGTAAAGACAGCTACAGTAGCTTCTGAAGTTAACTACGAACAGTGGAACCTCGGTATGAGAGCATAATTTAGTTCCAGAAACATGCTTGTAATCCAAAGCACTGATAGCAAAGCAAATTCATCCATAAGAATTAATGGAAACTCAGATGATGCGTTGCGATCACAATCCTAAAACATTTATATAAAAAATATTTAATACAAAGTACTGTACTATATAAAGTAAAAATGTAAAAAAAAGATTTTCACTACAACTAACAATCATTGCTATCTGCTGGCTCTCCCTAAACTTTTTTTGCATGGCTTTAATAAGGAACGTATCCAATGTCAGTTGCTTTTGTCTACTTTTAAAGATTTCACTGAAATTGTACAGTCACTACACTTAAGCCGCATCTACACGCATAGATGCAGCTCCGATGTTCCTTATCAATCGAGCCGTGGATGCGGCTCGATTGATAAAATCCGACAGGATGGATCTCCGCACTGCCGATTCCCTGCTCGCTCCCCGTGAGGGGACAATGGCAGGGAATCAAGTGGAAGATAAGCGGCGCCGGCGGGGATGAGTGGGGAATCGAATACGGCGCATGCGCGGCGAGCGGGGACACGGCAGGCACGCGGAAGAGGCGATCCGGTGGCTAATCGAGCCGCCGGATCGGAGCCGCATCTACGCGTGTAGATGTGGCTATAGATTAAGTACAATCCTGCCTTATCAAAGGGAGAAAAACTATCAGATCGTGATGATGTGATGTGCATATACGTTCTTTGCTTGCATATCAATACGTTGCTTGCTTATCAAGTCAAAATTTCATTAACATTTTTGTTTGTCTTCTTAAACTAAATTACTCTCTATCCAAGGTTTTACTGTAGTATTAATCTCCTCCTTGGAATTAGAAATTACTAGATATGAAATCAAGGAACGGCCACAGTTTGTAGAAATACCGATACTAAAACAAGAAAAAAATATTAATAGTGTTTATTGCAAGGCAATATTGTGCAAAAACATGCATACAATATTAAAAAGGTTTACATGCAAATTAAATGGAACACACATGCATCAACATACTATACAGTGGAGGAAATAATTATTTGACCCCCTCACTGATTTTGTAAGTTTGTCCAATGACAAAGAAAAGTCTCAGAACAGTATCATTTCAATGGTAGGTTTATTTTAACAGTAGCAGATAGCACATCAAAAGGAAAATCGAAAAAATAACCTTAAATAAAAGATAGCAACTGATTTGCATTTCATTGAGTGAAATACGTTTTTGAACCCTCTAACAATAAAAGACTTAATACTGGAAAAACCCTTGTTTACAAGCACAGAGGTCAAACGTTTCTTGTAATTGATGACTAAGTTTGCACACATTTTAGGAGGAATGTTGGTCCACGCCTCTTTGCCGATCATCTCTAAATCCCTAATGTTTCGAGGCTGTCTCTGTGCAACTCTGAGCTTGAGCTCCCTCCATAGGTTTTCTATTTTCTATTATTTCCTCCACTGTATATAGAGGAACAAGCAAACACAGAAATGCAGTGTGCACACAGAAACCCCAACTAACTATCTAACTATATACACAGCAAATATATAGTAAATATATACAAGACATATACACCATATATACAATCAGGCACAGTACAAAGGGGGAAGACAATCAACAAAGTCAGGACAGAGTAACAAGTTCTGCAACAGCTTAGCAGGTACAGATACAGATACAGACAAGGCAAAGGTACAGATCAGGGAATGGGTTCAGGAATGTTTACTCAGGCCTGAAAGCACAAAGTTCTGGCAACTTAATAGAGGAAGAGGCAGTTCATAAATAGGCCATGTATTAACATAAACAGGATGACGTTGGTGGTGAGTAATCATACTGAAAGGGCAATTACAGCCTTCTGCAGGCCAGACAGGAAACAACAAACACAGTAAAAGGCCACCTGCTGGTGGACAGTGGCATTCAAGGGATTCCAGAAGCAGGATAAAGCCACCTGCTGGTGGACAGTGGAAGTTCAGAGCAGTCAAAGTGCAACCGCCAGGCAGGAAATGCCATTGCATACTTTTAAGACGCTATTTGGACATGTTTAATTGCTGAATTTAAGCTCCACTTTAAGTTTGATTTAAGTTGCTATTTCCAGTGTCCACCTATAAAAGCTCACATTGTAGAAGCAAGTAAGCTGGCACCATCCAGAGTAATTTTCATGCTCTTTTATTTGCAGATTGTCACAGCAAAGCTTCTACAATTTGAGTTGTCTGGAGTACTGCTGGACGGAGCTTTGGCACATCCCATATTGACAACAAGAGGTGTGCTTCACATCACTTTCACCTATAAAAGCTCACAGCACATTCCACAGCTAACAATAGAACTTCTGACTGCTCAGTGCCATGAGACAGCAATAACTGTGAGGATCTTGACAACAGTGAGCATATAAATAGGTCAAAAGACCATAATATGAACAAGTTTTTTTTTAACAACACAAAGTTCAGGAGGAGCACCATACAAGGTAAAGATGGTGTGCCACGATCCAAGTCTCAGTGCCCAAAGAGACCGACAACAATCAGTAAATCCCACAGGATCGGCACCACTCCAAAAAGCAGTATCAAAAAAAGCTCTTTTATTGCATCAAAGTGTAGGCTACAGCAATGACAGACGCTGTTTCAGGCATTCGCCCTTTCTCAAATCACATAAGCCACAAACTGCACACAAGTGAACTAAGGCCTCGATTCATCAAGACTTATCAAATCAATTACCGACAGCTCGGTAAAATACCAAACTCGATACGTTTATTTCAGGATTCATCAAAGTTATCTACAGCTGTTAGCCAGCATTCGGTAATAATTCGGTAATGATGCGATAAAATGGAGGAAAGTGCAATTCATGAAAATGAAAGTGGGCGTGGTTTAGCGTTACATTTAGGATTAGTTATCTCCTTCACTGCTCTGTCATTATTCCTGTCAGATCATTGCTGACAGAGAAGATGGAGCCATTTGAAGTGGTTATGTATCAGCTGAGAGTGATTCAAAGGTGCAGAAGGGCAAGAATAAGGTCTAGAAACATATCAATGTGCAAGAGAATGGATTTATTTGCTATACCAGGACATCGGCATTTCTCTTGAATCATCTTGTAAAAGAACACAGGCAGTGCCAGGGTTAACTAAATTGCTAGCTGCACTACATTTTTTCAGAAAAGGCTCCTATCAAGCTGTAGCTGGTGAAATTGTGGGATTGTCCCAAGCCACTTCCAGAAACCTGGTCCAGGTGTTAAGCCCTATTTGGAATGTTGCTACGTGGTGTTCAAAGGACTGTCTTTTTACCCACAATTCCACAGGAATCTTATGGCCTTGTGTTAAATTACTGCTGTAAAATGGAAATATCCACATGTTACCGATTGGTTACCACATTGTTATCAATATTTTATCGAAATCACACTGAATGCGGAAAAAACTTGATGAACACAACTAGAAATCGATAAACTTCGAATTCGGTAATTTAACAAACTAAAAAAAGTTATCTCAAAGACCATGATGTATCGAGGCCTATGTCCTTAAATACTCACCCCCGCTAAAAAGCACCAATAGGTGCCCAACTGGGTGTGGAAATGGCGGACCTGATGGAGAACTTCTAAGATAATATGCAAATGCAAAAGTTCCATTTACCTGTCAGCTGCGCAATGTATACACCATACACACCGGCAATCCATCTCCAATGGCGCTCTCGTGCGCCCCAACGTCATACTTCCAGCCGCAACCTGCAGCCAATCAAAGGCAGCCATGTGAAAACAGGGGAGGAATCAAAGAACACAGGCGTCCGCTGCACGTTAGTGCACGAAACCACCTGCGTTCCACCAGAATCCACTTTCGTGTACACCAGCAGTCTGGTTGCCGTGCAACCATATAAACAAAGTGCGTCGATTTAAATGTATGCTACGGCTGCAAAAATAGCTGTCGTACCGGGGATCAGAGGCCCAGGGGATGAATGATGCCCCTAAACACATGTAAAGGAAGCCAACAATATATATGTTACGGCCAGAACCCGAAGTTTGGCCACTTCTAGTTCTGGCCGGCTACTTCGGGTTCTGGCCGGCCAATGCGCGAAGCGGCCGCTGCGCTGCGGCCAATGTTAGAAATGGAATGATTCCTCTGACATTAATATATCTTCTGGCCGCAGCGCAGCGGCCAAACGTAGAACAACTTAGTTCATTTAATGCAATTCAGCCGGCGGCAATGTAACAATTCAAGCCACCGGCTTTTTCTCTGCATCTCTCTCTCCTCCTCTGCCTCTCTCTCTCCTTCTCTCGCTCTCTTCTATGGGCAGCCGGGCGGGGACACGAGTGTCCCCCCGGAGTCGTTCGTCGCGGCAGGGGAATCCTGCCGTTCTTGCAGAGCGGGTGCTGGCAGAAGCGATGTCTGCAGCCTCCCCGCTCTGCTTTCCTGGTGCGACGAACGACTCCCGGGGACACGCGTGTCCCCCGCCTGCTGCCCATAAGAGGAGGAGAGAGAGGCAGAGAAAAAGCCGGCGGCTTGAATTGTTACATTGCCGCCGGCTGAATTGCATTAAATGAACTAAGTGGTTCTACGTTTGGCCGCTGCGCTGCGGCCAGAAGATACATTAATGTCAGAGGAATCATTCCATTTCCAACATTGGCCGCAGCGCAGCGGCCACTTCGCGCATTGGCCGGCCAGAACCCGAAGTGGCCGGCCAGAACTAGAAGTGGCCAAACTTCGGGTTCTGGCCGTAACATAAATAACAAATAAGCACAATACATGTGCAAACGAAGGACTCCCATAATAAGAGCGCCATCTCCTGGGCATAAGAACACCGGACAACAAGCTAATCAAAACAAAAAATAAGGAAAAAGGAATAAAAAATAAACAAAAATGTAAATTAAAACTTCAGGCAAATGGAACCATACATCACCCCCATCCAGGTACACCATGTCACCACCCAGGGGTAACTAAAAACAAAATAGAAAAGAGCAATTAGAATATCATAGTATCAAACGTAAAATATAAGAAAAATCATCAAGGGAAAAAGCAGCAGGTAAAAAGACAGCAATCCGCACACAAACCCTCATCGTGTATGTATACAAAACCCCAGGTCATACTCCCGATTAAGGCCCTTTGGCTCAATAGTCTCCAGTTTCCTAATCCATGCTGCCTCCTTCATAAGTAACGCTACTTCCCTGTTGCCCCCTCTCCAATCAGGTGGGACAGAATCAATTATAGTAACCCTCAATTGAGACACAGAGTGTCTCATGGTAGCAAAGTGTTCAGAAACCAACTGGCCCTGCAACTTATGTCTAATGGCCGATTTATGGGATGAAATACGGTCCTTTAACCGTTGGGTAGTCATGCCTACATACGCAAGGCCACAAGGGCACTTGAGCATGTAGACGACAAAGCTCAAATCGCATGTATAAAACAGATTAAGTTAAATCAAGGTGCCACGGGATGGATGGGTAAACTTGTTACCCTTCATCACCATGCCACACATGTGACATCCCAAACAAGGTTACATCCCCGTGCGCTTGCCGGCCCCAGTGGTAATTTTTTTAGGAGTTAGTTTATCGCAAATCGTTGGAGCTCTCTTGAACGACATAAGAAACATGTGGAAACCCATCAGTGAGCACCCGCCAGTGCCTCCTGATGATGCGAGAAACAGCATCACTGCAGGCACTGTAGGTGGACACAATCGGCAAATGTGGACCAGTCGGTCTCCGCCCACCCCTAGAATGGGGCAACAAAGTATGAGGGGGATACCCCCTATTCCGAAACGTATTGTTCCTTTCCTCTTTACGCGTGATGCGAGTACAATCATCACTAACAATTCTGTCAATTCTGCCAAGTTGACCTGATGGGATGCTGTTTTTGGTACCAACAGGATGAAAGCTTCTGTAATGTAACAAAGAGTTACAGTCAATGTCCTTAATGAAAAGGTCCGAAGCAGGGCCGGATTTACAGCTCAGGAGCCTATAGGCACAGAAGTTCTGGTGCCCTAAGCCCTGCCCACCCATACAGGCCACACCCTCAAGTCACGACACCTTTTCTTACAAAAGGTAATGTAGATATTACCAAAAACAATTAGGGCATACCAACAATATGCAGATATTACCGGTGACATGCAGAATTTACCAAATATTACCAACAAGCAGATAATATAAATCACAAGGAAGTAATGCTAACAACACAAAAAGTGTGACAGTTTCTAATTACACGCAGGTACTAATAAGTAGATTTTAGCGATTTATAGATTCTAGCGATAGGAAGGTGGTGGTAGGCAATATGGATGGTGGGTGAGTTGATGGATATTTTTGGTTGCAATTAATCTGCAGGTTGAAAGTGAGCCCAATCAAAATCAGCTGCAATTGTATTCGACTGGTCCAATTTAAATCGGTGAGGCCTCTTTCAGATGGGAGGCTGAACTGCATGCTTGTCGACCAGTTCAGCACCCCAACTGCCGTTTGCCAGTGAAATTAAAAAGCAGCTGAATTGCCGTGGTAGTAACACGTGTGTCAAGCATTGACACACGATAGTGTTACAGGGCAGCAGAGGGCTGTGACATGTGGAGTCTGAGCATGGGAACTGCCTGTCTAGCACCAGTACAGAGTGCTAGCAAGCACTCAGCCGGTGCAGTACAATATCTCCCCGGATCATCGAGCCTAATGCCAGGCTGGTAGTAATCTGTTGATTCTAGTGGGCAACAGGTGCTGATCAGTCTATCTTAATGCCAGACTAGTAGAAATTGGCAGATTAGCAGATTCTAGTGTCAGGTCGGTAAAGATCAATTCATTCTAGAGACAGGCTGGTAGTGATCGGTCGATCCTAGTGTCAGGCTGGTAGTGATCGGTCGATTCTAGTGTCAGGCTGGTAGTGATCGGTCGATTCTAGTGTCAGGCTGGTAGTGATCGGTCGATTCTAGTGTCAGGCTGGTAGTGATTGGTCGATTTTAGAGTCATGCTGGTAGTGATCGGTCGATTCTAGTGTCAGGCTGGTAGTGATCGGTCGATTCTAGTGTCAGGCTGGTAGTGATCGGTCGATTCTAGTGTCAGGCCGGTAGTGATCGGTCGATTCTAGTGTCAGGCTGGTAGTGATCGGTCGATTCTAGTGTCAGGCCGGTAGTGATCGGTCGATTCTAGTGTCAGGCCGGTAGTGATCGGTCGATTCTAGTGTCAGGCCGGTAGTGATCGGTCGATTCTAGTGTCAGGCCGGTAGTGATCGGTCGATTCTAGTGTCAGGCCGGTAGTGATCGGTCGATTCTAGTGTCAGGCCGGTAGTGATCCGTCGATTCTAGTGTCAGTCTGGTAGTGATCCGTCGATTCTAGTGTCAGTCTGGTAGTGATCGGTCGATTCTAGTGTCAGGCTGGTAGTGATCGGTCGATTCTAGTGTCAGGCTGGTAGTGATCGGTCGATTCTAGTGTCAGGCTGGTAGTGATCGGTCGATTCTAGTGTCAGGCCGGTAGTGATCGGTCGATTCAAGTGTCAGGCCAGTAGTGATCGGTCAATTCTAGTGCCAGGCCGGTAGTGATCGGTCGATTCTAGTGTCAGGCCGGTAGTGATCGGTCGATTCTAGTGTCAGGCCGGTAGTGATCGGTCGATTCTAGTGTCAGGCCGGTAGTGATCGGTCGATTCTAGAGTCAGGCCGGTAGTGATCGGTCGATTCTAGTGTCAGGCCGGTAGTGATCGGTCGATTCTAGTGTCAGGCCGGTAGTGATCGGTCGATTCTAGTGTCAGGCCGGTAGTGATCGATCGATTCTAGTGTCAGGCCGGTAGTGATCGGTCGATTCTAGTGTCAGGCCGGTAGTGATCGGTCGATTCTAGTGTCAGGCCGGTAGTGATCCGTCGATTCTAGTGTCAGTCTGGTAGTGATCCGTCGATTCTAGTGTCAGTCTGGTAGTGATCGGTCGATTCTAGTGTCAGGCTGGTAGTGATCGGTCGATTCTAGTGTCAGGCTGGTAGTGATCGGTCGATTCTAGTGTCAGGCTGGTAGTGATCGGTCGATTCAAGTGTCAGGCTGGTAGTGATCGGTCAATTCTAGTGCCAGGCCGGTAGTGATCGGTCGATTCTAGTGTCAGGCTGGTAGTGATCGGTCGATTCTAGTGTCAGGCCGGTAGTGATCGGTCGATTCTAGTGTCAGGCCGGTAGTGATCGGTCGATTCTAGTGTCAGGCCGGTAGTGAGCGGTCGATTCTAGTGTCAGGCCGGTAGTGAGCGGTCGATTCTAGTGTCAGGCCGGAAGTGAGCGGTTAATTCTAGTGGCAGTCAGGAAGTACACTGGTGCATTGTTCCCCTCCTCCCAGCCAGTGGGAAGCTTCTCTATTATGCCTCCTCCCCACTCCATAGATACAGCACACTGTTCAGGTATACCCGAGTGATGTCATACTAAGGATTAAAGGAAAGAGCGTACAGGTCACACTTATTATAACAGGTGCCTCATCAGTCCTTAAAGTGTACCTGATATGTAAGAAAATAAAAGTTTTACACGTACCTGGGGCTTCCTCCAGCCCCTCCATCGCAGATCACTCCCTCGCCATCTTCCTCCTCATTTGCTCGGTAGGAGCCCCGTTTGCTTGGCCAGACAAGGCCATTCACCGCACCCCGTCTCGCTTCTGCAGCTAGGAGCATTCTGCACCTACACAGTAGTATTGCCAGGCGCAGAGTGCGTCGGGCCACGTGACCACAGCAGGGAACACGCATGCACAGTATCCCCTGACTGACTCCCCACTTCTCTAGTTGAGAAACTACAAATCCCCTCCTCCTTCTGAACAGTGTTCCCTGCTGAGGCAATCCTATTATGTTTTCCTGGTTCACCTCGCCATTTGCCACCTACAACCTGGTTTACCACAGTGTTTGCATAGGGAGACACCTTAGCACTTAGCAGCTGTCACCTGACCTGATCAGAGCAGCAATGACATTTGATCAGGTCAGGTGACAGCAGAACAGAGCTGCAGTGTCCCCTATGGAAACACTGGGAAGCATGACAGGATTGCCTGAGCAGGGGAAAATGTTGGAGTCAGGGGTGGGCGGAGAAGAGAGAATTGTAGTCTCAGCTAGTAAAAGGAGGGGGAGGATCAAGTAGGGTCCCGAACCTCTGTATTGTAGATCTGTCACTTACTTGTCAGCTGGCTGCAAAGCTCTCTGTACCGTGCAAGTCATCTGTGTGACTGCAATGCTGGCTGTAAAAAGTACAAGTGGAGTAAAACGTGGAGCAGTAACGACATGGTCGACTGGCACTTTCATCTTCAAAACACCCGGGCTCACTGCTCACTCAGGCTGCACCAATAGACAGGGGGAGGGGGCAGAACTGTAGCCCACACGCTGTGAAGTTGCCTTCTGAGACCACTTGTCACAGCGTTTTTTGCTCCCCCCTTGCCTGTCACTCTACACTCTGAGCGGCCTGCACTGTGTGAAAAGGGAGAAGGGGACACGGAGCTTCTTGTATTTAGCTCACTCTCCGGTCTCCGCTCTTTCCTCTCCACCCTCCACAGCCTTTGAAGCTCCTTCCTCTAAGTTTAGTGAAGTTGAAACATAAATCAAGACACGAGGACAGTCAGTGCACGCCGCCCCCGATGTACTGTAGCCTGAACGTCGCCCCAATGTGTTGTAGCCTGCACTAACCTCACGTGTTGTGCAGGACGTCTCCCTGCAGGCGATAATGAAATACAGCAGGAAGCGGGGACAGTCTCTGTGGCTCAGCGGCTGTCAATTGCAGGGCACAGGACAACCGGCTTTAGTGATTGTTCTGCCGCTCTTTTGAATCAATAATGGGGACGTTCAGGACCCGCCCCTTCTCCCATAATGCGCCTGTAGGCACGTGCCTACATTGCCTTATGGGAAATCCGGCCCTGGTCCGAAGTCAATTGTCCTTCAACTTGAGTAATCAATGTATCTAAAAATGAAATGGACTTCGTGTCATTATGTGGAGTGAGTCTTATAAATGGACATGATGCGTGGAGTTAAAGAATGAATTCTGACAGGGTCGCCTGCGGCCCCCTCCATATGCAAAATATGTCATCAATAAAATGCCACCAGCACAAAGAGTGCTCTTGGAATAAAGCATTTTTATACATGAAGGCCTCCTCATAGAGGCCCATGTACAAATTTGCATTTAGGGGGCCACATTTGACCCCATCGCAGTTCCCCATCGTTGAATGTAAAACTGGCCCTTGATCTCAAAATAATTATATTTGAGAACTATCTGCAAAAGTGTCAAACAGAAATGTCTCTGCTCCACTGTTAGGTCGGTCCGAGTCATTAAGAACCAATTGACAGCCTCCACACCCCCATCATATGGGATGGAGGTGTAGAGGCTCTCCACGTCAAGAGTAACTAGTAGGACCTCTCCAGAAACATGGATGTATCTTTTAAGTACAAAGGGATGGATTGGACCAAGGGCTGAAGGATTGAATCTAGAAACTTGGCCAAAAGTACAAAAATTGATCCAACTCTGGCCACAATAGGTTGGCCGGGAGGATTGACTAAACTTTTGTTGATCCTGGGGAGGGTATATATTTTAGGTTTGGAGGGGTAGTCCTCTTTAAGGAACTGGAAGAGGCCTTGGTCAATAAGATTCTTCCTAAAAGCGTCCAACAAAACCTCATAGATGTTTCTAGAAATCCAACCCAGGGGATCACCTGGCAATAGCTCATAGACATCAGTGTCTGACAATTGTCTTAGTATCTCAGCCTCATACATCTCTGTGTCCATCACCACTACCGCACCCCCTTTATTGGCAGGACTGATGGTGATGGACACATTCTGCTGCAATGAGGACAATGCCCCCCCCTCAGATCTAGTTAAATTATGATGTACAATATGTTCATCTTTTCTAAAACCCTCCTCCACTCTCTCCCCCTCTCCCCCCCCCCCTTGGTGTCTTCTCCTCCTCCAGAGTTTGGGGAGCTGTCTCATGAGGAGGCACTCGATTCATCTCGAGCCGATCCTGCTCCAGAGCTTGAAGGTTTCTTCCCTCGGGGTGGTTTTCTACCTCTTGGATTCACTGGCAACCAGGCTGACCTGCGTGACGTCACTTCCGGAGTACACGGAGGTGGTTCCGTGCAATAACGTGCAGCAGACGCCTGTGTTCTTTGATGCCTCCCCTGTTTTCTCATGGCTGCCTTTGATTGGCTGCAGGTTGCAGCTGGAAGTATGACGTTGGGGTGCACAATAGCGCCATTGGAGATGGATTCCCGGTGTGTACGGTGTATACATTGCGCAGCTGACAGGTAAATGGAACTTTTGCATTTGCATATTATCTTAGAAGTTCTCTATCAGGTCCGCCATTTCCACGCCCAGTTGGACACCTATTGGTGCTTTTTAGTGGGGGTGGGCATTTAAGGACATAGTTCCCTTGTGTGCTGTTTGTGGCTTATGTGATTTGAGAAAATTGAGAATGCCCGAAACAGCGTCTGTCATTGCTATAGCCTACACTTTGATGCAATAAAAGAGCTTTTTTGATACTGCTTTTGGAGTGGTGCAGATCCTTTGGGATTTACCAAGTTTTTTTTATCAACAGGAGGCATTAAAACGAGAGCTGGTCATCAGGTTCCTAATGAAGAAAATAACCTGATTTGCATTCAAACTTTTGTGGGTTTCATCTGCTTACTTAGGTGACAGTGTCACCAGATGGCATAACAAATGCTTATTATGCTGCAAAGTTGGAGTAATGGTTGGGGTAGGACTGTAATGAAGCATGGACGTGTGACTATAACCATCCAGCAACTACTTTGGAAGGGGGAGGAACTGGTGCTTACTTGGAATGCTGCTTTAGGACATCAGGATGCAGATTTGGTGGTACTCAAATATAGGGATTACATGATTTACAAAACCATCACTGTAATGCTGGGGGGGTCTAACTTTCTGACCACCCAGCGCAACAAGTCTAAGAGCTGGATACGGGAAGAGGTTACACAGGCTGCCCAGAGCAACTGCAGCTCTGGGCTTCCGATATCGCTACAAATAAAACACAATGGCAGCGCAGTGCGATGTTGCACTGCCTTAGTTCGCACTGTGCTGCCTTAGTGATAGCAAGCATTCAGACAGGTACAAGACAGGACTATAGATTGGAGCGTAACTAGTAGCAACAGCAGCTCACAGTCACATCCACAGAAGAAGAGCAAGCAGGCTAACAACAGTCACCAGCAAGCATCTACCCAGGCAAGACTATAGGATAGAATGTAACTAATAGCAACTGCAGCCTATAGTTACGTTTCCAGAAACTAGAGTAGCAAGTAACAAGGTGCCCAGCAGATCAGCGTACTGACCACTATGACGGGCAGGGTATGAAATGGGAGGCAGACTTTTATGCTGGCATCAGCCAATGGATGCAGGTATGCAAATCTCCACACAGCTGAATGGTAATCACTCAATCCTGAGCTGGCTTGATTGCCATTTGCTGGCTGGCTGTGAATGCAAAGGACTCCCATAAGCAATACATGCAGTATTATGTAACAACATGCATGCAGGAAATCCAGGGCTATCTGGCTGCAGCTCAGCTGCAACAAGCAATTGGTGGAATGATGACAGCATCCTGAGCTGCCCAGAACTGCAGAGCGATTGCAAATGACAATGAGACCCATTGCAAATGCACAACCGAATGCAAGCAGATAAGCCAGAACTGTCAGTTTGCGGCTCCACTGCAACAGACAGAATACGCTACAGGAGGGATCCTTACAATCACATTCTCTTTTAATATACCATGTATTATAATTATTAGTATTTTTTTTATATTATCTGTGTTCTCAAAAAAAGTTAATAAAAGCACTTATTTCTTTTTTTTTCCCCTTCAGTTCAGCGTAAGCAATATCTCATTTGTGTAATATTTTAATGCTTGGAAACAAATCAATATTCATTGCTGCACATGGAGACTTTGCCTCCTAATGAAGCCCAGCATTAAATGATCTCTGTGAAGTTTGCATCTGCGAAGGTCGGACATCTAACGTATCCCTGGCTTCAGGCAGCCAATTATTCTCTGCGCCTTCTCAGGAAAAGCCGTCAAAGAGTTTAAGATGACAAGACTGGTTAGGATCACAATTACTCTTTATCATAATACTAATAATGGTTATTAGATGTCCATCTCTGTAATGTGGGCTTAGCAGTACCGGGCTTTTTTGGTTGAGGATATACATTTTTAATTCTTTTGTTGTTGAGTGAGGCCACCTGAACATCGCTTTGGGAAGATGCAGAGCCGTAAAAATTGTTTCTTCTGAAGAGGAATGGTTTGATCTGAAAATGTTATATACATAATAATTCTATGAACAATGAATAATTCTATGACTTATTATTACGGCAAATAACCTGGAATCCCACAGAAACCATTGAGTTGTAAATCTTGAAAGCAAATGGCTATCGTTTTTCCAATTTATACACAGTTGTAAGCAGGGCTGGGACATAACAAAAGAATGTACACCAGTACAAACGCAGTGATAGCCAAGTTCACCAGCTGCAAATAGGCATAAGTGTAAGTAGAGTATGCTGGAACTGCACTCTGCTATCACTTGACAGAATCAAATTCAGCATTTTTTTCAATATTGTTAGTGATGATAGTAATCAGCTAATTACTATTTGACCAAATTTCATGTACATTTTTTGCAATTACTCCTATACATAATTATGATTTGTAAAGTCAACTGATTTCGAGTAATCATTCATAATTTTGCGTAAAATTGTTGCGTAATTTTCACGGAATTTCTTGCCAAATTTAGCAGTGAATAGCAAAGCCCCCATACATGCTACTGACAACAAAATTGCTAGCTACGTAAGTTAAGGAGAAAAGTGGTTACAAGTCAAAAAAATAATTTTTCAAAAAAGACCTTGTTGTTGTTAAGAAAATTGATTTTAAAAATGCAAAGATTTTTTTTAATTTAAACTCAGAAAAAATTACAGTTTAAAGAGAAACCGTAACCAAGAATTGAACTTCCTCCCAATCGGTAGCTGATACCCCCTTTCTCATGAGAAATCTTTTCCTTTTCACAAACAGATCATCAGGGGGTTCTGTATGGCTAATATTATGGTGAAACCCCAACCCACAGTGTGATGTCAGGACCATGGTTCTGACATCACACTGTGGGAGCCTTGTTGCATTGTGGGAAATAACAGCTGTTTACAGCTGTTTCCAACTGCCAAAAAAAGCAAGCAGCATCTCCTTCCACTGACATCACCTGCCAGCAGTAAAGATGTCGCCATTTGTGATAAATGTCAGAATGTAAATCAGAGAGAGGAAAGATTTTACAACGAGCAAACACTGACTAAATCATTAATACATAATTATTGTAAAAATGAAGCACTTTTTATTACATTTCACTGGAGTTCCTTTGCATTTTTAAAGTTGGTTTTCTCAACTGCAAGGTCTTTTTAGAATTTTTTTTTCCTTATTCCCAGTATTGCCCTTAACATATGTAGCAATTGTGGTGATGATAGCAAGTATGGGGGTTTTGCCAGCCAAAGTTGGTGCAAAATTACATAACATTTTACACAATTCTGTGAAATTACAGATGGATTAGGTGTACATGCAAAATTAATTATGAATTTTCCCAAAATTTTGCCTTACTATTTTGCATCGTAATAGCGAATTATGTGAAATTTGTGCTCATCACTAAATACTGTACCAAATTTCCATCAGTTAAATCCTTTAGTTTTTAATTAAATCTATCATCATGTACTGTCACTTAAAATATTTATAGGTTAAGTAAGAGATAACTACTGGCTGGAGGTGTCCAAAAAACTATAAAATAATAATAAAAAAAAAACATTTTAAAAGAAGGTAGGTAATGGTTTACCTTCATGGAGGATTTTATTGAATTCAATAGACAACACCTTTTTTTGGCTTGAAGCCACTTCTTCAGGTCAATACATATGCCTTTTGGAGCACCACATATATATTGACCTGAAGAAGTGGCTCCAGTCTATGAATCACATTGTCTGTGTTTTTGTCTATATATATAATAGTGTAAGTGCCTCAACCTTCAAGCAAGAAGAAGAAGTAGCGCCCTGCCCCCAAGGCCGGTCCAAGCAAGAAGAAGGGGCTGGTCCAAGCAAGAAGAAGAAGTAGTGTCATATCAAACCAAGGGCAAAGAGGGATAATTTGCATATTTGCATATTCAGTAGCAGTGCATTGTGGGTAGCCACAAATGTTCACTTATAGCTGAATTATTGCAGATTTGTTTCTGTTTTAAGAAGGAAAATTACACCAAGCTTTGCTTTTTTTAGTAGGAGGGCTTTTTGGTCTCTTTTATCCTCCTATACATTTTTAGTAGTTTGGGTCACCCTGAGCTGCTTGGTTACTCTGTTGTACTGGTCCAAGCCCTATATCATACAGCCTTATCAATCCCTGCTATGTACTGATGAGGATCAAATGTCTGAAATAGGCTGGCACATGTGGGTTTGATATGACTGTGCAAAACTTAAAGCTATAGGCTTGCTTGACTTACCAAAGGTGAAAAGGAATAATTTGCATATTTAGTAGCAGTGCATTGTGGGTAATCACAAATGTTCACTTATAGCTGAATTGTTGCAGATTTGCTTCTGTTTTAAGAAGGCAAATTACACCAAGCTTTGATTTTTTTTAGTAGAAGGTTTTTTTGGTCCCTTTTATCCACCTATACATTCTGAGTGGTTTGGGTTACCCTGAGCTGCTTGGTTACTCTGTTGTACTGGTCCAACCCCTATCGCATACAGCCATATAAATCCTTGCCATGTACTGATGAGGACCAAAAGTCTGAAACAGGCTGTCACATGTGGGTTTGATATGGCTGTGCAAAATTTAAACCTATAGGCTTGCTATACACCAGTGGTTCTGGATGCTTGCTTGGCTTACTAAGGGTGAAAAGGAATTATTTGCATATTTAGTAGCAGTGCATTGTGGGTAACCACAAATGTTCACTTATAGCTGAATTATTGCATATTTCCTTCTGTTTTAGGAAGACTAATTACACTAAGCTTTGCTTTATTTAGTAAGAGGTCTTTTTGGTCCCTTTTATCCCCCTATACATTCTGAGTGGTTTGGGTCACCCTGAGCTGCTTGGTTACTCTGTTGTACTGGCCAAGCCCTATCTCATACAGCTGTATCAATCCCTGCCATTTACTGATTAGGACAAAAAGTCTGAAAAAGGCGCTCTACATGTGGGTTTGCTATGACTGTGTAAAATGAAAAGCTATATGCGTTCTATACACCAGTGGCTCTGGATGCTTGCTTGGCTTACCAAGGGGGAAATGGGGTCATTTGCATATTTAGTAGCAGTGCATTGTGGGTAACAACAAATGTTCATTTATAGCTGAATTATTGCAGATTTCCTTCTGTTTTAAAAAGGCAAATTACACCAATACAGTGTGCCGCATTGCAGGAAGTGACGACAGTGGAACGCACGATGGAACGCGGAAGAGGTGAATCATCCCCACCCGCTGCCTCTTACTAATAGTGGCGGCTGCTACTGTGCTTAAGCAGGAGGGGGAGCGCACATGGGCGACCCAGGTGAGGGGTGGTTTCCTGCTGAGCTTAAGCTGGAGGTTGAGCATGCATGGGGGACCCAGTTAAGTGTGGTCCAACCCCCCTCTCCGCCGCTGTGCCCAATACCCCCTTCCTGCCATCTACCCTCTTATGCGGCGTATGCTACGCCGCGGGTCGGCTAGTATTTAATAAACTGTAAAAAAAAATGTCATCCATGCAGATAAGCCAACACCTTCTTTTTAAATGGTGTTTGATTATTTTTTTTCTTTTTGGGTGCTTCCAATCAGTAATTATCTTGTGTTTTCCCCCCTGTTGGGGGGTCAGAAATTTTAAACAAATTTAAAAATGTCAAATTTTGGAGAAACGGCCACATTACTCTACAAAGGCTGAGTACTTCCCCACAAGAGAGTAGTTGCCTACTGGGCAATCAGCAAGTGTGAGTATCCATTTAATCTGTTAACTGGCTCTCTTTATTGTTTTCATTAAATACTACACCAGATTGGGCTCACGGTATTCCTGTGCCCCCTTTTTTACATCACATAAAACATTTATAAAGCTTATGTAGGTGGTCATCTTTCATGGAGTGGCCTGCTCATCATCCAGTGTGCTTTACCAATGCGTATAGCAACACCCATCTGTAAGTGGAGAATTACTAAAGCATTGACCCTTTAGTTATATGTCACATGCTTCTCAGATGTCGGCCAACCTTTGCAACAGATGGTGCTTTGTCCTGCTAGATTCCTGGACTACTTTATTTTTGCAAATATGAATTTGGGATTGTCACTTCTTCCTTCTTTCACATTGTAGGCACTATGCTGTTCTAGCCCTGCTGCACCCTGGTCAGGGGCGTAGCTAGAAATGACTAGGCCCCATAGCAAAAAAAATGTATAGGCCCCCCCACGACCTTCCAACCCCACGGACCTCGGACCTCCCACCCAAACATTCCTCCAGGACCCTCCACCCCAACATTCCCACACCCCTCTAAGTACAGTATAAGTAACCAGGTCTATAGGTGTCCCCAGAATAGGTGGCCAGGGGTATAGATGTCCCCAGAACAGGTGGCCAGGGGGAGAGATGTCCCCAGAACAGGTAGCCAGGGGTATATGTGCCCAGTATATGTAGGCAGGGGTACAGGGCCGGTTCTAGACTGGCACATATGAGGGGGCAGTCAAAAATGGTTAGGGGGCAACATGTTCGAGGACATTTTTAAAAATGCCCGTGGCCATGATGTCATGTGGGTGGGGCTAACTGTAATGTAGTTATACTAGCTAATGTAGTTACATAAAAAAAATGAAGTAAATGCACATAATGACAGACAGCGTTTCCCCAGTAAATGCATGTAATGAGAGACAGCGTTTCCCCACTAAATGCACATAAGAGACAGCCTTTCACCAGTAAATGCACGTAATGAGAGACAGCTTTTCACCAGTGAATGCACATAATAAGAGACAGCTTTTCACCAGTAAATGCACATAATAAGAGACAGCTTTTCACCAGTAAATGCACATAAGAGACAGCTTTTCACCAGTAAATGCACATAATAAGAGACAGCTTTTCACCAGTAAATGCACATAATAAGAGACAGCTTTTCACCAGTAAATGCACATAATAAGAGACAGCTTTTCACCAGTAAATGCACATAATATGAGACAGCTTTCCACCAGTAAATGCACATAAGAGACAGCTTTTCACCAGTAAATGCACATAATAAGAGACAGTTTTTCACCAGTAAATGCACATAATAAGAGACAGCTTTTCACCAGTAAATGCACATAATTAGAGACAGCTTTTTACCAGTAAATGCACATAATAAGAGACAGCTTTTCACCAGTAAACGCACATAATTAGAGACAGCTTTTCACCAGTAAACGCACATAATAAGAGACAGCTTTTCACCAGTAAACGCACATGATAAGAGACAGCTTTTCACCAGTAAATGCACATAATGACAAACAACCAGTGTCCCCAGTATATGTAGCCAGGGATATATGTGCCCAGTATATGTATCCAGGGGTATATGTGCCCAGTATATGTAGTCAGGGGCATATGTGCCCAGTATGTGTAGCCAGGGGTATATGTGCCCAGTATATGTAGCAAGAGGTATATGTCCCCAGTATATGTAGCCAGAGGTATATGTCCCCAGTATATGTAGCCAGAGGTATATGTCCCCAGTATATGTAGGCAGGGGTATATGTGCCCACTATATGTAGCCAGGGGTATATGTGCCCAGTATATGTAGCCAGAGGTATATGTGCCCAGTATATGTAGCCAGAGGTATGTCCCCAGTATATGTAGGCAGGGGTACCAGTATATGTAGTCAGGGGTATATGTAATGTGCCCAGTATATTTAGCCAGGGGTATATGTCCCCAGTATATGTAGCCAGGGGTATATGTGCCCAGTATATGTAGCCAGGGGTATATGTGCCCAGTATATGTAGCCAGGGGTATATGTGTCCATCCAGTATATGTAGCCAGAGGTATGTCCCCAGTATATGTAGTCAGGGGTATATATGCTCAGTATATGTAGTCAGGGGTATATGTGCTCAGTATATGTAGTCAGGGGTATATGTGCCCAGTATATGTAGTAAGGGGTATATGTGCCCAGTATATGTAGTCAGGGATATATGTGCCCAGTATATGTACTCAGGGGTATATGTGCCCAGTATATGTAGTCAGGGGTATATGTGCCCACTATATGTAGCCAGGGGTATATGTGCCCAGTATATGTAGTCAGGGGTGTATGTGCCGGCTCCATTCCCCCCCCCCCCCCGGTCCCCCCCAGCAGCCAGCAACTTTCTTCCCCATACCCCCCCCCCAGCAGCCAGCAACTTTCTCCCCCCCTAGCAGCCAGCAACTTTCTCCCCCCCCCCCCAGCAGTCAGCAACTTTCTCCCTCCCCCCCAGCAGCCAGCAACTCTCCTGCCCTATCCCCCCCCCCTTCCCCTACCATAGGAAAAAATGGGCAATTGCCCCAGGGCCCTAGAGCCTGTAGGGGCCCCCAAGTTGACCCTCCCCCATCTTAACTGTTGCTCCCCAGGGACTCTGCAGAGTCTTTTAAGTTGGGGGGTGATTGGGGGAGGGTCAGCAGCCTGCTCAGGGGCCCAGGAGGGAAGTTTGGCTGCAACAAAGGGCTTCTAATGATTCTTTTTGGTTAGGGGTGTCAGTTGGGGGGCCCCCAGGCTAATTGTGCCCTAGGGCCAATTGTTACTTGAACCGGCCCTGCAGCACAGGTTGCATCATAGCCACTGGCCAGGCCGGACCAGGTATGGGTGGCACGTGGCAGCAGCCAGCAAGTCCCCTGGGCCGGCGCCCATTTCCACCCACCTCCGGCTCCATCCACTGCAGGCAGTTCTGCTTAGCAGAGTCAGCACAATATTTACAAATGCCTTGTGCGTGGCGTGGGGTCGGGTCGGTGACCGTGCTCTGCTCGCTCTCCTCCTCGCAGCTCTCCTCTTCCCTCTTCGCACGTCTCCTCCTTCTCCCTCCCTGGCTGGCCAGAAGCCGGAACTATACAGTAAGTGTCGGCCCGGCCGCCAGGGAGGATCAATGCGCCGCCACATAGTCCCCCTCCTCACCAACCACTTTATCAGAGGATGGGGGCCGGGGGAGCCTGGCAAGTAGCGGCACTGTTGTAAAATTATCGGGGGGGTGGGGTGGGGGGGCCCAGGGGGGGCCCGGGCCGGACGGCATCATAATAAAAAAAAAAAAGTTCCCTTTGGCGTAAGGGCCCCTGTGGCGTAGGGGCCCCATAGCAACGCTATGGTGGCTATACCAAATGCTACGCCACTGACCTTGGTCTAAAATCTGGTGCTGTGCAAGAGATGTTGGAAATTTAAAAGAGAGCTCCAGTCTGAACAATACATAGAGGAAGCTACTGATACAGTCTTCTAAACCAAATACTCAGGGATAGTTGCTGTATATATCTGATTTGTTTTAAAAGTGATCATTTAGGTTTTTATATGGAAAATATGGCATACAAAAATACATTTCATATTCAGTTGGAGTTCCACTTGCTTTACTGTTGGGACTAGCAAGCTATGTAAACAGAAAAAGGTGCTTTACTGCTATGTAGTAAGAATACAATACTTACACAGTGCCTTAAGGGTTGTAACAATGAACATTAAGAAGAGGATAAAAGAGAAGAAGAGGAAGAGGAAGAAGAAGAAGAAGGCGGAGGAGAAGAAGGCTGCTGGAGAAAGAGGAGAGAGAGAGAGAAAAAATTAAAAAAATGAGACGGGGGCGGAGCCAGGCATGAAACTGTGAGGACGTGTCTTCCCGGAGCTCCAGGCTGAGAGCTGTCTTTTTGCCTATAATGAAGAAGCATTCTGAAACTAATCCTCTCCCTGATACCACCACAGCACGGGGGAACAAACGAGGAACAAGACAGAACCCGACCTCAGTCGTAAATACTGTCACTCTGTGGGGAAGTACTTCACAGGCCCAACCACACGCTCTAATCCTGACAAGATCAAGATGACAGAACAAGCTGGCCCAGCGGCAGCCCCTGGCAATTTATCATCCTCTCCCTCGGCTAAAAGTCTAGAGGACATCTGGGAATTTTTGCGAAGCCTCCCAACAAAGGAAGACCTAGATAAACAGACTGACCTCATTCTGACCACCATGAGGTCTGAAGCTGCTGCTCTGCGTGAAGAGGTTACTGGCCTGACAGACAGGGTCTCAGGAGCAGAAGCAAGTATCTCTCAGCTACAACAAGATGTACAGCTCCTTAAAGAAGCATCCATTAAACAAACTGCCCTGAATAACTTTTACCGATCAAGTCTAGAAGACCTACAAAATAGGAATCGCCGCAATAACGTCCGTATTCCCGGCCTGCCGGAAGCCACACGCAATGAGGATCTTCCAGCTACTGTACAGGCTATATTTGATAAAGTCCTCGATCAGATCCATTCACCTCCGATCCGACTGGATCGGGTTCATCGTGCTCTACGTGCTATGCCTCAGGGTGACTCCCCGCCCAGAGATGTTATATGCAGAGTCCACCATTTTCCTATTAGGAAGCTATTATGGCAGCCGCTAGGTGTCAGGGTACTATTGACTTTGATGGAGCCCAGATCACACTCTACCAGGACTTGGCCCCCTACACCTTAGCCCAAAGAAAAGCACTTCGGCCACTTTACAGGACGAGGGAGATACTTACCGCTGGGGCTTCCCCTTCAATCTTCAAGCAAAGATCGGTTCCTGCTCAGCCTTTTTACGCACGCCTGCTGATGTCCCTACCTTTTGCTCTTCCTTAGAGATCGAACAAGTACCTCTTCCTCTATGGAACCCTGACCGACTGCTGATTAGCCCACCGCAGAGAAAGAAACAGGCAAGAGAAATTCAGAGTGACTCATCCTCGTGAGTTGTGTTATGTGTTTCTTCAGCTTTTTTTTTTTTTTTTCTTTTTTCTGAAGAACTATCCTCACGAGTGACCTATCAACACTCTTATTTTTACTTCCGTTTTTTTCTTTTTGAAACTAGGCACTTAGTGGACCTAAGACTCACATTGTTTCCTCTTGTGTTTTTTTATTTTCTGGTGTTCTGGACTTACTTACTTCGATAGCTGATATACCACCCGTTCCCTGCATTCATTTGTCTTACCCAGTTTGAAACGTATAACCTTCACACAGTGGCTGGTTTGTTTTCTACCTTTAGGGCCCTTTTCCACTAGCGGCGTTTGCGATGCTGAATCGCAAAATCGCAAACCGCTAGTGATTTTGAAATCGCTACGGTTTGCTTTTTAACATAGGAATCGCGGTAGGTAATTTCCACTACCGCGATTCGTTTTTGACTCAAACGCGATCGCACCGCAGAGCGATCTTTGCCACGATTTTGCTATGCAGTGCATTGCATAGCAAAATCGTGAACGCAATCGACGGGAAGACGGGAAGTTTTCTGCACTTGCGATTCAGCAATCGCTAGAGTTTAGCGCAAACGCTAGCGATTGCTAGTGGAAAAGGGCCCTTAATGGTTATATTGCATGTGCATCATGATATAGGTTCTTATCTCAATGGGCACTTTTATGTTTCGCAACCCCTGTGACATACACAGCTGTATTTCCGCTGAGAGTTTAATCCTGTCCCTATAGACACATCATTATGGCGGTTTAATCAATACCTGCTCCCGTATATTTTCCTTTTATTCTCCCGCCATCCCTTCCCCCGTGCATATCTTAAGACTATACAAATATCAATCAGTTTATCAGTTTTCCAGCTTCTCATGGGCTCATAGCCATTTATACAGACGTGTATGCCAGGGGCTCCGAGATACTCCTTGTGTGTGGAATGTCCCTTCATAACCCACCCATTATGGCCTTACAGGCTATTTCAAATGTTTTAGATCTATGTTGCACAATTTTTAGTTTGTTAATATTATACTATGGGATATGGATTTTTCCTTTCCTATTACTCTTTTTCTCTTCTTTTTCCTATGTTCTTCCTCTCCTGTTCTTTCTTGTTTTCTAGAGATCTATGCTGGGCCGACCCTGACCTCACCCTTAGCACGCTATTCACATCCTCATGTTCCTTAAAACTCAAACCCTGAATACGAAGGGACTTAACCTCCCTGAAAAACGTAGAGCCCTCTTACGCCAACTTCATAAACAACGTGTGCACATTGTGTTCCTGCAGGAAACGCACTTCAAAGGCAATACTGCCCCCAAACTTACTGATAAGTATTACACTCAGGCCTTCTTCAGTAACTCGCCTGACACAAAAACCAAAGGTGTAGCAATATTACTGTCCAAGGATTTCGACTTTCGTTTCTTGCAGGAACACAAGGATAACTCCGGCCGCTTCCTTTTTATAAAAGGTACTTATTTATCCCGAACGTTTACACTTGGCACTTATTATGCCCCTAATAGTGGGCAACCAGCTTTTTTGGTCAGGGCCCTTGATGCCCTTGATAGCTTCGCAGAGGGAAGCTTAATTCTGGGAGGCGATCTTAACATGATCCTGGACCCATCTGTGGACTGCTCTACAGGTAAGAGCTCCCTGACCAACAGAGCAATTGCTAAGTGTAGGAGGGAATTGGTTCAGCGCCATTTAGTCGATATCTGGAGGATCCAGCACCCATCTGGGCGCGATTATACTTTTTCTCCAATTTACACAATTCCTATAAGCGTATTGATCATATTTTTATCTCTCAAAATCTACTCTCTGAACAAATTTCTTCAGAGATTGGCAATATGACGCTATCTGACCATTCTCCGGTTACACTGGAAATGGGTATTCGCCCTAAAACTTACCTCCCTAGACAATGGCGTTTGAACATTTCCCTTCTGCAAGATAAGGACTTTAAACACTCCATTTCCAATGCCCATTTAGGAGTATTTTTTAACAAATACTACTGAAGAAGTCCCGCTTTCTTCAATCTGGGAAGCACACAAATGCTCCATTAGAGGGAAAATGATACAAGAGGCGAGCTTCAGACACAAAAAAAGACAGGAAGACATTCTTCATAGTTTAAACACTATTAGAGTACTGGAGTTGCGTCACAAGAAAACCTTATCATGTGCTGATTTGCAAAATCTGCAATTGGAAAGGTAAAAACTGAAAACCTCTCTCTTCCACAGGGAGAAACACTTGGCTCTTAAGTGCAAACGCTCATATTATGAGTTTGGCAACAAGTGCAGTAGAATGCTAGCTAGGGCCCTCCGGGAAACCTATGCTCACACTAATGTGGCACATATCCAAGACCGTTCGGGAATTAAAAAATATAGATCTGAATCAATCGCCAAGGTTTTCAGGGATTATTACCATTCCCTTTACAACTTACCATCTAACAACTCTGATCCTCCTAACCAGGCAAGGTCTCAGGCCATAAACACTTATCTACAAGCTGCTGGCTTGCCCAAATTGACTGAACAAACCGTTAGTGATCTAGAATCCCCTATAACTGACTTTGAACTTAGACAGGCAATAAAGTCTTCAGCTACTGGCAAAGCCCCCGTTCCTGACGGCCTCCCACTTGATTATTATAAAACCTTTGGAGACATTCTCATCCCCCGCTTACTGACGTTTCTTAATGCCTTATTATCGGAATAGGCTCCTCCCTCTAGTCTACCCAGAGACATGCTATCTGCACAGATAGCAGTTATTCCTAAACCAGGTAAGGACGCCACCTTGTGCTCTAATTATCGTCCCATTTCCCTTTTAAACGCTGACTTGAAACTGTTTGCCAAAGTGTTGGCTAACAGGCTTTCCCCCCTTATGGATTCACTAGTTCATCCAGACCAAGCTGGTTTTATACCAGGACGTGAGGCGAGAGACAACACCATACGCACAATTGATCTTATTCAATGGGCGCATAAGACACATACCCCTCTGCTTCTTTTATCCACCGATGCCGAGAAGGCATTTGATAGAGTTGGCTGGAGCTTTTTAGAGGCTACACTTCAACATATAGGCCTTGGTCAACATTGGATTATGTCACTCTATTCCATCCCGTCTGCGCAGGTCCATGTTAATGGTGTTGTCTCCGCCTCTTTCCCTATTGCCAATGGTACAAGGCAAGGCTGTCCCCTTTCCCCTTTAATATTTGCCTTATCATTAGAACCCTTCCTACGAACTATCCGCAAGAATGTGAATATCAGAGGCCCCCAACTACCTTCTTCAGAGCACAAGGTGGCGGCCTATGCGGATGATCTGCTATTTTACCTGATAGAACCCCACACTTCCCTCCCCTCTTTGGAACTGGAAATAAAATCATACCAATACATTTCTAATTTTAAAATAATTCCAGACAAATGCCAAGCTATGGGGGTATCCATGCCAACTAATTTAAGTTCCCAGATCAAAAATAACTTTCCTTATAAATGGCCACCACAAGCTATTACATATCTTGGCATACATATTCCCTCTTCACTAAATGATTTGTACAGACTCAATTTTGTCCCTTTGACCCAAACTCTAACTTCTGATCTACAGCGTTGGGACAAGCCTTGCTTTTCCGGGTTAGGAAGGATCAACATTCTAAAAATGAACATTTTACCAAGAATACTATACCTTTACCAAACCATACCAATAGTCTTGCCAGCGGAACACTTTAAGACTTTACGGAGGCAGTTTGCACGGTTTATCTGGAAATGCAAGCCCCCACGCATTCGTTACACTGCACTTGTTCTGCCCAAAAATTCTGGTGGTTTAGCTGTGCCGGACATGGGAAAATATCACTCCGCAGCATCCTTGACTCGCCTAGTTGACTGGCACAGGAACTCCAATCAGAAAAGATGGGTACAACTGTAGCAAGATCTTGTTGGCATGGAGCTTTGTGTTTATCCTTGGTCCTCTTTTAAAATACAAAATGAATATTTCTCTGTGAACTCCACCTTAAATGCTCTCTCCAGGGTCCGCCATCTCCCAGATTTATCTCCTTGGCCTTCCCCTATGGTGCCCTTACTAAACAACCCGTTATTCCCCCCAGGCTGTTCTTCTCAAAGCTATGCCTGCTGGAGAATGGGTGACATAATTAGGTGCCGTGACCTCATACAAAATAAAGCTTGGATCCCACTTTCACAGATACGTGACTCACGTTCATGTCCATTTTTGGACGAATGGAGTCACATGCAATTTGTCCACTTTCTCAGTTCTCTGGGAAATAGGGAGCAACTTTCTAGACCACTCTCTACTTTTGAGAATTTATGTTTATCTAAGGGTACCATTAAAAAAACGCTTTCCCAATTATATCAACTTCTGCTCTCAGATACCACCTGGTCACTAGAACTCAAATGTAAATGGGAATCAGAACTTAACTGTGTATTTTCTGATGAGCGTTGGCAGAAGATACTCATGCTTAATCAATCTGCCTCAATGTCCTCTCGGATCAAAGAGTCCAATTATAAAATCTTGTCCAGGTGGTACCTGACTCCGAGCAGATTAAATAAAATCTTCCCTAATACTAGCTCTCAATGTTGGCGATGTGACAATGCAGTAGGCTCATTAACCCACATATTCTGGGACTGCGAAGCTATAAAACCATTTTGGCAATCGGTCCAGAAATACATTAAAATTTTAACAGATGGAGATTCGATTGAAGATCCCTCATACTGCTTGCTCCATAATACCCCAAAACCCTTTAAAAAATTCAAGCGCTCTCTTTCTCGCCATTTGATCCAAGCTGCAAGAGTCCTTATTGCTCACCAATGGAAATCACAATCGGTGCCTTCAATAAGGGAATGGATTAATGAGATAAAGTTTGTCTATCAGATGGAGTCTTTGACCCACACCTTACATGATAGGGACGAGGCCTTCTCACGTACATGGATTCACTGGGATATGTTTCTAGAATCAGAAGAATACCTACAAATTCCCCAGGATACATAAATATTTTACATTTTCCCCTTCGTAATGGGCTGATTCCACATTTTTCCTCGTAAACTTGAGTTTTTTACTAGATGACGTGAGGTCTATTTGGGTTCGGCCGGCGCAGATCTTTCTATAAATCTTTCCTTCTTTATTTCATTCTAATGGGTTCTCTGGATCTGGTCTTCAGAGAACCCATTCTATTTCTCTCCTTACCTTCCACCTCTTTCTTTCTTTCCCCTTACCCCTCTTCATATACTCCATTTAATAGTGGTAACACTACAGTTTTACTCTTTAAGCATTAATAGTGGGGGAAGGGATAGGCCCCTGGGCATAGGATTTTAACTGTTGTGCACAATAGTTTGGAATGTTATATCTGACCTGTGGCTAGGAACCCCTCCCCACTAAGTGCTATTGTTATCTGTATTTATTTTGTTCAAGACTGTGATGAACCACTTGTTGTTGTTCTGTTTAAAATGCTTTTTCTTCTTCAAAATAAAATAAAGTATCTTAAAAAAACAAACAAAAAAAAACCGAGACAATGAATAGCACTCTTACACACACACACACACACACACACACACACACACACACACACACACACACACACACACACACACACACACACACACACACACACACACACACACACACACACACACACACACACACACACACACACACACACACACACACACACACACACACACACGTACACACACACACACACACACACCTGCATAATCAGGTGCAGAAAGTCTCATTCTTCTAATAATATTCAGTAGTACACTTTCTTGAAGGTAACCCTGTTATGATGCTTGTACATTTCCCAGGTGACTTTTTGCCTCATTACTAACTCTGACATGAGCTATATATAGCGGCAGACTTCACCAATTCCCTGCGTCCTTTTCCGCTGCTTGTTATACATTTCTTTAGGTTCAGTTCAATTCTTCCGTAGTGGGGAAGCACTATAGAAATATGTGAAAATATCAGGCTCCGTAAATTCTGACCTGTGGCATTTCAGGTAAGTTCAGAAGCTGCTAATTCTAAAGGTCGAAAAAGAAGGAAATATGAATATACTTTAATATAAAAAAGTGGGTCATGATTACGTCTGAGACATTATTGTGTGCCTTCTGATCCATTGAGAGAAGCCAGCTTTGGTGGCAAACTAGATTTATAAAGCATGTAATATTTACAGCAGAGTTAAAGCCATAAAAAATAAAAAAAAAAAGCTTACTTCAATGTTTTGACTTCTGCTTAAAGCCCAAGTCCAGAAAAAAAAATATTTTAGATTCAGACAATGTGGAACGGGATTAGAATCTATTGTAGAGATGTACAGAGGCGCCAAAAGGATAAAATTCACTAAAATTGGTAAAATTGATTGGGAGGTGGGGGTGAACCAGCTCACCCAACACAGACGCGATGCTGTCGATTAAAGCAATACCTAATTTATTCGCATATTCATAGAAACAACTGGCAACGCGTTTCGCAGGCAAATCCCTGCTTCATCAGGCAATAAACAACAGGAGTATCACACAGCCAGCGGTCCAACATACACTTGGCACCTCCAGGATTAGAATCTATGTTGTGCTTCACTTGTACTTTGTACCAGTTAATAGTCTTCCTTTTCTTCTTCAATAGGAACTGTGTGGCTGGAGTGTAAGCCCTGGTGTTTCCAGACACAGGAAATGAGGAACAGACCTCTCCTACTCTGTACTGGTCTGTGTAAAGGTGGCCACACACAATAACATTTGATAAAAACAATCGGTTATAAAGAAAAATGTAACTTTCTTATTTGTTCAAAAAATACTTCTATACTTTTCTTTCTTTTCTTCTCTTACCCTTCCAATCAGAACAGGGACGGACACAATGAGAGGAAGGGAAGATCCTCCCTATCCTCTCTTATATTACTTTTCCAGGACTGTAGGTCTATGGTACGTTATTCTTACCACTGGTCCAAGAGACGTATTTATTTATTTATTTTAAGGTTTTATTTATATTATTATTTTATTTTATTTTAATTTATTTATTTATAATATGTATATTTATTGTTATATTTATTTAGTTAAATTCTTGATTGTACATGCGTAAGTGCATATTATTACTATTGTCTTTGATTTATGAAGCTAATATGCTACAGAAGATATATCTTTTCAGTATAAATGTAATTTTCATGTACAAATTGATGTTATTGTCATGACTAATTGTTTGAATAAACATTTTGACAAAAACAAAACAAAAAAATCTGATTGAATGTCCCATTCGAGTGGTGGATTTCCCTGATTCATTCTTACAAAAACTGAATGGGGTTCGGTGACCTGTCAATGTCTTGATTTATAGACCCAAGCACTTTTTTTAGACTCTTCAATCTGTTTTTCATAATTGGGGAAAAATGGAAGAAGTGTGATACACTGGTCAGATTTTTTTTAAATGTTACAATTCTTCAGAAAATGGATTGTATTTCTTGAATTCAAAAGAAATGTAAAAGTTGTATGGTGTGTGGCCACCTTAACGCTATAGTTTCCATTCCTTGTTTGGCTTCTTCACATGAGAGGCTGAAGGTGAGAGCAGTGGAGAGCCCCACTTCCCTCCACTAAGTCACACCTAAGTAAAGTTGTGGCTGTGCTCGGATGCAACATGATGCTTTTTTTTAAATCTCCACTAACACTAACACGAGTGGGATTACAAGGGCTGTCATTCATCTGCATTTTATTTGAACCCAAATGGTGCTTGGTGGCAAGCAGACAGGATGCTGAACTCCTAAACAATTGTCATCCATCTAAAGGAGGCCTTAGTTCAGAGACAATAAGTTCCATGGTGGTTGAATACTCCATACGCCGATCATGTCCTCTAGTCCTTTGTGAAGGCCTAATGGTTACATAGTTGATTGTGGTTGAAAAAAGACATACGTCCATCGAATTCAAGCAGAAAATTAATTACAACACCAGCCTGCTCCCTCACATATCCCTGTTGATCCAGAGGAAGGCGAAAAACCCTTAAAAGGCATGGTCCAATTAGCCCCAAAAGGAAAAAAAAACACCGGGGCTCACCTGCACTCCCCTTCTTGGTGTCGCATGCGAGTTTGGGGGTGAGCCCAGGGCCTCTTCTATCAAGTGCACCAGTGTTTGTGTTTCAGAGACTGAAGTCAGAGATATTTCCTGAGGGGGAAAAACAAATGTAAACATTAATAATGTTCTGTCTTCTTTACACATCCAAAAAAAACAAAAACAAAAAAATTGTCCTTAAGCTTAGCTTTAATAATGTAGCACTGTACAGCAAAATAATATTAAGATGTGCTTAAAAAGCTTAAAATATTTTACTATATAAGTAGGAACTGCAGTAATGGGGTTACTTCTGTCTCTGTCCAGCTGGCTACCCTCCAGCATTGGTGCTGTACCTCAAGTAAATGATGTAGTTCACCATATCTTAGCAGTGCTGCATGAAAGGGGTTTTATGATGGACTTCCAAGGTTCTAGGCCTATGCTCATCTATCTATATATATAATAGAGTAAGTGCCTCAACCTTCAAGCAAGAAGAAGAAGTAGCGCCCTGCCCCCAGGGCCGGTCCAAGCAAGAAGAAGGGGCTGGTCCAAGCAAGAAGAAGAAGTAGCGTCATATCAAACCAAGGGCAAAGAGGGATAAATTGCATATTCAGTAGCAGTGCATTGTGGGTAAACACAAATGTTCACTTATAGCTGAATTATTGCAGATTTGCTTCTGTTTTAAGAAGGAAAATTACACCAAGCTTTGCTTTTTTTGGTAGGAGGTCTTTTTGGTCCCTTTTATCCCCCTATACATTCCAAGTGGTTTGGGTCACCCTGAGCTGCTTGGTTACTCTGTTGTACTGGTCCAAGCCCTATATCATATAGCCTTATCAATCCCTGCTATATACTGATGAGGACCAAATGTCTGAAATAGGCGGTTACATGTGGGTTTGATATGACTGTGTAAAACTAAAAGCTATAGGCTTGCTTGACTTACCAATGGTGAAAAGGAATAATTTGCATATTTAGTAGCATTGCATTGTGGGTAATCACAAATGTTCACTTATAGCTGAATTATTGCAGATTTTCATCTGTTTTAAGAAGGCAAATTATACCAAGCTTTGATTTTTTTAGTAGAAGGTCTTTTTGGTCCCTTTTATCCCCCTATACATTCCGAGTGGTTTGGGTCACCCTGAGCTGCTTGGTTACTCTGTTGTACTGGTCCAAGCCCTATCTCATACAGCCATATCAATCCCTGCTATGTACTGATGTGGACCAAAAGTCCGAAACAGGCTGTCACATGTGGGTTTGATATGGCTGTGTAAAATTTAAAGCTATAGGCTTTCTATACACCAGTGGTTCTGGATGCTTGCTTGGCTTACCAAGGGGGGAAAGGGGTAATTTGCATATTTAGTAGCAGTGCATTGTGGGTAACCACAAATGTTCACTTATAGCTGAATTATTGCAGATTTCCTTCTGTTTTAAAAAGGCAAATTACACCAATACAGTGTGTGGCATTGCAGGAAGTGACGACAGTGGAACGCACGATGGAACGCGGAAGAGGTGAGTCATCCCCGCCCGCTGCCTCTTACTAATAGTGGCGGCTGCTACTGTGCTTAAGCAGGAGGGGGAGCGCACATGGGGGACCCAGGTGAGGGGGGGGGGGAGGTTCCTGCTGAGCTTAAGCTGGAGGTAGAGTATACATGGGCGACCCAGTTGAGAGGGGTGGGTCCAACCCCCCTCCCCGCCACTGTGCCCAATACCCCCCTCCTGCCCTATACCCTTTTATGCGGCGTATGCTACGCCGCGGGTCGGCTAGTAACATATATACCTGTACATTTGATTATTTGAGTGTTGGGTATTTGCAATGTAATATTCTGCCAATATCTAGTTTTATGAGTCCTGTAAAGCCTCATCTACACGGGTAGATGAGGCTCCGATTTGGCAGCTCGATTAGCCGCCGGATCGCTTCTTCCACGTGCCTGCCGCGTCTCCGCTCGCCGCGCCTGCGCCGGATTCGATTCCCCGCTCGTCCCCGCCGGCGCCACTTATCTTCCGCTCGATTCCCTGCCATTGTCCCCTCGCGGGGAGCGAGCAGGGAATCAGCGGTGGGGAGATCCGTCCTGTCGGATCTTATCAATCGAGCCGCAGCAGTGGCTCGATTGATAAGCCACATCGCTGCCTCATCTACGCGTGTAAATGAGGCTTAAGACTACAGCATCTATTCAATTCAGCTAAACCCTAACCTCCTTATGCTTCTGTTCCTAACTGTAACCCCCCTCTTCTGTCTCTAATACTGCTAGTGCCTAACTCTGACCTCTCCCCTTTCCTATGGCTAGTCTTAACCAATATCTTTTACTTAGTGCTACACCACAATAACCTAAAATTTAACCTGAGCCTAAACCCTTACCCCTTTTGTGTCTGATGCCTGCCTAACTCTAACAAGGATCTACTCCTATGCCTAACTTTAGCCTCCTTTACATGATGTCAAAACCCAATATTTTCCTATGTTGTTAAACCTATCCTCCCTGTCCCTGATACTTTTCTCTAAAGTTAATTAGTAAACCTAAACAAAGCCTAACCTATCCCTAAATGAGTGTGAGACAGTCCCACTGAGTTTCCGCAATGTTAACCATTAGTGACCCTTGTTACCACCAGAAAATTGGGATAATTTCTTGTCGGCAAGGAGAATGAGTGATCTCACAACTATTTGCTATATTATAATTTTTATTGATGCATTAAAATTCATGTGGAGGCTAGATCTCTAAAAACGTAAATAAGTGACAACCCCCCCAAAAAACATATTAAAAAAGGGGATCAGGGAAGGTTGGTATTGCACACTTGCCCACTATAGATAGTTGAACTATTTCAAACTGCGGCACCAATTGCTGTCCAGAGCCCATATTAATACCTAAGATAACAAGTGTATTAAATAGTTCTCCTTAGACCACCCATAATAACCCTACCATATATGCGTTTCCCTTTAAAGGGGCCTCATCAAGGGCGAAAGAGGTCGATAAAGAGACAGAGAGTGCTAGTGCAAATATATAGGAACACATTTAATGCATACATTATACTTTGTCACATACACTTAGGATGTCCACCTTTGAAATGGTTGTGTTTGAAGTAATCAATAAAAGTTATATTTAAGCAAACAGTTGCCTGAAACTTCCTTGGGACTACCAGGTAGTGGACTCCTATAATATTAACAGGTGAGAAGACTGCATAGAATTTAGCCTTACTATGTCAGAAAGAGCTGGGTCGAGGTAGACGAGAGAGAGGCTCCAGCCTCAGGGCGCAGTGTAGGGGGGTGCACAACTCACTCAGCTATCATTCCCCTATTGTGTTTGAAGCAGAAAGAAATAAGAAAAGGGGATACATGGCAGTGACTGCAAGCCAGATAACTAGTGATTAAGGTGTTGGGGATGGGGCACCTATTAGTTTAATAGCAATTAGTGTGTGACGGCTGGGGTGGGAGGAATGGAGGGGCACACTTTGCTGTCTCAGCCTTGGGTGCTGGAAGACCTTGTCCCGCCTCTCACGTCAGATGTACCATAGTATCTACTTGAATGTGCATGGTAAGCGATGCACATATAATTATTAGTCAATGAAACCCTGAACTCAGAGACACACGGATGGGACCATCACTGACTTTAATTTAAAGAAAATGTTTGCCTGGCTATTGTGATAACTCTTTGGGCTTCATTCACAAAGCCGTGCTAAAGCATAGGACGACCGTGCTATGCGTTTAGCACGCAATGTGACGTGAGCAAGCACTTAAATCTTTATGCGCGTAAACCTCCACACGTGTGACATTGTGTGCTAAACGCATAGCATGGTTGTGCTATGCATTGGCATGGCTTTATGAATCAAGCCCTTTGCCTTTAAACAACTTTTTATATACAGACGGTCGGAATTAGACCAAGGCCACTAGACAATGGCCTAGGGCACCACAGCAACAAGGGCACCAAAGCTGCAGGCTAAACTGGTGCAGCATTTGCAAGCTTGCAAATGTGTGGTACTCTGCTGCCACCCACCTGTGCAGCAGCCACCTTGCTCCCTGTGCATGTTTGCATTGTGGCCGGAGGCTATTGACTTGGGCAGCATTGGAGACGGATAGGCAAAAGAAGCTTCTGCACTGCAGACAAGTGGAGTAATGAGTGACACGGATGGTTGCTGTGGTGTGAAGGCGAGCTGGCTACCTATACTAAAGGGAGAGGGGGAGGGACTAAGGGAGACATCTAGCTACCTATACTGGAGGGAAAGGGGGAGGGATCATCTGGATACCTATACTCGGGGGATGGGGGGGGGACATGACACTACCATACTAGAGGGAAGGGGGAAGCGTCATCTGGCTACCTATACTGGAGGGGAGGGGGAGGGTCAACTCGCTACTTATCAGAATCAGAATCAAGTTTAATGGCCAAGTACAGGGGTTTGCACCTGGGATTATTTTTGGCACAGACAGGCTCGAGTAGTACACAAGACAAGTAATACAGATATACAGTACCGTAAACAAATATACAATAGTAGTACCGGAGGGCAGTAGAATAGTTAAATCACTCTAGAATAGTTGAGGTGATGTACCATGGGCGGGCTACTACCCGGGTGTAAGCGCTGGAGCTAGGGAGTGCGCTTGGAGGGAACGTTGAGGAGGTCAATGGCTTGTGGAAAGAAGGTGTTTCTGTGTCTAGTGGTCCTGGTGGGTAAGGACCTATAGCGGCGGCCTAAGGGGAGGAGACTGAAATAGTGGTTGCCAGGGTGGGTGGGGTCACTAGCTATCCTAGCGGCCCTTGAGCGTAGTCTGGAGGAGTAGAGAATGTTGAGTGGTGGGAGGGGAGTACCGATGTTCCTTTCGGCAGACTTTATGACTCTTTGTAGTCTGTACCTGTCGCTCACAGAGGCCCCTGCATACCACACGATGATGGAAGAGCCAAGTATTGACTTAATGGCAGCACAGTAGAAGCAGGTCATAATGTCTTGCGACATTCCAAACTTTTTCAGCTGTCGTAGGAAAAACAACCGTTGTTGCGCTTTCTTCTGGATCATTGTTACGTTTGCCTCCCACCTTAGGTTGCTGGATATGGTGGTGCCTAGGAAACGTGCGTGCGGGACCCTGGCCACCTCAGTGCCTTCGATGAGGACCGGGGGGAGTTTGGGACGGCCTTATACTGAAGGAGGCGGCTGGTAACAGTGGCCTTGAGTTGTAAAGAGTACAAATCCGGCCCTGTATGCAGATCAGGTATTGTGTAAACTCTTTGTCTAGGCATATGTCAGGTGTGACTTTGGGAGAATGATCAATATGTAAGCCAGGTAACCAGAATTTATAAAATGAGACAAATTGGTGGGGTTCTTTTTCTTTTTAATTCAATTTTCCTCTCAAAACTCTTGCATTTAAAGTGGAGCGGAGGGGCCTAGGGATGCATTTTCTATGCCTTCCTGACATTAGTTTTCCACTCTCCATGAATGCATCTGGAAGACATCTGAATGCACAGAGAGATCGAGACATTGATTTGGTACAGCATTATGAATATGCAAAGCCTAGCAGCATATGGAGAGGTAATTCTAACAAATTGGAGCTACTGTACCAAGCCTAAAATGACTGAGGACACAATTAAAGAAATTTGATTACAATTCCCATTTGTGCTGTCCCTGGAATATGGCGGCTACTTTGTGCAATTAGACATCATTTGTAATAATGTTTCATTCAGAGTTTGGAGCACGAGCTTGCTCATCACTGGAATACAGTATTATCATTTAATTGAAAATCTGTACAATCATGGCTCTACACAAAATTATTTTTATTATATCTAGATACTGTTAGTGTTAGCACAGACCACAGACATGTAAGTGATTTATGGTGGTATTTCCAGGGTTTTACCAAAAAGCAAACAAACAAAAGATATGTCAAAATATCAAACTGTATTAATCCAAAAATCACAAGATAAACAGGTACATAAAAAATACATGAGATGGTTGTCCTACAACTCATCAAAAACCAAACAACAGCAAGCATACAAGGTCCACCAACAAGCACAATGAACTAGCAGAGCTTGGTAATATAATGAAACAAGCTGAAAAGCATAACAATAAGTGTAGTGAAGCAGAGTCAGAGGTCAACCATAGACCTAAATAGTACGCTGAGTCCATCAGCATATGAGCAAGTCTAAATCACTTCAGCGAGTCAGTACATATATGAAGAGGTTGCAAGCAGGGCTGGATTTGTACTTTCCAACACCCGAGGCCTGCTGTCACCGACCCCCTCCCCCCTTCAATTCTGTCATACATCCTGACTAGCGATCACTGGTTTTAATAGTCTCCCCTCCGTTTTGCTGCTCTGAACCCCATTTGACAAAGAAGCAGTGCATGCTCTGTCCATTCCCTGTAATTTTGCACTCCTCCTGCCTGGATGCACAGCAGACGATAGTGATCCGGGCATGCATACTTCAGAAAGGACACTGTGGACAGAGCATGTGCTGCTCCTTTGTCCTCTGTGCGATTGGCTGCAGTAAGAGCCACAAACAGGTGACAGGTGGAGAGAAGCCTATCTAAAACAGAGAACAGGTAAGTACAATGATCCCAAACTACACACGCTGAGATAGATGTAGTGTCAGCTCAGGTATCCTTTACACAGTGACAATTTAGCACTTAGGGCAAGACAAGGAAGATCAGATCTTAAAATGAGTCAGCAGGAAGTTTTGAAACAGAATGATACATTTATTGGCTAACTGAAAATAAAATCAGTGAGCCTTTGGCTAACACAGTATATACATTCAGCATCAGAAGGAATACATAGATTGTTTTGCTAATATAAATACATGAAATAGAGTTGTCATCCTGTTTCAAAACATTTCACTTATGGCTAACACAGTACAATGCTCTACTAAAATGAGTCAGGGAAGAGTTAAACTGTAGCACAGAGGATGCTGCTGTCATTCCCTGGGAAAAACAAACAAACCATAAATTTAACAGGTATCAGATCTTTAAAGGGGTACTATGGCAAAACATTTTAAAATTTAAAACATGTGCAAACATATACAAATAAGAAGTACGTTTTTCCCAGAGTAAAATGAACCATAAATTACTTTTCTCCTATTTTGCTGTCTCCTATGTTGCTGTCACTTACAGTAGGTAGTAGAAATCTGACAGAAGTGACAGGTTTTGGACTAGTCCATCTCTTCATAGGGGATTCTCAGGGATTTATTTATTTTCAAAAGTATTTAGTGAATGGCAGTTGCTCTGTCTAACTGCCAAAAACTGTGTAGCGAGCAGGGAAGCTGCCAGCATCATTGTTTAAATCCTTTTCAGGGAATATCTTTATAAAGAATAAAAGCCTTGCTGAGAATCCCGTATGAAGAGATGGACTAGTTCAAAACCTGTTGCTTCTGTCAGATTTCTACTACCTACTGTAAGTGACAGCAACATAGGAGAAAGGTAATTTATGGCTCAATTTACTCTGGAAAACACATACTACTTATTTGTGTATGTTTGCACATATTTAAAATTTTACAATTTTTTGCCATAGTTTCCCTTTAAGAGCTGGCCAGTAATAAACTGTCTGACAGCAGTAAGAGGGAGAGGAAATGTAACAGAGCTAATAATTCCTGCCCATGAATGTGAAGGTGTGCATTAAAAAACCCTTGCATTTCTACATTTCTTACAGCAGCTTGTACGTCCCCACTCATCATACAGAGGATACAATCCTCAGGTGACAACAGATGTTGACTGTCATCACACACCAGGAAGTGAGAGAGACGCAGGGATCCCTGGAATTCCGACAGAACAGAGCAAAGCAGGAGAGATTATTTACTTTGCGCCCTGCTGTTTTTTGATGACCCAAGGCCATGGCCTTTGTGGCCTTCCCAGAAATCCGGCCATGGTTGCAAGCCAAGCTCAAGCAGGACATAACAGACACAGTCCAACTTGACACTGAGTGCAGCATAATCTTACCACTCCAGTATGGTACTAGTAGTTTATTAGTTGATTGACACTGTCCTCCCGATATGATAGATGCAATTGATATCCTGGTGCAATTCCGAGGCTGGATGTTGTGCAAGTTCACACACGCACATCGGCATGCATGCAGAAGAGCCTGTCTCCGATCTGATGTCACAGCCATGTAGTGAGACTGTAAGCAATAGCGTTCAGAGATGAAGGGAGTGGACCAGTGTAATTGCGCTGGTGGATGCCAGAGTGGCAGATAGTTAGTGAAGATGGCAATCAAGTCACCACATAGGCCAAGCAATGCAGCCCTACCGCGGCCAGGAGTGGTATGGTAGGATGGCATCTCATGCCAGACCAAGCCGCGACATATACAGCTATACATGTCACGGCTTGGTCTGGCATCCTACCATACCACTCTCGGCCTGGGTAGTGCTGCATTGCTTGGCCTACGTGGTGACTTGATTGCCATCTTCACTAACTATCTGCCACTCTGGCATCCACCAGCGTGATTACACTGGTCCACTGCGACTTTGTCAGGGGGGGTGTATTTTCAAGGTGATACTGATCTTTACAATTCCCTGATGATAAACTTAAGAATCACTCTAACCCGGACTTCTACACTTCCTGGACACTAACCTTAATCCTAACCAGTACACTTCACAAAATCTATCTAAACACAATGTGGATTTTGCTATAGATCCCCAGCCTGGATGTTCTACCGTATGGATACCAAAATCAGACAAATCAGGCGTTTCTGACTGGCCTTACTGAATTGATTTAGGTGTGTGATTCAGACACTACTGCCGCCTAAGAGATCAGCAGAGCTGTCAGGCAACTGTCATTGTTTTAAGAAAATAACTATGTCAGCCTCCATGAGAAAAAGAGAGAACACAAAGAGCCCAATATAGTGTAGTATGTACTGGTAATGTATAATTGGAAGAGTAATAATATTAATTTAATACTCTCAAACCAGGGTTAGCAATTAGGCAACCACTGTCAAAGCAGGTGGGGAGGCGCTCAGCGTTGATGATACTGGCAGATGCTATTTTCTTCTAACTGTTATTGCCTGATGAAGCGGGTTTTTATCCCGCAAAATGCGTTGCACTTTATTTGGAGTATCCAATAAAATAGTTTTGACTGAAAATCCACAGTTTGTTCTGTTTGGAGGAGGTAAGTCCACCACTACCTCCTCTATTACCAAGACAGTGCTGGTCGTAATGGAGAAAGCTACGCTTACGGATCATTACGCGTAATTTTACGCTATTACGCATTACGAAATTACGCTTACGGCATAGACATTCAATTTCGTTACATGTCTATAATTACGCATAGCACTTACGCAATTACGCGTAAGTATACCGTAATTCAGGTTATTACGTTATAGGCTTACGCATAAAATCCTATTAGCAATTAATGCGTAAGGTCATGCTGCCAAGCGGAAAAGTTGACGCATGGATCAATGTTAGGTAGCCGCCGACTTTAAGGGTTAATAGCAAAGCCCCCTTAAGTGCTAAGAGCCTCAAATTTGGAGAATATATTAAGGAGATCAGAAGGAATAAGAGGGAAATTTTTTTTTTCAAAAAGACCTTATAGTTTTTGAGAAAATCGATGTTAAAGTTTCAAAGGAAAAATATATACATTTAAAAACCCGCCGACTTTAACGGTTAATAGCAAAGCCTGCTTAAAATTTAGGAACACCAAATTCACAGGGTATATTTAGGGGATCAGTGGGAATAAGAGGAAAAAAAGTTTTTTCAAAAAGACCTTATAGTTTTTGAGAAAATCGATTTTTAAGTTTCAAGGGCAAAAATGTCTTTTAAATGCGGAAAATGTCAGTTTTTTTTGCACAGGTAACAATAGTGTTTTATTTTCATAGATTCCCCCAAGTGGGAAGAGTTTTACTTACTTCGTTCTGAGTGTGGGAAATATAAAAAAAAAACGACGTGGGGTCCCCCCTCCCAGACCTCTTTAACCCCTTGTCCCCCATGCAGACTGGGATAGCCAGAATGCGGAGCACCGGCCGCGTGGGGCTCCGCACCCTGACTATACCAGCCCGCATGGTCCATGGATTGGGGGGTCTCGGAAGGGGAGGGGCAGCCAAGCTTTCCCCTCCCCCTCCGAGCCCTTGTCCAATCCAAGGACAAGGGGCTCTTCTCCACCTCCGATGGGCGGTGGAGGTGGAGGCCGCGATTTCCTGGGGAGGGGTTCATGGTGGCATCTGGGAGTCCCCTTTAAAAAGGGGTCCCCCAGATGCCCACCCCCCTCCCAGGAGAAATGAGTATAGAGGTACTTGTAGTACCCCTTACCCATTTCCTTTAAGAGTTAAAAGTAAATAAACACACAAACACATAGAAAAAGTATTTTAATTGAACAAAAAACATAACCACGAAAAAAGTCCTTTAATATTCTTAATTAACCATTAATACTTACCTGTCCCTTTAAAAGCCAGTTCCCACGCAATATCCTCGGAAATATACTAATCAGTTACAATGTAACAAAGTTATTACAATGTAACAACTTTGTTACTTTGTAACACCACCGCACCCGACGTCACTCGCCGCTCACCCGCCGGCCGCCGCATACACGCTAGTCCCCGCCGGCTCCCGCCGTCCACTCCGCCCACACCTGTCACTCATATACATGCTGGCACCCATGGGTGCCAGCATGTATATAGGTGACATGTGGGAGAGGCGGGGAGGGCAGCGGAGCCGGCGGGGACTTAGCGTCCCTTCACCCGACAGAGCTCTGAGCTATATTAGCTCAGAGCTCTCGAAAGCATCTTTGTATTTGGGCTCCAAGGAGCCCCATTGGTCCTTAGCAGACCAATGGGGTTCCTTCAAATCAGAAGGAACCCCATTGGTCTGCTAAGGACCAATGGGGCTCCTTGGAGCCCAAATACAAAGATGCTTAGAGAGCTCTGAGCTATAGCTCAGAGCTCTGTCGGGTCCTGCAGCACAGACGCGGCGGCGGCGGCGGCGGTGAGTGACGTCGGGTGCGGCGTAGTTACAATGTAACAAAGTTGTTACATTGTAATAACTTTGTTACATTGTAACTGATTAGTATATTTCCGAGGATATTGCGTGGGAACTGGCTTTTAAAGGGACAGGTAAGTATTAATGGTTAATTAAGAATATTAAAGGACTTTTTTCGTGGTTATGTTTTTTGTTCAATTAAAATACTTTTTCTATGTGTTTGTGTGTTTATTTACTTTTAACTCTTAAAGGAAATGGGTAAGGGGTACTACAAGTACCTCTATACTCATTTCTCCTGGGAGGGGGGTGGGCATCTGGGGGACCCCTTTTTAAAGGGGACTCCCAGATGCCACCATGAACCCCTCCCCAGGAAATCGCGGCCTCCACCTCCACCTCCACCGCCCATCGGAGGTGGAGAAGAGCCCCTTGTCCTTGGATTGGACAAGGGCTCGGAGGGGGAGGGGAAAGCTTGGCTGCCCCTCCCCTTCTGAGACCCCCCAATCCATGGACCATGCGGGCTGGTATAGTCAGGGTGCGGAGCCCCACGCGGCCGGTGCTCCGCATTCTGGCTATCCCAGTCTGCATGGGGGACAAGGGGTTAAAGAGGTCTGGGAGGGGGGACCCCACGTCGTTTTCTTTTTATATTTCCCACACTCAGAACGAAGTAAGTAAAACTCTTCCCACTTGGGGAATCTATGAAAATAAAACACTATTGTTACCTGTGCAAAAAAAACTGACATTTTCCGCATTTAAAAGACATTTTCGCCCTTGAAACTTAAAAATCGATTTTCTCAAAAACTATAAGGTCTTTTTGAAAAAAATTTTTTCCTCTTATTCCCACTGATCCCCTTAATATACCCTGTGAATTTGGTGTTCCTAATTTTTAAGCAGGCTTTGCTATTAACCGTTAAAGTCGGCGGGTTTTTAAATGTATATATTTTTCCTTTGAAACTTTAACATCGATTTTCTCAAAAACTATAAGGTCTTTTAAAAAAAAAAAATTTTCCTCTTATTCCTTCTGATCTCCTTAATATATTCTCCAAATTTGAGGCTCTTAGCACTTAAGGGGGCTTTGCTATTAACCCTTAAAGTCGGCGGCTTTTTTATATTATACGGGAGCGTAATATTACGCGATTACGGCAGACTGTGTAATTTCAATGGGAGTTTACTGTCTTACGCGTAATTTGTTACGCGTAAAACGTAACCCTACGGTCTACGCGTAATTAATTACGCGTAATACCGTAACCTTACACGTAACACTTACGGTGCATTTGTAGTGAATTACGATGCGTAATTACGCTAATGCGTAATTTCGGCCCAGCACTGTACCAAGATGGGTTTTTAAGTTATTTTAGTGTTCTTTATCTTGTTGGTGCCTCTGTTATCCCATTAGCTACGTCAGCCTCCATATCTCTCTCACTTCAGGTGTTATTTTACGTTACCTCATCAATGTTAACTGGTGAAGAAACTGAAATGTGAAATTTACCCATTTACAGAAAGATATCTTGTTAGGATACTTAGCCCCCACATGACTTTGAAGACTGCAAGTTTCCTAGATATTACAGTGATAAATAAGCAAAAAACTGTGCATGGTACCTAAAATGCATTTTACATGCAGCTGATTTAAATACCTACATTTATTTCCTTTATTTACCTGCATAGCTCCGGTCATGGTGGCAACTCAGTGATGCCAACCTTACATTGTGAATCTGTTATAAATATTAGAACATATTAATGACTCATCAGTGTGCTGCTGATCTGCATACTTTATCAGCATGTGCTGATCTGTCTAAATTTGCACATGTGCTGACCTGTCTAAATTTGTTGGAGTGAAGTGGAGAGAAGTCAGATGAAATTTCTGGTTAAGCTGTCTTGCTGTGCTGTATAGTCACCTGAATTACAAGACTGGCTGGACAGCATTACAAATCATTTGACAGGTAAGGCATTTCACATGTACCTCAATTGTATATTTAACTATTTGCTTGGAATCTGCCTTTAAAAGGAATGTAGCTCGACTACAATCTCCCATTTATGAGATGTATAACTTAAAGAACGGGTGCAGATGAGAGAGCACAGATGAATGTTTGCTCTAAACCTTTCTGACTCTGTGCACCGCTGCCTGACACGTAACGTGAATTCCATGTAATGCCATACACTTTGTTTATCAGCGCCAGGCTGTTTTTCACTTAGTGAGTTTCAGTGTATGGTACTGATGGCTATTGATCAGCGCATGACATTTACATCCATCATGGAGCCAACGGCTGGAAAAAAGACTGAAGAGTGGACCTTGTTTTTATGGGCTGATAGATGCCCGAGAAGCAAGCAGTATCGATTTCAAGTCTTATCATTCAGTTTCATTTATGGACTTGGTGAAGTTGGGGTGGTAACCGTGATTAGACCAAGGCTCATTCTTAAGCTGAAAGGCTAGATTAAACATTGTAAGTTGCTCCGCAGAAGTGCTAATGTAGCCTCAGTTCAGTAACTATTGGAATATAATGAAACAAGTGCAGTTGTATAAAGGGATCTCTGTCACATGAGTCGCATGGTTAGACATAAGCAAATTTATCCAGAGTGAGCGTCTCCTGAATACTGAAAATGTGTTCGAAGCATGGAGTGCAAATGTTAAAGGAAATAAAAGCCAGTTCGATAGTTTTTTGTTTTGTTAAAGTGAAATTACTCCTTAAAGAGAAACCGTGACTAAGAATTGAACTTCATCCCAATCAGTAGCGGATACTCTCTTTCCCATGAGAAATCTATTCCTTTTCTCAAACAGGGGGCTCTGTATGGCTGATTTTGTGGTGAAACCCCTCCCACAAATGATGTCAGCGCCTTACAGCTCTGAGGTCTTGACATCACACTGTGGGAGCCTTGTTGCATTGTGGGAAATAACAGCTGTTTACAACTGCCAAAAAAACAAACAGCAGCTACTTCACCTCACCATCACCATCACCTGCCAGCATAAAAAATGTCACCATGTGATAAATGTCAGAATGTAAATCAGGGAGAGGAAAGATTTTACAATGAGCCAACACTGACTGAATCATTTATACATAATTATTGTAAAAATTAAGCACTTTTTCATTACATTGTTTTCACTGGAGTTCCTCTTTAAATCTTTTTTTTTTTTTTTTTTACACATCCCCCATTTCACTTTTAAAGTAGAACTAAACTTTCCAAGTGAAGTTACTAAACTATTAAAAATAAAATAAGTAATCTTCATATTTTGGGGCACTTACTTGAGCTACATGATGTATTTCAAGTGACTCCATACTTCTTCCTTCCAAAGCCAAAAGTAGGAAATATCGGAGTCGTGTAAAACGCAGCATGAAGCACAAGTAATTGAATGCCCTCTGAGCCTGTCCCCAGATTCAGTGCTGAATGGTGCTGAATTGTGGTGTTCAGAGAATTCAGAATGATGTTCCAAATTCAAACACCAACACTACTTGGTAAATCAACTCTTATTTTAAGCGACCCTGAACAGTAAAACATACGAAATTTGGACTTACCTGGGGCTTCCTCCAGCCCCCCCCCCCCCCCCATAGTCCGTGAGGTCCCCCGGCATCCTCTTCTGGTCTTCCTTGCTCCTGGAGGCTGCTCTGGTAATCGGCAACTTCAGGGGAAGTCGCACATGTGCACCCCGCTGTGTGCCCGTCACGTCATCATGCCTGTCACTGTAAGTATATATATTTATTTGTATGTAAGTATGTATAAGTATATATGCCGTATAATTAAACAATTATTATAGGGAGCCTGAGATATAGCAAACAATTATCAAAATGTATTCATCGCTTAACAAACATACCAATAGAACTCACAGTATTAAAAACATTTAAAACTAACATAACTATAGCTATGCCTCCACAGTCCACACAGGACATTTAGGCCAATTGCTATAGGTGCACCTATGAAGATATTGTATTATACCGGTATATATTGATCTTCGGGCGCCTTTAAAACCTGTAAAGCGCTATAGATTGTCATCCATCAAGGAACACTATCTTCAATCTAACCCGTGGGCTGTATATATGCATGCCTCTTAATCATAAAGTTCATATGATAACGCTCTCATTACGTGCAGCAGTCAGCTACACAACCCTTATTTGCCAAGCAACAACCTAAGTGTCATAAGCTGTGAACCTCAGCAATGCAGAGTAACAATTAGGCATAACTTGCGACCATAAATGTCTTCTCCATCAGCCTTATGATTGCATACTGTCCGCCAGCAAAACTGGTACTCACGTGCCCAGCTCATTCACCAGGTGCTCACCACCACTGGCACAAGTAACTCCAGGATGACATAGCCATGTGGATGCGGCGGCTGTGTATTTAAATTCCACGGTTGTCCTCCATGTGCGAGGCTGACAAGGAAAGAAGGGCAGAGGCACAGGAGGATCAGTGTGGCCAGCGTAGCCGGTGGGATGACGTCACAAACACGTGATGCGTTTTGCCAATAGGCTGCTTCAGACGTGTGTATGCAGCAAAGGACATGCATCCTCCTTTTATCCATCAGAGCCGGTCCTCTGCATTAGATCTGTGAATACTATTGTTATGATTCTGCGAACAGGCTCCTTTTAGTGACCATTCTTGAGAAAGCATAATAAAGTTTGCCTTAGAGGAAAACTTTGAGATTCATGTCATAGTTCAAACCATGAGGTTGCATGGAACTGCATTTAAAGATCCAAGAGGATTATTTTCTTAATAGCTGTCAATCAAAATCACCCCTTCTGGGGCTTATATTTAATTTATAAATCCCCTTAGCTTTTAAATATTCGGGATCAGAATTATGGACCTTTTTAAAGTGCATGGCTACTGGACTTTTTTTTATAACATGCCTTAATATTGTTTACATGCTCCTGTATTATACCTCTTAATGGTCTATATGTTTTTCCTACATAGATCATTTTGCAACTGCATCTCAGTTGGTAAATCACCTTGTCCGTACCACAATCTATATCGTAATTTATTCTGAAGGAAACTGAACCATTGTAATTGGGGAAAGAATCACCTTTTTCCATATATGAACACATTAAACAGTCCCAACAGCAGAACACCCCTTTACGATTTCTTTTAACTACACCTGGTTTATTTTTAGGTTTAAATTCACTACTCACGAGGACGTCCGTATGTATACGTATACAGTATGTATATTGATGTTGGTTTTTGATGCAATTCCTATGTTTCTGAAATGGGCTAAGAAGTGCTTCAATGATTGATGAATATTCTGTTGATGTTAGTGACACTTTGAATCCTTATGTAACCTTTTACTTTTGATGCTGAAGTTATGTTATCTATAAAGTTGTTGAAAAGATTGAAAAAAAGTTCAAAAAGCTAATGTATATTGCATAAGCATGGACTATTAATCTGAATGTTTAGCCGTGCAAAAACATGTAAAAACTTTTTATCGTATATTTAACTAATTTGTAGCAAATATAGTCATTAAGCTGATGATAATATATTGCAAATTAGTCTATATTCAGTAAAGAAGTATTTGTTTTATTGTATGCATATATTTATATGATTGCAGGAACTATTTACCCGAAGACGTGAGTTTCTCTCACGAAACGCGTTTGCCAACTTAAGCTGTTTCAATTCAAGTAGGGATGTTAGGGTTTACACTAAATTTCATCTCTTTTATTTATTTTAAATTCTTTAGGTGACTTCTCCTCAACTCCACACATACATCTCATATATACTTGTTTACCTTTTGTAGTTTAGCATGAATCCATTTTTTTTAAATCAGATTAGTTTGTTGGACATGTTATATGTCAGCTAAGGCCTCATTCACATTAGGTGCCTTGAGAAACGTGTAAAAGTGCATGATAAAAAATGCATGCATTTGTGCGCACTTTAGTGTGCGTTTCAGTGCATTGCGGTGCACTTTTTTAAAGCATGTTTTTCTTATTGTAGCAGTAGCAGTTGTCAATAAAGCTTTGTTTTCATATGAAAATATATATATTTTTTTCAATTAGGTGTAAAATACGCATGTGCTTGTATGCGCTAAAAGCGCACCCATTCACTTGCACTGATGTGCGCTTTACAGCTCAACACACAGAAATGTATGCAACACTACGTTTTTGAAACGCAGTTCAGCGCAGCAGATAGATGTGAACCAGGCACATTTAATTACATGGGAAAATGAATACCTTGCAGAATGCACAGGGCAACGCGCTGTGAAAAGCACACAGAGAGGACCCTGATGTGAACGAGGCCTAAACATGTATTTTCTTAATTTACTGATGTGACTATTTTCTGGTACATAAATATGGGTAAATCCTACATGAAAAATAGAACAGCTTTGCTCATTTCATCTTGTATGTCTGGCCTTTAAAATAAAAAAATTAAATTAAATTTAAAAAAAAGCAGCTTAAATTTATTAATTTTTTCTTTGCTCCTAAGATTCATTTACCCACTGCTTAGTTCTGTGTCACTGCAAAATATGTTTAATAGGCATGAACAAGCATTGAAAATGACTTTTACAGTCTCCACCTGAGTCCTTGTCAGTGGAATTGGTTTGAAATGATTGTATTTCTGAGAAAAAAAATTCAATGGCAGTTTTAAGAAATAGGCTGAAGATGTGATTAGTTGTCATTAGTTTTGTGAGAACAGTTTGTAATTCTTATCACTGTCTGTTCTCCGTATTGGCTTGATATCTGGTGATATGCTCAACTGGATTCAGATTGTTGCTGAATTGTTATTTCTTGTGCATTTTTTTTCTTACTATTATTTATTTAGCATACAAACAATGTGTTCCCTTGAACTGCGTGCAGAGATAAGAAAAGAATGCAAAAGTCATCACTAGTGTTTTTTCTTTGCTGCATGCCAGTGAGGTATTTGGTGTAGCTTTCAGGGTTGCTCTGTAACGATTATGGAATTCTCTCCGTGATCAGCGCACAGGACGCGTGCTGACACTGCGGAAATCCTCTACAAGCGTATAATTTGAGAGAACCCAGCAAAAGGTGCAACGCACCTCTAGAGGGAAATTCCTGTCGGCAGATGGAGCTGTGGAGTGCAGAGGAACAGATCCTCTGCCCTGCCACAGACGCCAGACAGGAATTGTATGAATGGAAGAAACAAAGGGCAAGATAGCCCTTAAAGAGAGAAAGCAAAGCGACAGAGTGTATGTGTGTCCATCAATCTAGTCGCCACCCAGCAACGATGAACACACAACCATGAAGATCAGGTGAGAAGGCAATCGCAAGAGATGGCGATTGCTAACAGCGACAAGACAAGACCGAATAAGCACAGAGGAGGAATGTATGTATGTCCACCAATCTAGTCGCCAACCTGCGACGGTGGGCACACAACAGAGGAAACCAAGTGAGAACGCAATCGCAAGAGAAGCGATTGCGAATGAGAATGAGCACAGGGACAGAATGTATGTGTGTGCACCAATCTAGTCGCCAACCCGCGACGGTGCACACACAACAGCAGAAACAAAGTAGGAACGCAATCGCGAGAGAGGCGATTGCCAGAGGTGACACAAGACTTAAGCAAGACAGGGCACGAGAGTAGCAAAGGCACAGCAAATCATACAATGAGAAGAAAAGGAAAATAACAAACTAAACGCGAACACCGCACTCATTCGCAACAGCGAACGCGTTTACAGCGCGATCTCCGCACGTTAAGCGCAACAGAGACAAGCACACCTAACTAACCACCGCCACCGCCACACAAACACGAAACAGAGAACGCGAGCGCTTGCTTAATGGTTACCTCACCGAGCCTACAGCAAGCGTTTGTATCAAACAAGACTGACAGACGGACGGGAAACAGGATAGGAAAGATTTACTGCTCTTCCCGCCAGAGCGAGTGCGATCCAAGTAAAGCAACAGAGCTTAGTAGGATCCACTGCTCTTTCCGCCAGAGGCTAGTGCGATCCAAGCAAGACAGACAGATGAGATAGCCGCTGCTCCAGCTATACTCCAAGAAAGCAGATCAGAAGGATCCACAGCCGCTACCGCTCGAGGCTAGTGTGATCCAAGTAAGACAGATGAAACAGAAGGGGCTACCAGTAGCAACCGCTGCTCTGGTTAGCACCCACAGACAGACAGGACGATTTCCTATCGACCACCGTTGGTGACAGGACAATCACAGCAGAGAGGCAAGATAGACAAAACAGATAAGCAGGCTAACTGCACTAGAGGAGCTGCCTAGTGCAGTCCCCAGCATTACTGTAAGATAACTATAACAATCCAACAGGGAAGGCTGACACTCCAGGAGTGTATTTAACAAACCGTTATGACCAGCAACGCCTTCTGGGAGCAGAAGTCTTTTATAGTGCCAGCCCTCAAAGGAGACAGCTGGGCAATTTGCATGTATGCAAATCCCTCAGCAAAGCAACTCTGAAAGCTGCAAGATGAAGCCAGGTCTCTTTTCCAGAGACCTGCATCTCTCAGACATAAGGAATGGTCAAACAGCTGTCTGCCTGTGCAGCCAGCTGAGCGGATCATTACATGCTCCCAGTTTCTGGAGGGATTGCAAATAGGCTGAGGGGGGGAGTAGTCCATTAGTAACAGAGAGGGCAATGATACAGGCCAAGGTAAGCAATGGATGTGGTTCTCAAACAAGCAGGTGTCGCCAACAGACTAGCAGAGCAGGTCAGCGAACATAGCAAAGTCTGGCAAGAAGATGGGGGGGGGGGGTGGAGATGCTCAGGCAGGTATTGACTGGAAACCATGCACATTTTTAAACAAATCAGAAGTCAGCAACAAAGGGGGTACTCATACGTGCGAGAGTCAGCATCAGATGGATTGGATAGAGGGCCCTAGGTGAAGTCACGGCAGAAGACACCCGCACAGTACTTTTTGCAATACTACAGCAACTAGTAACTACTACAACAACTAGTAAATCTTCTCATTAGGCTTAAGTCGGCTGTTTGGCATGTATTTTGGAAAATCCAAGTACGTTTTCATGTGTGCATGCTATCATACATTCATGTAGATATCTTACAGCACAGGAGCTCACAGTATGTTGTGAACAAAAGTGCTAATGCCCAATTTCAGCCCTATGCCTAGGGACACAACCAGGCACACCAATGTGCTCATGGATAGTTGAATGTGTCAGTTGCTGAACACATACAGGTAAGTTATCAAGACGGGCAATTTTACTTTTGAAGTAAATTTTACTTTACAGATCCCTTCAGTCCCTATGAGGACCCCTTATGTCTTCACTTTAACCAATGTTGCAATGACAGGCTCTGAAGAAGCCATATATTGAGAATCCTTATCATATGGAGACTATGTGGCAAGAAATAACCATTACTTAAACAATGCTTTTATAGATTGTAAAAGTGATGGCAATGTGAACTGGAAGCTTTTCCCCCCAACAGATCAGGGGAATACGTTTCTTTTAAATTCTCTATGGAAATTCATCCAAGAAAAAGCTTGGATGTCATAAATGCACATGTCATAAATAGGGAGCTTACTACCAACTGATATTGGGAATCCAATGCAGAAATATGTTTGTATCATGTTCCAGTTGTCAGTTGCCATCCAGCACCTTTAATCAAAGCACTGCCCATGACACCCCCTGTCATGGTGACACCCAGGGCGGATTGCCCCTGCCACCAAGCCCTCCATACACCACTGGTGGTAAAATACTGACTTTTTGGGCAGTGCTTTGATTAAAGGTGCTGGATGGCAACTGACAACTGGAACATGTCATGGGGTGACACCAGAGACCTCCTGCCACCTCCCGAATGCAGAGTTTTGTGAGTGGAAGCCACAGCGTGTCATTAACTCACCTGCTACACCGCCGGAGTCCAGCAATGTCCGACCTTCTCTCAACGCTCAGCTCTCTGCCTAGGGCTGGCATCTCTTCCTGCATGCGTATATTCACGTGATGCAGGAAGACACCCCGGGCAATAGAGCTAAATGTCACAGGAGGACATACTGTGGGCAATTATACTAGGCTACCTGTACTGCGGGCAACTATACTAGACTACCTTTACTGTGGGCAACCATACTAGGCTACCGATACTGTGGGCAACTATACTAGGATACCTATACTGTGGGCACCTATACCTGGCTAATCTATATTGGGGGCAACTATTCCAAGCTACCTATACCTGGCATTAACCGCCGTGGCACACTAAGGACACCACACTCGCTCCTTTTTTTTTGTGCGGAGGAGGTTGCAATTCAATACCCAGCACTGGGTGTCAAATGCCCTAGGTACGCCACTTTGCACTAAAAGTATTACCTTAAGTGACAAACTCTGCTGGAAACAGTCTGATTCCTGTAATTGAGGTTTAATGGAGAATGGCCATAGTGCCTACACTTGTTTGAGAACACCAAACGACTGGATGGTGTAATAGTTAAGGGCTCTGCCACTGATACAGGCAACCAGGGTTCGAATCTCGGCTCTGCCTGTTCAGTAAGCCAGCACCTATTCAGTAGGAGACCTTAGGCAAGTCTTCCTAACACTGCTACTGCCTATAGAGCGCGCCCTAGTGGCTGCTGCTCTGGCGCTTTGAGTCCGCCAGGAGAAAAGCGCAATATAAATGTTATTTGTCTTGTCAAATGAAGTAATGAGTTTAGACCAAGAAATCCTAAGGACTTCCCATTCTTGAATGGGGGATAAAGAAGGGAAAGTGACCCCCTTTATTAATTTTGACATTTGAGAATCTTGACATCGTTCTAAAGGCATTCATGCTCAATCATGGATTGCGCTAATGAAAATGGAAAATTGAGACTAATTTGCTCCTTAAAATAAAACTGTTGACAACCACCAAGGTTTATGCATAAAGGGGAAGAAAATGGGGAAATGTGTAGTCAGCTATAAATAACAGGAAACAGAAGGACATATAATAGTTTGTTTCTACTCCTCAGGAGGGATAATTTATCTGTATGTTGTTCTAAGCTGTAATGGCATCATTAAAGGATCAGAAATGACCTATTTTATGCCAGGACTTAAAACCCTTTAAGCGGTTCTTTGCATGTAAAAGCGCAATGGTGGTCTGTTTGCTTAAGTGTTGCTACGATTTCGTTTTTGCTGGTCAAGCATCTAGGAAAACGAGGTTAAGACTAAATAAAAATTAGAATGCCATTAGTCCAATTTGAAAAAATGTTGCTATAGAGCAATAAATAGCACCATTGCTTTCAACACCAGCTGAGTTGGCTGTCTTATTTGAAGTAATTTGGAGAATATGATTCCTGAATTCAACCATCTTTTAGGTTTACTGACTTCTGATAATCAGGAAGACTTATGTTTAATTTTGGTGCTGGAATGCTGTTGGCAACCCAGCCATCAATATAAAGCAACTTTTTTAGCTGGGCGCTGCATAGATTAGTAAAAAAAAAGGGTAATTTTTCTGCTGGAAAAAGCCAGTGCCCGCTTTACCGCAACTCGGAAATATTAGCCCAATCACAGAGCTTGAACAAACATTGGACCAATCACAGGCTGCAGAATTGTTTCATGGAAATTAGAATACCATGGACATTTTAGGTCAATCGCAAGACTCAGTGAAACTCGGTAGTATCAGAGTCTTGTGATTGGTTTAAAATTTCCATGGTATTCCGATTTCTGCGATACACTCTCTGATTGGCTCAATACTACCAAGTATTTCCTAATTTTAAGTGTTGTGATTGGCCTAAAATTGGAAATTTGAAAATACTTAGAATACCACCGAAATTTTAGACCAATTACAAGTCTCTGATACTACCATCTGAGTTTTGTGATTGGTCTAAATTTTCTGCGGTATTCGAATTTCCATGGAAAAATTCTGCAGCTTGTGATTAGTCCAATCTTTGTTCAAGCTCTGTGATTGGGCTAAAATTTCTGAGTTGTGGTAAAGCGGGCACTGACTATTGCCAGCAGCAAAATTACCCTTTTTTTTACTAATCTGTGCAGCGCCCAGCTAAGTATTGGTCAGTGAGAGAATTTGGTAGTGTATCAAGGATGTCTGCACAATTGCGGAGATTTACAAAATATAATGGTCTGAAAACAACTTTCTTTTTAAATTACATAACTTTATTAACAAAAATGACAAAAAACACCTTTCCGTCGTAATCGGTAATTCAGATTTCTGTGAAGATTCATAGAATCGATAATTGCCATTTTTGGAAATTGGAATTTTTGCGAAATCGGAGAATTGTATTTACAACCATCCATGAAGGGGACCAGATTACCCCTTATGCAATTAACTGAGCTGATTACTTCTTGTTGTTTTGGCTCAGATCAGCCAGATGGGTTCTTGGTAAGCTGATCTACTCAAAACAGTGAGATATTCATTCATCAAATAGTCTGGAGAAATATTTAGATCATTGGTCCTTTATTTTTAAAAAGAACCTATCATTAGACCAATGGCTCCTAGCCACGAAATTCATTTCCAGCCTATCCAAATGTACATCACACTGGGAAACTTTGTTAAAACTGGTATGTGATTGGTATATCACTCCTAGCAAATTAGCCAAGTACTCTAGAACATATTCAGGTTTATGTTGGAGACAATGTGGGATGGAAGGTACTCTTCTACATGTCCTTTGGAAATGTCCGCTCATCAAAACACTGTGGTGGCTAGTTTTTACTGAAATTTCAAATTTAATGGAGAGAACTCCCTTTCACAAACAGAATTAACCCTTCTTCATATAGGTCTAGATTGCTTTCGCCAAAACCCATAGGCTGGAAATAACTAATTTACTATGTTCCACGAGACAAGCCTTGTGCTCCCACTGCACAGATCCTGGCTGTCCCCCCTACTTGGTTGAATGTACAAAATATACAAATCTTAAATTTAGACATGGAACACAGGCAACGGAAACAAATTTAATAAGCTTTAGGCATAGGAGAAATTTCGTATAAAACATTGATAAGATAGTCAATCCCTTCATTTTAGGCTCCAGTTTTGGTATTTGGTATTTAGTGATAGGCAATATCTTACTGTGTTTTTCTTAAATTTCTTATTGTAAGTAATTTCATATTGGATTGCTATCAATATATTGGTTCTGCAATATGTGATATCTTAATAGCAAAAGCCGCATTTTGTTCCTTAGGCTGGACAGTGAACAGGCCAAGAATATTAACTTGAACGAACAATGTTGGTACCATAAGATTTATAGTTTTCTTTTTGGTTATTTGGTTATTATTTGTGTTCTTATGGTTGTTATAATGTTCCATACTTCTACACACTGATAAATTAGTGTGTTACGAATAGACAATACTAATTATTGAGATATAATGTATTACAGATGTCACTTACTTGGTCTTTCTAAGTATTCATGGACTCATTAAAGCTTGAATTTTATCTGGAAGTGGTGCGGAGCCTTATCTTCTACAAGAATTATAAAATATCACATCATCCCAAATGGAAAATCTTGGAAGTTCCAATATATATATATATATATATATATATATATATATATATATATATATATATATATATATATATATATATATATATATATATATATATATATATATATATATATATATATACAGTTTATAAAATAGGTGGTGAGTGGTGAACTTACCTCCTAAGATTAGCATGTGCCATCTATTTTTGCACGTTTTAAGTATATTTTTATTGGGCACCTCCAAGGTTTCTTATTCTTGATCTATGCAAAAGTAGTTGCCATTAATATGCAGACATTAAAATCTTTCTCTCTTAGAATAGCATGCTTTTCCCTTAGGTTCACTCTGAGGCTGACTGCACACCATTGAGTGGCTGTTTAAGCAGACCAGAAAACATATGTACAGATTCTACTTCCCATTACAAAAATTGCTGCTTGTTGTGAATACTCTGGCAAGCCAAGAAAAATTACAGGTGGCATGAACGCTTTCATTAGTATAATACCGTAAAATACACTTTCCAATAAAACTGTACGGCAGTCTTGGGAATCTCTGGCGCTCTGCAGTAGAACAGCGGATTCAAAAACAACTATAAAGTGTTCAGCACAGCTTCACATTTTATAAAAATTACAAAAGTGTTGAACATGAATAAATCCACCTAAAAGTAATATTTCAGTTGATGGATTAGGTGTGCCAAGACACCTAGCCAAGGAAAAAGTAAAGTAGCTTAACCACTTCCCGACCGCCGTATGTACAATTGGCAGCCGGGAAGTGCACCCCGCAAGGACCGCCGTATTGACAATTGGCGGCGGTCCTTGTAGGGGCATGGGCGGAGCGATCGCGTCATCAGTGACGCGATCCTCCGCCTCCGCCTGGCGCCGCTCACCCGCCGCAACATCCCGCCGGCCATACGGAAGCGCCGGCGGGATGTTAACCCCGCGATCGCCGCATACAAAGTGTATAATACACTTTGTAATGTTTACAAAGTGTATTATACAGGCTGCCTCCTGCCCTGGTGGTCCCAGTGTCCGAGGGACCACCAGGGCAGGCTGCAGCCACCCTAGTCTGCACCAAGCACACTGATTTTCCCCCCCCCCCTGCCCCAGATCGCCCACAGCACCCATCAGACCCCCCCCTGCCCACCCCCCAGACCCCTGTTTGCACCCAATCACCCCCCTAATCACCCATCAATCACTCCCTGTCACTATCTGTCAACGCTATTTTTTTTTTTATCCCCCACCCTGCTCCCTGCCCCCTCCTGATCACCCCCCACCCCTCAGATTCTCCCCAGACCCCCCCCCCCAGACCACCCCCCCCCAGACCACCACCCCTGTTTACTGTATGCATCTATCCCCCTGATCACCTGTCAATCACCTGTCAATCACCCGTCAATCACCCATCAATCACCCCCTGTCACTGCCACCCATCAGCCAGCCCCTAACCTGCCCCTTGCGGGCAATCTGATCACCCCCCCACACCAATAGATCGCCCGCAGATCCGACATCAGATCACCTCCCAAATCCATTGTTTACATCTATTCTCTCCTCTAAACACACACTAATTACCCATCAATCACCCATCAATCACCCCCTATCACCACCTGTCACTTTTACCTATCAGATCAGACCCTAATTTGCCCCTTGCGGGCACCCAATCACCCGCCCACACGCTCAGATTGCCCTCTGACCCCCCCTTATCAATTCACCAGTGCATTAATTACATCTGTTCTTCCCTGTAATAACCCACTGATCACCTGTCAATCACCTGCCAATCACCTATCACCCATCAATCACCCCCTGTCACCCCCTGTCACTGCCACCCATCAATCAGCCCCTAACCTGCCCCTTGCGGGCAATCTGATCACCCACCCACACCATTAGATCGCCCGCAAACCCGCCGTCAGATTACCTCCCAAATGTATTGTTTACATCTGTTATCTTCTCTAAACACCCACTAATTACCCATCAATCACCCCCTATCACCACCTGTCACTGTTACCCATCAGATCAGACCCTAATCTGCCCCTTGCGGGCACCCAATCGCCCGCCTACACGCTCAGATTGCCCTCAGACCCCCCCTTATCAATTCGCCAGTGCAATATTTACATCTGTTCTCCCCTGTAATAACCCACTGATTACCTGTCAATCACCTATCAATCACCCATCAATCACCCCCTGTCACTGCCACCCATCAATCACCCCCTGTCACTTCCACCCATCAATCACCCGCTGTCACTGCCACCCATCAATCAGCCCCTAACCTGCCCCTTGCGGGCAAACTGATCACCCACCCACACCAATAGATCGCCCGCAGATCCGACATCAGATCACCACCCAAGCGCAGCGTTTACATCTATTCTCTCCTCTAAACACCCACTAATTACCCATCAATCACCCCCTATCACCACCTGTCACTGTTACCCATCAGATCAGACCCTAATCTGCCCCTTGCGGGCACCCAATCGCCCGCCTACACGCTCAGATTGCCCTCAGACCCCCCCTTATCAATTCGCCAGTGCAATATTTACATCTGTTCTCCCCTGTAATAACCCACTGATTACCTGTCAATCACCTATCAATCACCCATCAATCACCCCCTGTCACTGCCACCCATCAATCACCCCCTGTCACTTCCACCCATCAATCACCCGCTGTCACTGCCACCCATCAATCAGCCCCTAACCTGCCCCTTGCGGGCAAACTGATCACCCACCCACACCAATAGATCGCCCGCAGATCCGACATCAGATCACCACCCAAGCGCAGTGTTTCCATCTATTCTCTACCCTAAACACCCACTAATTACCCATCAATCACCCCCTGTCACTGCTACCTATCAGATTAGACCCCTATCTGCCCCTAGGGCACTCAATCACCCGCCCACACCCTCAGAATGCCCTCAGACCCCAGCCCTGATCACCTCGCCAGTGCATTGCTTGCATCTATTCCCCCCTCTAATCACACCTTGAGACACCCATCAATCACCTCCTGTCACCCCCTAGCACACCTACCCATCAGATCAGGCCCCAATTTGCCCCGTGTGGGCTCCTGATCACTCGGCCAATCCCTCAGATCCCCCTCAGACCCCCTTCCGATCACCTCCCCAGTGCATTGATTGCATCTATTTTCCCCTCTAACCACCCCCTGAGACACCCATCAATCACCTCCTGTCACCCCCCTAGCACTCCTATCCATCAGATCAGGCCCAATACAACCTGTCATCTAAAAAGCCACCCTGCTTATGACCGGTTCCACAAAATTCGCCCCCTCATAGACCACCTGTCATCAAAATTTGCAGATGCTTATACCCCTGAACAGTCATTTTGAGACATTTGGTTTCCAGACTACTCACGGTTTTGGGCCTGTAAAATGCCAGGGCGGTATAGGAACCCCACAAGTGACCCCATTTTAGAAAAAAAGACACCCCAAGGTATTCTGTTAGGTGTATGACGAGTTCATAGAAGATTTTATTTTTTGTCAAAAGTTAGCGGAAATTAATTTTTATTGGTTTTTTTTCACAAAGTGTCATTTTTCACTAACTTGTGACAAAAAATAAAATCTTCTATGAACTCGCCATACACCTAACGGAATACCTTGGGGTGTCTTCTTTCTAAAATGGGGTCACTTGTGGGGTTCCTATACTGCCCTGGCATTTTAGGGGCCCTAAACCGCGAGGAGTAGTCTAGAAAACAAATGCTTCAAAATGACCTGTGAATAGGACGTTGGGCCCCTTAGCGCACCTAGGCTGCAAAAAATTGTCACACATGTGGTACCGCTGTACTCAGGAAAAGTAGTATAATGTGTTTTGGGGTGTATTTTTACACATACCCATGCTGGATGGGAGAAATTTCTATGTAAATGGACAATTGTGTGTAAAAAAATCAAACAATTGTCATTTACAGAGATATTTCTCCCACTTAGCATGGGTATGTGTAAAAATACACCCCAAAACGCATTATACTACTTCTCCTGAGTACGGCGGTACCACATGTGTGACACTTTTTTACACCCTAAGTACGCTAAGGGGCCCAAAGTCCAATGAGTACCTTTAGGATTTCACAGGTCATTTTGCGACATTTGGTTTCAAGACTACTCCTCACGGTTTAGGGCCCCTAAAATGCCAGGGCAGTATAGGAACCCCACAAATGACCCCATTCTAGAAAGAAGACACCCAAAGGTATTCCGTACGGAGTATGGTGAGTTCATAGAAGATTTTATTTTTTGTCACAAGTTAGCGGAAAATGACACTTTGTGAAAAAAAACTATTAAAATCAATTTCCGCTAACTTGTGACAAAAAAATAAAAACTTCTATGAACTCACCATACTCCTAACGGAATACCTTGGGGTGTCTTCTTTCTAAAATGGGGTCATTAGTGGGGTTCCTATACTGCCCTGGCATTTTAGGGGCCCTAAACCGTGAGGAGTAGTCTTGAAACGAAATTTCTCAAAATGACCTGTGAAATTCTAAAGGTACTCATTGGACTTTGGGCCCTTTAGCGCAGTTAGGGTGCAAAAAAGTGCCACACATGTGGTATCGCCGTACTCGGGAGAAGTAGTATAATGTGTTTTGGGGTGTATTTTTACACATACCCATGCTGGGTGGGAGAAATACCTCTGTAAATGACAATCTTTTGATTTTTTTACACACAATTGTCCATTTACAGAGGTATTTCTCCCACCCAGCATGGGTATGTGTAAAAATACACCCCAAAACACATTGTACTACTTCTCCCGAGTACGGCGATACCACATGTGTGGCACTTTTTTGCACCCTAACTGCGCTAAAGGGCCCAAAGTCCAATGAGTACCTTTAGAATTTCACAGGTCATTTTGAGAAATTTCGTTTCAAGACTACTCCTCACGGTTTAGGGCCCCTAAAATGCCAGGGCAGTATAGGAACCCCACTAATGACCCCATTTTAGAAAGAAGACACCCCAAGGTATTCCGTTAGGAGTATGGTGAGTTCATAGAAGATTTTATTTTTTGTCAAAAGTTAGCGGAAAATGACACTTTGTGAAAAAACACAATTAAAATCAATTTCCGCTAACTTTTGACAAAAAAATAAAATCTTCTATGAACTCACTATACTCCTAACGGAATACCTTGGGGTGTCTTCTTTCTAAAATGGGGTCATTTGTGGGGTTCCTATACTGCCCTGGCATTTTAGGGGCCCTAAACCGTGAGGAGTAGTCTTGAAACGAAATTTCTCAAAATGACCTGTGAAATTCTAAAGGTACTCATTGGACTTTGGGCCCTTTAGCGCAGTTAGGGTGCAAAAAAGTGCCACACATGTGGTATCGCCGTACTCAGGAGAAGTAGTATAATGTGTTTTGTGGTGTATTTTTACACATACCCATGCTGAGTGGGAGAAAGATCTCTGTAAATGGACAATTGTGTGTAAAAAAAATTAACAAATTGTCATTTACAGAGATATTTCTCCCACCCAGCATGGGTATGTGTAAAAATACACCCCAAAACACATTATACTACTTCTCCTGAGTACGGCAATACCACATGTGTGGCACTTTTTTGCACCCTAACTGCGCTAAGGGGTCCAAAGTCCAATGAGCACCTTCAGGCTTTACAGGGGTGCTTACAATTTAGCACCCCCCAAAATGTCAGGACAGTAAACACACCCCACAAATGACCCCATTTTGGAAAGTAGACACTTCAAGGTATTCATAGAGGAGCATGGTGAGTCCGTGGCAGATTTCATTTTTTTTTGTCGCAAGTTAGAAGAAATGGAAACTTTTTTTTTTTTTTTTTTTTTTCACAAAGTGTCATTTTCCGCTTACTTGTGACAAAAAATAATATCTTCTATGAACTCACTATGCCTCTCAGTGAATACTTTGGGATGTCTTCTTTCCAAAATGGGGTCATTTGGGGGGTATTTATACTATCCTGGAATTCTAGCCCCTCATGAAACATGACAGAGGGTCAGAAAAGTCAGAGATGCTTGAAAATGGGAAAATTCACTTTTTGCACCATAGTTTGTAAACGCTATAACTTTTACCCAAACCAATAAATATACACTGAATGGGGTTTTTTTTATCAAAAACATGTTTGTCCACATTTTTCGCGCTGCATGTATACAGAAATTTTACTTTATTTGAAAACTGTCAGCACAGAAATTTAAAAAAATCATTTTTTTGCCAAAATTCATGTCTTTTTTGCTGAATATAATAAAAAGTAAAAATCGCAGGAGCAATCAAATAGCACTAAAAGAAAGCTTTATTAGTGACAAGAAAAGGAGCCAAAATTCATTTAGGTGGTAGGTTGTATGAGCGAGCAATAAACCGTGAAAGCTGCAGTGGTCTGAATGGAAAAAAAGTGGCCGGTCCTTAAGGGGTAGAAAGCCCTAGGTCCTCAAGTGGTTAAGCAGGACACTTTTTTTTTCCAGTTGAAGCTACTTAATTTTTCTTGGCATATACTATGGCCTGAATAAATAAGAACAGGCTTTAAGGTTTAAACTTGAAATCTTTTTTGCTTTTAAAGGACAATGAGCTTTCTGCATGAAAATGCCAGATCTTGCAATCTAAACTTTCATAATGAAAGGCTATGGCAGGCACAGTGAAGTACTGTCTGTATTAAGGAAATAATACTGTAATACTTCAGCAATTCTCCACAGTAAGAAATTCAGGATGGATAGATGCATCCATGAGTTGTAAAAAGATAGCTCATACATATGCAACTGACTCTTGTGTTTAGCTCCATGCCTTTTCCACTATGACCTGCCCACTGTCACCCTGGGGCAAAGGGGTTCAGCAGAATCTCTGGAATCAAGTCTATTCAAACTTCTAGATGAAAGTGGAGGGTGATACAGAGAACTCAGAAGAAGACCACAACACATGGACACACATACTTAATTAATGGAGCTGACAGGAATAATGAAAGTGCTGCTGTACTATAAAGTCATGGTGCTAAGCACAGCATTCCATTTCTCCTACTACTAAGCAGTCTTGCTTTGTACATTAGAAAACAGAGTCACACCAGACTTTGAGTGCAACAGAATCTTGCCGAGAATAAAAAAGCACAGCACACGGCCAAGTTCTCATTCTGGTATCCTGTTCAATATTCTGTTGGAGGCACAATCTGGAGCTCAGTGGAGCATCAATTAGACAAATGTCCTGTTTGCAGTAACAGAGCAAAACAGAGAGAAAAACACAATTAGTCTGTTAATAGTTTAGTGAAATGTAGTTACAGAAGAGAAGAAAATTAAATTATGTTTATCTGTGACTGGAAAACAAAGAGGACCACATCTTTACAAGATAAATCTTACATTTAAAAGGGAATATGCTGCACTATTCGCGTGATACTTATTTTATTATTATACAAATGTAGCATGTAAAATTACATTTTTAAAAGAACTATATTTTAAACACAAAGAAATACTTATGAGGTCAGCTTGCTTGCCTAACTGCTACAGTAAATAACTATACAGAATTACTTAGGCTGAAAAATATGGTACATACATATCCAGACTCCAGACTTGCTAACTGATAGGATTATGACTCTGCAATAGAAAAAGGCATACAGAACTTCCTGTTTAAACCAACAAGCTAAACTTCAAACAGATATCAAATTATCATGAGTAAAAAGCCAAACGATATTAGCACACCAATGTTGCAAATCAAACAGCACGCTTTATGTGCTTTAACTTCCACTGTATGATCCGACAATTGTTTCGGGGGCCACACAGGGTTCCCCTTTATCAAGGCGTGTGCATCCACACTTAATTCCACAAATATAGGAATGCACTGTGATTTCTGCCTTTTAGAGATTAAAACACTACTCTAGGTAAACTACGTAATTTTTAGTGGGACTTTTGCCATGGATCCCCCATGGCAAAGGTCCAGGTGTTAGCAGGGCCGGATTTGTACTTTCCAGCGCCCTAGGCCGGCTGTCACCAACCGCTCCCCCCCCATTCTGTCCAACTCTGACTAGTTTGAACGCCCCCCTCTGTTTTGCTGCTTTGCCCCGTTCAACAAAGAAGCAGTGCATGCTCTGTCCACTCCATGTAATTTTGCGCTCCTGTCTGCATGCACAGCAGGCGATAGTGTTCTGGGTTTGCATACTTCAGAAATGATGCTCATGTATGAGCACTCAGCAGCACTTGTCAAGTACACATACCCATAACACTCCCTCGGCTCCTGTGCACATGCATACAGCAGTGCAAAATCACAAGTAGCCCCAGTGGACAGCGCTGCTTCTTTGTCCTCTGTGCTACTTGCTGCCGTCAGAGCCACAAATAGGGGACAGTGTAGCACAATGCAGAGAAGCCCATCCAAAACATAGAGCAGGTAAGTAGAAGGATCCAACACTACACACACTGGCATAGATGTAGTGTAATGCTTGCTAGGTACACATGATGCAATTTTCTGACAGATTTACGGTCAGGTCGATTATTTCCATCATGTCTGATCTAATTTCAATTTTTCGATCAATTTGATGTTCACTTCTGTGAAAAAACATTCAGAAAATTGATTGGAAAGCATATCGGACATGTTGGAAATAGTCGATGTGACAGTAAATCTGTCAGAAAATTGCATTGTGCGTACCCAGCATAAGCTCAGGTGTACTTTACACAGTGACAATTTAGCACTTAAGACAGATCTTAAAATCAGTCAGCAAGAAGTTTTGTAACAGACGAACACTTTTTATTGGCTAACGAAAAGAAAAACAGTGAGAGCCGTCTTCAGACTTTGTTACTGTGTACAGGATGTTAGGCACACAGATATATACAGTATACAGTCAGCAGGAGATCCATTGATTGTTTTGTAAATGTAAAAGAATGTAACAGTTGTCATTCTGTTTCAAAACATCCTGCTTTCACTGATGGTCAACACAGTACTTTGCTGGCAAAAAATGCCAGGAAAGAGTTAAAGTGCAGGACAAAGAATGTTGTTATTCTCTAGGAGGAAAAAAAAGCCATACATTTGACAGGTCTGAGGTCTTTAACAGCACTGACCTACTAGTAATAAACTATCAGTCAGAGAGGGGGAGAGCTGCTAATTTCTGCCCGTGAATGCGTGCTGAATGAGAAAAAACTAATCGGAACTCAAGAGTTCTGCTACTTGAGCCCATATATTTTTCTTCTCACAGCAGATTGTTTGTCCCCTCTCAGCATACAGGTGACAGCAGATGCTGACTGCCATAACACACACTTTGCACAAGTAAGAGAGATGCAGGGATCTCTGGAATTCAGGCAGACCAGAGCAAAGCAGGAGAGGTGATTTACTTTGACATGTGACCTCTTATCTCTTCAAGTCCTGCGCCCTGCTGATTTTTATCGCCCTAGGCCTTGGCCTCTGTGACCTTCCCAGAAATCCGGCCCTGGGTGTTAGGCCCCTTGAAACAACTTTTCCATCACTTTTGTGGCCAGAAACAGTCCCTATAGGTTTTAAAATTTGCCTGCCCATTGAAGTCTATGGAGAGTCACCATATTCACAAACTTTTGCTGAAATTTGCGTTTGCAGTTTGCGAACCGAAAATTTGATGTTTGGGCTCATCTTGCTTTGGTCATTTCAAATAGACCAGATACTATTATATCTAATGTGAAAGTTCATGAACACTTCATAAACAGTGACCACACTAGGGTGACATTTGATCTCAGACTTAACAGAGTTGTGAGCAAGGGGGCAACTAAAACTATGTTTTAAAAAGGCCAACTTTAACCACTTGAGGACCACAGTCTTTCTACCCCTTAAGGACCAGAGCCTTTTTTTCCATTCAGACCACTCCAGCTTTCACAGTTTATTGCTCGGTCATACAACCTACCAGCTAAATGAACTTTACCTCCTTTTCTTGTCACTAATACAGTTTTCTTTTGGTGCTATTTGATTGCTGCTGTGATTTTTACTTTTTATTATATTCATCAAAAAAGACATGCATTTTTATAAAAAAAATGATTTTTTTAACTTTCAAATCGAGATCATTTGGTCGCATTCCTTTTGTATCGACTTACAACGTATGCAGTGATGTGTTGGCAAGGAGCCTACGCAGACACTGGTACATTTTGCGAGATGGTTTGCCTCGGGTACCGGAGTTTCGCTATCCTCCCCTTATGTCGTTTCGACGGGCTCCAACAGTTAGAGATAAATAACGGACTAGGAGCACCCCTGGTGGGTGTGCTCCTTCCGGTAAATCTGGTATGTTTCCTTGCATGGCCTGCCACATGTTTGGCAATGCCATGCGGGGTAGCAGATTCCAACATCCAACCATGGGTACCACCTATTACATAAAAGAAAGATACACATGTGATTTAACATATGTTGTATACCTCATTAAATGCCCCTGTAGTTATATATATGTAGGTATGACCACACAGAATCTCAAACTCCGTATTTCTGCACATAAATCTGCGATAAGAAATCATACGGTTGGGCAGGCAGTATCTGAACATTTTACTATGTGTGGCCACAGTGTTGCTCAGCTTAAGGTTATGGCGATAGATGGGGTTCCGAATACATGGAGAGGAGGAGATCGAGTCAAAGAGCTCCTCCGCAGGGAGGCAGGGTGGATCAGGAGACTGGACGCTATGGGGAGGGCAGGTTTAAATAGGGAATATGATTTATGTTTTTGCATTTAAGTTGGTGTCATTAGGAATAACCAGTTTTATGTCTGTGTATTTATAAGTAATATTTATACTCTTTTCTTTACTCTGATTGTTTTATTGTTTTTATAGGTGCTCCTGGCAGTATGTAACATCTGGCAGCTCAAACTATTGCGGGGCAGCGGAATTCCGGATCCAGCATACGGAGATGGGTGTGAGTATGACAGCGGCGTTTTGATATTTATATTTATCAATGGTAGCCATAGCTACGTTTTTCTAGCCGCTCCACCCACCGTCCTGACGCTGTAATACCGCTCTGGCCGCATTGGTTGGCAGAAGGGAGCGATGATTGGCCCGCACTGTGTCACATTACCATGACATCACTTCCGTTTTCACGAAGGGTGTCAGCAGGGATAAGAGCGTCCTGATGCCTTAAGATGCGGCCATTGGAGCGGCGGTTTTTGCGCTGTGTCCTCATAGGTGAGCTGCCATTTGAAATTCTTTATCCTGATAGGTGGTTTTGATAACTTTTATGTTCCCCATCAGGTCCGATCATGTGTAGCTGCTGGGATTGGTTATGGGAGGGGGATGGGTGTGTCCTGTCTCCTATATATTGACATGTGCACTTTGATGTTTGTATTTTGTCTGCAACTTGACAAAGGCCTCGTTATGGCCGAAACAGCAGTCTGTCGTTGCGATTTGATGACAGAATAAAGTAATTGAGCTATAATACTTTCTTGTGGTGCCGTTCTTTAAGGACATTTATTGCTGGGGCCCCTTGGTACTGGGGTGTGACCGTGGCACACTTTATTTTGAAGCCAATATTGTTGCTCCTGGATCTGTGCTTTTATATACATTTTTGTCCAAATTTATTGTGCTACACGTCTTTGATTAAAAAAACCTAATAAGTGTATATTTATTGGTTTGGGTAAAAGTTATAGCGTTTACAAACTATGGTGCAAAAAGTGAATTTTCCCATTTTGAAGCATCTCTGACTTTTCTGAGCACCTGTCAGGTTTCATGAGGTGCTAAAATTCCAGGATAGTATAAATACCCCCCAAATGACCCCATTTTGGAAAGAAGACAGCCCAAAGTATTCACTAAGAGGCATGGTGAGTTCATAGAAGATTTTATTTTCTGTCACAAGTTAGCGGAAAATGACACTTTGAAACAAAAATAAAACAAAAAAAAGTTTCCATTTCTGCTAACTTGTGACGAAAAAAAAAAAAAGAAATCTGCCACGGACTCACCATGCCCCTCTCTGAATACCTTGGGGTGTCTACTTTCCAAAATGGGGTCATTTGTGGGGTGTGTTTACTGTCCTGGCATTTTGGGGGGGGGTGCTAAAGTGTAAGCACCCCTGTAAAGCCTAAAGGTGCTCATAGGACGTTGGGCCCCTTAGCGCACCTAGGCTGCAAAAAGGGGTCAAACATGTGGTATCGCCGTACTCAGGAGAAGTAGTATAATGTGTTTTGGGGTGTATTTTTACACAACATACCTATGCTGGGTGGGAGAAATATCTCTGTAAATGATATTTTTTTTGATTTTTTTACACACATTTGTCCATTTACAGAGAGATTTCTCCCACCCAGCATGGGCATGTGTAAAAATACACCCCAAAACTTGTTATACTACTTCTCCTGAGTACGGCGATACCAAATGTGTAACACTTTTTTGTAGCCTAGGTGCGCTAAGGGGCCCAACGTCCTATGAGTACCTTTAGGATTTCACAGGTCATTTTGAGGCATTTTTTTTTCTAGACTACTCCTCACGCTTTAGGGCCCCTAAAATGCCAGGGCAGTATAGAAACCCCACGAGTGAACCCATTTTAGAAAGAAGACACCCCAAAGTATTCTGTTAGGAGTATGGTGAGTTCATAGAAGATTTTATTTTTTGTCACAAGTTAGCGGAAATAGATTTTTATAGTTTTTTTTCACAAAGTGTCATTTTCCGTTAACTTGTGACAAGAAATAAAACCTTCTATGAGCTCACCATACTCTTAATGGAATACCTTGGGGTGTCTTCTTTCTAAAATGGGGTCATTTGTGGGGTTCCTATACTGCCCTGGAATTTTAAGGGCCCTAAACCGTGAGGAGTAGTCTTAAAATCATATGCCTCAAAATGGCCTGTAAAATCCTAAAGGTACTCATAGGACGTTGGGCCCCTTAGCTCACCTAGGCTGCAAAAAAGTGTCACACATGTGGTATTGCCGTACTCAGGAGAAGTAGTATAAAGTTTTTTTGTGGTGTATTTTTACATATACCCATGCTGGGTGGGAGAAATATCTCTGTAAATTACAATTTGTTTTTTTTTTTACACACAATTGTCGATTTACAGAGATATTTCTCCCACCCAGCATGGTTATGTGTAAAAATACACCCCAAAACACATTATACTACTTCTCCTGAGTATGGCGATACCACATGTGTGACAGTTTTTTGCAGCCTAGGTGCGCTAAGGGGCCCAACATCCTATGAGTACCTAAAATGCCAGGGCAGTATTGGAACCCGACAAGTGACCCCATTTTAGAAAGAAGACACCCCAAGGTATTCCATTAGGAGTATGGTGAGTTCATAGAAGATTTTATTTTTTTGTCACAAGTTAGCGGAAATTGATTTTTATTGTTTTTTTTTTACAAAGTGTCATTTTCCACTAACTTGTGACAAAAAATAAAATCTTCTATAAACTCACCATACATATCCAGACTCCAGACTTGCTAACTGATAGGATTATAACTCTGCAATAGAAAAAGGCATCTGTTTTTAAGTAGCGCTGTTCATTTCTTTGCTATGTTTGATTGATTTATTTCTGGTCAGCTGCTCCCACTTAATAGTTTTCCTTTGGTGTATATGCAGAGCCTCTGTTTGGGTTCAAGGTGCGTTTGCAGTTTCTGGGGGGGCTCAGCGCATCTCTGAGCTGGGGCCATTCAGAGGCGGCCTGGTGATGCGCTGATCCCACTTTTTTTGCGCAATAGAAAAAGGCATACAGAACTTCCTGTTTAAACCAACAAGCTTAACTTCAAACAGATATCAAATTGTCATGAGTAAAAAGCCAAACGATATTAGCACACCAATGTTGCAAATCAAACAGCACGCTTTATGTGCTTTAGCTTCCACTGTATGATCCGACAATTGTTTCGGGGGCCTCACAGGGTTCCCCTTTATCAAGGCGTGTGCATCCACACTTAATTCCACAAATATAGGAATGCACTGGGATTTCTGCCTTTTAGAGATTAAAACACTACTCTGGGTCAACTACGTAATTTTTGGTGGGACTTTTGCCATGGATCCCCAATGGCAAAGGTCCAGGTGTTAGGCCCCTTGAAACAACTTTTCCATCACTTTTGTGGCCAGAAACAGTCCCTATAGGTTTTAAAATTTGCCTGCCCATTGAAGTGTATGGAGAGTCACCATATTCGCAAACTTTTGCTGAAATTTGCGTTTGCAGTTTGCGAACCGAAAATTTGATGTTTGGGCTCATCTTGCTTTGGTCATTTCAAATAGACCAGATACTATTATATCTAATGTGAAAGTTCATGAACACTTCATAAACAGTGACCACACTAGGGTGACATTTGATCTCAGACTTAACAGAGTTGTGAGCAAGGGGGCAACTAAAACTATGTTTTAAAAAGGCCAACTTTAACCACTTGAGGACCACAGTCTTTCTACCCCTTAAGGACCAGAGCCTTTTTTTCCATTCAGACCACTCCAGCTTTCACAGTTTATTGCTCGGTCATACAACCTACCAGCTAAATAAACTTTACCTCCTTTTCTTGTCACTAATACAGCTTTCTTTTGGTGCTATTTGATTGCTGCTGTGATTTTTACTTTTTATTATATTCATCAAAAAAGACATGCATTTTTATAAAAAAAATGATTTTTTTAACTTTCAAATCGAGATCATTTGGTCGCATTCCTTTTGTATCGACTTACAACGTAAGCAGTGATGTGTTGGCAAGGAGCCTACGCAGACACTGGTACATTTTGCGAGATGGTTTGCCTCGGGTACCGGAGTTTCGCTATCCTCCCCTTATGTCGTTTCGACGGGCTCCAACAGTTAGAGATAAATAACGGACTAGGAGCACCCCTGGTGGGTGTGCTCCTTCCGGTAAATCTGGTATGTTTCCTTGCATGGCCTGCCACATGTTTGGCAATGCCATGCGGGGTAGCAGATTCCAACATCCAACCATGGGTACCACCTATTACATAAAAGAAAGATACACATGTGATTTAACATATGTTGTATACCTCATTAAATGCCCCTGTAGTTATATATATGTAGGTATGACCACACAGAATCTCAAACTCCGTATTTCTGCACATAAATCTGCGATAAGAAATCATACGGTTGGGCAGGCAGTATCTGAACATTTTACTATGTGTGGCCACAGTGTTGCTCAGCTTAAGGTTATGGCGATGGATGGGGTTCCGAATACATGGAGAGGAGGAGATCGAGTCAAAGAGCTCCTCCGCAGGGAGGCAGGGTGGATCAGGAGACTGGATGCTATGGGGAGGGCAGGTTTAAATAGGGAATATGATTTATGTTTTTGCATTTAAGTTGGTGTCATTAGGAATAACCAGTTTTATGTCTGTGTATTTATAAGTAATATTTATACTCTTTTCTTTACTCTGATTGTTTTATTGTTTTTATAGGTGCTCCTGGCAGTATGTAACATCTGGCAGCTCAAACTATTGCGGGGCAGCGGAATTCCGGATCCAGCATACGGAGATGGGTGTGAGTATGACAGCGGCGTTTTGATATTTATATTTATCAATGGTAGCCATAGCTACGTTTTTCTAGCCGCTCCACCCACCGTCCTGACGCTGTAATACCGCTCTGGCCGCATTGGTTGGCAGAAGGGAGCGATGATTGGCCCGCACTGTGTCACATTACCATGACATCACTTCCGTTTTCACGAAGGGTGTCAGCGGGGATAAGAGCGTCCTGATGCCTTAAGATGCGGCCATTGGAGCGGCGGTTTTTGCGCTGTGTCCTCATAGGTGAGCTGCCATTTGAAATTCTTTATCCTGATAGGTGGTTTTGATAACTTTTATGTTCCCCATCAGGTCCGATCATGTGTAGCTGCTGGGATTGGTTATGGGAGGGGGATGGGTGTGTCCTGTCTCCTATATATTGACATGTGCACTTTGATGTTTGTATTTTGTCTGCAACTTGACAAAGGCCTCGTTATGGCCGAAACAGCAGTCTGTCGTTGCGATTTGATGACAGAATAAAGTAATTGAGCTATAATACTTTCTTGTGGTGCCGGTCTTTAAGGACATTTATTGCTGGGGCCCCTTGGTACTGGGGTGTGACCGTGGCACACTTTATTTTGAAGCCAATATTGTTGCTCCTGGATCTGTGCTTTTATATACATTTTTGTCCAAATTTATTGTGCTACACGTCTTTGATTAAAAAAACCTAATAAGTGTATATTTATTGGTTTGGGTAAAAGTTATAGCGTTTACAAACTATGGTGCAAAAAGTGAATTTTCCCATTTTGAAGCATCTCTGACTTTTCTGAGCACCTGTCAGGTTTCATGAGGTGCTAAAATTCCAGGATAGTATAAATACCCCCCAAATGACCCCATTTTGGAAAGAAGACAGCCCAAAGTATTCACTAAGAGGCATGGTGAGTTCATAGAAGATTTTATTTTCTGTCACAAGTTAGCGGAAAATGACACTTTGAAACAAAAATAAAACAAAAAAAAGTTTCCATTTCTGCTAACTTGTGACGAAAAAAAAAAAAAGAAATCTGCCACGGACTCACCATGCCCCTCTCTGAATACCTTGGGGTGTCTACTTTCCAAAATGGGGTCATTTGTGGGGTGTGTTTACTGTCCTGGCATTTTGGGGGGGGGTGCTAAAGTGTAAGCACCCCTGTAAAGCCTAAAGGTGCTCATAGGACGTTGGGCCCCTTAGCGCACCTAGGCTGCAAAAAGGGGTCAAACATGTGGTATCGCCGTACTCAGGAGAAGTAGTATAATGTGTTTTGGGGTGTATTTTTACACAACATACCTATGCTGGGTGGGAGAAATATCTCTGTAAATGATATTTTTTTTGATTTTTTTACACACATTTGTCCATTTACAGAGAGATTTCTCCCACCCAGCATGGGCATGTGTAAAAATACACCCCAAAACTTGTTATACTACTTCTCCTGAGTACGGCGATACCAAATGTGTAACACTTTTTTGTAGCCTAGGTGCGCTAAGGGGCCCAACGTCCTATGAGTACCTTTAGGATTTCACAGGTCATTTTGAGGCATTTTTTTTTCTAGACTACTCCTCACGCTTTAGGGCCCCTAAAATGCCAGGGCAGTATAGAAACCCCACGAGTGAACCCATTTTAGAAAGAAGACACCCCAAAGTATTCTGTTAGGAGTATGGTGAGTTCATAGAAGATTTTATTTTTTGTCACAAGTTAGCGGAAATAGATTTTTATAGTTTTTTTTCACAAAGTGTCATTTTCCGTTAACTTGTGACAAGAAATAAAACCTTCTATGAGCTCACCATACTCTTAATGGAATACCTTGGGGTGTCTTCTTTCTAAAATGGGGTCATTTGTGGGGTTCCTATACTGCCCTGGAATTTTAAGGGCCCTAAACCGTGAGGAGTAGTCTTAAAATCATATGCCTCAAAATGGCCTGTAAAATCCTAAAGGTACTCATAGGACGTTGGGCCCCTTAGCTCACCTAGGCTGCAAAAAAGTGTCACACATGTGGTATTGCCGTACTCAGGAGAAGTAGTATAAAGTTTTTTTGTGGTGTATTTTTACATATACCCATGCTGGGTGGGAGAAATATCTCTGTAAATTACAATTTGTTTTTTTTTTTACACACAATTGTCGATTTACAGAGATATTTCTCCCACCCAGCATGGTTATGTGTAAAAATACACCCCAAAACACATTATACTACTTCTCCTGAGTATGGCGATACCACATGTGTGACAGTTTTTTGCAGCCTAGGTGCGCTAAGGGGCCCAACATCCTATGAGTACCTAAAATGCCAGGGCAGTATTGGAACCCGACAAGTGACCCCATTTTAGAAAGAAGACACCCCAAGGTATTCCATTAGGAGTATGGTGAGTTCATAGAAGATTTTATTTTTTTGTCACAAGTTAGCGGAAATTGATTTTTATTGTTTTTTTTTTACAAAGTGTCATTTTCCACTAACTTGTGACAAAAAATAAAATCTTCTATAAACTCACCATACATATCCAGACTCCAGACTTGCTAACTGATAGGATTATAACTCTGCAATAGAAAAAGGCATCTGTTTTTAAGTAGCGCTGTTCATTTCTTTGCTATGTTTGATTGATTTATTTCTGGTCAGCTGCTCCCACTTAATAGTTTTCCTTTGGTGTATATGCAGAGCCTCTGTTTGGGTTCAAGGTGCGTTTGCAGTTTCTGGGGGGGCTCAGCGCATCTCTGAGCTGGGGCCATTCAGAGGCGGCCTGGTGATGCGCTGATCCCACTTTTTTTGCGCAATAGAAAAAGGCATACAGAACTTCCTGTTTAAACCAACAAGCTTAACTTCAAACAGATATCAAATTGTCATGAGTAAAAAGCCAAACGATATTAGCACACCAATGTTGCAAATCAAACAGCACGCTTTATGTGCTTTAGCTTCCACTGTATGATCCGACAATTGTTTCGGGGGCCTCACAGGGTTCCCCTTTATCAAGGCGTGTGCATCCACACTTAATTCCACAAATATAGGAATGCACTGGGATTTCTGCCTTTTAGAGATTAAAACACTACTCTGGGTCAACTACGTAATTTTTGGTGGGACTTTTGCCATGGATCCCCAATGGCAAAGGTCCAGGTGTTAGGCCCCTTGAAACAACTTTTCCATCACTTTTGTGGCCAGAAACAGTCCCTATAGGTTTTAAAATTTGCCTGCCCATTGAAGTGTATGGAGAGTCACCATATTCGCAAACTTTTGCTGAAATTTGCGTTTGCAGTTTGCGAACCGAAAATTTGATGTTTGGGCTCATCTTGCTTTGGTCATTTCAAATAGACCAGATACTATTATATCTAATGTGAAAGTTCATGAACACTTCATAAACAGTGACCACACTAGGGTGACATTTGATCTCAGACTTAACAGAGTTGTGAGCAAGGGGGCAACTAAAACTATGTTTTAAAAAGGCCAACTTTAACCACTTGAGGACCACAGTCTTTCTACCCCTTAAGGACCAGAGCCTTTTTTTCCATTCAGACCACTCCAGCTTTCACAGTTTATTGCTCGGTCATACAACCTACCAGCTAAATAAACTTTACCTCCTTTTCTTGTCACTAATACAGCTTTCTTTTGGTGCTATTTGATTGCTGCTGTGATTTTTACTTTTTATTATATTCATCAAAAAAGACATGCATTTTTATAAAAAAAATGATTTTTTTAACTTTCAAATCGAGATCATTTGGTCGCATTCCTTTTGTATCGACTTACAACGTAAGCAGTGATGTGTTGGCAAGGAGCCTACGCAGACACTGGTACATTTTGCGAGATGGTTTGCCTCGGGTACCGGAGTTTCGCTATCCTCCCCTTATGTCGTTTCGACGGGCTCCAACAGTTAGAGATAAATAACGGACTAGGAGCACCCCTGGTGGGTGTGCTCCTTCCGGTAAATCTGGTATGTTTCCTTGCATGGCCTGCCACATGTTTGGCAATGCCATGCGGGGTAGCAGATTCCAACATCCAACCATGGGTACCACCTATTACATAAAAGAAAGATACACATGTGATTTAACATATGTTGTATACCTCATTAAATGCCCCTGTAGTTATATATATGTAGGTATGACCACACAGAATCTCAAACTCCGTATTTCTGCACATAAATCTGCGATAAGAAATCATACGGTTGGGCAGGCAGTATCTGAACATTTTACTATGTGTGGCCACAGTGTTGCTCAGCTTAAGGTTATGGCGATGGATGGGGTTCCGAATACATGGAGAGGAGGAGATCGAGTCAAAGAGCTCCTCCGCAGGGAGGCAGGGTGGATCAGGAGACTGGATGCTATGGGGAGGGCAGGTTTAAATAGGGAATATGATTTATGTTTTTGCATTTAAGTTGGTGTCATTAGGAATAACCAGTTTTATGTCTGTGTATTTATAAGTAATATTTATACTCTTTTCTTTACTCTGATTGTTTTATTGTTTTTATAGGTGCTCCTGGCAGTATGTAACATCTGGCAGCTCAAACTATTGCGGGGCAGCGGAATTCCGGATCCAGCATACGGAGATGGGTGTGAGTATGACAGCGGCGTTTTGATATTTATATTTATCAATGGTAGCCATAGCTACGTTTTTCTAGCCGCTCCACCCACCGTCCTGACGCTGTAATACCGCTCTGGCCGCATTGGTTGGCAGAAGGGAGCGATGATTGGCCCGCACTGTGTCACATTACCATGACATCACTTCCGTTTTCACGAAGGGTGTCAGCGGGGATAAGAGCGTCCTGATGCCTTAAGATGCGGCCATTGGAGCGGCGGTTTTTGCGCTGTGTCCTCATAGGTGAGCTGCCATTTGAAATTCTTTATCCTGATAGGTGGTTTTGATAACTTTTATGTTCCCCATCAGGTCCGATCATGTGTAGCTGCTGGGATTGGTTATGGGAGGGGGATGGGTGTGTCCTGTCTCCTATATATTGACATGTGCACTTTGATGTTTGTATTTTGTCTGCAACTTGACAAAGGCCTCGTTATGGCCGAAACAGCAGTCTGTCGTTGCGATTTGATGACAGAATAAAGTAATTGAGCTATAATACTTTCTTGTGGTGCCGGTCTTTAAGGACATTTATTGCTGGGGCCCCTTGGTACTGGGGTGTGACCGTGGCACACTTTATTTTGAAGCCAATATTGTTGCTCCTGGATCTGTGCTTTTATATACATTTTTGTCCAAATTTATTGTGCTACACGTCTTTGATTAAAAAAACCTAATAAGTGTATATTTATTGGTTTGGGTAAAAGTTATAGTGTTTACAAACTATGGTGCAAAAAGTGAATTTTCCCATTTTGAAGCATCTCTGACTTTTCTGAGCACCTGTCAGGTTTCATGAGGTGCTAAAATTCCAGGATAGTATAAATACCCCCCAAATGACCCCATTTTGGAAAGAAGACAGCCCAAAGTATTCACTAAGAGGCATGGTGAGTTCATAGAAGATTTTATTTTCTGTCACAAGTTAGCGGAAAATGACACTTTGAAACAAAAATAAAACAAAAAAAAGTTTCCATTTCTGCTAAATCTGAAATCTGAAAGTGGCAGAAATCTGCCACTGACTCACCATGCCCCTCTCTGAATACCTTGGGGTGTCTACTTTCCAAAATGGGGTCATTTGTGGGGTGTGTTTACTGTCCTGGCATTTTGGGGGGGTGCTAAATTGTAAGCACCCCTGTAAAGCCTAAAGGTGCTCATAGGACGTTGGGCCCCTTAGCGCACCTAGGCTGCAAAAAGGGGTCAAACATGTGGTATCGCCGTACTCAGGAGAAGTAGTATAATGTGTTTTGGGGTGTATTTTTACACAACATACCTATGCTGGGTGGGAGAAATATCTCTGTAAATGATATTTTTTTGATTTTTTTACACACATTTGTCCATTTACAGAGAGATTTCTCCCACCCAGCATGGGCATGTGTAAAAATACACCCCAAAACTTGTTATACTACTTCTCCTGAGTACGGCGATACCACATGTGTAACACTTTTTTGTAGCCTAGGTGCGCTAAGGGGCCCAACGTCCTATGAGTTCCTTTAGGATTTCACAGGTCATTTTGAGGCATTTTTTTTTCTAGACTACTCCTCACGCTTTAGGGCCCCTAAAATGCCAGGGCAGTATAGAAACCCCACGAGTGAACCCATTTTAGAAAGAAGACACCCCAAGGTATTCTGTTAGGAGTATGGTGAGTTCATAGAAGATTTTATTTTTTGTCACAAGTTAGCGGAAATAGATTTTTACAGTTTTTTTTCACAAAGTGTCATTTTCCGTTAACTTGTGACAAAAAATAAAACCTTCTATGAGCTCACCATACTCGTAATGGAATACCTTGGGGTATCTTCTTTCTAAAATGGGGTCATTTGTGGGGTTCCTATACTGCCCTGGAATTGTAGGGGCCCTAAACCGTGAGGAGTAGTCTTAAAATCATATGCCTCAAAATGGCCTGTAAAATCCTAAAGGTACTCATAGGACGTTGGGCCCCTTAGCTCACCTAGGCTGCAAAAAAGTGTCACACATGTGGTATTGCCGTACTCAGGAGAAGTAGTATAAAGTTTTTTGTGGTGTATTTTTACATATACCCATGCTGGGTGGGAGAAATATCTCTGTAAATTACAATTTGTTTATTTTTTTACACACAATTGTCGATTTACAGAGATATTTCTCCCACCCAGCATGGTTATGTGTAAAAATACACCCCAAAACACATTATACTACTTCTCCTGAGTATGGCGTTACCACATGTGTGACAGTTTTTTGCAGCCTAGGTGCGCTAAGGGGCCCAACATCCTATGAGTACCTAAAATGCCAGGGCAGTATTGGAACCCGACAAGTGACCCCATTTTAGAAAGAAGACACCCCAAGGTATTCCATTAGGAGTATGGTGAGTTCATAGAAGATTTTATTTTTTTGTCACAAGTTAGCGGAAATTGATTTTTATTGTTTTTTTTTTACAAAGTGTCATTTTCCACTAACTTGTGACAAAAAATAAAATCTTCTATAAACTCACCATACACCTAACAGAATACCTTGGGGTGTCTTCTTTCTAAAATGGGGTCACTTGTGGGGTTCCTATACTGCCCTGGCATTTTAGGGGCCCTAAACCGTGAGGAATAGTCTAGAAACCAAATGCCTCAAAATGACCTGTGAATAGGACGTTGGGCCCCTTAGCGCACCTAGGCTGCAAAAAAGTGTCACACATGTGGTATCGCGGTACTCAGGAGAAGTAGTATAATGTGTTTTGGGGTGTATTTTTACACATAGCCATGCTGGGTGGGAGAAATATATCTGTAAATGGACAATTGTGTGTAAAAAAATCAAAAAATTGTCATTTAGAGATATTTCTCCCACCTAGCATGGGTATGTGTAAAAATACACTCCAAAACAAATTATACTATTTCTCCTAAGTACGGCGATACCACATGTGTGACACTTTTTTGCAGCTTAGGTGCGCTAAGGGGCCCAACATCCTATTCACAGGTCATTTTGAGGCATTTTTCTAGACTACTCCTCACGCTTTAGGGCCCCTAAAATGCCAGGGCAGTATAGGAACCCCACGAGTGAACCCATTTTAGAAAGAAGACACCCCAAGGTATTCTGTTAGGAGTATGGTGAGTTCATAGAAGATTTTATTTTTTGTCACAAGTTAGCGGAAATAGATTTTTATTGTTTTTTTCACAAAGTGTCATTTTCCACTAACTTCTGACAAAAAATAAAATCTTCTATGAACTCATCATACACATAACAGAATACCTTGGGGTGTCTTCTTTCTAAAATGGGGTCACTTGGTGGGGTTCCTATACTGCCCTGGCATTTTAGGGGCCCAAAACCGTGAGGAGTAGTCTGGAAACCAAATGCCTCAAAATGCCTGTTCAGGGGTATAAGCATCTGCAAATTTTGATGACAGGTGGACTATGAGGGGCCGAATTTTGTGGAACCGGTCATAAGCAGGGTGGCCTCTTAGATGACAGGTTGTATTGGCACTGAAGTGCAGGAAGCGCAGGATGTTCTCAAATCGTGACCTGGACATGGCAGCAGAGAACATGGGCATGTGATGTATTGGGTGCGTAGACCAATAAGACCGCAATACATTCTTTTTGAATAGACCCATGTTAAGGAGAAACGCCCCAAAAAATGTTAAGTTCGGAAACGTGGAGTGGTTTCCACCGAAAAGGCTGGGCATGGTAGCTTCTTGGATTGGCGGTTGCGTATTGTGTGGCATAACGGTTGGTCTCAGCGACAATTAAGTTGTAGAGACCAGCAGTGATCAGGAAAAAAAATTCTGTCACTGCAGTGGGGCGGGTGAGGGTTTGGCCGGGTGATCAGAAGCCCGCAGGGGGCATATTAGGGCCTGATCTGATGGATAGGAGTGCTAGGGGGTGACAGGAGGTGATTGATGGGTGTCTCAGGGGGTGATTAGAGGGGAGAATAGATGCAATCAATGCACTGGGGAGGTGATCGGAGGGGGTCTGAGGGGGATCTGAGGGTTTGGCCGAGTGATCAGGAGCCCACACGGGGCAAATTAGGGCATAATCTGATGGGTAGGTGTGCTAGGGGGTGACAGGTGGTGACAGGAGTTGATTGATGGGTGTCTCAAGGTGTAATTAGAGGGGGAAATAGATGCAAGCAATGCACTGGGGAGGTGATCAGGGGGGGGGGGGGTTGTGTCTGAGGGCGATCCGAGGGTATGGGCGGGTGATTGGGTGCCCGCAAAGGGGCAAATGAGGGTCTGATACGATGGGTAGCAGTGACAGGGGGTTATAGATGGGTGATTGATGAGTGATTAGAGGGGAGAACAGATGTAGATAATGCACTGGAGAGGTGTTCAGGCGGGTCTGAGGGTGATCTGAGGGTAATCTGAGGGTGTGGGCGGGTGTTTGGGTGCCCGCAAGGGGCAGTTTAGGGTCTGATCTGATGGGCAGCAGTGACAGGTGGTGACAGGGGGTGACGGGGTGATTGATAGGTGATCAGGGTGTGAATAGAGGGGAGAATAGATGCAAGAAATGCACTGGTGAAGTGATAAGGGCTGGGGTCTGAGGGCATTCTGAGGGTGTGGGCGGGTGATTGGGTGACCGCAAGGGGCAGATTAGGGCCTGATCTGATGGGTAGCAGTGACAGGTAGTGACGGGGTGATTTATGGGTGATTGATGGGTGTTCAGTGGGTGATTAGAGGGAAGAACAGATGTAAACAATGCACTTCGGAGTCGATCTGAGGGCGGTCTGCGGGCGATCTGAGGGTGCGGGCGGGTGATCAGGTGTCCATAAGTGGCAGGTTGGGGTCTTATCTGATGGGTGTTAGTGACAGGTGGTGACAGGAGGTGATTGATGGGTGATTGACAGGTGATTGACAGGTGATCAGTGCGTGATTACAGGGAAGAATAGATGTATACAGTACACCGGGGGGGTGGTCTTGGGGGGTCTGGGGAGGATCTGAGGGTGTGGGGGGGTGATCAGGAGTCCCCAGGGGGCAGTGTAGGACCTAACCTAAAAAATAGCATTGACAGATAGTGACAGGGAGTGATTGATGGGTGATTAGAAGGGAGAACAGATGTAAACAATGCACTTCGGAGGCGATCTGAGGGCGGGTGTGCGGGCGATCTGAGGGTGTGGGGAGGTGATCAGGTGCCCGCAAGGGCCAGGTTAGGGTCTGATCTGATAGGTGTTAGTGACAAGGGGTGATGGATGGGTGATTGACAGGTGATTGATGGGTGATTGACAGGTGATTACAGGAGAGAATAGATGTTTACAGTACACAGGGGTGGGGGTCTGGGGTGTATAAGGGGGGTGATCAGGAGCCCCCAGGGACAGTTTAGGACCTAAACTAAAAAAATGCGTTGACAGATAGTGACAGGGGGTGATTGATGGGTGATGAGGGGGGTGATTGGGTGCAAACATGGGTCTGGGGGGTGGGCACTGGGCAGGGGGGTCTGAGGTGTGTTGTGGGCGATCAGAGGGCAGGGGGGGCAGATCAGTGTGTTTGGGTGCACATAGGGAGGGCTGCAGCCTTCCCTGGTGGTACCTCGATCACTGGGACCACCAGGGCAGGAGGCAGCCTGTATAATATGCTTTGTATACATTACAAAGCGTATTATATGCTTGTATGGCGGCGATCGCAGTGTTAACATCCCGCAGGTGCTGACTACCAGCCGGCGGGATGACGTCGCGGGTGGGCGGAGCCTGTTGCCAGGGGCAGCGCACATCACCAGTGACACGATCGCTGCCCCGCAGAGCCGAAAGGAGCCGCCGCCAAATGGCATATTGCGATCCTTTCGGCGTCCACTCCAAAACAAATTATACTATTTCTCCTAAGTACGGCGATACCACATGTGTGACACTTTTTTGCAGCTTAGGTGCGCTAAGGGGCCCAACGTCCTATTCACAGGTCATTTTGAGGCATTTTTTTTCTAGACTACTCCTCACGCTTTAGGGCCCCTAAAATGCCAGGGCAGTATAGGAACCCCACGAGTGAACCCATTTTAGAAAGAAGACACCCCAAGGTATTTTGTTAGGAGTATGGTGAGCTCATAGAAGATTTTATTTTTTGTCACAAGTTAGCGGAAATAGATTTTTATTGTTTTTTTCACAAAGTGTCATTTTCCACTAACTTCTGACAAAAAATAAAATCTTCTATGAACTCATCATACACATAACAGAATACCTTGGGGTGTCTTCTTTCTAAAATGGGGTCACTTGGTGGGGTTCCTATACTGCCCTGGCATTTTAGGGGCCCAAAACCGTGAGGAGTAGTCTGGAAACCAAATGCCTCAAAATGCCTGTTCAGGGGTATAAGCATCTGCAAATTTTGATGACAGGTGGACTATGAGGGGCCGAATTTTGAGGAACCGGTCATAAGCAGGGTGGCCTCTTAGATGACAGGTTGTATTGGCACTGAAGTGCAGGAAGCGCAGGATGTTCTCAAATCGGGACCTGGACATGGCAGCAGAGAACATGGGCATGTGATGTATTGGGTGCGTAGACCAATAAGACCGCAATACATTCTTTTTGAATAGACCCATGTTAAGGAGAAGGCCCAAAAAATGTTAAGTTCGGAAACGTGGAGTGGTTTCCACCGAAAAGGCTGGGCATGGTAGCTTCTTGGATTGGCGGTTGCGTATTGTGTGGCATAACGGTTGGTCTCAGCGACAATTAAGTTGTAGAGACCAGCAGTGATCAGGAAAAAAAAATTCTGTCACTGCGGTGGGGCGGGTGAGGGTTTGGCCGGGTGATCAGAAGCCCGCAGGGGGCAGATTAGGGCCTGATCTGATGGATAGGAGTGCTAGGGGGTGACAGGAGGTGATTGATGGGTGTCTCAGGGGGTGATTAGAGGGGAGAATAGATGCAATCAATGCACTGGGGAGGTGATCGGAAGGGGGTCTGAGGGGGATCTGAGGGTTTGGCCGAGTGATCAGGAGCCCACACGGGGCAAATTAGGGCATAATCTGATGGGTAGGTGTGCTAGGGGGTGACAGGTGGTGACAGGAGTTGATTGATGGGTGCCTCAAGGTGTAATTAGAGGGGGAAATAGATGCACGCAATGCACTGGGGAGGTGATCGGGGGGGGGGGGGGGGGGTGTTGTGTCTGAGGGCGATCCGAGGGTATGGGCGGGTGATTGGGTGCCCGCAAAGGGGTAGATGAGGGTCTGATACGATGGGTAGCAGTGACAGGGGGTTATTGATGGGTGATTGATGGGTGATTAGAGGGGAGAACAGATGTAGATAATGCACTGGAGAGGTGTTCAGGCGGGTCTGAGGGTGATCTGAGGGTAATCTGAGGGTGTGGGCGGGTGTTTGGGTGCCCGCAAGGGGCAGTTTAGGGTCTGATCTGATGGGTAGCAGTGACAGGTGGTGACAGGGGGTGACGGGGTGATTGATAGGTGATCAGGGTGTGAATAGAGGGGAGAATAGATGCAAGAAATGCACTGGCGAGGTGATCAGGGCTGGGGTCTGAGGGCATTCTGAGGGTGTGGGCGGGTGATTGGGTGACCGCAAGGGGCAGATTAGGGCCTGATCTGATGGGTAGCAGTAACAGGTAGTGACGGGGTGATTTATGGGTGATTGATGGGTGTTCAGTGGGTGATTAGAGGGAAGAACAGATGTAAACAATGCACTTCGGAGTCGATCTGAGGGCGGTCTGCGGGCGATCTGAGGGTGCGGGCGGGTGATCAGGTGTCCACAAGTGGCAGGTTGGGGTCTTATCTGATGGGTGTTAGTGACAGGTGGTGACAGGAGGTGATTGATGGGTGATTTACAGGTGATCAGTGCGTGATTACAGGGAAGAATAGATGTATACAGTACCCCGGGGGGTGGTCTGGGGGGGTCTGGGGAGGATCTGAGGGTGTGGGGGGGGGGTGATCAGGAGTCCCCAGGGGGCAGTGTAGGACCTAACCTAAAAAATAGCATTGACAGATAGTGACAGGGAGTGATTGATGGGTGATTAGAAGGGAGAACAGATGTAAACAATGCACTTCGGAGGCGATCTGAGGGCGGGTGTGCGGGCGATCTGAGGGTGTGGGGGGGTGATCAGGTGCCCGCAAGGGCCAGGTTAGGGTCTGATTTGATAGGTGTTAGTGACAGGGGGTGATGGATGGGTGATTGACAGGTGATTGATGGGTGATTGACAGGTGATTGACAGGTGATTACAGGGGAGAATAGATGTTTACAGTACACAGGGGTGGGGGTTTGGGGGGGATCTAAGGGTGTATAAGGGGGGTGATCAGGAGCCCCCAGGGACAGTTTAGGACCTAAACTAAAAAAATGCATTGACAGATAGTGACAGGGGGTGATTGATGGGTGATTAGGGGGGTGATTGGGTGCAAACATGGGTCTGGGGGGTGGGCACTGGGCAGGGGGGTCTGAGGTGTGCTGTGGGCGATCAGAGGGCAGGGGGGGCAGATCAGTGTGTTTGGGTGCACATAGGGAGGGCTGCAGCCTGCCCTGGTGGTCCCTCGATCACTGGGACCACCAGGGCAGGAGGCAGCCTGTATAATATGCTTTGTATACATTACAAAGCGTATTATATGCTTGTATGGCGGCGATCGCAGTGTTAACATCCAGCGGGTGCTGACTACCAGCCAGCGGGATGACGTCGCGGGTGGGCGGAGCCTGTTGCCAGGGGCAGCGCGCATCACCAGTGATGCGATCGCTGCCCCGCAGAGCCGAAAGGAGCCGCCGCCGAATGGCATATTGCGATCCTTTCGGCGTCCACTTTGCCGCCGCCCATCGCCTGTGGGCGGTAGGCAAGTGGTTAAGCACAGGGACTCAGTAAAGGTGGCCACTAACGATCCAATTTCTAGTAAAAAATTGTTCGAGCGATCAGAAAATTCTGATCGGAAGAAAAATCGTTCACTACACCATCATTGAACCAATCTTTGCTTCCTATCTATCACAACCAACAAGAAAATCCAAATTTTGAAAATCCAATCGGACGACTATTTTTATAGTCATTTGTAATCGATTGTGCCCGTCAACGGAGATTATTTACAACCAATCTGATCAGAATTTCTGATCGCTCGAACGATTTTTCGCTAGAAATTGGATAGTTAGTGGCCACCTTAAGTCTTGCAGACTGGAATAATAAATTACAGGGAAAGGACACTGAAAGTAAATGGGAAACTTTCAAACAGATTCTTAATGACCATTGTAGAATGTATAGCTTATGGAAATAAAAATTCTAGGGCAAAAGAGGGGCAGTATGGATAAATAATGCTATTTTTGATAGGGATGGTCGGAAATGCCTCTTTCTGATTCCGTGGAAATTCCAATTTTTTCTTTTTCCGATTTCCGAGGAATAATTTATTAGCCATTTTTTTTGCATCAGAGAATGCAAAAAATGAAGGAAAAAAATCAGAAAACAGAAATCGGAAAAACGGACATCAAAAACGGAAAATAAGTATTGTGATTGGTCTGACATAAACATTTTGCAGAAACATTCCGCAGTCACTGATTAGTCCAATGCTTCAGAGTTTTGTAATTGGGCTAAAACTGCTGAGTTGCGGTTAGTCGGATTTCTGAGTTCCAAATGAGCATCCCTAATTTTTGACATTATTAAGTGTAAAAGGAATGCCTTTAGGATCCCAGAGCATGAGGGGACTGCATCTGCGTTAATGAAATATAATGCATTTAACAAACATTTGTCAGACTTGCAAAACTGGAAGTTGAAGAATAAAAGGCTAGTGATGAATTACACAGTGAGTATTAGTCATTTCTTGATCTACGGTATATTCTAGTTTTTAACTTCTCACTTTGCAATGTGTTTTTTTTTTTCCCCTAGTACCTTTTGCTAAAGTTCCTCTTCAACTGTCATACCTGTCACAGTGGAGCCAATGGTGGCAACTGGCAAGAGGGCAAGATATATACTTTTGACTCCCAACTTAGGTGGAACGCAGCGTGACCAAGTGTCTTGCGACACAAAACGGCCGTCACCTTCCCTCCACCAGTGCCCGCCACGCACCTCCTTCACCATGACTGCCCTACAGGTCAGATTGTGATGCCTTCTTGACTACTGTACATGTCTTCCTTTATGATGCCTTTTGACCAATAAACACCATAAACAATGGATGGATGGTGCACGCACTTCTATTTTGTACATTTATACTACAATTTCCTTCCTTCCATATCTGTTACGGAGCACACGTCCTAAGGTACTATAGAAGGCCGGAAGAATGTGGCACGAGAGGTGAGAGATTGCAGTTACAGCACACCCTTCTTGCTGCATAATTGAGAGTGCCGCACTTTTACTTCTTTTTCTTTTTTACGAAGATACTTTTGACTCCTTTGACCCAACTTTCTTGTATCAACTTCCAAGCACAACCCTCTTCCAAGTGTAGGGGCTCCTTTTTCTCTACATTATCTAGCAGTTTTCCCATGTGCAGCTTCTTCAGATTCACTGTGTATAATCCATACATTGTGTAAGGCCCAATGCACACCGAGCGTTTTTAGCAGTGATCCGCCAACCGCATCCGCCTGTGAAAACGCTTGGCTAGTGTATTTCAATGAGATGGTGCACACCAGCGGTTTGAGGTTTTTAGCAAACCGCAAACGTGTCTTCTGCTGCGTGTTTGCGGTTTGCAGAAGCGTTTTTGCCTCAGTGTAAAGTATAGGAAAAATGCAAACCGCTCTGGAAAACGCTACATCAGAGTGGTTTTCCAGGAGTTTTTGTTACAGAAGCTGCTCAGTAACAGCTTTTACTGTAACAATATTTGTAATCTGCTACACAAAAACAATAGGCATGTTTAGAAAACGTCTCTAGACATGCCTAGAATCGCACTGAAATCTGTTCCAAAAACCACTAGCGTTTTGAGGATCTGCTAGCGGTTTTGCTGTGCACTGGGCCTGAGTCTTACCAGTGTTATAAACAGCATTGCTAACCTTACTTGGGGATTTTTACTGACAAAAGGCTCCAAAATTCTGGACACACCATCATTTTTACGAACACTTTGTGAGTGTGGTCATGGTAAGGAAGCTTCACTTTAAAATTGCTAGTTTATTTCATGTAGAATGCAAAATATAAGTGACTTCTCATGCGTGAACACTGCAGAATGTAGCAGAATAATCAGGCAGATCAGTGATTTCACCATGAGACAGATTATTCAGGCAGCCACAGCCAGTAAAAACCCTGAACGAACTTTGAATCATGTATGCAAAAACCTTATTTTATTTTCACTCAAGGGCTGCACAAAAAACATAAGTCACAATCAGATCTCCCACAGTAAACATTATAATCTACACAGAGATGCCCCTGAATGAGTCACGTATAGTGACGAAACGCGTAGGGCGGAGTCGAGGGTGTGCGCACTGACGTCACGAGACCACGAGCAGGAAGGACAGTGCGGTGGCGTGCGGCTCCATTATATCCATGGTGCGGAGCGTAGGTACCCGCTGTTAGCCTGCATAAGTGTTTAATAAAGCTGGATGTTACTTTTACAATCAGATCCTCCTTGGCTGACTACCGGATGATTGTGATATACTGACATTCAAGATGCGCTTCTGATAAGTGCATTCATGAAGGGAGAGTGACGCAGTTTCCCTCATTTGGTGGAGGCACTACCCCCAGTAATGCAAGCACGGGGTGCAAGCTGTAGTGTTTTTAGACAATACTTTGCACTATGTGCGTTTTTATTTGATTTTATAGGGTGTTGAAAGCGCAGTGAATCGATTGAAACTACACAGAGATGCAGCTACAGTGGGATACGAAAGTTTGGGCAACTTTGTTAATCATCATGATTTTCCTGTATAAATCGTTGGTTGTTACGATAAAAAAAGTCAGTTAAATATATCATATAGGAGACACCCACAGTGATATTTGAGAAGTGAAATGAAGTTTATTGGATTTGCAGAAAGTGCGCAATAATTGTTTAACCACCTGAGCGGTCTGGACGAGCTCAGCTCGTCCAACACCGCCGGAGGCTGCCGCTCAGGCCCTGCTGGGCCGATTTTAATGAAATAAAAAGCAGCACACGCCGGCACTTTGCCAGCCGCGTGTGCTACCTGACGCTTGCAGCGGCGAAAGAGGGTCCCCCCAGCCGCCCGAGCCCAGCGTAGCCGGAACAAACAGTTCCGGCCAGCGCTAAGGGCTGGATCGGAGGCGGCTGACGTCAGGACGTCGGCTGACGTCCATGACGTCACTCCGCTCGTCGCCATGGCGATGAGGTAAGCGAAACACGGAAGGCCGCTCATTGCGGCCTTCCGTGTTACTTCTGGCCGCCGGAGGCGATCAGAAGAACGCATCCGGAGCGCCCTCTAGTGGGCTTTCATGCAGCCAACTTTCAGTTGGCTGCATGGAATAGTTTTTTTTTTATTTAAAAAAAACCCTCCCGCAGCCGCCCTGGCGATCTTATCAGAACGCCAGGGTGGTTAAATAAAATTAGGCAGGTACATAAATTTGGGCACTGTTGTCATTTTATTGATTCCAAACCCTTTAGAACTAATTATTGGAACTCAAATTGGCTTGGTGAGCTCAGTGACCCCTGACATAACAGGTGATTCCAATTATGAGAAAGAGTATTTAAGGGGGTCAAATGTAAGTTTCCCTCCCCTTTTAATTTTATCTGAAGAGTAGCAGCATAGGAGTCTCAAAACAACTTTCAAATGACCTGAAGACAAAGATTGTTCATCATGGATTAGGGGAAGGATACAAAAAGGTGTCTCAGAGATTTCAGCTGTCTGTTTCCACTGTTAGGAACATATTGAGGAAATGGAAGACCACTGGCTCAGTTCAAGTTAAGGCCTGAAGTGGCAGACCAAAAAAAATGTTGGATAGACAGAAGCGACGAATGGTGAGAACTTTCAGAGTCAACCCACAGACCAGCACCAAAGACCTACAACATCCTCTTGCTGCAGATGGAGTCCCTTTGCTTTGTTCAACCATTAGGCGCACTTTACACAAGGAGATGCTGTATGCAAGAGTGATGCAGAGCAAGCCTTTTCTCCGCCCACAGCAAAACCAGAGCCGCTTGAGGTATGCTAAAGCACATTTGGACAAGCCAGCTTCATTTTGGAATAAGGTGCTGTGGACTGATTAAACTAAAATGGAGTTATTTGGGCATAACAAGAGGCGTTATGCATGGAGGAAAAAGAACACCGCATTCCAAGAGCAAAATATGGTGGTGTTTCCATCATACTGTGGGGCTGTGTGGCCAGTGGAGGGTCTGGCAAACTTGTCAAAGTTGAGGGACGCATGGATTCCACTCAGTATCAGCAAATTCTGGAGACCAATGTTAAGGAATCAGTGACAAAGCTGAAGCTGTACCAGGGCTGAATCTTTCAACAAGACAACAACCCTAAACACTTATCAAAAGCCACTAAGGCATTCATGCAGAAGAACAAGTACATCATTCTGGAATGGCCATCTCAGTCCCCAGACCTGAATATTATTGAAAATCTGTGGTGGGAGTTAAAGAGAGCTGCCCATGCTTGGAAGCCATCAAACCTGAATGAACTAGAGATGTTTTGTAAAGAGGAATGGTCCAAAATACCTTCAACCAGAATCCAGACTCTCATTGGAACCTACAGGAAGCATTTAGAGGCTGTAATTTCTGGAAAATGAGGATCTACTAAATATTGATTTCATTGCTTTTTTGTGGTGCTCAAATGTATGCACCTGCCTAATTTTGTTTAAACAATTATTGCAGTTTCTGTAAATCCCAAAAACTTCATTTCACTTCTCAAATATCACTGTGTGTGTCTCCTATAAGATATATTTAACTGACATTTTTTATCGTAACAACCAACGATTTATAAAGGAAAATCATGACGATTAACAAGGTTGCCCAAACTTTTGCATCTCACTGTATGACCATCCACACTGCACAAGTAGCCAATAGCCAGGGAGGCACACACATCTGTACTTTCACTCAGCAATGCAAACTTGCTCAGTATGACTGTATATGCGAAGTCTCAGCACCCTGTGTTACCCTCCTGCAAAACTGGAAGAAGATGTACTCTCTTCATAGGCTTAGCTGTATTTTTTAAGCCCCATCTACACTATACAATTTTTTGTGCGATTCGATTCAATCCGACATGTCCGATCAGGATTTGATTTGATTGGTAGTGAGATCGATTTGCCATTGTTTTGCAAGGACATTTGACCACACTATCACATCAAATCCCGATTGGACACGTCGGATTAAATCAAATCGAATTGATGAATGGAATTGCACAAAAAAAATGTATAGTGTAGAAGGGGCTGCTGAGTTCTCAAATTTGCTCACCATAGCCAATTATTTCTTCCTCTTCTGACACCGATCAGTGTTACTAGGCACACACATCTTGCAGACAAGGCCCCTAACTTGAAGATGTTGAAGGCAGGTCCTTTCTGGATGTATAAGGGGAGGAGCCCTGGGTAGGAATGTAAATTCTGTGAAACCAGCTGCAATGAACCAGGCTAGCCAGCAGATGGAGCATCTGCAGTATTTAAGTTTTTTTTTTTTTAATTGGCACTTAGATAGATGGTATGGGCAGTACGGACAGCAACAGTTTACTTGCTTTTTTACTAAGTGCCCATTAAAATACAGATGGTTGGCACCATTGGTTAGAGACAGGAGTAATCAAATGCCATAGGATGAAATTTGGCCTGCACTTAAAACAGCATATGTGTACAGCCCAAGTATACAGTTTTGTATATAGAATTTCATATTCAGGAGAAATATGTACACTGCAATTACACTGTATTCAGGAGAAATATGTACACTGCAATTACACTGTATTCAGGAGAAATATGTACACTACAATTACACCATTTAAAGAGTGTGGCTCATAAAATTAACTGTGAAATACACAAATTTTGTTAACTTATATGATTGTCTACTAGTCTGCAACTCTGTTATTTTGGTGTGATTCACTCATCAATTTCTGAAATTAAAATGGCATTTTTTTCCTTACAAATTTTACCACTGAATGAGGAAAATTATCCTAGCGTATAATTCTGTGATTTATAATTGCAGGCTGCACTAGCTGGTTGACTCCTCAGACTTAGACTGTGTTTTCTTCCCTGTGTCTATTGCGTATGTTTTCTCCATCAATTCAATTAGTGCTCACAAGACTAGGTAAATTTAGAGAGAGGCCAACTGGTTCTATTTATTGACCAATAACAACCTGAAAACCTTCTTTGATGAGCACTAATGATCTTATTCCAAACACACACAAAAAAATGTTTTTTTTATGAACCAAAGTCCTCTTATTTATTATTCGTATGTTATCTCTTCAGATTGCGGATAATATGTGTAGATACAACATCAGACCTTCACTTCACATCACAAAATGCCTCACAAGTGTTTCACGGCCAACAGCCGCTTCCTCAGAGGCACACTGTATACATAACATCTGTTAAAAACATATAAATCACAAAATATACATACCATTAGAGACCCATGCGCATATCAGGAAAAAAAGTCCAGTCCACAACAATATAGAAAAATCTTACCCGTGGGCCTACGAAAAATTCAAAGCCACAATCTAAAACAATACAAAGTATATATGTATGTAGCAATCACCTTATCACTAGTCAGTACAATTAATTTATGACAACAATCGATTTTCTATCTACCAACTTCATCTCTAACCAGCAAAATGTTGTTTGGATGTATGTAAAAACGCTGTTGCATCATTTTCAACTCTTCTTTCATTATAACGGACAACTATATGTATGAAAATCAGATATTATTGTATTCTCTCTTTTTCAAATGATGCTACGATCACTTAATAAATGTTAAATTTTTGTTGCCCTATTTGTACAGAGACTTGGCTACTGAGAAATACTGATTACACATGCAGGCTTGTCCAATCTTTTTAATTAAATCTGCCGAGCTGGTCACCTCCTTTTGATCACGTCTACCAGATTGGTCCACTCCTTCTAATCAGATCTGCTAGGTTAATCCACTCCTTTTTTGGTCATATCTGCCAGCTTGGTACACTACTTTAGATGAAATCTGCCAGGCTGACAAACTCCTTTTGATCATATCTGCCAGGCTGGTCCAACTCCTTTTGGTCAGGTCTGCCAAGTTGGTACACTCCTTTTGGTCAGATCTGTCAGGTTGGTCCGCTCCTTTTGATCATATCTGCCAGGCTGGTTCACTCCTTTTTGTCAGATCTGCCAGGTTGGTACACTCCTTTTGATCAGCATATCTACCATGCCAGTCCACTTCTTTTGATCAGGTCTTCCAGGCTGGTCATCTGCTTTTGATCATTTCTGCCAGCCTTCAGAGATTACTAACAAGGATTATTCCACTGTGTGAAGGAGGATGATGGAACAGTTAAAGGTATACACACCCTAGTTAGTACAAGGGGACATGTTCAGTTTATAAAGTTTGTTCTTATGTCAGGTCTACTTTCAATAAAAGCATCCCCCTCAAGTTGTCTTAGTAATTTCAACTCATTTTCAAATTATTTTTTTTAATACTGTATATATATTTGCTTACAATCTTCCTTGAAGTATCACTTACATTTTGTTTTTTGTGTACCCCTGAATATTTAGTGTGTCTTGCTCTGCATTTTAGCGACATGCATTTCAGTGATCTGCCAGAAGGTGTTTACATAGATCTTGCCCATGTTAAGAAAGATAAGCAAGATGTGCAAGACAGTTCTTCAACACCCGAACGCTGTACTATGGTTGACTTTGTTGACATTAGATCTCTTTAGAACTTTCAGTCTATATATCTGTCTCTCAAATTATTGCTCAGACTAATTTGTTGGAATTCTAATCACTATTTAAACTACTGAAGGACTAAGTATAAATTATGCATGTTATTCATATTTAATTTCTATTCAGTGACACTTTTTGAAATCTTTATTTAATGCTGATGACAGGTTGTGAACTTTTCATCTAGCAGTTTTAGTTGTGCTATGCACATTGCTGAATTATTAAGCCAGCCAGCCATTATGTGGCAGCAGCCCAAGAAAGCAAATTATCAATGATTCTCTCATGACCAATTTATTAGGATTAAGAGATCATTGAGCCACCTTGCACCGCTTGTTTGTCATCAGATTGCAGTAGAAATTTGTTTTGAAAGTTGATTAGTATATCACCACTGCTGGCTTTAATCTGCTCCGCTTACCACAAAGCTAGGAGGCCAAGGAGAGCCTTTCCCTTCTACTTCCCCAGCTTCTCATACTCTTCTTCTAGATGTTGTTCTCACAGGAACATACATATGTATCAACAACTCTGTCTTTTGGGCTTTGTCTACTACCACGATATAATACCTACTGCCCAATCTGCCTGTCTGGATTAGGAGGTCACACAAGATCTTAGCCTTATTGTTATTGACAGCCTTTTGTGTAAACCCCATCTATACGGGAGAGGGCTTAGTCCACATTGCCAATTACTTGGTGCCACCAGGCAGTGTATGTTGTTATTGCTTGCAACCACAGAAAAAAGAAAAACTGGCGCTCAACACATATTGCTATTATCCTATTAATTGTGCAACCTTTACAAGTACTATAGATCTGAGTCAAATGTCATGCATAAATAACAAATAGTCACAACACTTTGAAGTGGTTGGCATGAAACTTGACACCAAAACTCTTTACAAGTAACATTTCATGCAACATACATTGTCCAGACCATTTGGTTTAAAGGGACACTTAAGTCAAACAAAAAAAAATGAGTTTTACTCACCTAGGGCTTCCAATAGCCCCCTGCAGCTGTCCGGTGCCCTCGCTGTCTCCCTCCGATCCTCCTGGCCCCGCCAGCAGCCACTTCCTGTTTCGGTGACAGGAGCTGACAGGCTGGGGACGCAAGTGATTCTTCGCATTCCCAGACACATTAGCACCCTCTATGCTGCTATGTGGTATATGATATATGCTATAGCAGCATAGATGGCGCTATTGTGGCCAGGAACGCGAAGAATCACTCGCGTCCCCAGCCTGTCAGCTCCTGTCACCGAAACAGGAAGTGGCTGCCGGCGGGGCCAGGAGGATCGGAGGGAGATGGCGAGGGCACCAGACAGCTGCAGCGGGCTATTGGAAGCCCCAGGTGAGTAAAACTCATTTTTTTTGTTTGACTTAAGTGTCCCTTTAAGTGAGTCCAGTTTGTCAATACAGAAAATGTCCCCTTTGTAAAGCTATAGAATCATTGCCTCCTGGAGTTTTTACTTTTTTCAAAATGTACTACTGCAAATGACTAATTCTCTGTTTCTTTTCAAAGTAATGTTGTGCCAGGGATGCTCCTCTATTTCATTTTTCTCCCTCTCCATACTGCATGATTTACCCTCCTGTTCTTCTCATCACTGGTTGGGGTAACTTTGTGGGTCACAACCTGGTGGCCACTTGCAGCAAAGTAGCCCACTAGGAGTAGCAGCACATTGCACCTTGTGGGACGCTGTGATGAGGACCAACAGGGGTGAAATACCAGGTCCTGGGGAAGGCTCATGTCTTTCATTAGAGCTGAGATCAGAAGAGCCCTATCAGAACCATAGTGTTGAGAGGTCCCATTGCTGAGGGAAGGAAAGGGGTGGGGAAGGAAAAGGGGTGTTGAGTTAGTGGTAGGGTAGGTCCTACTGCTCTGCTCACCGAAGACATGTTAGACTGTCAATCGCCCAGTAATACGTTTTAATTCCTGAATTTCATAAACTTTGAATTTATGAAAAAAGCATGTTGTGAGGTGTAAACCTCTTAAAAATTTAAGCTGCTTTGAATTATTCTCCATTCAGTTCTCTTTAATATTCAAGTAGTTTTGGAGTGCAGTTATTTTCTTTTCATTTTAGATAGCAAAAGTGTTGCATTTCATTAAACCACTCTAATGATATGACATGTTGTGATGAAGAAGAATCCTTGAAAATGTCTCAGTGAGCTGTAGATAAGAAGAAGGTGCAGTCATTGAAGTCTACTAATACAACTGAAGTGCCAAAAATAAAATATTTTTTGCTTAAGATCTAAATAATAAATTGTACTTAAAATATGCAGGAGTACATTTGAATTCTAGGCATCCTTAGCACCCCATCACTGTTGTCTAATACCAAAAACAGGGCTGTAAAAAGCCCTACTGGGCTTCCTAAGTCAAGTTACAGTTTTTGTGGGACCCAATGAAGTTCCAGAGACATATTTTAACTAATAGGCATGTCTCTGCAGTTACAGGAGGGTTTTGGGGACAACAATAGTGACCTTGTACTCATGAATACCTAGAGAGACCAGGAGCCCAATGGCATATTATTATTAATAAATGGGAAGTTGTAAGTACAGTGGGATGTGAAAGTTTGGGCAACCTTGTTAATTGGCATGATTTTTCTGTATAAATCGTTGGTTGTTACGATAAAAAATGTCAGTTAAATATATCATATAGAAAACACACACAGTTGAGAACTGAAATTAAAGAGAAACTCCAACCAAGAATTGAACTTTTTCCCAATCAGTAGCTGATACCCCATTTTACATGAGAAAGACAATGATTTTCACAAACAGACCATCAGGGGGCGCTGTGTGACTGATTTTGTGCTGAAACCCCTCCCACAAGAGGCTCTGAAGACCGCGGTACTGCTGGCAAACAGTTACAATGTAACAATGTTCAGAGACAGGAAATAGCTGTTATTAGCTGTCTAACAGACAGAGCAGCTAGAAACAGCTAAATAACCTGCCCACAGTAACAATGTCACCATGTAATACATGTCAGAATGTGAATCTGGGAGAGGAAAGATTTTACAATGAGCAAACACTGACTAAATCATTTATACATAATTATGGTAAAAAATGAAGCACTTTTTTTACTACATTATTTTCACTGGAGTTCCTCTTTAAGTTTATTAGATTTACAGAAAGTGTGCAATAATTGTTTGCATGGCATGGTTTTATAAATGGCTTAGACAGCGGACCAATGGGGAGCCCCAGCTTCAGATTCAAAGATACTTTGCCTGGGCTCCTATGCGCACAATAATTACAGTGACAGATACACTGTAATAACGCAAGGGAACTTGCGGCGCGAGGGATTGGGTGATTAGCGGCAGAATGTATATTTACAGGGGTGCCCGGCAGAGCTACATGGGGGGCTTCCAAGATGTGCGGCTAACCCAATGGAGAGCTCTGGGGTCTCCTTATTAAAGGAGACCCCCAGATGCGGCGGCGACAATGTGCGTTAGCTGGTTTATGCCTGCTCTTTGCAGATCTAAGCTAACGCTCATGTCTGCCGGGAAATATCACTTCCTGGAGACATAAAAAAGGGCAATAGAATAGCATGTAAAGAACTCGCTGGGCGATTATATTGCCCAAGCGAGTTCTTTTCCGCCTGGGGGAGTCTTAAGTTACATAGGATTAGGCAATACCCCCTTCGCCTAAATTAAGAACTCGCCAGTGTTTAGCGCTGGCGAGTTCAGCAATAGGATATGGCCCATAGTTTTATGAATGAAACCACATTGGTTCCTTTTATCATCATTAAATGTATCAATTGAAATTATGGGAATATTACATATATTTACAGATTTATTATTCGTACATCAGTCCTGAAAGAGCGACAAATGAGGAAGAAAGAGGGTCAGTGGGAGAAAGAGGAACAATGGATTTGATCTCCAAAGAGCCACTGTCTGTCTGAAAAAGGAACAGCTGGGAGCTATGATGATGTACTGATGAAACTGTATTCAGCAAAACCAGATGTCAACTCCTACACCCTCCTTGGTTCCTCCCTATGCCTTTAGATTGTAAACTTGCAAGGGCAGGGCTCTCTCATTCTTTTGCCCATCATGGTACATTTGTCACTGTAATTACTATGTCTAACAGTTCTTTATTATGTACCAATATCTATATTTTGTGTATACCATTGCCTGTATTGTTATGTACTTCATGTTTTTCTTACTCTGTGCTAGGGATGGTCAGAAATGGCAATTTCCAATTCCGCAGGAAATCCGATTACTGCCAATGCCGATTACCGGTTTTACGATTTCTGTTTTCTGAGTTCCGTTTTCCAAGTAGGTTTTTTGGGTCATTTTTTTGCATTCTCTAATTGGCCAAATACTTCCCAGTTGACTCTGCATTTTCTGATTGGTCCAGTGCTTCCTAGTTCTGTGACTGGGCTAAAATGACTGAGTTACAATAATGTAGTATTTCTGCAGAAATCCAATTACCGAGTTCCATTTTCCGATCGAATGAGCAACTCTCCTGTGTACAGCACCACAGAATATGTTGGTGCTTTATAAATCAACTTTAATGTCCTAGTCAGGAGTCACATTTTACCAGCGTTCCACATTAAGAATTTTTTAGGAAGATGGAATTAAAAAAAAGATAAAGCATAGTGTTTTAATGGGATGTAACAGGATTTCTTGTTATTATGAGAGACTGTTACACTGCTTGTTGAGGATGCCCTCCTGCACACTTTTGCTGTAGCAATATTTTTGGGAAGTGTACACTTTTCCTTCATAAAGAAGAATCCCACAAAACATTAAATAAAAGTATCCTTCAAGTTATATCAGATATAGCAATTCATGTTCAAACATCTTTTTTCTTTGCTTATAATCCTCTTTGAAAGATCACTCAAATATGCTTTTTCTGCCTGAGAAAAGTGTGTCTTGCCCTTAGTTTAAATGACTTGCCAGAAGGCGTTTCTACCTCTTGCTGTGCCAACAGAGATAAGCAAGTTCTCTCAGGCAGAGTCTATTGTTTCTTTCTTTTTTTTCTTTTTTTTTACTCAGATCTTTTCTTGTTGAAAGTTTAACAATGGAAAATCAAAACAGTATAACTTCAAACCATATAACCATACAGTATATATGTGTCTGCCCAAGTAAGCATTAAGCATTAACAGTGTCTTTGAGAGATTTAAAAAAGGAAAATACATACACTTTGGATGTACATTTCTCCCAGCTCTATAAATTATTCTATGTTGCTGTCACTCATTATTACGGGTAGTAAAAGTAATGACAGATCTGACAGGTTTAGGGCTAGTCCATCTCCTCATGTGGAATTCTCAGTATTTACTTTATTTTTTTTTTTTTTTTACAAAACCATTGATGAAAAGAATTTATAAAAAAGATCCTGGCCAGCCTCCCTACTCATTTGCACACTATTTTAGCAGTTGGACTGAGCAACTTTCATTCACTAAGTGCTTTTCAAGCAAAAACCCAGAGAATATCCCAGGAGAGGGACTAGTTAAAAACCTGTCAGATTTGTGAGGTTTTTACTTCCTACCGTAAGTGACAGCAACAAAGGGAAAACATAATGAGTAGTGCATTTTATTCAGGAACAAAGGTACTTTTTGACGTCTGCCTCTACATGGTGTTTGATTCTTACAAATGTTTGCAATAATGGCCAGTTAAAGTGATCCAGAGACGAAGCACCCCCATGTATTTTACCATATATATCAGTAAGAACATTAGAGAAAACACCTACCGTGCTCTCTGTTTCATTCTTCATTGCTCAGCCTGCTTGTTATCAGCCCTGATAAAATCCCTAACTGAGCATTCAGTCTGGCTTTGCTCAGGAATCATTATAGCTGAGTCATTATAGCAGAGCCAGAAGGGGGCAGGCTTGGGCTTGAAAAGACATCAGAGAAGACAGACTCAGTTATAATGATTCCTGAGCAAAGCCAGACTGAATGCGCAGTCAGGGATTTTATCAGGGCTGATGACAAGCAGGCTGAGCAGTAAAAAATGAGACAGAGAGCGGGGTAGGTGTTTTCTCTAATGTTCCCACTGATATATATGTTAAAATACATGAGGGTACTTCATCTCTGGTTCACTTTAAGTTCCTTATTTATCATGAATTACCTCAAAGGGTGTAATGTAGAGTCAAGTCAAATCCAGTCACAGTGCATTTTTTACTGGAGAGCGGATGTGTTTTCCATAGAAACCTATGGTGGAAACACACCTACTATGGACTCTACCAGGAAGAGAAAAATGAGCAGAGCAGATACTAAATTGGTACCCTCCCCTCTGATCTGAATGGTCCATTATGCTGTGTTCCAAATGGGAAACGAGCCTTAGTTAAAGGGGCACTACAGCGAAAAATTATAAAATTTAAAATATGCAAATAGGAAGTACACTTTTTTTCCAGACTAAAATGAGCCATAAATTACTTTTCTCCTATGTTGCTGTCACTTATTCTGTATAAAGATATTCCCTAAAAAGGATTTAAACAATGATGATGGCCAGCCTCCCTGCTCCCTACACAGTTTTTTTGGCAGTTGGACAGAGCAACTGCCATTCACTAAGTGCTTTTGAAAATAAATATATCCCTGATAATCCCCTATAAAGAGATGGGCTAGTCCAAAACCTGTCTCTTCTGTCAGATTTCTACTGCCTACTGTAAGTGACAGCAACATAGGAGAAAAGTAATTTATGGCTCATTTTACTCCTGAAAAATTGTACTTCTTATTTGTATATGCTTGCACATATTTTAAATTATATAATTTATCGCTGTAGTGCCCCTTTAATGCTAGATCTTTAAACAACAGTGATAAACAAGAGTATTGTTCCCCTCCTTATGTTGCCCAAGGGAAGCCACTACTCCATGCACCACATAATCCATCCTTCCCCTCCATAGCAACAGTAAGCATTGCTCTGCTGCAGCCTCGCAACGTGTCTGTAGAGCATGCAGGCTCAGAACTGTGGCCCTAGGTATAGATTCCTGATCCCCACTTGTGACAATTATTTTGCATATGTACGCAATACACACCAAATTTGCAGGCTTAGGTCTTCAACAGAAGTGCCAATTTTTACTTGACTTTGCAGTAAAATATACAAACATTTTATTGATTATATTATGGTCTGTATATTGATCTGATTAACCTAAGGTTGCTCCTATAACATCGAGGTGGTGGTGGTATTTAGGACTTGTAAAGTGCATAGTGATTTTTTTTTTCTTTTTGTGTACAATTTCAAGGTACTAGCCTGCTGCATTCTTTGCTGGTGCAAGTGCTGCTGAGCTGAGTGTGAATATGAAAATACAGTAAACCCACAGGGCCGGGCAGAGGCAGAGGCGAGAGAGGTTCTAGCCTCAAGACTCAGTGTAGGTGGGGGCGCACAACTCACTCCGCTATTATTCTCCTATTGTGTTTGAAGCAGAGAGAAATAAGAAAAGGGGATACATGGCAGTGACTGCAAGCCAGATAACTAGACTAATAGCAATCAGTGTGTCACGGCTGGGGTGGGAGGGATGGAAGGGCACATTTTGGTGTCTTAGCCTTGGGTGCCGGAGGACCTTTTCCCTGCTTGAAAGTACTTGTAAAAACAAAACAGAGGACACCAAGAGCCCAATAGTGCAATATTGTCTGGTAAGCTCAATATATAATGTAATGTCAAAGGTTCTTATACTCACAAAGGTGGGTTACCATCAGGCAACCACTTGACAGGCAGGTGGGGAGTATTAGTACCTGACCCCACTCAGGTATAAAAATCGCTCTCTGTAGATAGGAAAATGGGGAAAGAACCCCTCCACCAGGGGTGAACTTAATCGTGCTGTAATATGTATGAACAGAGGCGCCAAGCAGAGTAAAACAATGTTCTAAAAATGATAAAAAGAGAGAAGTCGAGGTGGACTTACCTCCCTCTGGTAGTGGACATATACTCAAATGCAGAGTAAAAAATATACAATTTATTCACAGCTCCATAAAATCGCAACGCGTTTCGCGGTCAACAGTCCCGCTTCATCAGGCAGTACAGGAGCATATAAAACTGGTTCAGGTTCATAAAGCGCTTTATGGACCTTAACCAGTTTTATATGTTACTGTACTGCCTGATGAAGCGGGACTGTTGACCACGAAACGCGTTGCGATTTTATGGAGCTGTGAATAAATTGTATATTTTTTACTCTGCATTTGAGTATATGTCCACTACCAGAGGGAGATAAGTCCACCTCGACTTCCCTCTTTTTATCATTTTTAGAACATTGTTTTACTCTGCTTGGCACCTCTCTTCGTACATATCCCTGCTTGAAAGTACATGCTAAAAATAGGCCTAGCTAAAAACAGTGCTATATCCCACACTGTATACTTAAACTCTAACTGTATACCTAAACTCTATATTAATATTAAAATAGAGTGAGTAAAAACAAATTAAGACAAAGGACAGACTTAACGTAATGTAACAAAGGTTTACTACCATATAAAGAAGTGTAAAAGTAGATTTATGCATTCTGCAAGGTCAGGATTTTTTCTCTGGGTGCTTGAGACTTCTGGTTATTAGTTAACGGAGTTCTGATAAACGGGGGTTTACTGTATTAATATTGTACATTACATGTTATTCTTTATTAATGATATTATATATTATTTTTTACTCTGGCACGTTAATATTTGAAGCACAATCTTCAATTGTGACAGCACCAATGTAGCTTGACGTGCAGCGATCAACCCTGGAGTGCACAGGGTGTTGCATCAAATAGGATAACAGGATCCGCACCGTCTAAAATCGAAAATTTATTAGAACATTTAAAATCTGTAACAGGCAATCCTGAGTGTGAGCCGGGTCACCATGACGCACGGCGTTTCAGAGTTTAGCTCTTTCCTCAGGTGGCCATAGCACACACTTCGAGCCTAGAAACCTTTGTTGCACAATTACATGCTGCATGCCCTGAGATTAAGTTGACGATTGAAAGTGATTACAAAAGGATTAGCTTTTTGGACACATGGGTGATCAAAGATGGAGGTCGTTTGACCACAGATCTGTATACAAAACCCACAGATAGAAATTCTATCTTGCACTATAATAGTTTTCATGTTCCACACATCAAAAATAATATACCTAAAGGACAGTTTAAAAGGGTAGAGAGAATAGTTAGTGATCCCCAAATTAGAAAATGTAGATTGGAAGATATGAAGTACACATTCTTGGCTAGAGGATATCCTATGAGTTGCTTAGTCGACAATAAAAAGGTTGGGACAGGTTATAGGAATAGATGGAGTAGATCAAAAAGGAAAAGTAGAGGCGATTACAACAGTAGGGTTCCCTGTGTTACAACGTTTAATATTTTGTCTGATAAAATTGAAAGGATAATTAATAGCCATTGGTCTATCCTGAGAGAGGGCTTGCCACATGTACGGGAGTTTCGTGAATACCCACTGATGTCCTATAAAAGAGTTCCATCTTTGAGGGACATCATAGTCAAGGGTGACATAGGGCCCGAAAAATTACTTAAAACGACGAGAAATGGAACTTATCTATGTCTGAATTGCCACCTCTGCAGTTATATTACTAAAGGAGATACAGTTACCCATCCCTGCAGGGGTACTAAGTTTAAAATAAAAGGCTCTAAATTTGTTGTTTACTTGCTGAAGTGCCCATGTGGGATTGGATATGTTGGTCAGACTACACAGGCCCTGAGAGACAGGATAGCATCACATAAATCCTCGATTAGGAACAAAAACTTAGAGCTAGCGGTTTCACATCATTTTACTACTTTTAACCATGGCTTGTCACAGTTACGCGTACAGGTGTTAGAGGGGGTCCCTGTATTGAGGAGAGGAGGTGAGAGACAAAAACAGTTACTTAAAAGAGAACATTATTGGATCAAGAAACTAGAGACTTTGGAGCCTAGAGGCTTAAATAGGGAATATGATTTAACAAATGTGATGAACTAGGAGGTCTGAGTATTGAGCTATGTAGATTATTTGATTGGTCGGTGGGTTGGAGGTTGCAACCTGGGCTCTTTATACGTAGTTTTTGTATTTTTGATGAATGTGAACATTTTATACATAGAAAGAAGTTTTAGCATTTTTGATGTATGTGAACATTTTGCATATGGGAAAAAATTGTTATATATTAGATGCACTGTGATGCTTTTTTGGATCTTAGGTTGATCTTCTGGCCGACTGACTTTTAATATTACATTGTTGCACTACTATGACGTTTTTGGTGGGTTGTGGGGCGGTTGGGAACGCTCGCGCAGTCATCTGCCGCCGCATTGATGTGATACATTACACGTTTTTGTGTTTACATGTTGTAGAGCGGACGTTGTCGCTCCGGTTCTCATTGGCTGGCGGAGATGGGTGTGTGGGCGGTTCCATGCGTCTACGCATGCCGCCAGGCGTCATTATGTACGCATGATCTACGTCTTTGAGCGGACGTTGTAGCCGCGTGTGTGATTGGTTGGCGACTGGAGGAGGAGAGACTAAGCTGAGCGGACGCTGTCGGCTTATGGTTGATTAGCTGACAGCGCGGCAAGGGAGAAGTACACAATGAGGGACTGAACTCCGTGGATTCTTCTACGAAAAGTAAGTCTGAGTGTACATATGTTCTACGCTCTGGCTTTTGTCTCCTCAATATACATAGACAAGGATATATGTGATGAGGTACAATTTTGGGTATGTGCAATATGTATGGCTCATGAATATGTATATATGTAGATCTGTTGGGATTTACAGAGTCTTCCATCAGGTCCTCTCCATGGCTATATATAACAGATGTGAGGTTTTGAATGTTAGAGTGTGTGCTATAGCCATCTGAGGAAAGAGCTAAACTCTGAAACGCTGTGTGTCATGGTGACCCGGCTCACACTCAGGATTGCCTGTTACAGATTTTAAATGTTCAAATAAATTTTCGATTTTAGACGGTGCGGATCCTGTTATCCTATTTAATATTTGAAGCACAGGCACAACACAGCAAACGAAATTAACTCGGACAATTCCATTGAGGGTTATTTCAAAAACAAATTTTTGGGGCTCTTCTCAGTCTCACCACCCTGGTTATACTTTGTCAGAGAAATACTAGAGGAGCTATTTGTACAGAAAATAGTATTTTTGTGGGTCTCTTGCACAGCGCTGGGTATGTTTTATTATAAATATACAACTCCTCTCCAAAATAAATAAATAAATAAAATACATTTATTTCATTGAATACAATGTATGCTGTGGAAATTCTACAATTGTATGGCATATTGGAAGATTCCATGGAAACTGACAGAGCAGAGTTTGCAGGTTCTGCTCTTTGTCTTCATGCTGACCAAGACAGGATTCAGCACAATATAGATGTGTTGCTGATGACTTTTGAAGGGCAAAGAAAATTAATAGTTACAGATTACATTTGTTATTCCTATTTAATTTTCAATTCTATGACACTTCGTCCCTGTTCTAGTTTAATGAATTTATTGTCAGAGCTTGCTTGTGCATAAATCCCTTGATTAGATGGCAGCAAATAAAAGACTTTTAAAGCATTTGGTTGGAAGCTTCTTCACCAACTACTTTCTGCAACAGGCTTAAAGCTGAAACCTGACCTATGATGTCCTGCTTCTAACATTTTTACAGTACTTGGAAACTAAACATAAGATGGCTCCCACTCATATCAGAGCAGAACCATTCAAAAGGCAACCTAGGCAGTTGCCTGGGGCCTAGTGGGTGTCAAGGGGCCCATCTGTCTCCTTCTTTGATCCCACCACAGCTTACTAGAAAGACTACCATGGAAAGGGGCAAAGATATTAAATTGCATTAAACCCTATTTCCTTTTAATACTTTTCTGCTCATAATACTGTACTATGAACAGTGCAGTAATACAAAATATGCTAAATCAAGCAGCAGCCTCTACCCACAGAATCTTCCATTATTTAGCTTTACTGTTTCATGTTGTATGATCCGTTTTTTTAAAACAGAATTTTTAGCCACATAAGTTTTGCATTGTAAACGTAGAGTAACAGCTGAATACTCTGCACTATGATCTCTGTCTATAGTTGGGTTTCAAAGCTAAACTCTGTATAGCACACTAGAAACATAATTATTGTATTAACAATCAACACCAATCAAATCCAAATTTGTACTTATTACTGCCCAAGGCCAACTGTCACAAGCCGCCCCTGAAAATTATCTCAACTATTAACCCCAATCCCTCCCCACCTTCAGTATGGGTAGTCAGATGACACCACCCTTCAGAATAGGTAGCCAGATGATCCCTCCCCCCCCCCCCACCTCCAGCATAGGTAGCTAGTTGACCCTTCCCTCCTCTAGTATAGATACTTAGATGTTTCCCTGTCCAGTATGGGTAGCCAGATGACTCCATTTCCCCACTACAGTATAGGTGGCCAGTTGCCCCCTCCCCCACCTCCAGTATAGCCAGATAACCCCTCCTCCCAGTACAGTTATCCAGATGCCTCCGCCCCTTCAGTATAAGTAGCCCCACCCTGTAGTATAGATAGCAAAATGACCACCATTTCAGTATAGGTAGCCAGATGACTCCTCCCCTCCCCCCTTCAGTATAGGTAACCAGCTCTCCTCCAACACTGCAGCAGCCACCAGTCACCCACCTCTCCGCTTGACTCCAGTGCAGAAATTTCCTCTTCCCCTGCATCTCCATTAGCCGCTGCTGTGCATCTGTTTCTCCAGCCAGCATTTCCCATCATGTGACATGAGGATAACATGCTGGCAAGTCACATGTAAGAGATGGTGAGTGACTGGTTGCTTGCTGTCTCCTTCGCTCGCAACTCTGAATGCCAGAGTCTGTTGCTGTCCATCTCAATGTGCACAGAGAGCCGGATGACCATGGACTGGGTCTGGCTTGACAGAAGCAGCACACACACTGACACTGCACTTTGCACAGCCACAGGAAGCTGGCAGGAGAGTACCACCTGATCTTACTGCACTGCAACTTTGTAAAATTGTAAATGCTGCACCAGTCCAGCCCGCAGCTCACTTACCCTTGCTCCTGTGGTGACCTAGACCACGGCCTATGTAGCATTAACATAAATCTGTCCCTGACAGTAGTATCTGCTAGCAAACACACCTAGTACCTTAAACCTCAGATAAAACTTTAAGCTTCCTGGTCCTTTCTTGTAGCAGTGCCATTACACGTCCCACCGTGGTTGGTGGACAGCAGTACCAGGAGAGATATATATGACTTGTCAAGACTTTGATGACAGTTGACCCAGCATACCAATATGCGGAGCCAGACTGTTTGCTGTTCAGGGGCGTAACTAGAACTCATTGGGTCCCATATCAAACTTTCTGCACCCCAAATGCCCATAGTGTAGTGGTTGTCCCTCCATATAGCTTTTATTAGTGCTCTAATGTTCCCCCTCTTGTTTTCCTAAGGGTTTAGAGGTCCGCCCCCATATAGCTTTCCTTGGTGGTGTAGGGGTCCCTCCTCTCTGGGGAAAGAGCCAGAACAACAGCAAGGAAGGGGCAGATAAAGAATGAGTTTACACCTAAAAAAGTGCTGGGACCAAGGTCCTCCTTGCCTATGGGCCCCATAGCAGTCGCTATGGCAGCTATAATGATCCCTATACCACTGGTGCTGTTCCAGAATATAAGTCAAACAGGAGAGTCGTAGTGGGAAAAAGCCCAGGACTGCATAGTTGCTTATTTTGAAACATCTAATTATTAGGGACAAAAGCACAAACACTGTGATATTCCAGATATAATTATTGTGTAATAAACATCTCTGTTATCCAACTTAAAAGAAATATCATTATTTTTAATTTTGGCTTACATTCCCCTATAAACAGAACATAGACGATGTGACTCCACTACCACACAGAAGCAGTGCAATTCCTATTTGTCGTAATAACGGGACACTTGCAAAAGGAACTTTTCAGCTATGTCCACAGGATGTGCAAGCGCCGCTAAACCAATTTGTACATACTGCCGCTCAGCCAGTGGCTCCTATACCTTTATAACCGGGTTTGAGGTTTAATGGTATCAGATACTCTTTTGGCGCCCATTCTCCTCCAACATTAAAATTCCCTGCTGTGTTTTAATGTTTTTAATCTCCTGTCGATTATTCCTGGGATTTCATCCAAATCAACACTCGAAATTAAAACATTTGAGGCAGTTTCATGCAGGGTAGCCATGGAGACAGGGCCGGCCTCTCGTTCTCCCAACAAAGCAATTTCAGTAATGAGAATACTTTATTGTGGAGGCTTTTAAACTCATACTAACATTTACCAACTTGTCATTCTTCTCTGTCAAAACATTGTTCCAATGGAGCGCCTTTACTGCGACAGGCATGTCCGCAGACAGCCGATGAGATTTTTTAATTAGGTTCAGCCTCAAGAATTTGCCTCTTGTCATCGTTTATATGCTGTGTATTCATATTTCTAATGCTTGTGCCTGAGTCACTGTTTTACCTGCCTTGCCGTCGTTTTCAATAGTGGCAATTAAAATGTTCATTTTAAAAATAAACACTCACAGCTGGGCCTAAAGTGAACCTGACAATTTCATCTGAAACAAAAAGAAAAATCTGCACTGCATAGGGTATTCCTACCATGTACTATACATGTTTGTTTTTCAATATCAGCGGTCAAGGCTCAGATGTTTGTATTTGAGTTACTTGTCATAAATAACCATACCCCAAAAATGACTAAGGAATTGGCTCCTGCTTTGTGAGGTTAAGATCCTGTTGCACCTTTTCACCTCACTGTTTTCATTGAAGATCATACGATTCTCTTCAGACATTTGCATGTCAGCATGTTTTCCTCATGGAAAGGTCTGCTGTAAAGTTTGCTATAAACTTAACAAAAGAACTGAAGTGAAAAAAACATAATAAATAAAATTCCTTATTTTAACAATATTCAATTTAAAATCATTTAGTCAGTGTTTGGCCACTGTAAAATCTTTCCTCACCCGGATTTACATTTTCAAATGTATCACAGGTGGCGACATCTTTAGTCCTGCCAGGTGATCTGTGATCAGGGCTGGTTCTAGACCTTTTGCCGCCTGAGGCAAACTTGTGAGGATGTCTACCCCCCTCCCTCCCCCTCCCCATAGGTAGTCTGGAGGGAGTAGCAGCCAGGAAGGGGGGGCAGCAGGTACAGTGGTGGGGAGGGGGGTCAGACCCTCCCACTTCCTCACCTGGGGCTTCCCATCCACACTCCCCCTCTAGCTATTTTCGATAAATAAAGTCAACCAGCAGCGAACGGTGAAGCAATTACTCACCTAGTTCCTTGTGTTCCACCGCTCGTGTCACTCACTTCCTGCAATGCCGCCCACTGTACTTCAGTGCCAAGTGGTCAAGTGGACTCCCCCCCCCCCCCCCCCCACTTCCGCCACTTGAGGAACAGTGTTGCCAAGCGTCCGTCTAATTATGAACTGTCAGTAAAAAACGAGGCAAAATTGCCCGGTCCGTACTGCCTGTTTTTAAGCCCACAGAGGCACCCGTGGGCCGGTGCCATGGGCGGCCCCACGGGGGGGGGGCGCCCACCTGTTAGCTACGTATTTTTTTTATTAATATTTTTTTTTCTTTAAAAATTGTGTTAAGAAAAAAAAAAGTTGCCTGCCGAGGGAGGATGGGGGGGGGGGGGGGGGTGTCTCTAGCAGGCTGCTCCTGTGACTCATGAGTCAAAGATTGCTGGCCTAGAATCTAGGGCAGCAATCTTTGATTCATGAGTCGACTCATGGGAGCAGCCAGAGCGAGCAGCCTGCTAGAGACTCTCTGAACAGCGTGGGGAACGGCTCTCCTCTCTGAAGGCTCAATTTGCGGTGGGGGCAGGGCGCCACGAATGGGAGCAGGACCAGAAGGGGGACGACTTTTTTTTTGTTCTCCTTGGGCCCCCCCTCCTGTCACCATGCCCCTCCATAGGCGCTGTGCTGTGTGGATGAGAAACCACGCTGTAGCGGAGCCCAGAGCCAGGGAAAGTGAGTGTGAAGCTATTTGTAATGCAGCAGCAGCGCCATGGAGGATCAGGGTGACAGGAGGGGGACCCCCGATGTGCGTCATAGCAGCCCCCCCCCTGGAGATACCTTACCCACAGTAGCAGCCCCCCCTTGAAGATACCTTCCCCTCCCACCAACCCACCCCACAGTAGCAGCCCCCCCCCTGGAGATACCTTCCCTCCCACCAACCCACCCCACAGTACCAGCCCCCCCCCCCTGGAGATACCTTCCCTGCCACCAACCCACCCCACAGTAGCAGCCCCCCCCCCCTGGAGATACCTTCCCTCCCACCAACCCACCCCACAGTAGCAGCCCCCCCTGGAGATACCTTCCCTCCCACCCATGCCACAGTAGCAGCAGCCCCCCCCCCTGGAGATAACTTCCCTCCAACCAACCCACCCCACAGTAGCAGCCCCCCCCCCTGGAGATACCTTCCCACCCATCCCAGAGTAGCAGCAGCCCCCACCCCTGGAGATAACTTCCCTCCCACCAACCCACCCCACAGTAGCAGCCCCCCCCCTGGAGATACCTTCCCTCCCATCCCACAGTAGCAGCAGCCCCCCCCCCCCGGAGATAACTTCCCTCCCACCAACCCACCCCACAGTAGCAGCCCCCCCCCCCTGGAGATACCTTCCCTCTCACCCACCCCACAGTAGCAGCAGCAGCAGCAGCCCCCCTTGGAGATATTCTCCCAACACCCCACAGCAGCCCCCCCCCCCATGGAAATACCTTCCCTCTCACCCACCCCACAGTAGCAGCAGCAGCCCCCCTTGGAGATATTCTCCTACCACCCCACAGCAGCAGCCCCCCCTTGGAGATACCCACCCCACAGCAGCCCATTGCAGATACCCACCCCACAGCAGCCCATTGCAGATACCCACCCACCCACAGCAGCCCCTTGGAGTTTCTCACCCATCCACCCACCCACCCCACAGCAGCCCCTTGGAGTTTCTCTGACCCCAGTACTAGGAGGAAGCAGTGTGGGATGGAGAGAGCAAGACTGCTGCTCCCGGGGACCTGTCCTGAGGCTGGCTGAGCCTCACTAAGGTAAAAAAAAAGGGAACTATTATTTTCTGCTGAAATGCTGCTCACATTGCGATTATTTTATGGTGAAATGATGCCCACATTGCGATTATTTTATGGTGAAATGATGGCCACATTGCGATTATTTGATGGTGAAATTCTGCCTACATTGCGATTATTTTATGGTGAAATGATGGCCACATTGCGATTATTTGATGGTGAAATTCTGCCCACATTGCGATTATTTTATGGTGATATGATGCCCACATTGCGATTATTTGATGGTGAAATGATGCCCACATTGCGATTATTTGATGGTGAAATTCTGCCCACATTGCGATTATTTTATGGTGAAATTATGCCCACATTGCGATTATTTGATGGTGAAATTCTGCCCACATTGCGATTATTTTATGGTGATATGATGCCCACATTGCGATTATTTGATGGTGAAATGATGCCCACATTGCGATTATTTTATGTTGAAATTCTGCCCACATTGCGATTATTTTATGGTGAAACGCTGCCCCATTATGATTATTTGGCACCTATGAGGGGGCCCCATCCAAATTTTTGCAAGGCGGCCCAGTGATTTCTAGTTACGCCCCTGACTACTACCTAAACTGGGGATACCTATAGACCTGGCTACTTATACTGTACTTATACTAATTATTTATATAGCGCCAACATATTACGCAGCGCTGTACAGAGTATTTTGCCTTGTCACTAGCT